>NC_134704.1:11561250-12217500 GCF_043290135.1 Rhipicephalus microplus
CTACACGCCTCGAGTATTCGATGCTCCGCATCTAAAAGGGGCTTTCACAACATATGGTATTGCCATAGAAATGCAAGTTTCTGTTTCTGATTTTAAATAGGGAACTTCAGCGCCTTGATAAATTTCGTCGTGGATCGTGACACCGCTGCTAAGTGAAACATGATGTTTTTGCGGCGTTTTTTTGTGCACAGTGCTACTATGATGAACCGTGACGACGGCCGCAGCAGAACGACAAGCCCAAACGCTAATGTGCTTCACCCCTAAAACAAGAACTGTAGTTGTCATGCACTTCCATGTACAAGGTCAAAAGAACAACACAGATTTGCAAAGCTCGGTTATCCGACTCGGTGTTCGCAACAGGCATAGTGGGCTGTAATGACACTTGATGAGTCACCGCTTTCATTACGATTAATCATAATAACCGATGAAACTAAGTTACCGACGATGGTCTGACAAAAGCCGTGACGACGTGTGATCATTCTTTCAATAAGGCCGCTCTCTAAAAACTATTTACAAAAACAGCAGCCAATCGAAATTAGGTGGCATTAGAGTTCTATACACTAAAGTACTATGCAGGATTTCGTACAGGCTACTCCACAATAGACCCTATTCATACTATCACTCAGGTAATAGAGAAATGCGCGGAATACAACCAATCCCTACAAATAGCTTTCATAGATTACGAGAAGGCGTTCAACTCAATCAAGACATCAGCAGTAATGCAGGCACTGCGGAATCAGGGCATCGATGAACCGTACGTAACCATACTGGAAGAAATCCGCAGTGCATCCACCGCCACTATAGTTCTCTATAATGAAAGCGACAGAATGCATATAAAGAAGGGTGTAAGGCAGGCATACACTATTGCTCTAGTGCTATTCACCGCGCGTTTACGGAAGGTTTTCAGGGTCCTAGATTGGAAAACGTTAGGGATAAAAGTTAAAAGAGAGTGTCTTAGTAACCTGCGATTCGATGATGGCATCGCCTTGATGAGTAATCAGGCGACGAATTACAGCTTATGTTTACTGAACTGGACGTGGAAAGCAGAAGAGTAGATCAGAAAAATAATATGCACAAACGTAAATTAAGTAATGTGTAACAACTCAGCCAGAAAACGGCACTTTGCGATTGATCGAGAGACGCTAGAAGTTGTAAACAAATATGGACACGTAGTAACCGCGGAGCCGAACATGAGAATGAAGTAACTAGAAGAATAAAGATTGGGTGTATCACAATCAGCAGGCGTTCTGAAATCATGAATGGTAATCTACCGCTAACCCTCAAGAGGGGGCCATAAAGCTTATCTATCTTACCGGTACTTAACTACGAAGCAGAAACTTTGAGGACGACGCTCTCAACTCATCTCACATTGAGGACGACGCAGCGAGCTCTGAAAAGGAAAATGATAGGTGTAACCTTAAGGGACAGGAAGAGAGTAGAGCGTGTCAGAGATCAAATTGAGGTTGAGGATAAAATAGTTGAAATCAAGAAGAAAAAATGAACATGGGCTGGGCACGTATATAACACGTATATAGGCAGGTTAACCGCTAGTCATTATGGGTAACTGACTGAATTCCCAGAGAAGGCAAACGCACAAAGAGGAGACAGAAAGTTAGGTAGGCCGATGAAAACACAAAGTTCGCAGGTATAATGTTTCAGCAGAAAGCACAAGACCGCGTTGATTGGTGGATTATGGAAGATTTTTTTTTTGTCCTGCAGTAGGCATAGTCAGGCTGATGATGATGCAATGCCGCTGTCTGCGACACTAAACGCAGGGGCACTGCATGAAATTATTGAGGTGACATCACGGCAGCTGCTTTATTTTTCTTGTCGCTATGTCGGCATACTACGCGCTTCGTAATTGCATTCCATGCTTTCAAGGGAGATGTGTGTGACAAAAAAAAAACTGCGTATAACGGGTTGTCGGGTAAAATTGCACATTTCGATCGCGGAGTCATAGTCCGATCACTGAGAGCATTCGCATTGGCTGGGTAGAGAGCAATATTGTAACGTCAGCGATGGAACTCATGCGAAGCGCGGAATTCCGTAGTCAATAGCTCTTTGCATGACCGCCGGCGGAGCAGGGATTAAAAATAAACTGATACAGCACTTTCTTTTGTCTCCATGTCATTTATTACTTTTCGGATCTCTTTTGTCTTGCATGACTGAACGTGCTCTGCGCCAGCATATTTGAAGCGGGATGCCTCTGCTAGTCTGAACTATTGATCACAAAGGCGGTGCTGACGGGACAAGTATTTCAATCTTGCATACCTCTGCAAAGCAGCGAGCTAATTAGTGAGCACCCGTATCGTCATCACTCAGTTTGCATAAGCGATTTAACTGTGGATAAAATCGTGCTCATAAATTACTGCGCTGATTCGAAGCGAATGAAGTGGTATAGGTATAATGCATTACCGAAATATCTTGGAACACCCTCATTTCGGATGAGAATCCTCATAATTTTCGCCCTATCCCAGGTATTTGAAATTTAGTCGTCCGATATAGGAGTTGCAAGCATCCATTTGTCGCTTCATATCACAGAGTCATCCCCTCTCTGTATATTGTGCAAACATGTGCGCTCCGCAAATGGGATAGAGCACCTGGAACCAGATGGGCGCTATGTGAAGATAATAGCGTTTTGGTAGAGGAAGCTTTACGACGCAGACGCATCGAGTTTTTAAGCTGCGTCTTGAGTTTTTTGAATATATGAATCGGGACAGTGCCATGAACGGAAAAGGGCGTTGGACGCACGCACTGAAACTCGTGATCATAGAGTTTCATATGTATACAATAATATCTAGAGAGGAATTGGACGCTGCGATCGTGCACCGTCATGGGAATTATAGGAAGTACAGGCTTCGAATCGGATAGAATCAGCTAGCGAACTGTCTATAGACTTTTAGATGCGGAGCATCTAATACTCGAGGCTTGTAGTGCGGCGCCGTCCGCAAGCTTCCTCCTCCTTCTTCCACTATCTGTGCATCCCTTCCTCCTCTACACACCGCGCGCGCTTCACTCCTCCACCATCTGTGCACCCTTCCTCCTCTACACACCGCGTTCGACATCTACAATTCTCCTGATTCTCCAGTGGACGCGCATGTGGCGTCGCGCTTCGAGAACATTCAACAGCTGACAGTGCATGCGCCGTCGTGCTGTATATATACTCAAGGTCGGCGCTCGCTCGCTCAGTTGCCGCTCGTCGGTTGGTTTGTACGGCGCGTCGACGTCCAAGGTCGCGGTGAAATGAATTCCAACGAATCCACAAACACAATGATCAACGTCCCTTTGACCAGCGCCGCCCTTTCGCATACGTGTGTACGTGTTCACTCATTTAACACCCCCTCCTACAACCACGTTAACCAATTTAGCCATCGACCCAAGTAAGTCGCAATTTAACCTCCATTTCACAACCACGTTAACCAATTTAGCCATCGACCCAAGTAAGTCGCACTTTAACACCCCGTTAACCAATTGTATGCTCCGCATCCTCCTCAGTGTTCCCCCGAGGGAAGCTGCGGGCAATTTTTTTTTGACAGTTTCAGTTTCGTTCTCACGCAGCCCGGGTAGTAGAGTGCGGTAAAAAAGGCTGACACAGTGCCTTTGTTGTTCGAAGAGGCTGACGACCACTAGATCTTCTAATGTGCTGCGACGTTGGAGCTTTACGAGTCGTATTCGACAGTTCAAACGAAGCGTCGTCTACTCACCGCTGCGCATAGATGTAGCGCTTCACGCCAGTGCAGAATATTTCCTCGGTTAAATGATTTGCACGAGCGCTTCTTACCTAAACTCATTTCAAGTCACCTGTAAAGCGATGACGAATCTAAGTAAACGCACCGTCACGCTCCGCTGCCTCGACTTTATAACAAAACCAGAGGTGCATTGGGGGCAGACCACAGGTACCACTGGGACCGACGCACCTAGTGTCGCAGGAAAGAAAACGATAAGTGTTTCTCACTTAATACTGTACTATTGTTTCTATAAATTGATAATACACAATTTCGAGAGAAAAACAAGAATGCTTGTTTCCAAGTGTTGTAAAAATAATTCTTTAGATCTTGATGCAAAATCTGGAACGCAATGGCAGAGCAATGCATACCCTGGTGGTTTAATTTGCCCAGGTTTCACTTTTACCGCCTGGTCAAAAAAAAAAACGTTTCGCAATAACGTCTGCGTACAAATAAATGAAGCAAGTTTCAAATAAATATAGATTCATATCACTTTGTTTTCGACTCACAAACGAAGCGTTGCGAATCTAAATAACGTAATCTATTCGAAGCGGATCCGAAGCCTGCACTTCCCATAATTGCCATGGGGGTATAAGCGCCGCTGAAGGAGCCCGCGTAGACACTAGCGCCAGATTCCCTTCTAGGTATTATTGTACGAATCTCTTTGCTCGTGATCATTGCCAATCACATTCATAATTGGCAACACCACCTCGAGCGAATAACAACAAAGTGCGTGTCGTACGTGCTGTATATGTGTAAAGAATCAAGAACTTCATCCCAATGCGCTCAACTAGTAACATTCACCGTGGCTTGTGTTGTACTGTTCAGACATCCTGTCATTACCTGTTCAATTTTTGTTTTTGGTTTCTGAAATGTACAGCACATAATAATAATAACAATAATAATAATAGTAATAATATAATATTGCATATCTGAATACACAAAAAAACAAGAAGACGCAGTGGAATTGGAGGGTAGAACGGGCTCACAACTACCACCTAGATGAACGCAGTGACTGCTTGCTTCTTTGAGGAGAGGAAAAACAAAAAAAAAGAGGGTAAGAGGAAAAAAAGAAAAAGTATAGACGTAAACACAAACTAGTAGCCACATGAAAAAAGTTCAACAAACGCTGTGAAAAGCCAGATTTGTTTAGGAACGTTAATCTATAGCGCTCTTGTTGCCTGGTCACACCCAGCAGCACATGCTCCCGGAAACAGGCAGTCAATCGTCAAGGGCAGTGCACTTAGGTTAGATAGATCCAGATTCCTTGATGAGTATTGCTCGCTGCATAGCGGCAGCGGGACACTATAAAAATATGTGTTCTAGTACATGAGCCACACTACGTACATAACGGACTGTTAACACGTCCTTCGCCATGTAATCGCTCTTGCACTGCGCCCCGCCGCGGTTGTCTAGTGGCTAAGGCACTCGGCTGCTGACCCGCAGGGCGCGGGTTCGAATCCCGGCTGCGGCGGCTGCATTTCCTATGGAGGCGGAAATGTTGTAGGCCCGTGTGCTCAGATTTGGGTGCACGTTAAAGAACCCCAGGTGGTCTAAATTTCCGGAGCCCTCCACTACGGCGTCTCTCATAATCATAGAGTGGTTTTGGGACGTTAAACCCCACATATCTATCTATCGCTCTTGCACTGCTAGCTCTCTCTAAGCTTGTATAAACAGGCTCCGTAAAAACGAGACCGGTGTCCCATGCAACACGCTGGTCGCAGAGCTTGTTTAGGTGTAGGCGGATAATCCGACGTGAGTTTTCAGCAAGCACCCGTTGTTCAACACCGGCTGTTTATGACCTTATTGTTTCTTTTTTCGCCGCTTACACGGAAACTGTTGTCTGTTCGTTAAGCAGTAGATATTTGTTAACATGAGAGTGCTTTATACAGGCGTCCACCACGGCTAGCAACGTATTTTTGTTGTGAATATGACGCTGTATATTAATAACATATTGCAAAAAAAACGAGATGAAAAAGTTCCGTCATTTGCCGTCGACGCCTCGACCTTTCACTCCGCAGCATGCGGCGCGAAGCCACTAAGTGTAGGTTGACCAGCTAGCTAATGGCGAACTGCTTATACGCACCACGCACCATTGTCAGTCCACAGAGATCAGCAAGTTAGGCACGTTTTCGTCATCAGTAGCTAGATCGCACCGAGCCCGCGCGCTCGGTGCGCTTTAAAGTTCATGGCCCCGTGCGTTGCAATGCGTGCGTGCCTCCACGGTGCGTAATCACACGCTCTGATCTCACGATTGTGGTGCCTTCAGCGTTTTGTGCTTCCGTTCATGTTTGCTTTGAAGTTACAGTGAACGAAGAGAGCATGCTGCTCACTTCGCTCGCTGCTGCGGCCGCGTTTACAAATGGAGCGCACTGCTCACACGCGAACAAGGATTCTGACAGTTCATGCTCGTCCTTTGTGTACCTGTGCGTTCTTTGTGTACCACTCTGCTAGAATATCGTGCTTTGAGTGTCTAGCTGTGACAATTGTACGACCGTGCTCGTCCTGTGTATGGCCCATTTTCGCGGGCTTTCTGCTTGAGGTGCACGCTGACTGTTTCGAGCTGCCTGCCGTCTTTCGCAAGACATTACAACTTAATGCTGCAGCATTTATTTCTTGGACTTTGAGGAGAAACAACACAAAAAATAAACGCTCAACTACTTATGCGAAAACACATTTCATTTTCATGAATACAACCTATTTCTAGACAGAGGGATCAGCCATGTTTTAGGGACGAAGCTCCTCACGCCGTTGGTCGTATGTCCCGTGTCGTAGTCATAGTAGCCACCTCTTCTTTAGTCCTTAGAATGTCCGCTTGATGGCGGTACTTGTATATGACAAATATATGATGAAAAGATGCGAGATGGCGGTCCTTGGAGTGTTCACTAAATGAATGGATGGACGGATGGACAGACGGATGTACCAACGGACGCACAGACAGACGGATGCATGGACGCACGGACGGACGGAAGAATGGACAGATGCACGGACAGATGGACAGATGCACGGACGCATGGTCACACGAACAGACGGACGGACGCACAGATGGACGCATGGACGGATGAAAAGACGCATGAACGGACGAAAAGACGCATGAACGGACGAAAAGACGCATGGACGCACGCATGGATGGATGGTACGGACGAACGCTTTGCCCCACTCATCATTATTCACTCCGTGGATATGCTGTGATTTTTTAATCTGCAGGATCATTGCTTTGAAACTCGTATTTATTTATCCGCGTGACCGGTGGCATTAATTCATAAATACCGTAAGGCTGTGTTCACACGATAGACGTGATGACGGATGGATCAGTCACGTGACATGGGATTTATTTCGAATCCCTCCGTAGCCAACATTCACCCGACACGGGAGAATTCACGCTGCAAGCGAGGTTTTCTGCTTTGGATCAAAACCGAAGTCTGGGTTTCCGTCGTTTAACGAGTCGGTCGGCGCAGATTGAAGCAGGAACACGGGATTGGCTGATCTATGATGACGTAATACGAAACCCGCAGGCTCAACTCGTGATTTTGTTCTTCGTGTGAATACAGCTTAAGTGGGAACACACATCTTGCAATGACAGTCATTTTATTTTAATTTCTATACTTGCTTCAATTTTAATTATACAATATCGAAGTTATATATTCACATAAAGTAATAATAATAATAATAATAATAATAATAATAATAATAATAATAATAATAATAATAATAATAAAACAAGCGTGTGGGTTGGTGCCCGGTCATAAAGAATAGTACTGGGGTCCACTACTCTATATAGGCGACATTGCATGGATACAGCGGTTTGTCATATAGAAACTCGTAGGCATGCAGGCACTGGAATTTGTGAAGCTGCGTAATTCGGGTTGAAGTATGCAATAAATATGGTAGTACATTTTGTGCGAACGCATAAAGTTATTCTCCACCGCGTGTACCACTTGGAAGTACTTTCTGTTAAATTTAAGTGCTTCAGGTTTCAGAGTTGTTTTTACGGAAAATACGTTGTTCTCGACTGTCAACAATATCAAATAGGACATTGAGTAGATAAATCTCAAGGGAGGATATTTGCAATGGGTATTGAGTAGATAAATCTCAAGGGAGGATATTTGCATGGGGTGTCCACCCCAGCCTGAATACCGAGAGAGGGGGGGGGGGCGGAGGCAGTACCCCCAGCCCCCCCCCCACCCATGATTAACGTCAATGCTGTTGACTGAAGGATATCCTTGCAGAGTACGATGTCCGAATAATTAATAGGATGCACGGTGGGCTGTCTTGACCTCTTAGGTTGGCTTGATATTTATTTTCGTAGCTTCCCACTTTTTAGCGTTGCCAGCAAGCGTATGCTGACATCATCATTGTCTGACTGTACAACGCTTATTCGCAGTTTATCACTTCAGCCGTGCTCGTTTAAATGTGACGAACAAAGTATGTATTCACAATTTTTATTAAATTATTGAAGTTGATAATATTTTCTGGAACTCACAAAGTACACAAATGAACGAATAGACTTACTAAAAACTAGCACGTTCGGACAAGCCCCCTTTTACGTCACAATTACGTGCACTGTGGCTAACAAAGCATCTCTAGCAAAAAGCTGCATCATTTTTGAAGACTTTTTACAATACAGTGAACTAGAAAAGCAGGTGTTGTGCTCAGCCATGGGCAGTTATTTGTGGAGTCACGAGTTATTCTATATTTTGTCTATACAACTGAGACACAAATGTGTGCCTGTAAACGTTATTTGAAAGTCAACTCTTGTCAAGAAGCTTCCCGTTTTCTTGTGATTGGGCATATTTAATTTCAGTGTGCTATATATCTTTTATTACTTGTTCTTTGTTTCAAATGTAACCATTGTTTGCATTTTTGCGCGTGCTACATAACGTAGACAAATGTAGTATAGCCGAAGTGCTATATGCACCTTAATCTCTCCACTGCTTGCAACCTATAGCAAGAGAGAAGAGTCTTAGAACTTGACGTCTCCGTCGAGCCCGAGCTTCTGCTTTTGCGCTATCTATATATGTATACACGGCAGAGTGCTACACATCTTGGTAAGGTACGCTGCATACTAGGCGGTGCTTAAACACTGCCGGTTCACAGTGTCGCTGACCAGCAGTGTGAGCCTAAAGTTGTGGGTTGAACACTCGCTCAATTTCTCGTGTCGTCATGACCGCCATTAAAGCAAGAAAACATAAAAATAAAAAAATATGAACGCATGTGGGTCTCATTAAGGCGCCACCCTCTCACCGTCGTCACGCAAGGGCAGCCTTACCTTTTACCTGGCGACAGTGGTGAAATCTATACTGGTCCACGGCATGCCTCGAAGACCTGCCCAGCATATCATCGTCTTTGCACCCTTGCAGCTGTAATCCGCGCTTCTCAAGAAATAATGACTTTCAAAGTGCGAAGACGCCCTATTGAAGGCTGTGTGAATGATTTAGCTGTCTAACGTGCTCTACCCCGGAGAGATACCGTGTTTCTACAGCCTTTGGGAGGCCCGCTCCTTTTTTAAGAGCGGGCCGTTTTTCAAAACTTGTAATTATATAGGGGCGTTGCGTAGATGGCAGGAATATCTTTCGAGACACACCTATCTCTATGACATCTTTGTGTTTCTTTTTCGCTTGATATTTAATAACGTAGCTCATGACGGCCATATTACAGTTCAAAACATGCTCGTGCCGTCGCGCTGCGTTTATTGGTTATATAGGCAAAAGACCTATTATATAGGCGAAAGCATTAAGTCGAAAAGTAGAAAAATGTGGTGTGCTTAACGTCAACTACACCGATAAGAAAAAAACTATGGCAACTTCGATGTAGCGCCCAAGGACACAGCACATATCACAGCACACCAGCCCCGCAAGGTATAGGAGCCCTCCTGCCGTTTTTGAAGGCAAGGTCATTCACCGAATGCCCGTGAAAGACTGGACTATACGCGCTGTGAAATATGTGTCTCATTTCTCTTTACGTCTCTTTGTTTTTTTTCTTTATTGCCCTTCCCATCTGTATGGTAGGAAACTAGACATAGTCTAGTTAACCCTCTTACCCCGTATTTCTTCCCAGCCCTCTCTTTGTATATATATATATATATATATATATATATATATATATATATATAATCTTCTAGCTTTTTCTGGTTTTGTTCCCGTCTTGTTCGTGTCAGTTTTTTCTATATCTTTATTTTTCTTCTCCCATCATGTTTTTTGTTGTTTATTCTCTTTACATCTCTCTATAATGCTCTCTTCCTTTTTCTTTATATCATGTTCTCTCTCTCTGTCTTTCATGTGTTGATTTTTCGCTTGCCACTCACACCTGCTGTAAATGGTAGTGAGACTAGTCCAATTCCTGTGGTTCATAACCAGTTGAGGAGTTTCCTGGGGACCATGGGCGCACTACAATGAGCTACAGCAACTTCGCTGTGAAAAATTACGAAGGATTCTTTGAGCTTTGTGACGCTGCGGAGGTAAATGCTTAGCTCGACCTTCTTCTTCTTTCTCTTCTGTTGTGGCGGCTATCCTCTCTAAGCATATGTTAACGTTTAGAGGGCTGAAAATTTCTTAAACCGTGATGCGACTTAAGTTTTGTTGATGCGGAGAAACCCTGCTGTCTCGGAGCGATGAAACAAACGACCAAAAGTGGTATTTTGCAGCGTTCGTAAAGCCATGCTTTGTGGTTGCCTGAATGCCTCAAGAAAGGGTTGCATAAGCAATGAGTGACTTTCATGATGCCTCGGCCATAAGAACCCCCTCATTTTTTTGTGTAAGCGGTTTGCCTGATCTACTGGTGGCACATAGCACGCACCCACAGCTTATAGCTGAATGAAGAGCTTAATGCCATCGGCGGCGCAGCTCCGGGTCTCAGATGCGATGAAAGGAAAACAGATAACGTGTAGTCGCGTCTTGAAGCTGCGCACTATCATGGTCTGCAAGAGCTGTGGGACGTTAAAAAAATGCTAGGAAATACTCGCGGGTTCCCTTTGAAGGGCGAGGGCGTGGAAGCTTGTGCACTAACTCCGGACGAAGTGAATTCCATGCAGCTTTCCGCACATTTATCGGTAGCTCGACGTGCTGGAGCTCGGGCTCCGGTACATCTCTTTAACCACTGTCCGCAATAACCCGAGAACGAGAATAAAAAAAACTAATAAAGGGGACGTTGGGATCCGCACGAATGCAGGACATGGCGCCCGCTCCTCCGTTGTCGGCACATAAAGGACGACAGCCCGCGTACCTCCTTTTGTGCTCGGAAGACTTACCACTGGCACCAGCACCACCTCCCGCTGGGGACCACTCGTTCATCTCGGCGCAAAACACAGAGAATAGCACAAGCGATGGAGCCCCCCTGAGCATGGTGAACTACGAAACTACCTCTACGTGCACCGGACGAAAATGTTCCAACGAGAGAAACGAAGAAAAACACACCCAAAGATGGAAATAAGCATGCGCAAAGAAAGACGTTAAGGAGAGCGATAGGTCGGCGAAGATGAAAAGCAGCGCAGGGGTCGATGAAAGGGCCGCCATTCTGTGTCATTCCTGCATGATAGAGCAAGCGCTGCCACTGTTTGCAGTGTTTGATGAATCGTTCTGCTGTCGAGATGCAAGGTACATTTTCCCCCTTTTACGTTTGACTATTATTCCTTCCTTTTTTTCTCATTCCGGCGGCCCATATCTAATTTGCTTATTGCGAAGTGATGTTTTCGTATATTCGCGCAGACTCAACGTCAAACGAAAAATATTGATTGACATTGTTTGCCCGAACTCAAGATACGATGTGGTGATATGCGATTGCTAAAGGCTCAAGACGGGCTTACCACCTTATGGGACTTGCAGCGGAATAGAGCACCTGTGGAAGAAATTACTGCCCAAAATAAGAGCAATTCTACAGTGGTAGTGAAATCTTGATAGCTTAAGCTGCTAAACAAGCGCATTTTGTTCATTCTTAGTAACTATACGAAAGAATTTTCACCTGCTTTCGCAAGTACTTTTCCCTCGTCTGTGAGCTTCCTTTCATTTATTTAGTAAAACTTTGCTCTACCCTCATGAACATAACGGTTGAATGTGGGAGGGCCAAGTGGGGCCCACATGCCCCACTACTGTATCGCAAGTTTGGTGGCACGCCACTGCGTTTGGTGACAGGCCACTCCTAGTTTATTGCGTGCTTTCGCGTTCTGAGGCAACTATATGATACCTTATAATAAAAGCACGCACAAACGTACTGAATCACTAGTCTAAGAACATTAGACAAATAAAAAATGGGGGACTGCAATTCATTCAGATGTCGGTATTCGTAATATGCATATATCCACGAGCCGAAGTTATATGTCAAAATAGAGAAAGAAAATTTTTATTAGGCATAAACGAGGTGCGTCTATATGTGCACTGATTTGTGAAGCAGCAAGCAGCTGCAGTAAAAGCTACTTCACTTGAATTTTCAATGGACGCAGTGATAACCTGCATGTATATCCACCAAGGTATCGACTGTACTAACAGGAAGAACAGCTAACAAGCACATCATCTATGCAAAAATTCAATAAGCGAAAAAAAAAACACGGTTTCAAGAACACTGTTCACTAAAGTTTTCAATATTACTATGAATGTCTATATAAAGTTGGTGCACGCGATCTATATTTAAATTTTTTTTATATAATAGGATATTATACGTGTAAAAACTGCCTTGAGCAAACCGCGCTTGAATAGCTGGGGACCTTCAAGATAATTTTAAAATATTGAAACACAGGTAAACGCTCAACATGAACATTACCGATTTTTCTTAAACTCACGCTGCAAGTTGCCACCGATAATTATAAGGGAAAGTTCTTGGACACCTAAACAAAATACAAAAATAATGAAGAAGCGCACAGAAATAGCGTCTTCATCCTTCTTCGTTTGTGTGCACCTTCGTTTTTCCGGTAATGTTTAGGCGTCCAGAATTTTCCATCGTAATGTTGTACCAATTAGCTCAGCAACAAAGGCTTCCAAAGTAGCAACGATAAGGCTAGGATCTTGGGCGGAACATGTACCAACGCTTACACACTCTACCGCCTGGTTGATTATTCTGCCGCTGAGAACTCGCTATCAGAATATACCGTGAGTTGCTCGCGTTTTGCTCACTCGCTTACGGGACACATTATTGACCTATCCAAAAGTTCCACATTTATGAGCCTTGCTCGAATCCGCCTAATTATCGTAACCACGTGACCGTTATAATTAGAAGAGAGCCTTTACTTTGCAATTATCATTGAAAAAGTAAATTTTCGCTGACTTGCTCGTTACTAATATAACCAATGCCATCACCTTTAGGTTACAAATGTCGAAAGTATTCTCGAATGTTCTCCAGGTAAAACGCGGAAAAAAATAAAATGTCAATTTTGGATAATTCTTCTACTTTTCCACTTCAATATTTTCTGACGAGAATTACTTAAGATTTCAGCATCCTAGCGTGCCAAGTGTGATTCATGAGGTAGCTTACCGATAAAGAGAGCTGCCCAAGCGGAATAAGGTATCATGCCAACCTAAAATATATTCCTCGGACGAATTGAAATTGCACAAGCAAGTTGAAAAGCTCTGAGATGTGCAATGGTAATAAAACCCGTCTGCTTTGCTTAAGGATTTATATTGAACAATGCTGTATCAGCGGAAAGATACCAGCTCTTAGCCGACCACGAGTGGAAGAGTAAGAAGTTGGAGGCTCTCGTGCACGTGGGGACTTCCGATTCACAAGCGTGCAGCCACAGAGGCCCTGTTGCAGCACAAAAAGAAAGGAAAAGTACAGCCAAGATTTTAAGCTGACTGGGAAGAAATTCCATTCTGGAACCGCGGTCGGTCGTCCGTGGGGCGAATAAATGAGCTCGTTTATTCCGTGCGAGCAGTTCCTGAAGCGTGGCCCATAAATGATATTGTTCCGCTCGTTTCAATATGTCTGGCTGCCTACACCGAACAAGAGCAATATCCGAGGAAGCCCGCTGCTTGGCAAGAAGCTTATTGCCATGCGTACCCACCGAGAGCACCTGGCCGTATTGATTGCGACTTTCGGAGATGGACGTAGGCCTTGGCGTATGTACGCGAGATGTAGCGCCGTGTAACAAGAACACACGAAGTGACAACCCGTAGGATAAAGGCAATAATGCTTTGTCAGGTGTATCTCACATTAGGGCACTGTGCTTTGTAATACGTTGTAATAAGTGGTTCCCCTGCCCCGACAAGCGGTGATGGAGCTGAAAGAGACGACAGGTATCTGAGCTATTTCTAGCTGTACGTTGTCAGTGTGTTAGGAGGCTTGTTTGTCCGTGCACATTTACGCTTACAGCATCAGAAGGCATCGAGATGAGTGGCCTTGTTACAAGTGTGCTTGCTGGCATATTAACGTCGATGTTCTTGGGCGTAATACCACTTTTCTTTATTAGTTCGCTCTTTGTGGCGCCTTGGCCAGCTTGTTATCAGATGTTCGACGAGTATAGCAGTTATGTGATTTTAAGAGCAAATGTTCTCATCACATGGTAGAGAAAAAAGGGGCCATTGATAGTGACATCACCAGCTGCCTAGGTGATCACTATATCTCTCTTCGAAATCTTAACACTTCAAGTGGCATATGCTTCCGCTATTGTTATGATTTGAAGCATGCGAGAAAGTAACGATAATTTTTTGGCAGGAGCATGTATTGTCAAAGTGCACCGTAAGCAAGTAAAAAATTATAGATGGTAATATTTGTTCTTTGCTTGAGCGAATAAGTATATTGTAACACATTTTCACTATGCAGGAGGCTATTGGTAACTTTGTAGATGTGGGGGTGTAATCCTTAGTGTATGGAAGCTGAGATAACTTCCGTTAATGTTTCGCACACTTACGTTGCTGCAAGAGTAGCTATGCGTGTTTGCTTATGCATTTTTAAAAGACAGTGTCTAGCACTGGCGAAGACGAAGGCAACTGGGGAGAGAGACTAAAAACACAGATGATACGTTGCTAACTGCGCAAGAACCCCTGTATCGCAAAATTTGAAAATGACATTTTAACGAAATAGTGAGCTGCTCTGCTCACAGCCTGAAGGCTCGGTTAGTCCTAAATGCAAGCATGGGAGAGGATTGACAAAAACACCAGAAAAAACTGATGAATTAAAGACACGAAAGTCTTCTATATGTTTATATCTCATGTTCACTCTAAAACTAAGACTAAATTATTGTTCGCAATAATTCGTTCAAAGCTTGGCGCAGCGAAGCGTGGGCACATTATCGATCGTACGTCCCGTCGACGTACTCGTTCAGCTTCAAGATTCGTGGCTTGATGAATATGTGGGGCTTAACATCTTAAAAGCACCATATGTATATGAGAGACGCCGTAGTGGAGGGCTCCCAAAATTTCGACCATTTGGGGTTCTTTACCATGCACCCAAATCTGAACACACGGGCCTACAACATTCCCGCCTCCATCGAATATGCAGCCGCCACAGCCAGGATTCAATCCCGTGACCTTCGGGTCTGCAGCTGAGTACCTTAGCCCCTAGACCGCCGCGGCGGGGCAAGATGCTTGGCTTCCTGCTCGGAAATACGCAGGCTTTCTTAGGACGCCCCATGATTCTCTAGGCAGGATCGGGTGCAGCCAGGCTATGCGCGTGATGTCTCCCTCAGTGGGCTTGGCTTAGCTGCTGCGCATGAGCGGCCCAGCCAGGTGGCTTAGTATCTGGTTTCTAAAGGACGCGATGCTTGCTCCTATTTCTTCCTATACTAGAAAAACCGTTCTGTGATAAACACCGTAGTGAGTAACTAACTAGAAATTGGTTGGTGCGTAATCTGTAAAAATGTTTAGCCATGCGCAGAGTCATGTCAATTTAGTAGTTGTTGTTATTGGTGGTGGTGTGTTGTTAGGCTGTTTATTGGTACTGTACTTACAAAGCTGCGTTTACAAAATATTGGGTAACAAGAACATATTTCATGAAAACATTTATTTGCGATAGAGAACAAAAAAGAAGAAATTGAAGAAGAGCTTTCCAATTGGCACTCAGAAATTTCAGCATTTACTTCAATGTTAATTATGCAGCCTATATGTACGTATCAGCGCATCAAGCAAACAGAAGTACTGCAATATTCAGTCAATAGCATTGACACTCATGTACTGGGCCGGCTATGTCGGCTACAACCACAAGTAAAAATGAGCAGTTAAATGGAAAACTGCTAGCATACGAAGCAGGAAGGGCATTCGCAGGCCTGTCGTGGAAACCTGCAAAGGCAGTGTAGTTACACGTCAGACCATGGCACGGACGTGACACATTTTGTTGTCACTCTGAGCGTTACTGCGTGGCTTCCTTTTCGTGCATTCGCTCTGTCTTAGTCATTCTATTTTCTTTAAATGAACGCAGTCGATTCCCACAGGAAGCGTGTACAAACAGACGCACGCGGCGCACCCTGTCATGTCCCGCTTTGCAGCGGCGTGACACGCTCCGCGACAGTCGTCATTTTCTGGCAGCGCCGGAAACTGCGGTGGCAGCAAGCAGTGACGGGCCGTTTCACCCACACTCCCGTCTCATGTAATTGGGGAAACGACGCTCGGGGTGCAGCCGACGATGTAGTTATGGTGGTGGAAGAGCGCTTGGCTCTGGCAGCTGGGCCTTCAATGCGGGAACGGAAGAACGAAGTTTCCGAAGGACGACGAAACAGCAGAGGACGGAGTGCGTTCGTGCGAGCTCCAGTGGAGCGAATGGGACGTGACGTCGTTCCCACCACTTCTTTTGTGCCGAGGGCGCACAGGCATAAACGGAGCTGGCTGCCACCTCGGTAACACAGGCAAGCCAATGCGAACGCCACAAGCCCGCATCCTCTCACTATCTCGGCTCGCGTCCTGTCACCGACGCACGCCGTGCTACAGCCGAGACGACGAGGAAAGGAACACCTGCGACGCGTCGTCGCCGTAGTGCTGTCGCGCTGTCAGTGTCAGACGACGACGTGGGCGACAACGATGGCAGAAATAAGAAAGAGGGCTCTCGTCGCTGCCGAAAAGAGAATGGTGCATTCGTGCTGCCGTGTTGGCAGGCATGCGCTGAAGGAAAAAGGCTCCTTGGTCCGCCTTTTTCTGTTCCTCTCTGCGGCGAAAGACCGGCGCCGACGGTCGGACACCCGCCGCACGCCTCCCTCTGGCGCTGCCTCCGCTACCCCCCGCACGTCCGCCGGAAATGGAATCGAACACGCTTAAGTGGCTTTGCTTATCTGCCGTCTCCACACTGTGGGCCCGATGCGCCGCGACCTTTCCCTCTGCTCGTGCGGCGTTTATTTCTTATTTTTATTCCCCTTCTATCCTCGCAGCGGATTTTATTTTGTTTTCTTCTTCGGCACTCTCGTTCACTCACTATCACTGATGTTGCTGCTTCCGAGACCCTTTCACTGCACCCGGTAATGGCAGCGTGCTCACGAAGCTGTTGAGAAGCGTCTTCATGCGCACCGACTCCTTTCTCTCCCAAGCTGCTTATTTATCCCCGAATTGCTTCCTGCTTTGTTGATTCTGCCTGCAGAGTTTCTTGGTTCGTCATTTATGTTTCGCTTTTCAGCCCTCTGATGGTCTGTCGGTGCTTCGTCCATCGCGTGTCTTGCACTGCTATTTTCCACGCCAGCAGCCGTAATGTCTTCTTCTACGTTAGGGGGATTTAGCAAGGGCTATGAGTCTGGACGTCTCTGTTTGCCTACGATGCTTCCCATGACACAGCACGATGGCACCCCATCGTAACGCTCTTCTTTCATCGCAGGCGTAATTCATGAGTATTTGCTTGAAAAAGGAACTCCACAAGCTTAAATACCATATCTGAATTAAGTCCGGTGTGGTTATTTGAAGGGAAAAACTGCTCCAGAACGCCCATTTAATTACAGAAGTGCTCCCCTACCTCCAAGTTGCAAGTCACCACTCGGCGGAGACCTCTCCCGTTTTTTACGTCTGTCGCAAAAGGGGAACTGGATTGATCGGAGCCGAACATCAAATTAACTTGTTCATCTTCCCCAAGGAATCATATCAAGCTTCTCCTCATTACTACATTATACCAGAATACTCTTGCAGTTTCATGCAAAAATAACGAGAGAAGATATCATGAGGATCGCTAACGGAGACTGCTTGTTAATTTTTGTTGCACTCAAACTACACACATGCACAACATAGCTAAAGACCTTCGAAGGCGCAACACCACAAGGAAGGCTTTGTCTTTGTGTGTGTGTTGCGTCTTTGAATTTTGGTCGGCATGCTGTGCGTGTCTGCCAGTGCATATGAGTTTGGATATAACAATATATATGTGACAATATATGAGTAAACAATACATGAGTAAACAATCACAACTTCGCGCCCCTACCCATCGTAATTTCTTTGCGCCGTACACCAATAAATAGAATAGTCTACTGTTGAATATGAACCGACTAGCCCAGATACGCGTTCTTTTGTCTTCTTCATGATATTGACACCTGAAATTGTCAACAACCGAGATTTTTATGATAAAATATGTAAGTGTGGCTTAGTAAAGGCGCACGAAAAAACAGACATAGACAATCTTGTCATCTACTTCTACATGATCATGCCCTGTCTTCTACGTCCTCGTTCGGTCGCGCTTAAACAATCCGTCACAAATTCTGATTAACTAGCCCGCCAACGTTATTTAGACATTCCCTCCTTTACCTTTGTCTTGTAAAGCGTGCTTTGCCACAAGCAGTATTACCTTGCAAAGAAGCAAGCTTTTTATTGGGTTACAATAAATATTTATTCAAATAATAATTTCCATGGTTTTACGTAAAAAAAAACTATAGCATACAGGTGAAGCACACTGTAGCGTTCAAATCTGATTTAGTGTTGACCACATGGTTCACGTTGACATGCATCGCAGTTTAACTCTTTCGTTATAACGCCTACTCAAATCGATCACTGGTAATTGACGCTTTGAATCGTCGATTTGGGTATGCTAAAATTGTTGCTTGTGCATCCAGTAATTTGTAGTAGGTAGTCCAGCCATTCAACTTTTAGAATTGATTTGATTTGGCTGTTTCAGCAACATGCTTGTTTTTGACGTGCCTTTGCGACAACAATTGTGTGTGTACTGTTCAAAAGCCCGATAGGCTGGCGAAATTAACAATAGTGCGAGCTACTCGTGATTACGCTACAGTAAAATCAAATTTCTGGAATGAAAAGAACTTTCGTAAGTCAATTATCAAGTTTGTGGGGTTTTGGTGTAGCGAGCAAGTACCACGCTCTTGGAGTGAACGGACACAGTAGACGCAGTCAGCACAAACCAAACAACATACACATTTATTTAACTACTTTTTGAAATGACGATATCGTCAACTGAATTTTTATAGCATGAGCAGTGATCCACACGCTAGACAACCTTACACATCATTACGCAATACTCAACAACATAAACACATAAGCACACACCCGGGGCGGCGTCGCCAACGCTTGACTTACCATGAGGGCCTACCGCATAGTGAGAATAACAAAAAATAGCATTGTGAATGCCGGCCTACTACACAGAAAGTATGATAATTAATGGTGTAGTGGTTACCCAGCAAGTTCTCTTGTAGCAGTTACCCAAAGAGTGTTCACAAAAGGCTCTGAAAGACCACTCTTTTAGCTTTCGCTGAGACTGGACTGCGCGTTCCGCGCAGGCCTGGTGGTTGTTTTTGAAAGATCATTTTATTGAGAAACATTTTGTATGCTGCAATGCGTGCTGGAATACTTTTCAGGCTGGCGAAAACCATTTTCCAGAGACTTATGCAAAATAACCACTTACACACGGTAACGAAAGCGTTAAGCAAGTGGGGGTGCTTGTATTTCGCCCACATCAAAATGCGGGCGAATACAAGCCATGGCAGAAAATCTAACCCGCCTCCTCCAGCACTGAAGCGCGTGCACGCACACACGCACGCACCCCCCGTCCCCATACACACTTCTAAGCTACCATAACGAACGAAATAGTGGCATAAATGCGAAGCAGCCTTCGCTTACTTACGCAGTAAAAATTATTTACAACCTGACGCAGCCTCAAATAGAACGACTCATACATAGCAAAGAATCATGTAGCTTGGTGTAGATGTATATTTAAACGGTAACTTGGGCTAAACAACAAAACGCCTCAATAACTTTTTTTTTGTTTTGCGTTCCTGACTATTACTGCTCTTTTCACTATTACGTTTGCGCGCAAGTCTTAAGTATAGGAACATAACAACTACATGTACCAGTTATTACCAAACAGAAAAATAATGTAAAAGCTCAATTGCACTAACATGGCGTCACACAAAATTTTTTTTGTAGAAACCGTCTGAATGCTTACCTAGAGACGAGGCTGCATACAATGAACAAAGGCAACGCAAAAGCATGCCGGGCAAATGTTGCCCGATTGTGGTTTTTTTTTCACACACACACACAAAAAAAGTGAGACGGAGGGTCGAAGATAGCGCACAGTCACTCACTTAGCTATGCACTGGCACCGTATAACTGCTAGTCACACATGTGTCTTCCTCGTGAGCAACCAACATCGGTTGAAGCATTTTATTCAATACATTCGCATTCATCAATGCCTCACATCATATTAGACCATCACGGTAAAGTTTCTTTTACCCTACCGGTAAACCTTCGGCAAACCTTACCACGCAATGCACAGCGTGTCACTCAAGCGTTTATGCATTACGTCTTCATGCAGAAGCGCTCGTGTGACACGCTGTTTATTGCGTGAACGCTTTTGGATGTGCAGCAATCCGGATTTTCCACCTGCACTGCATGCCTCAGAAGCAGCTTTTGGGAAAGAATGAACGATAACCTGAACTTGACGGTACATAAGACAATCGCGGTGTAATTTTCATTTTGGTGTACCACGAGATGGTCTTGATTTCGTGCGTGCTAATAGAGTGGTGCGAATGGTTTCAACTCACAGGCTTCGGTGATTTCTTGAAGTCGGAAAGAGATACTACTAAGGTAAGGTTAGGTAAAGTTTAATGGCATACTGCCGTCATACGTTCCAACTTTCTTAAGAATTGCAACGCAAGTTTTTCTACTCTTAACGAATCAACAAAAAAGCGTATACTGAAGTGTTTCGTAAGCGTACATGAGATCATTACTCTGACCGAGGCCATGCACAAATTTCGAATCTGAATTCGGTGCAATTTGTTCTATGCCTATCTCGGTCATGCATCTTACACCAGTTGCTTTTCTTGCTCGTACTTTTTTTTAGTTTCTGTGCGTGTTTCAAGCCTAGCGCTGATACCCCCAGGGAGCTTCTCGCGGTGGGGTTTCTCGAATCCATGTCTTACGAAAGGCTTCTCCACGAGCATCGTCTTTGCTCTGCACGGCTCGTCCATGCGGCTTTATACACTCGCGGCATTCATAAATTTACGTGGGCACCGCCATCCTGAGGCTTGTAGCCGCTTTCAGCCTGAGCCCGAATGTGCTCTTGAAAAAACGGGCACGTACGCTGAAGCCATCTGTGGGATCTCGCAGTCGTTTCATTAATTACCGGCAATTTCGTCCTAACGGCGTGCGCAGAAAGGACCGTGCAGTACAAAGAACGCACCCATGGCTCGAACGAGGCAACCGTTCACGGTAGCGCTGCGTTTATTTTGTTTATGTACCCTTTTCGGACCCGTAATCCCCAAAATGTCTTTCCCATGGCGCTTATATTTACGTCACGTGCCGCTGCTTTTTTTATTATTTTCTTTCTCGTGATAAGTGAGCAGATCCCGTTTAGGACGAGCTCTTGCTATCCGCATGGCCCACCTACCTTATATCAGGAGGTGATAGTTCTATTAAAAGTGCCCCAAAAAACCTCGTAAAGTACAAAGTACGGGTGCGTTATTCATCCTTGTTGCTAACTTGTGGGCACTATTCGGGACGCTAGCAGTAGGTTCACTTATATTCACAACAAGGAAGCTTTCGATTGGCGTTTATACTATGCGTAACGAATTATCGTCTACCCTTCTTTGCGATGCCCTCATACAGTTCTGCTTTTCTTATCTTTATTTATTATTCAAGGATTACCCCACATTGCTTCAAGGCGCTATAGCAGAAGTGTTACAGGCGGAAGCAAACAAGTATTCATTAGAACAGCACACTTGCTCTTCACACAGCCGCTTTCACTGCAAAGTACATAGTTCTGGCAAAAAAAAAAGAGCTTTCCAACAAGTTCGTTTTGGCATGGTGCTCAGGAATTTAAAAAGGATGAGACTACCGTGTGATTTCCACATGCGATCAAAGGACTCATTTTGTGTGTTGTAGACAGCGCAGGCAGAAATATAGATATGTAGCCAAAAATGCGTAATCCTGATAAACTCAGATTTTAGTCATGATATTGTCTGCGTGATCCATGAAAGAATAAGTGGCAAAGCAGAGGCTGCACCTGCAACAAAGGCAGTGAGGCTGAAAAAGAAACCAATCTCTGATATTTCAGCTCGGAGTGATTTAGGACATTTTAAAGCTCGCTGCCTGGTATGAGAAAGATTAGGTTTTCAGGAGAAAAGACAAAAAAAAATAAAATTAGCAGATCCCACGTACAGCGAGAATCGATGATATGCGAAGCACGAATGAGGAAGGTTGATATGTAGCTATAAAATCGGCGCAATGTTACGAGGTTGTTGATGTTGATGCCGCATATGACTTCTGTGTAATGATTATCATGTTTGGATGTGTCGCTTACCTTCGTAATCTATTCACGTCACGTGATACCAAATTTAGTATAGTTATAGACCTAATGAAACAGCCGCGACCACGTTATGAGCGTGGTATGCTGTCATGTTCTTACATACCACGCGTGTCAGCATTATCATGTTTGCACCAGTCATGTACTTTCGTCATCCGTTGACATGACGCAACACCCAATTTGGTATATGTGGAGTTATCAAAACGGCCGCGAGCACGTCATGAAGGGCCCAATATACTCCAATGTAGAATTGACGCGCGCGCAAGCTGGGCACAGTGACGCTACTTTAGAAAAACGTGAGCATTCTATAGTGTGACGCCAGGCGCGATCGGCGCGACCAGCGTCTGTCTGCGTTGACCGACGACAACCGGCGCGAAATGCGACATCACCGGCGCGTTACCCAGACCATAGAGTTTCCCAATATACACTAGAGGGAACTCTGGCGCTAGTGTCTATGGGAGCTGCAATGCACGGCGCTTCAGCGAGCATGGGAATGATGGGTAGTACACATATTTGCCTAATTTTCGTAACACTGGCCTGCATGCGTCTAGCTCCGTGTGTGTTCGTGTGGCTTGGAGCTGTTTTTTCACGAAAACATAAATTAGCAAATCTTCATCGTTGGCGCTTCACAACCTTATTGTTTTAACTTACTTTCGAAATCGGCTCACGAAGTTTAAAAGGGTTCGTTCTTTCTTTCAAAACAAAACCGTAACCAGCAATAAATGAACCCACAAGTACGATTCGCCGCCCGCAAGTACGTAGACTAGGCAAATGTGTGTACTACCCATCATTCTCATGGTCGCTGTTCGATCGCAGCGCCAGAGTGCCCTCTAGTTAATTTTGAGAAACTCTATGACCCAGACAACACTGCGTCTCCCTCTTTTGGAGACGGAGGGACGCCAGACGCACTTAAACGCGCATGCGTCAAAGCAACGCAGCGCGGCGCGCCTGCGAGTATATGGCAAGACCGGTGCCTGGCGTGGCAACGCCGGCGTGACGCGACGAAATGAACACCGGCGAGCACGCTCACCACGTCAAGTCGAAATGTATTGGTGCCGTGACTGTTGTATGTAGTCATGTTCTCACATGACACGCATCTCATAATAATTTTGTTTGCACCAATCACATATTTTTGTCATGCATTGACGTCACGTATCACAATATTTGGCACATGTGAAGCTAGCGAAACGGCCGCGAGGGCATCATGAGTGTGGCATGTAGTCATGTTGTTACATGACAAGCATGTCATGATTATCATATTTTGATGTGTTATTTACCCATGTCGTCCGTTTGCGTTGCGTAATACCGAGTTTGGTGCATGTGAAGCTAGTGAAACGGCCGTTAGTGGATCATAAGCGTGGCATGTAGCCATGTTGTTGCATGACACGCATGCCATGATTTTCATGTTAGGGTCGGTCGCTCGTGTTCAGCATGCAATCATGTCATGCCATACTAGTTTTGCAACATGCCATGTGGACGAAGTCACCACAAGAGCTGCAGGACCACGAAACGTATATCATGACACACATGTCATGATTTTGATGTTATAACTAGTCACATATGTTCTTCATGTAGTCATGTTATGCCATATGAAGATTGGTATCGATACCATTATCGAAACGGCCAGGAGAGCTACAAGTCGTAGGCGGCTAGACAGACAGACAGACAGACAGACAGACAGACAGACAGACAGATAGATAGATAGATAGATAGATAGATAGATAGATAGATAGATAGATAGATAGATAGATAGATAGATAGATAGATTAGGTAGATAGATAAATAGATAGATTAGATAGATAGATAGATAGATAGATAGATAGATAGATAGATAGATAGATAGACAGACAGACAGACAGACAGACAGACAGACAGACGGACGGACGGACGGACGGACGGACGGACGGACGGACGGACGGACGGACGGACGGACGGACGGACAGACAGACAGACAGACAGACAGACAGACAGACAGACAGACAGACAGACAGACAGACAGACAGACAGACAGACAGACAGACAGACAGACAGACAGACAGACAGACAGACAGACAGACAGACAGACAGACAGACAGACAGACAGACAGACAGACAGACAGACAGACAGACAGACAGACAGACAGACAGACAGACAGACAGACAGACAGACAGACAGACAGACAGACAGACAGATAGATAGATAGATAGATAGATAGATAGATAGATAGATAGATAGATAGATAGATAGATAGATAGATAGATAGATAGATAGATAGATAGCAGCGCCTTCAGAATACCATTCACCAAATTTCTTGCGCAGAACGTCAAATAAACGTTTTGTTCACTCTACCCAGACGCAATACTATCGTCTTTCGACGACATTTGCAGTGTAACATGCAGATACATGGTGAATTTTTTGAAAAATTTTCCCGCGCTATTATGACATCACACCAGTAATAAGTTGATCTAGTAAAAAACAAGACATTTGCAAATGACAAAGGTTACGTTGACATAGGTTAACAGTCATATGCCTAAAGGTCCTTGGTGTCGAGACTATTCATTCGGTCCGCGATCAAATGCGAACAAGTTTCAAGAACTCATTCGACAGAAAATGTCATTTTCATCAAATGACATTAATTTCTCCGAGTGACACCAAAGAAATGACATTACAGACGAATGATATTCACTGTAAATGACATTATATTTGCCGTGTGATAGGATTATTAAACTTGTATTGGCAGTTTATATAGTAGCTATCATCTGCATCGTCTTCCTCAATACACGTTGGACGACTGCGGAAACAGTATACCGGAGTCACACGTGCAATTTTATTCACAATGACGGTCGACCCACGTGAAACGTCTTGATCTGGATGAACAAGCTACTAAATTTGATACGGCCCAGTCTAATTCACGTCGAGTTTGGCGTACAGACGTCAGCCAAATCGCGATTACGGCCCCAGATAGCGACCGTGATTTGCAGATCGCGATCGTCTTGATACCAATTGAGCTTCGTTATGATTAGAAATGATTCTGTCGTAGCACTTGATTCGTATCGAGCCTAATCTGGATCGGCCTTTATTGCAATCAAAAGTGTCCGTGTTACACCGATATGAGGCAGGGTTGCAGCATGGTGGTGATAAAGCATGCCGCAAGCCTTATCGCATTCAGGCGCATGACTGGTCGGAAATCCAGTAGTGACGCCTTCCCCAAACAGGGATATAATTTTTAGCTTAAGACCAATGTGTGTGTGTTTCTTAACGACCATCATGTGTGGTGTGATAACTACAAATGACTGCGTGTCATTTCAGCCCCTGTACTCACATACTGCGTGTATTGGGGCAAAAACAGTAAAATCCAATGCCAAGCGCTTTCGCCAATAACGCACTGAACTTCTCTGCGTTAATGTTGGTGTTTAACAGCTTCACTGGCTAATCATGTCAGCAGAGATGAGTGGGAATGAATAAGTGATTGATTTGTGGGGTTTGATGTCCCAAAACTATCATATAAATACCATAGATGCCGTGGTGGAGGGCTTCCGAAATTTCGACCACCAGCAGTTCTTTAGAGTGCACCGAAATCTGAGCACACGGGCTGGGAATGAATAAAGAAAATGTAAGGAAACTAGCCCCACAATTGCATTGTGTATGTATTCATTATAGTTCCTCTTATGCAACAGCGTGCAACCTATGTAACATTCAGTTGGCCTCGAACATTTACATCCATACACCCACACTCTATTCGACCACCTTTGGGAATATCGCGTATGAATGAAACATTTGTTGAGGAATTCTCGTCCTTGGGTGATTTGCATACTCTGAAAATGTGATTCTTTCAATTTCTATTATGTAAGTTCAATTTCCGAGATGCCCCATAAAATGGCAAAAATGGTCATCGGCTGTGTCGGCATCAACACCAGTGATGCTAGAAATCATCATAACGTGACAACTTCACACTATGACGTCATAATGACGGCACAAGTAGCAAAAGCTTGTGACCCTCACAACGACATCACGTGAGATGACATCGCATTATGATAATGCCATCGCATGACGTCGTTGGCTCGGTCAGGAGTAGGGCAATCACAGAGGCTATGTAAAATCTGTTGAGGTGCGAAAATTTTACAAGGTTTGGGATTTGGAAGGTATACCGTATAACCACGTCAGGCGCAGAAAGCTTTCGGGGTGGGGACTGATGCATCGAATGAGAAGGTCACTTGCGCTTTAGAGATGTCTTAGGCGACTGCATAAGGCACCGTGAAGATCTTTTCTACATTCTTCCGTTTATCCGCGTTTCTAAACAAAATAATCATAATGCTTATGTTGAAACGTATGCCGTAAATGTTCAATCAAGAGAGAGAGAGAGAGAGATAAAGATACAAGGAAAGGCAGGGAGGTTCAATCAAAAGCAGTACTTTTGAAACAGTGCTGGTGCAGTGAAGTGAATTCATTGGTGTGGGTGCATAGTCAGCTTTACGTATCTTGAAAAATAAGCAAGGCGGAGATATGCTACAGCTTGCACAAAATAATGCTGGATTAGTAAGCAGAATAGCTTGCCCAAGTTCTTAAACCTCTCGTCTTATTAAAATAGGTTACATGGTGTTGTACCTTTAACTAGCTACATGGGAAGGCACACATTGGAGAATAAGTGCAACGGGCACGAAGTTTTGATGCGTGCGTCGTAATTTCGGATCATGTGCACCAAGCGCCATTCCACAAAAAAAAAGGCAAGAAAAAAAACCCACATGCCCATGAAGCCCGGAAATGAACGCCGAGAAAACAAGCTGCATGCGGCGATGATGAGACCAGCCTGCTCGTTCTCTAACACACATCACTTAGAAGCACGCAGTCCTGTGCAAGTTACTGAGCTTTCACAAGTTCACCGATGACCGAATGGAGCTTTTGAAACCATTCGTGTTTGAGAGGCTGTCCAAATAATCAGTGCTATTTATACGAAATCCTTGATTTTTTCGATTGGAACTCGCTGAGCATTCAGCACGACATATATAAACCGACTGGCAGGTGATTTCGGTCACTATGTAGGCAGCCTGCGCGTGCAACTTAAGCCCATTGCTGCACTGTTTTACTAAGCAGTGGTGTTGCGGGAACTGCCAGGGAACCGTGCCGAGCGACAGCAAGAGGCCCACGCAAGCGGCAAGCGAGATGGCGGGAGAGAATGCAAAAGAAGCGACGCGTGCGTGGCAGGAGACACGAAAAAGCGCTTTTGGCGCCGCCGCCGCTTCTTCCCGTCACGCCCTTGCTCACAAACAGCGTCGAAAGGTTCCCCGCTGAGTGCGGCGAAGGCATTGGCATCGCTCATTTGCATGATGAGTTCTCCCGGCCTCGCAGCCAGGTCTTGTGTTTGTGGTATACGATTTGCGGGGGCGAGAGGCTTCCATCTTCGTTGCTTTCTCTGCTGATGTTCTTCCTACCACTCCACGAGCCGAATCGCCTGCACCAAACAGCTACACATGGCTCAGCCACTCGGCACGTTTGCGAGTGTCAGCAAGCTGCGACCACTTCTAATATGAACGCGCGGTGGTTCATGGGTAACATATGTCAGCAACATGACCTACTACACTCCTGACCTGCCCAGAGAGCACCTCTTCCAGCGCCCACGTTCTAGTTCATACCTTCTGCCGCTAGGGCCGTCACCTACGAGCGGCGTGGCGCTAGTCAGCACCTGCTCGCTGACGTCATCTTCACTCTTTGTGGTCAAATTTTGACCAACAAAGCACTCGTAGTGCGTATTTATGATCCAAAATTTAGAATTATTCAGAAATAATAATACTAAAAGACATTCAGAATTTTTTTGCAATAAAATGCACGCTACCACGCATAGGCTGCCCTACATCGTGTAAATCTACGGGTTCCCACGTTTGTCAACCAGTGTGCTATAAATACTCAAGCGCTCTGAACACCTTGCTTAACCAGCAATGTATGGGAAGAAATAGTCACATATATGCCGCCAGTTCACTACAGAATGCAGGCATTCTTATACCAGCGCCTACAAAACAACCGTAAAGAAACAGACGAACAGGTTATAGGTAGCGCCACCAATGGTGAGCGGTTGAACGAGAGCGGGGACACGCGCTCCCATAGGAACCCCGCTATCTGAACAGGTCAGGAGTGTAGTAGGTCATGGTCAGCAATGGTGCCCACGAACGTGCTCTTATTCTCATTTTTGCTGAACGGTGACGGAAGGCAAATTACGTCCGCTCAGTCCGTCGCACTCGCTGCCAAACGAGAAACACCCGCCGCGTGGCTTGCTTTTTCGCCCCCGGTGCGCGCCTCTCGGTTCGCTTTGGGCCCGTAACTCGCTCGCCTTTTCTCGCCAGAGTTGTGCTGTTGCACCTCATATCGTATAGCGCACAGCTCCGGAAACAGGGGCCGCACGATAATGCGCTATGCATGTTCCATCGAGACTGCCGGAAGGCTTTGTTTTCTGCTTTTGCATGACCATCGGTTCATAACAATTATTGGTCTGACAACTCAAGGTGCGCAGGTACGAAAATAGCCGTTCTTTATATGCAACATCACTGCAAATCTCGCTTTGTAACAAAAGACAAAGTGTTGTCGCAATTGCGCAGAAATGAGTCTGTGGACGGCAACGCTGCGCACCGTGAGAAAGTTGGAACACATTATAGATAGATCATAGATGTGACGATAATGTAAGCCTATACAACTGAAATAGCATTGCACCTTCTTCGGTTGATAACACGCTGGGGGTATGTGTAGGCACTAGGTAGTAAAGTAAGCATCCTCGAGTGATAGCTTTCGAGTAATTTTCTTTCATTTCTACAGTGTTTCATCCGATGTCAAATCAACGTTGGTTAGTAAAAATATTTACAAAGGTCATTATTTTATGAGGAAGGGATGCTGCACAATAAAGGGCGTGAGCTGTGTTCTCAAACTATTAATTTTCATCAAAGCCTTCCGCCATTGCAAATACCTCTTCGATAGTACCTTCACTAATTTTAGTAGCTGGTTCTAGTACTTGGAACCTGTAATCTATGGTGCGCTCCCATAATTTAGTTTTTTTTTGTAACCAAATGTATACCCTATTTTTTGTGGTCATTTTAGCACACGTTTGGATGAAAATAACTCTGTTGTCATTCAAATACCTAGATAATTATAAAAAAAAACGTCTCATTGGTAAAATTGTTTAGAAGATTGTCAACGTAGAGCTTTGATATATGGCTGAAAGTAAGTAATTTACGGCGATCTGTGTTTCCACAATACGCAACAGTTAGTCAACCTGCAATAATTATTTTGTATATTATTGTAGTCAGTATTTCAGCAGATTTGATAATTAACCACACAGTCGTCCGTTTTGGACGGATTCTTTTTGGTACGCCATTTAAGAAATAATAAAAGAAAGGCATACAACACTTCTCTTTGAAACTCCAGATGTAACGTCACCTGACACTGACGAGTTGTTATTTACGACTGCGAACTGCTTGCAAGATGATGATAAATTCAGAATGCATGGTATTGTCAAGGAATGTAACTTGACGAATAAGCGGCTACGATATGCAATCAAACTTTTCTGAAAGTCTACTAATAAAAAGTGTGGGCAAAATCTTTCGTCCATATTATGAAGTATCTTATAAATAAAGTCAATGCTCTGTTTGTCGCACACTAGGTATTTGCTTATATCATGCTGCTTTGCAAAAAAACAAGCCATTCTTTTCCAGTATAGCTGAGTTATGTTTGAAGCGATAATATGTTTGATAAGCTTGGATGAGAGATTGTTTAGCAATATTGATCTATTTATTCTGTGCCGATTATAGAAAATATGTATCACGCAAAGTGCATTGCTGTAGCCGAAAATATCAATTGAGTGACACATTATACTTGAACATAACTTTCATTATATTCCACGAGCTGAACGCGGAGAACCGCCAGCATCAGCAAACTACACAGACATTCTCGTCTTATTTTGTGGAACAGCCGCTGGAAGTCATTTCCTCAATGAGCGTTAACGCGTCTCTATCCAACCAAAGCAGCCTTTTTTATTAAATGTTGCACTAAAAATACAGGATGCGACGGGTCGAGTTCGTCACAATACGCACGGCAGAAAAAGGTGAAATCCACAAGAAAATGTTGTAGAATACATTCGTGAATTTCAAATATTGTTCATTGTAAATTAACCTTTTTTTAGACTGGCAACGTTATTCTGGTGCAGAGTTTTGTTCAGTATATAGAAAAAACAATATCAAAGAAGTCACTGTTATACGACATCCAATTCAAGCTGAAATTAATCTGTAATTCTAACCTGAAAAGTAGGTACTTTTGCGTTGATAAAAAATTTCGAGTGCTTAAAACAAAAACACGTGCCGGCAAATTTGCTTGAACCACTTGCATCCCTGAAATTCCGCTCCGGCGTAGCTGCGTCAGCGCACATTATATTCCAGTGGTTTGCATCCTGAACAGGGAGTGTATAATCAATTATTGATCGTGTTTCCTCGATAAAAGCCGCAAGTACCAGTCTGAAGTGGCATCGCCAGTGTATTATGTTTCTAAAATTCCTCGAATGCAAATGAAATATGCAGAACATTCACAAATTGAGTTCTCCCTAAACGCCCCAATACCGTTCTATCCCGAAGGCACGGTAGTTGCGGCCGTGGCAAGTGCGAAGCGGCTGCAGTGAGGCCTTCATCAAAGCATTCGCATGAAATTTTACTGCTCTCGTAGCACTACGACTCGTGATTAGGAGGTTGGTTACGCGGTTTTATTGGCGATGCTTTTACGCCAGAACACACATTCCGTTCGAGAAACACTCGCTGGCACGGAGAGCTCGACAGGGGAAGAACTATACGCCTGAGCGAATTCGGCGACGAACGCTGTAGCCCCGGGAAAGGGGGGTTTTCATAGCCCATCACCCTCCGCACAGATGCGTGCTCGCTCACTCGCGCACCGCAGTGGTTTTCAAGTTTCTCATTAGCTGCATTCCGTGTCGCGCAGCATCCCTGCCTCGCGCGGGCCGGGTTCGTACGGCAAGACGGCGAGGTGGAGGCGTGGATAGAGAGATACCAATGGAAGCACGCCACCCTCCCACGGCCGATCGTTACGAGCAATACGAGAAAGAGGGAGCTTTATTGTGCGAAACGGCGCCTCGAGTCGAATTAGTAGGGAATGTTTCATAATGCTTAGTCGTTTCATTGAAATGTTCTCCCCTGAGGTAAGTTCATTCGATGAGGTGGAATGCCGCTGATTTATGGCGCACAAAAAGCTGCTCTTGAACGTCACTTGAACAGTCAAGGGCACTGTTTTTTCGCTATAGGCTTACTGCGAAGGCGATTAGGATTTTTATATTTTTGTACGCCGAAATTATTTAAATGAAAACGGCGTGCTCTAGTCGTTATATATAGTTGCTTGAAAAAATAACGCAACTTGCATTAAGAGGCGCAAAGCTAGGTCTCAGCAGAACTGGTGGTCACCTAGCTGTTTCTGGCTTGGCTGGACATTTTCTCTGCAAAATGCCTTTTTTCCAACCCTTGCTTTAGTATGCTAGGAATGGCCACGCTCTTTTTTACATCATTGTTAGTTTGTCTTTCTATATTTTTCTTTCTGTGTCGGTTTGTTTCAAAACTTTTCTTTCTCATCCTTTTCTTTCTCTCTGTAGTCACTCCATCGCCTATCTTTTTCAGTGTTCATACGCCAATTTCGACCCTAGCAGGTTTGCTGTAAATTTCAAATAGCACGTATGTACCACGGACGTTGGGCAAATATCCCTACTCCCCCCACTGGTTCATCGAAGGTCAACAAGAGCACAAACGGGCAGCAAACATCGATAGCGTGCCTCACATTGAAGCTTCTGTAACCATTTATGTCGAGTGCTTTGTGTTGGCTTAGCAAGAGTCGATTTATGATGATGATAATTTCCTATCTGCTACATATGGTGAACGTCGACCATAACAGCCATGCAGTAAAAACAATGGTATTTTGTAAACGCACGGTCTTAAGTAATATTAGCTTGGCTCACTCGGCTAAACATATTGGAGAGAAGTAAACCTGTTGACGTGCCTCTCGTTCATTAACCTGGCTTATTATATGTTTGTTTAGTGACGCTCAAGAACCCATCCTCACAAGTAATAATTATCAGCTCATTCACTTTGTCAAAGAACAGAACTGAAGTTTTGAGAGCGATTCCCCTCGAAGCTTGGTTCGGCTGCGGGCGGCACCCACGTGGGGACGGGCAGTTCTGTGTCGTTGTTCCATTCTCGTGCTATAACTATCATTCGCCACGAATTGCGGGGCCTGAGGAATATATCAGTTGTTTAGCGGACCACTTTCGTTTCCCAGTACTAGGGGTGTCATTCCTGGTTCAACTCCCTGCCTTTTTTTTTAATCATCCACCTCTTCATACGAAACAGTCGCAGCCGGACCATACTGTGCACGTAAGAGTTAGTGGTTTGAGATCTTCAGGGTATACGCGATGAATATTGCTGTGCGTGCAAGCGTATTGGTCATCATCTTTTTCCTTCTTCCTTTCTGGTTAACGAACCTGCCTTTTTTGTTTCTCACCTTTTTCTCTGTATATCCCTCTCTTTCTACCTCTGCAAGCCGGTGAATCAGCGCAGCTGCTGAATAAAACGAGTGGCCGAAACAGCGCCCAGCAGACGCGCTCGAGGCACCGTACCCGCAGCGGGACACCCCGAGGCCAACAGAGACGGCCTCTTCGCAACAGCGTTCCGGGACAGTGGCCTCAGTCCCGGACGGCCCACTTGGCCGAGACGAATGATCCGCTGACGCGAGCAGCTAGCATTTTTCCTCTTTCGTTTCCATTTTTATTATCTTCTCCTTCTCCTCCCTGCGTTGCCCTCGCAGCAACTGTTGTGGTGCGCAAAGCCGTCTTGTTGCCACTTCTTCGGTGCCAAACATCGGCAGTGCCGCTCTCATCCACAAAGTATACTTTTTTTGTCTGCTCAGTACTCGCAGTTTCCACGGGGGGCCTTTCCTGCGCATTCTGTGCGCATTCTTTGCTCCCTCTCGCTCACCATTTGCAGCTCGGAGCGTTTTCCCGCTGTGGTTCCGAAGCTCGGGGCAGTGCGCGCTCTACTGGAGTCGGTCGCCGCGTCGAAAAACGCCAACGTCGACAAAAGAAGCGAGAAAAAACAAAGAAAAAGGGGAAAGCAGCAGTATGGTCTCTGGCATCCAGGAATGCCACCACAGGGCTCGCTGTCTCTTCGTCCTTACAGTCCACTGTTTTTTGTTTGTTTTTTTTCTTTGTGAAGTCACGAGGTCATCTAAAATGCATTCATCGCGCAAACGTACTGGATCAAGATTGATACCTAGGTCTTACATGTACGCCTTTTGATGGGCACAAGTGAACAAAGACTTCGCGAAAGTGAGACAAGTAAATTCTTTCGGCAAAAGGCTCAGAGGTATGTCGGTTACTGTAAAATTCACTTCATAGTGCCCGAATAGAACACCATAACTGTGGAGTGCCCTGATTTATTCAAGTGTCATGGCTGTTTGGTAAAAAGGTACACTTATTTTATTTACACCTTATTGCAATAAACATTTGGCGATTTTTGCAGGCTTGTACATAAAGTTAGTATTTAGACAAATGACAGTACATTCAGCGTACGAGCAAAATGCAATGCAATTGAACTCGTAAGTGTACCTTCCAATTCAGATAAAATTAATGCCAGTCATGGTGCTAGAAAATTGCATAAGTTAGTTTATTCCAGTCAATTATAGAAAGCGAACATATTAACAGCAGAGCATATTTTAAAACTGTCTTGTTCAGTCATGTCATTCAGTAGCTTCATATGTTAAATCAAAATATAGTGGGGCATTGTGCCATGAAAATACACTGTTGCTCACTAATACTACTGTGTGTTTGGGTCCATTACTGTTATGCCTTTAAAGTTACTTCGAGGCACAGTTTTCCTCCCATGTATGTGGGTTAATCACAATGTATTCGCCCTATTTTCGCCCCGTATGCGTGCATGCATAATAATAATATGATCCTGGGTATTACGTCCCGAAACCATGATACGACTACAAGGCACGAAATGGTGAAAGACCCCGCAAGGCTTGACCCTCTGGTGATATTTAACAAGCGCTGACATCACCCAGAACGTAGACCTCTAGTTCTCACCTCCATAGTAATGCATCCATGGGGCCAGGGATTGAACCCTTGACTTTTGGGTCAGAAGCCGGGCCACACAAGGACTGTTCCACCATGGCGGACTATGTATGTATGTATGTATGTATGTATGTATGTATGTATGTATGTATGTATGTATGTATGTATGTATGTATGTATGTATGTATGTATGTATGTATGTATGTATGCATGTATGCATGTATGTATGTATGTATGTATGTATGTATGTATGTATGTATGTATGTATGTATGTATGTATGTATGTATGTATGTATGTATGTATGTATGTATGTATGTATGTATGTATGTATGTGTGTGTATGTGTGTATGTATGTGTGTGTGTGTGTATGTATGTATGTATGTATGTATGTATGTATGTATGTATGTACGTACGTACGTACGCACGTACGCATGCACGCACGCACGCACGCACGCGCGCGCGCACGTATGCACATTCCAAACGAAGACAGGATCGGACAGCTGTTGCGCTGTGAAATCACACAGGCAAGTAAAATATTTTTCTTGGTGGTCGGAACTCGATTGACCCCGAACAGTTTTTTAAAGAATGATATTCGCTCTGCTCGACGTAAGACTACTCTGTGCAAGGCACTCTAAAGCTGGTATGATGCAATAAATAGTGAAATGTTTTAATATTGATCATTTAATTGTGCATCACGCAAAATTTTCTACTTCAGTGATGATGGGGACTCTTACTGACACAGCGTTAAGATGAAAAATAAGGCAATAAAGATGATGTGTGTAAAAAAAAAAAAACTCACGCGTGAGAAGGAAAAGGAAGCCACTCCTCCTATGCATAGAAAGCAGCGACAGTCGAACTTTAACGAGGCTGTCTCAAATGTGTCCTCTCGTCGGACTCACCCTTCCAGAGCTACCAATTATCGTCACCTGCTGGCGCGCCTGTTTTAATATTTTGACAGTAGAAATGTCAGAAACAGCTTGTGCTCTGAGTCTTAGAAAAAATGTCCTGTGCCCTTCTGATATCTTTACACTTACTTTTTTTATTTAAACGTGGAACGTCCTACAAGTGTCAGACGGGTTGACGAATGTTCGGTTTCATCACCCCCTTCGCAGCCCCGTCCTTTTTTTTCGGTCTGCTGTTTTGCGTTTCGAAGAAACGGTCTCGCGTTGTTCTTTCAACTTTTGTTTCCTGACGACGTTGTATTAGCTGAGCATTCTTCCACCCACGTTCCTGATTAAAGTAACAAGCGAAATTTTTTGTTCTGTTTCTTTGTTGATATTTTTTGCTCCTTGAACATAATAAAGAAGCCCAAGTGCACCGACAACAACAACAACAAAAAAAAAACTGGCGAAGCAGGAACAGAATGAAGCAATGCTGCAGCTTCGGCGAGAGCATTTTCACCAGGACGAGCGGCTACCGTGCAGCACACAATGAGAATGATTTACTATGCATTTCGAAGCGCACTATCACGGAAAGATGAAAATTTTAAATGTGCCGCCGCGCGGTAAAGCGACTCGCACAAAGAAAGAAGGTAGCTTGAAACAGGAATACGAAATAGCAGGAAAAAAACAAAAACACCACAGGCGAATCTCTTTATTCATTTCTCTCCCCTTCAGCGCGAGAAGCTCGTCCTAGTCATACGTATACTTTTTGTGTTCCATCTCTTTCTTCTATCTTTTTTTTCCCCTTTTTAGTCTCTCAATCTTCGCCAGTTCATTTGACATCAAGTTGCCAGAGAGACGCCGCACAATTGTGCAGCAATGCGAACAAATGAGGCAGTGGTCTCCCTCGTTCACTCGTACTTGAAGCATTTTTTTTATCGCGCTTTCTTTTTTTCTTTCAACGCTCACGACATTGGTGAGACCGCCGCTTCTTTTTCGATGTGCTCATGTTTCATTCCTTGCGGGAGATTTTTGAAGCCTCGTACGTGGTTACTCTCATTGCAGACACCGCAATCTCCTTCCAGTAACTCTTCTTGGTCACATCTCGGCTTGCGTTTGTCACAAAAGATTTCGCGCCGAGAGCTTCGCTCTCCCGCTTTTCTTCGGGGTCTCTTTCTGTCTTTTTTTCCCCCATTTACGTTGTCCCGCGTGCTTGGCGGGGAAGCAGTGCGCCTCCTAGTTTATTGGTGAACTTATTTTTGTTTCCCCTTCTTTTCATCCCACAAATAAACGACCTCTAGTGAAGAGCGAGAAAAAAAAAGCGGTACAGGTAAATCAGCGAAGTACTACCATTTCCTCCTCGCAAGTTTGCATCTCGGTGCGTGCGACTCGCCATCATGAAAAAAGAGAATCAGGAGGAGGGGGGGAGGTGAGCAGACAGTTTTAGAGAAATAAGGTGAACGTTTGGGAAAAGGGTCGGTTCCCAGTTCTCTCGCTTCCACGCCTCCCTCTCCTCTCCTCTGCCTTTGTTCTTGCCTGGTCCCGTGGCTGTTTCCTTTTCTTTCACTAATTACGCGCGTCACCCGGTTCTCCCTGTAAGCGCACGTCATTCGTTCACGCCCATTCTCCCAATCTCTCGGCTCCTGTGCGAAAATAAATGAAGGCACCACGTTCGAGCCATAAATAAGCGAAAGAAAAAAAAAATAGCTGGAGCTCGCTCTTTTGAAGAGCAGTTTCGTGCGCACATCCCTCCCAAACTGTCGCGAAATTTAGAGCGCCACTTTGTTTCCATGCAAATTTGGTGCCTCACTGAGTTCTTCACCGTAATTTTTTCTCGTATTTTATTTCTTTCTCTTATCTATCACTGTGGCAGGATAGATAGTCTTGGCTGTTGTCACGCTCGTCCTTTGTTTTCACGAGCGTTTCATGCACTCACACCACTTTTTTTGTTGCTGCTGTTTTATGATGTTGAGAAAGATTTCAGCTCTGAGCGACGTTAATGAGAGGTCTCGAGATTTCATCGAAATTTGTGCGTAATTAAGGTCTTTTTGAAGTCTATACCATGCATTTCTCGAAATTCACGTCTCATTGGTGAAACATCGACGAATATCAGCTGTAGCTTGCTCGTGGTAACATACTTCGCTCTGTGTTCGTCCACATCTGAGCAGGGCTACGATGAAGCAATAATTTTGTTACCTTTTTCACCTTTTCTTTTTGTTTGTTTTTATCAATTGAATGTACCACTGGCCCTAATCATCAATATTTAAAGCTTCGCGACGGAAAGTTTATGTCGCCCGGCCTTTAAGATATGCTTTCTTACACTTACTTTTTTTAAACACAAGCGCCGGGTCAATGCCACCTAGATAACTTCAGGCCTGCTCACTGTGTCCGCCAAGGGCTCTGACGTCACTCCGTTCAACCGGTGCGTTTCAATGCACATAAGTGCGTACGCTTGTTCTCGTCGCTCGTCAAAAATGGATTGTCAAGCCTGACGAACGTCTTTGTGGCGTGCTGGTGTGCTTGTTGGCGACTCGGGAAGAGAGTCTTTTTCTGTGTCTGTGAACTGCTGTAGGATATGTGAAGCGTTTTGTGCAATGGATATTCGCAATATGTATGGCTCGATGCTGCGTTGTCAATTGTCGCGCCAAAGGGACCGAAGTTGCGAGTGTTCTCGTTTACTAAGGTCAACCGAAAAACAAAATGGCAGCGTTTCATGCGTCAAGCTGACGTCGACATCTGTTTTCATTGTGACCCGAAGGTACGTGTGTCCGTACTACATATTTCCATATTGTTCCATAGGCCCTATCTCTACCATGCTCCATTCTTGCTCTAAAGTAAAGGTGTCATATGTGCTTCGGGTTCGTTGGTGTAAGCCCTGGGATTAAAATAATAAACGCGCGTGGCAGCAAGTTCAGAACAGGCGTTTTTCCTTCAGAATTGGTAAACATTTTTCTATTGGCAATAAGCGCCACGGAATTGTGTTACTTCGGTTCACTTGGTTGATCAAACTGGAATGAATGCTGTTGCATTACTTAGTACATCGGTTTTGTGCATAGTATTTTCTTGCCGATGTTCCTGCCATTTTATTGCGGTAAGCACATTAGCCTAATATGTTTCCTTAAAATTTATATGCGTGTAGGCATTTACGGTACAGTGCTTTTCTTAAATGCTTTTCAGGAGAGTGTATTCTTCTTCAAGCAAGAATAATGAAGAATAACTACCAAAAATATACCGATCCAAGAACCGGCAGTACAGTAGAAGTGCCCATAGGTGTTACACAGTTTATATAGACCAAGTCAACATTTTTTCCCTATCCCTAAGTTATATGACCGGCTACGCACCACTGAGAGAAGGGCCAGTGCGAAAAAAGAAACGCTGCTTTTTGTGTTAGTAATCAGAGATCAAAGGAAAGATTTTGTTTTCTCGTGGAATGGTCATCACCATGATGTTGCGCTGAATAACATACTTGTGGCAGCAGCACACACTCTCCTCAATAACTACGTATCTATGAAGACAAACGTTGGAAAGGGTACAAATAAAACTGCAGAAACTTCGTAAGTAGGAACAGCTTCTCTACATGCTCTCGATAAGGTGTGTGTGTGTGTGTGTGTGTGTGTGTGTGTGTGTGTGTGTGTGTGTGTGTGTGTGTGTGTGTGTGTGTGTGTGTGTGTGTGTGTGTGTGTGTGTGTGGTTGTGTGTGAGAATAAATGACTCGTAGGGCCACAGTATCTTGAATATCAGACAGTTAATATGAAAGCTTTGCGATAACGTTGTCCACAGTCAATTTTCCCTTACGGCTAACGATATCTCAATGCATTTTTGCACCTATATTAGTCTGCCAAAGAAGAGCTATAGCATAGCACCTTCAATTATAGCCGTGAGGAGACACTTGCGCTGAATGCCGTTCGTTCGATAAGGTGGCCCGAATATGTGCGCCCTAGAAGATTAACGCCCATATAGGTCGATAACTGGGCCGATTCATAACTGAGCCCATATATGTCACGTCAGCATTGAAGTTTCAAATCTAAATGCTGCAGTCAACTTTGAACAATTTGAGGGATCTAAGGCGTGTATGAGTCGTCTCGTAAGGACGGCAAAAAGTTGGCAAGCTGAAAGTGTCAACACTTAGATACTTATCTTATTATAGCGCCTTCGGGTAACTTTGTGAAACTGAAGTTTACTGGAAAACTAATGAATGATGCATACCTTGCGGAATTCAAGCTTTCTTTAAAGGATACCAGCGTCCCTGCAAGCGCATTTTAAAGGTCTGTTTTGTTATTAACCTTTCAGTGTAATTTTACAAGTATAAAACATGCAGTATTGTCAGGACCAGTTGAAGTGATCGCCAATGTTTAGTAACATCATGTTTCTGTTATGCATGTACCATGCTGAATATGAACAATTAGGATATTGGATTAGAGAGAGAAGCGTGTTTGATTCGCCAAATCCCTGTACTCCGCTCGTAGACGACGCATCCAAAATTTTTTTGCAACCGTCACACTGTGAGGGAAGAAACTGCATTTAGGATGAAAGGAGCACGAACAACTAAGCTAAGTTAGGCTGACATAGCGTGCGCTTACTCTGAACAAATCATTTGCTGTAGCTTATGGTATATGAATAAAGAGCGAAACAAAAACACGTCCACGTGTACATACAAATACACAGACAGTACTGTGTTGCAACTGGCACTGTATTGTTCAAAAACTTGTTTTCTATACGAAATCTTGCCACTCCCTCGGACTGTCATCACACATTCATCGGAAGAATAAAAAGAAAGCTGACCGCGCATCTGCGTGTCTACGTGCAAAGGATGTCGAAAGATCTACTGTCTGGAGAGAGAGGATAAAACGTTTGTTTGACATCCTGCTTGAGAAGATCAGGGAGCGCTGTTTGAGATATGGCGCAATCTTGCAGTAGTGAGGAGAAAAAGAAGTTTCATTATAATGGAGATCACTGGTAGGTGACAGCACCATGTAATTTCAGAGAAACGTAAGAAACATTCGCTTTTTCGTTCATATGGTGCATTGTGAGCGCAGCGTAATAAAGAATGCGGCCGTTAGATATACGTTTCTGTGCATTTTCTAGTTATGTTGCACCTCAAATACGAATGTTGGCTTTTCGATAGACAGTGTTCCCAAATATGAACGCAGCTACCAGATGAATGCCCACCGCGGTGGTCTAGTGGCTAAGGTACTCGGCTGCTGACCCGCAGGTCGCGGGATCGAATCCCGACTGTCGCGGCTGCATTTTGGATAGAGGCGCAAAGGCTGTATGTAAGCCTGTATGCTCAGCTTTGGATGCACGTTAAAGAACCCCAGGTGAACGAAATTTACGGATCCCCTCACTACGGCGTCTCTCATTATCACATGGTGGTTTAAGGACGTTGAACCCCACATAAATCAACCAAATGAGTAAAGCTACTAGATTAGGATGGGCGGGCGTTGAGTACGGGCTTAAACTTTCGCCAGGTGGAACAGACAGACAAACAGACAAAGAGACCAAAATTTCTGCCGTGAAGTATCTCAAGAAAGACTACCATATTTAAAAGAAATTTTTACACTTATCAATGTATTTTGTTCTCGTTCACGCGTCACTGCTGTCCTAACGCTGGCACGCGCTACTCTACGCAAGGCGTGTTTTTCCACTATATAAAGCACCAGTTGTTGTTCATCGCATGAATTTGTGTCTCGGTTCGGTGGGCGTCAGCCCAATTATTGTGCGCTCTTTCATCAACGCCATGGCTCGCAAAAATAGCCCATCAGTATAAATTGAGTGAACGCTTGTCGTGTTTTGTCTCTGTTTACGCTTCTGTCTTAAGTAAGTCTACATCAACTAGCCCTGTGGCTGACCATGCTCAAGAAGCTCCCATGTGAGGTTATTGTTAGTTACTTCGAAAAACGTTCCAGGGTTTTTTTTATTTTCTGTAGCCAGAATCCGTAATATGGTGAAGTTGTTTTTGGAAAATGCCGCCTCACAAATTATACATTAAAACTGTATACAGTCGGCAAACAAAGCTCCAAGATACGCTGTTCATTGATTTGGTTCGTACCAGCAGCAACTACTTGGTTTACCCAGTTTCATTTCTTTTCGCGTTTTAAGACATGTACCTCGAATAAAAACCTTAAATAACTTGTATTGTTTTCTTCGTTTCATAGTCTCCCCCTGAGCACATAGCCCAAGTTTGAATAATGTTTTGCGCTTTTGTTTACGCCTTAGGCACCTTTTCACTGGTTAGTCCACCATTAGAGCCACCAATGCACGCACAAGCAGCTTGTTTGCTCCGAGAAACACAGTTTTGTGAAATTATACAGCTAATATTTATACATCTTGTAGAAAAAAATCTTTGCCGATGCCACAGCAGTTTGAAAATTCGCATATATACAACAAACTGGAGCACTTGCTTTGTCATACACTTTTTTTTTGCAGTGAGTTTCGCATTCGGAGAATATTACCTTATGATGGTTGTAAGTACATTTGATCGCACCAGGACGGAAAAAAAATAAAGACGGCTTTCTTACACTTCTCACAAGATCGTCTGCCCTCAAGTGTGATCAAGTATGAAGTTCTGGCTGATAAATCTATAGTTCCTCTCTGATGTAGTCATGACGGTAGGTGACTGCAACGCGTCTTCATTCTTACCGGGCGTGTTCGCGTCCTAAGACACTCGCATGGAAGCGTGTGCGTGCTTAAGCGCTCATGGAGGAAGACAAGGCGCCTAAGGTGCTTTGAGTGAACGGGATCGCCTCTAAAGCAGAATAAGGAGGCGAGCGACAGGAACCGCTCGGTGTGAGCACGTCTGGATCACGAAACACTGCTCAGACTGTGGAAGCCCTCGGGAACCAACGTGCGCTTTTAAGAAGATTATGGCGTTCTATCAATTACGGGTTTTGCAATAGTGCTTCAAGGCTACAGTATGCTTAAATAAATAAAAAATATAGTAAAGGACGCTTCAGGCAGTTGATCACGTGCTCTAAAAGTTCTTGGTGCAGCCGCAACAGATAAGCTGATTACCAGTCGGCTAGTTTTCCGAGCAGCGAAACTGCTTCAATCTCTCCCCCCCCCCTTTTTTTTTGTAGAAACAGCGCAGTGTATAGACTGCACCATCACTTTCGCTCAATGATTACGTGGTTACGCAAGGCATGGTGCATAATTGCCTCTATCTGGAATTACTTAACACCCAGAGACGCCCCAAACTATCGTTCCTTTTTGAGTGTCTGTACTGGAAGTAAAATACTTTTCAGTTGCCATGATTATGAAAAGAAATTATTTGACATTGTACATGGTAAGTGAGGAACCTGTTATTCAAAGCAAACTTTGCGTTGCATGACCAAGTAAACTTTTTTTGCGCGTTCAGTTGCGATTCTTCCCTTCTTTTACGATGGCAGGGATGGTGCTTTCACTAAAGGTCTCTACGAACCTTTAAGAGCGCGCTTTTTACTGCGACTGATACAAAGGTAGCGTTAGCAGCCATTCTTAATAGTTACCGCATGCAGACTAGTTCATCGGTCCTACAGGATATCACCAACTTACGTTGCTTTTTGGTTCAAATATTATGTCATATGTATAGTATACATACCCTGCGAGTACTTTCGGATCAGGCTCTGACTTCAGAAAAGTGATTGATTTATATGTGGAGTTTAACGTCCCAAAACCACCGCATGATTATGAGAGACGTCGTATTGAAGGGTTCTACAAGTTTCAACCACCTGGGGTTCCTTAACGTTTCTGAGAAGTGTGCAACTTATTAGGCAAAACAGGCAATAAACCAAGATATATATGAGGCCGAGTTGACCGTAAGTTAAGACTAGATATCGCTTCAAAGCACCCGCAATTGGGCAGGAAAAGGGCAGTGCAATGAAGAAACATAACGGCAAACTGAATGCTGTATACTCACAGGAGGATGTTAGTTTTCTACAAAAGTATACAGGGCTGTAGGAGGTGAATAAACCGCTATATTGATATACAACACGTAGGTGCGTTTTGAAGCTATACAGCTGTCCGAAGTTAAAGCCATGACCAAAACACATTCTCCCTTTAGGTATTTTTTCTTCCTCTCCCGTGAATTGAATTCACTGGCTTAGCAATGGGTGCAAGCTATGTGCCGCCGACCACTTTTCTTAATTCTGTACAGTTAGTTTCTCCTGTATACTTTTACTAGCTCAAATTCAACAATTTCGGGCATTCTAACTGCAATATTGCAATGACAAACACATCGCAACACCTCTCAGAGGTATTTTGAGGGCTACACAGCTTGCGATTACTTCAACAGAGATATCTGCACAAGATTGCAAATTACATGACGATGATGTGTAAGGTATTAAAGTCGACTATATCGCTACCATCAACGAGACCGCTCGTCTTCATATTACGCAACACAGCTGGCACACACGAGATCTACCATTACCCTTTTTATATAGGCCAGGCAAAATCGCCTTCCTAAATTCTAGTACGATGATAGAGCGTGGCGCATCTTCTCAAGGTGACTAAAATGTTTCAAAAAAAGTACGCTGCACTGACTTGCAGCAGATTGACTTCGTGCAGGTTCGTAGAAGCGTGGCAATTGTGCTGCGCTATTCTCGATACTCAATCTGTTCAGACTACAAGCGTTTGTTTTTAAGAGTGGCACTAGAAAGTTCAATGGTGTGACAGTCTCTTTTTATGAGCGTAATACTGGCAGGATAGTTTTATGTTCATTCGAGCAGTATCCTTGTCTCGACCTCTGCGTAATCGATAGGTCCCTATATATGCGGAGACCCAGAGGAGGTGGAAGACTCTCCATGAAAGGAGATAGCCTCCCGTCGCTTTTCGTTATGGAAGATGGCTAAGTACTAGGGAACGTGGGCGAAAGCTCGTTGTTCACACATGCGCACACTCACGCACGCACACGCACCCACGCACACGCATGCACGCACATGCGGGGCGTGCATTCCAGAGGGTTAATCAGCTCCACCCGGCTGCTCGAGGGGGCAAGAGCAGGCCCGAGTGCGTCCCAAGGCCCCTGGTCCGCGCTGAATCGGCATCCCAAGCCTTCAATTAGCGCCTCGTTGCCCCAGAACTACGCCCCGCGTCTCCAGCGTCCTGCGGCCAAATCCCCTCCGCGCGACAACGCAACAAGCGGAGCGGAAGGCCGTATTCTCCGGTCTTTCCCCTCTCCTTTCTCACTTCGGAGCAGCGAACAGATGCGAGGGAGTCAGAGGACGAAAGGAATGGAAGCAACGGAGTGTCCGAGCTGCTCAAAGAAGGCCGCAGCTTTCCGCATTGGCGTGCGGCCGCGCTTTTTGCCGCAGCGAAGATGTGTCAACTGACGTGCGTCGACAAGGAACCATTGCGTTGCTACGCCTCATGTAGATTGTGTGTTTGCTTCTATTGGCTACCCATGGACAAGTCTAACGCAGAATAGATAGAAAGAGAGTTCGCTTGCGCACCTCCTCTATATCCCGCTATGCGCCACAGTTTTTCCTTCGGTCGAACCTGGGATAAGCCAAATTCACCGAATACATCGTCTGTGATCCTTGCGAGGCTTTTCAGATTTCTTTGCTCCCGGAGGTGCGTTAGGCTGGCAAACAAGATTCGCACACTGTGGGTCACCCACGCCTGTAGGAGACCATGTGCATGACCATGTGCGTCTTCGTGCTTTTGCTTGTACGTGCTTTCTGAAGTGCCGCACTGAGTAGCTGTCTTCATATAATTTTCGGAGGCTGGCTGGCATCTTCTTATCGAGCTAACACAGCCACGGAAAATATATTTGGGTCATGATGCATTCTATGATTGGGTCAATGCGTCAGCTTTTTTATAGATGTGAAGCAGCTTACGGTCGAGCTCAGTCCGGTGTGCGGTGTGACCACCCTTACTGCGCATGCGCGTCCACTCCCCTCTCTCTCCTCTGGTATTCCTCCCCGTGGCATTTACACCTTCATTGCGCATGCACGTCTTCTGCTCTCTCCTCTCCTACGTTACCCCCCCTCTCACGCCTCGCAAAGCTGAAGCAGGCATCATCTGCTAGCGAGTTTGTTGATTGAAAAATACTGACTGCTCAGTCTTCACAGCCGTTCACTTGCGACCCCTTATATACAGGCACTGCATCTTTACAAGGTATACTGCCGGTGGAAGATTTCTCCTGTGGGTTGTTAAACAACAAAAATTCGCATTATGCGCGTTATACAATATCTGACTGCTAGTCTTCGTGTCCCATCGGAGTCTTTTGTCTCTCACGTCTCATTAGCAGCGATTGGCATGATCCAGTAGGAAACACCAGTTCATCACTGCGTGCTTTGCACCTCCTCAGATTTCAACCACGCACAACACCACGATGAGCGCCATCGTCAACGCCGCCACCAGTGTAAGCGTTAGCACTCGCTGCTTTGTATCTACACATAGTTTCCTTTAGTGGGAGATGGTGCAATAGTTAGTTTTATAGGATACTCATCAATCTTCAGAAATGTTTGTACCGTTGTGTTCGAAATCTGCACAAAAGAGAAGGAAATCCCGCCTCTAAGTAGAGAACAATATTGACAACAAATTTCGGTAATCCAACACATAGCCTTAGGGCCTCCCTTTCAAGTAGTATCGGATGACGCAATTTATAAGCCGGTGCATCTAGAATACCACTTATGCTTAGCTTGGCTGCAAATATAGCGATAAAATGAAACTACATGGCTACTTTGGCAATTTTTAACTTCCATTTCGGCTGTTTTTCAAGTCCACCCACGGTCAATGCTGGTTACTAGAACGTAATTCAAAGGCAAATAACAGTCAACTACCAGTTCGAGATATGCATCTTGTTGTAGATCTCTTGAGAAAATTAAAACTGGAAGAATGCACTTACAATAGATAATTGATGAATGAATTAATTCATTTTATTTAAGTCTGGCGTATTTTCGAAATTCAGCAGAAGAAATATTGGAGAGACAAGTGAAATTAATTTTTATTCTCGTGAAATAATTATGGTATACTGTGGGATGGCTTTACCTTATCTAAAACGTACAGTGATTTCAAAATACGCACATGCAATTTCATGTTTGTTATCGTAATACCCAGGTCCCAAATACCCAGGTCCATTAGGTCGTTTTCTACGTCTCTGCAAAGCGCGCACGTCAATGAAGGCACCTTTGGTGGCGCCCTTTTCTGTATCGTATCCAATCATGTGTGCCATTGGCTGCACCGTCAGTGACATTGTTCATCTCTTCGCAGCTGTGACACCGAGCACGTGCGCAGAAGTTTCAGCGCACACTTTCCACATGAGCCCCGCCGCGGTGGTCTAGTGGCTAGGGTACTCGGCTGCTGATTCGCAGGTCACGGGATCGAATCCCGGCTGCGGCGGCTGCATTTCCGATGGAGGTGAGAATGTTGTAGGCCCGTGAGCTCAGATTTGGGTGCACGTTAAAGAACCTCATGTGGTCGAAATTTCCGGAGCCCTCCACTACGGCGTCTCCCATAATCATATGGTGGTTTTGGTACGTTAAACCCCATATATCAACATCATCATCATCATCATCATCATCATCATCATCACACTTTCCACATAAGGAGGGCACAGATTGTACGAACGCCCGAGCAGCGGACAGCTTTCCAGGAACAGCACCGACAGGAGACTTGGAGAAAAGTCACGTTCGCTGGGCCGATGCAGCAGACCCAGTTGGCGAAGCGGAAGCAGAAACTGTGCACAGGTGATCGGGAAGCCATCCGAGCTGCATGCAAGCGACAACGACGAGCCGAGAGAGCGGCGTTGCGGGCAGAGCAGCGTCAATGTGGCAGTGGCGCGAACTCGACCACTGAGGCAAACGCCCGCTTTCGTAGAAAATTTTTTGAGTAGCATTTCGGTATCGGCGGTGACGTCTGCAACCACCAGTCACCACACATTTCAGCTTCTTTGGTTAACTACCTGTATGAAGTGTCCGGGTGGTGTTCTGTTCTATGCCGAATTGAACAATTTGAACACTCTGACTGAAAATGAAATGACACCGCAGTGGCAGAGTATTTAAAGAAGGTCGTAAGCGCCTGCATCGTAAACGACTATACTGTAAATGACTATATTCTGAGCGTGACAAGTAAATGACTAATTACCATCTCTTTTATGTATTCGTCATCTGTACTTATCATCGTCAATGTGTTTTATCTGGAGTCTGGTTGAATGAAGCCGTTCCTCATAATTGGTGGAGGTGTTGGGCATCATAGATGCGGAACAAATGGTTATCACATATTAACAAATAACCAATCTATGCCACAGCCATTTTCTTATTTAGGAGGTCTACACCTAAGGAAGTACAGCTTCATCTCTTCTTGGGCGTAGTTCCGCGTCAGCCGAGGTCTTCGTCTTCCGTGCGCATCGCGAAGGGCTCGAGCGTATTTAAACTTCTCTCGGATGGAAAGACCCGTGCTCACTCGGGGATCGGTAAAGTTTGAGCGAGAAGGAGCCACGTTGCCAGCACGTCCGTTGGTGGCCAGCTAAGTGAATCGGCCAGGCGAACGCGCGGACAACGAAGTCCACCGGACGGCCGTAATTTTATTACTCTCGTCTCCCCCCTCAGGACGCCCAGATAAAAAAAGAAAAGGCCGAGGTGCCCGTTCGAGGTCGGAACTGTGCACCCCAGTCTCGAGACCAGTATTGAGCGCTCGGCATGGCGCGCACTGGTGGAATTCTGCTTCTACACCGAGATTTACTTGTTTTGTGAGGCCGACCTCGTTTTCTGCTTGCAGGAAGGTCGCGCTGGCGCAGGGGCTCTTCTTGCGCTTCTTCTTTCTCTTTGCGTCGTTGTTCTCGCATCCTATCTTATTTTTGCCGTCTGTTCATTCGTATTTCAATTCTTCCCCACGACTAACTGTACCGATTCTTCTGTGTCGCCTCCTCTTCTGTCTCTCATGTCACTCGGTCCTCTCGAGCCACACGTCCTCCTCCATTCTCTGTCATCACTTTGCCTTTTTTATATTTGCTGTCGAGGGTTTGTTAGAGCTTGTGATCGTCCAGATAAAGAAGGAGTTTTCTTCCTTATTCTGGCGTTTGGTGCCGTTGAGCCGGAGTGTTTAACGTGGCTGGGGTACAAGGCCGCTGGGTTCGTTTGACTACTCGTTCATCTCCCATGGCTCTATTGGTCAGCGGCATCTAAGCTGCGGCGTGATTCTTTGCGCCTACAACACCACAGATATTGTTCGAACAGCGGGTTTTAGCAGTGACATTTATGAGCAAACTTATACGTTTTGCTGCGCCAAAACAAGAAAGAGAAATAGATTTAAAGCAGCAACATGCCTATGTTATACTAGCTGGTTGCGCTCTGGCCCTCTGTTGCGATAACACCACTGAAGTTTGAGAGGGAGCTCAAAAGAAGGCCATCGTTTATTAACTTTTTTTGTTAGTGTTGTTGTTGCATCCAACATGTTATCGATTGTATTAAATCCCATTTAATGCTGGTTAATATCTGAAAACGTTATTCGTACAAATTATAAAATGTGTGTACCTAATGTTTCATTAGTTTTAACACTTGCGCTTAGAAGGCCAGCTGTTAATGCATGACATTGCCTATTCACAAGAAACGCGACTGCGTAGGCTTATTCTTAAAATCTTGTCTAGTAAGCCAGAGCTATCACCCGCGGACGACGGACGACGCGGACGACGGCTCCTGGAGGCCTAAACGAAGCCAGTGATATCTCGTTGGAGCCTTACTAAAATCTATTACCTCCCTATCTCAGTTTACAGAATGATATCTAACCATGGCCCAATGAGATCGGTCCGTGTCTGCTTTTTCCAGTTTCTTGTTGTGTGTGTGTGCTGGTGGTTTCAAGGCTTGTCTCTTGATAACGTCAGCTAACGCACAGAAAGACCCCCCCCCTTCCCTTCAACGTATTCTTTTTTCTCTCTTTACCACCACACGCGCGTTAATTCTTGGTCTTTCTTCATTCCGCATCGTTCGATTTTCCTGAAAGGCTTTTGGCGGCGCCAGCGTCCATCACATGAAAAAAGATAGTGCTATAGTGACCACTGAACGCAGTGTACAGCGCTATCTATGCCACTTCGAGCTGTGAATAGCCAGCGTCGCGTCTTCTGTGTTTCTGCCGACCATACAGAAAGAAAAAAGAGCATATTACACACGCTGGTAATCACGCATGAGAGCACTAACAACACTAAAAAAATGTTACGATGTAAATCTGTGCTGAATTCACTCAGGTAACGAATTATCTACTAAAACTGGGGTCTGCCACTTCAATTTCATGCACCAATTTTTGTCATGATGCTGCTTCCATATCTCTCATCTTGAAGAGACACACGATGAGCTCTTCGTTGTCACTAACCAGCTTGCTTCTTCCTTGCTGTAAGTCTCTTTTACCACAAGTGTCAGACACACTTGACTCTACACCAGCGACGTTCTCCGTCAGCTGTGGTTGGCACTGCCTTCAAAACATTACAATTATTGGAATTACTCACAGTGGGGCGAGAGAGCTCTAAAACAGCCATGGAAATATCAACGTTTTTTATGCAACTGACCTTTACTTGCCCTAAAAAGACAAATGCTTATAGCGCTGCGATGACTGTATTATAGAACGCTTTCTGTACTACTCCAAACTCCTTAAAACCGTTCTCAACACTCGTCGACCCATGAGGTAGTGAAAAGAGTTTTGCTCTTCTCAAGGAGTACTGGCCTTCGTGAATGTCTTAACTCTTTCGTTACCAGGCGAGATTGATTGCTTTGTATATGACTCGGGAAGATCGTTTTCGCCAGTCTGATAAGTACTGCAGAACGCACTGCTGCATACCGAATTTCGCACAATAAAATGCTCTTTCCAAAATAGCAACACAAACTTTTTGGTATGAAGAAAAATGTGAAAAATGTGCAATTTTTGGTTGCCAGCTGGTAAACGCTAGAATAAAAACACAGAAAATATTCAACATAAAAATACAAACAATAAAAATATTCAAAAACAAAGAAAATTCAGAGTATACATTTTAAAAATAAATCATCCGGGAACAGTGTGAAAAATAATAGATATTGTACAAAATGTTTCTATTCACGCAGACGAGGAAAATCAGAAGGAGGTGCTCCTTCGTTACTCGTGCCATGCGGTGAAGCATTGCCTAGATTTTCGTGAGAGAAAAGTGAACTCGTACGCTTTTCTCAAACGTTTTTTAAAGACGATAGTTTTTCTTGGGGACCTTCAACGCAAAAAATTTGGTCTGCTTGTCTGCCTGTCTGTTTGTTTGTTTGTTTGTTTGTTTGTATGTCTGTCGGTTTGTACATTTCTCTGTTTGTCCACTGTTAACGGCACCGGGTACTTGAAACGGTCGACCCTATACGCAGCGCCCACCAATGTTGCTCAAGATTTAGCGTTCATACTTGTGCGATTGCCAATTAAAAAGCAATTATTGCGCATGTCTGGGCACCATAACAACACGTACACATTCTGCATGTGCGTCTTTTACTAGAAAAGGCATACAGAGGTAATTTTAACGAACTTTGCTCTTATCACGCTGCGCTGACCATGCCACGCTTGCACGAAAAGGCGAGTGCTTTCAACGCTTTGCTAAGGCGAGACGGTGGTGGCACCTACCCGGCGCCTTGCGGTTTACACCTTATCACCTCTGAGACGGGCACGCACACCCGTCTCAGAGCCACGCGCCTCGTTTTTCAAGAAAACTGCCAGATGGCGCTCATGTGTAACGAGTGGCATGACTTGATGCGCTTGTTCGCGTCCGCTGCACGCTCGAGGCACTCTAACGCAGCTCCTCCTGAATACCATGCACCAACTTTCTTCCGCAGAACGTCAAACAAATGTTTTGTTCGCTCTCTCCACACTCAAGACTATGGTCTTTCGACGACATTTGCAAATTACCATGCAGTTTAGGGGGCCAATGTTTTTTTTTTGTTTTCTTGCGGTAAGAGTCTCCTAGTGTTCCAATATATATGGATACCCGCGATGTAAATAACTCCCGTATAAATCAGATGCCTAATTAACTTTGCTATTCAGTCTACCATCGCTTGTTTTCATAAGTCACCTCACTTTGCTTAAGTTGGCGTTTCTATATTAGCATCAAAGCATATTTATTAGCATTTTGAACATCGTACTACGAAAAAAAGAACAATATCGCGCGCAGTTTTAAGACGTTTCACGCTGCTCCGTCGTCAGGGCCAAGATGTGCTCCGGTGGCCTTCTTGTCGTGAGGAGAAATTAACCACACACTACTGTTGTCTCCATTCAGCCTGACAGACGTTTGAGATTAAGGAAGACGCTGATTTCTACGACCCTTCTGAGGGAGCACGCCACAGGGTAGTGAAGGAGAAGAAAACAAAATTCAGGGATAAAAAAGATAGAGGACAAAAGTTATCACATTTTCAGCTGAGTACCCTACACTACCGAACACCACGTGTGTTTAGGAAAAGTGGTTAATGATTTAGAGTACTGAGTATTATACTATGGGAGAGTCTAAAGCCGTCCCGCGGACCTCTTTACCGACGTACAGATATCCTTGTCGTTAGAAAAACGGGATTCGCTCGCTGGATTCCGTGCCGACCGGTTGTGGCCTCGCGATTTCCGACGTCAGCGTATAGCACTGGCCGACTGGGCTGGCAGTACGTCATCTCCTGACGCCGACCTCCGACGACAGCGTAGCTCTGACCTACCGGACATGCCCTGCGCCATCTCTTGACGCCGACAAGAGCTCTCGCAAGTGGTGCCCCGTCCTCAGACTCCTGTGACCGCGTTTCCATCTTTCCTATCTCTCCTATCCCCTTGATATGTCCTCGCTCGCTGGCTTAGCGCATCTCTCTTTCTCTCTCTCTCTCTCTACACCTTTATTCCTATCCGTTTAATCTCTCCTTACCCTCATCCCCTGTGAGCTGTGAGCTGTGTTGAGGTGCCGCACCCTGATGCAGACAGTTACGGGGCTCACTTTTCTCTTCTTTTCCCTCTCTTTCAGAATCACTTAAGAAATAAATTGGTTAACGTGGTTGTGAAATGGGGTGTTAAATTGCGACTTACTTGGGTCGATGGCTAAATTGGTTAACGTGGTTGTAGGAGGGGGTGTTAAATGAGTGAACACGTACACACGTGTGCGAAAGGGCGGCGCTGGTCGAAGGGACGTCGATCATTGTGTTTGTGGATTCGTTGGAATTCATTTCACCGCGACCTTGGACGTCGACGCGCCGTACAAACCAACCGACGAGCGGCAACTGAGCGAGCGAGCGCCGACCTTGAGTATATATACAGCACGACGGCGCATGCACTGTCAGCTGTTGAATGTTCTCGAAGCGCGACGCCACATGCGCGTCCACTGGAGAATCAGGAGAATTGTAGATGTCGAACGCGGTGTGTAGAGGAGGAAGGGTGCACAGATGGTGGAGGAGTGAAGCGCGCGCGGTGTGTAGAGGAGGAAGGGATGCACAGATGGTGGAAGAGTGGGCGACGGCGCAACGGCGCATGCGCGCGCGTCAGCTGTCGAATGTTCGAGAAGTGGTGTGGACGGCGCGGACGACGCGGACGGCGCACTACAAGGCGCGAGTATAAGATGCTCCGCATCTAAAACGAATGAATGACTGATGTCTCCCGCATTGTAGGCGGACGCTGTGGTATTTAACCGGCTTCTGCCTCTCGCTCCTTGCATGTAACTTCTTTTTTCCCCAGCGTACTATACGATAACCAACATGACGCTTTGATGGTTAACCACACTGCTATCCCGCTTACTGGATCTGCCCTCTTTTTAATTTCGTTGTACGCCTGCACTTACACCAACCAATTATATGAGTACATTTTCTCATAAAAATTGTCTTGTGCTTATTAACGTATTAGGTCTTCCAGCTGCGGGTGTTGTGCTGTTGTTGTTGATTGTGATATTCTTGTTGATTTCATCGCTGTTGTTGTAAACGAGCGACGTTAGGCGAAGCATTACAGTGGACAAACCGGAAATGGAAGAAACCTCGTCGTGCAGAGGAAGTTCACATGCCGCGGGTGATGCCTAGAAGGGCCCCGTAGCCCGGGCTTCGCTACAAACGAGAAACTCTAACGAGCGGAAAGCTGGTCTTTCTATGCGCTGCTGCTCACTTCGTTTCCAGTGCTGGTCGCAATGGAAAAGGAAAGTGAGCAAGAAAATGCACACAGATGCTTGTCTGGTTGGGCAAACGCACAGTGCATGGTAGCAAGAAAGTGTGCGCTCTCGAAGACGGGAAATTGTAATCAGCATACAGAGAGATTCGCCACTTCGAGCGTTCTTTGTTCGGTGTTCTTGTTCAGTTCGCTTCGAGCGTCCTTTGCTCAGTTCAGCGTTGGCCCGTACTGTGTCTGCTGAGTATATTGACCTTGTAGAGTGCGGTTTATACAAATACAAGCGTCCCACCGAGATTGGTGCATGCATTTAATGCATAACGTACTGTGAAAAAGACCTGTATTTCTCGCTGCCCCGACTGCCTGCTCTGTGCGGTTGTGTGGAACTGAATTTAAGGTTGATACGTGTGAAGATGTCGTCCTTCGAATACAATGATGCGTGATATGGCTCCGTTGTTTTGGACTCCAAATAATTGTTCACTCCACAATACTTACACATCAAGTGTCAGTGATCGGTCTTGCGCTTTTTCAGTGAGCGACCACTATTCGGGGTTTGCATATCAAAGCGGCCATGTTTACGCAAAGAAATTTTATGGGATCACTGTAAAATGAAGCATGCACAACATAGGTTTACAGATTCTTTTTTATATTCTTGGTTCCATTTTTGGCCGATTGCTTAGCAACTAATGACGCCATACTATTGCAGCTGTCAGCTGCAGGGGATGTGCGAGTGATAGTTGTTCTGCGATTTTTTTGTTGTTGTGATGAATTCGCCTTTATTCGGTTAGAAATAAAATTTTCTTCGTATTACGACAAATCGTCGTGTGGTTATCACCTTTGTCCGCATTGAGACACTTGAAGCTTACCGCTAAATATGGCACCATTAAGTCGAGTTTTCCAATCTGACTTCCGTGCCAGAATACACAGCCTAGCAGATGAAAAAAGCAACCTTGAGACGGCCTCGCGGAAAATGTTATGCGACGCCCGCGTCTCGCGCCCTGCATCTGTCAGCGGAATATGGGCGGGATACATGGGGGACGCGAGCATGCATCTATTTTCTGCGTCCCCTTACGGCGAATGTCAAAGACTTTTAGACGGGGCAGTCTGAGCAACGCAGCTCCCTCTGGTCAGTGTGCGGCGCCCATTGTGTTCTTTGCGAAAAAACTAGAATAAGACGAGAAAATACACAATATTTTTACGTCTGAAAACCTGTATAGATGATGCGAGATGCCATGTCGGAAGGTTTCGGATTAATTTTTATCGCATGGAGATCTTTATCGTCATTACAAAAGACAGCCGTGCAAACACAGACACCAGAAATCAGCCAAGACACTACAGAAAGTGGCGTGATGACGGCCTTCTTGCCTTCGTGTTTCCACGCCCAGACATTTAGAATGAATACATCCCAACTAGCTCAGCTCTCTGTTGTTATTCTCGGTTCTTTAGCGTGTCCACCAATTTAACTACGCAGATCGCGTCGCATTTCGGCCCTTGAAATTTGGCCACAATTGCTGGCAATCGAGCCCACGTCCTGGAGCTTAACAGCGTCAAACTTTAACAGCTAAGCTATGATGACAAGAAAAAAAAAAGTCCTGCGGACCTTTCGTAGTGGGACGAAAAGTTCATGTCGCAGAATAACTCAACCACGGATTTTCATACATTTATTTTTTTTATTAATTTAGAGAGGTGAGAGCGACTTGCTGTAGTTTTGGCCGTAGTAAGGAAGGCAGCGTAAGCATGAGACACACGCATCTTTTCATTGCTTTTACAATCTAAACATAACTTGCTTTCCGATCGACTTTCTTCGGTACTGCGCTGTTTTACAGCGAAAGCTGTTATGAGATCACCACTCAGGTCATGCGCAGTTCTCCGCCGCCGCCGGTGTCCGTAACCACATCACGCGAAATTAGAAAAAAAAAACCACCAAAGACACAGTGGAGCTCAAAACTCGGAACCGCTGGGTGCCAGCCCAGTATTCTACCACTGAGCAACGCTGGTACTTGTGACTTGTTGCCAAACTTGCCTTAGGCAGTCTTGATCTCGGGAAAGCAATCGCGTTAATACGACTTATAAAGCATTTTAAAACAGCAAAACAACAACCAGCCTCTCGTCACACAATGCGAATAGCGTAACGAGTGAGCCGTCCAATGCTCCAACCCATTTAAAAAAAAAAAACTTGTTCTTGTACCGCTATTAACGGTGGCACATATCCACTTCTGGCTTAATTCCTCATCGTCGTCAGCCACTGTATGAAGAATTGGCACGAAATTCCTTGCAAGTGTTACGCGGATTCCACGCTTCTCAGAAGAATGATTAAAAAAAACGTAGCAAATTCTGGCCTGCTACACAAAAGTTTATTATTAATGCCCTAGTGGGGGATCAAGCAAGTGTGCTTGCAATAGTTACCCAATGAGTGTGTAGAAAAGGCTCTGAAAGGCTGGTCTTCTAGCTGTCTCTGTGACTGTGCTGCGCCTTCCACGAAGGTCTGGCAGTTTTTCATTGGCTTGTCTTTTTTATTTTTTTTAATCTTGTTTTACTCCGGTTCCCTGTTGAGTGCACCTGGAAAATGCTGATTGCACCCAGTTGGTCCCTAGTGCGCGGCACACATTTTGTGTGTGCGCTGTAGTAAGTGCAGCGTGCGTGCCGTAGAACAGCGAAGCTGGAACCTGCCGGGCGTTGAGTTCCATCACTTTGTGAAACGCCCAGGCAGTTGGTTAGGGGTGCATTTTAGGAAAATACTGCAGTTTGTTGAAACAGTGTGGTGGTAGACCTCGTTCTCGATTGCATAATAGACGTCATTCCGCTTGTAAATGTATCCGATGAGCATCAGCGAGAACAGGAACCATCTTGAATTTAAAGCGTCGCAACTAAAAGTTGTTAACAAAACCGTATACCTAAATATAATAAAAAACATATGAACCCTGTAATCATTCTGTCTTTGTTATATTCTGGTGCCTTCGTACAGTTCGCATGCCATATTGAAAACAACAGCAGCAGGGGCATGTATAAATGTGCCAATATTTTTTTTTTACCTTTACAAGAGGGTACTTTGCTTTTTATATACCAGAAAATGATGATTTTTATAGTGCGCACCAGTAATGAATGTACTACTTGTTATTTTGGCTACTGTCATGTGAAAATAATTGTACTTGCCAATTTATTTCACCTTAGAAATTTCATAAACGCGTTTACTCGTATCTTGGCTCTTCATACAGAAGCACTTCTTGGCGTAGAGAGACAATTTTTTTTTGAAAAGCGAGCGCTTGTAGTAGTGCCGTTTCGTGATTCGATTCCAATTAAACAAAACATTAGCTTCCATTTTCTTTAGAAATTGAAACAGAGGACCAGTGAAAAAGAGACAAAGACGACACCAAATTACACAGCGTATGGAAAACGTATAGCCTGTATCCAGCATGTGGACGCTGACAGTTCTGTTGTGTGTGTCTTTTCAGTGGTTTTTTGCCTTCATTGCTCTTTTATTTTCCTCTATGCCGTGCTGTTTCGTCCAAAAGCAATACTTTTCGAGTTTTGCTTTAAGAAAACGTGCTTCCGAGGCTGAATTAGCCGAACCTCTTCGCATAAACACCATAATATTGTCGGTTAATCATCCTAAATAAAAAGTCAAATATCACAATTTACCACCTGCTCTGCTTTAGCTCCTTTAAAATTTTGGAAACGAACGAAGTACTTGACGCTAAGACAGCCCGAAATTCAGCAGCCTAGTTGATCTTAAGAAAGCCGTTGCTGATCAGTTGAGAGTACGTATGCGCACTAGTTGCCGAAAATCAAATAAAAGGCGAGAATGGGAACCTCGTTGTCCGAGAAAGGGTGTACGTACCAAGATGCTTTCACCGCCGGTGTTGCTCTCCTTTTACGTAAAGCACTCTAGGTAAGTGCTAAAAGGTGTATTGGCCAGATTGCATGGGCGCTGCCTTTATGACAGGCTAAAAGGGCACTGTTACAACGTTCTCAAAGTGATCCGAAGACACTTATAAATCGCCTGCCACGACTATGAATGTTCTCCTAAGTTCAATCATTGTGGAGCGTTGAAAGAGCACCCTTCACAAATCACGCAAGAAATTGTAGAAGTGCATATTATAGCAAGGGATTGGACTCACATGACTCAGTGCCCCTTCCTAGACCTTGATTGAATATGAAATGCTCTTCGATAGGTGAAATGGCTATGAAACTTTTGCTTGTGACACTGCGATGGTACTATGTTATCTTTCTTACCATTACGTTCAGGTTTGTTTTGCATGCTCGCGCAAGACTAAATATTTGATCCAATTTGTCAACGAAAATTGTCAACGAAAATTTTGTTATTGGCTGGACTCTTTCAAATACAAAAAACTAACCTACCCAGCTTACAACACAAGCGTCTACTAAGTTATTCCTAATACCCTTGCCGAAAATGAAATTTTGGATGTCGAAGAAGTTATACGAGATCAGCATGGCGTCTGATGTTAAATACGATCGCGGGTTACAGCTTAAGAATAAATGTAAGCTCCGCCCACATCCGTCACAATCCCCACCCAGGCAGAGTTTGCATATATATCTTACTAGTGTGCAGTCGGTTATTTACCTGACGTCCGGCAAATTTTCCGGATATATGGAATGTCACTTGCCCGTACAGGCTCGTGTTCATTTTGCTAGCTTTTGGTCGAAAATTTATACTTCTTCAGAAGTTTCATCAAACATTCTGACTTCACTGCTCCGCGAAACAACGTTTTAGAAGGAAACATGAACTTCAAGCCTATAATATGCGTGCTATTTGCATTACCAGAGAAAATATACTTATGGTTAGAACGGAAATCACCAATCAATGCTCTACTGCACATATGAATGACAGGCGTGCTGCCGTATAATCTGGGCGCAGCGTCAATTTTTTTCTTAGGTTGTAATCGACTCTAGTGATTTTGTGCTTTGTAGATGTCGATCCCTGTTCCATGCTGTGTAACGTTTTAAGCACACGTGGCTTCTCCTCGAGCACAGAGCGATGGACAGACAACATCGTTCTATACGTGTATCATTGTAGATAAAGGTTCATTGTCCACCGAAACGATCAAGTAGTATACTGTACTGCACGTGACGGCATTTATGACAGTGCCAACCTTAACGACGGCTGCAGCGAATACTGCAGCGTTCACTACTGTAACAAGACAACCAAGATCAATGTTAGGATAGCGCTGGTTTCTTCGCATTTGAAATGCATCTAGCAGCACCGCGTTTGACATGTACCTTCAAGAATGTCGTCATATGGGCTGTCGTGTCTTAGCTTTCAAAGCACAAGCCGAGGCTGGCAAACCATCCGCATCGAAAACGTGAGCACGTGAACTGCCACCGGGGATAAACGTGTTTCCCGAGCACGTTCCAGCCGACGCGGTGTTTTCGCTTCGCAGCTGAGACAGCTCGACTATGCTCACCTACCATGCGGCGGCAGCGCCGGTTCGGCGAAGACAAATGCGACCAAGGTCCCGGGGCGTTTGCGTGGCTAGACAGTCAGTCGACGCCAGCTCCCGAAAAGCCGGCCTAGGCGTTGTCTTCGTCAGGGACGCGGGAGCAGATGACGACGACCGAAGAGGCAAGCGGCGACGGCCTGTCTTCGACGCTCGGTTTACAAGCCACGCGCGCCGCGCCAGGGAGGCGCCGTCTTTTTTTCTCCCTAAGGCCCGGCGCCTTGTTTTCTTCGCACGCCTTTTATCCTGGCCTCGCCGCCGCGGCACAGCGCCCAGCCACCGCAGCGATGCCGTGCTCCTTACGCGGTGCAGACCGAACAGCGCACTGTGTCCCACTCTCGGGGCGGCCCCGGAATCGATTTCCCCACGCTCCTCTTCTCCACGGCCACTAGTGCGCTCCTGCCTCCAGAGCGCATGCGCACATCCCCGGCGCCAAGAGGAGGGAGCCGTCCCGAAACAGGGGCGCGCTCTTCGCAGCTGCTTCTCCCCCTCCCCTTCAGCCACACATCCCCTTTCCCCTTCTGATCCCCTGCCTGGCTGCGGGATGCGGGAGATGCTGCTCGCAATGCGTCCCGCGCGCGCGCGCGTTGAGCGGCTCGCCACGGTCCATGCGCGACACGTGCGCTCTTTTGCGCGATGAAGAAAAAAGAGATGGGAGGAGGCGAGTAGCCTGCCCTTGGTGGTGTTGCCCAACACAACGAACGCTGTGTGCAGTGCTCCGAGAGTAAAAATGGTCTGGAAATGTCCACCTTTGCGAACCTTCTTTTTTTCATTTCTTTTTCTGTGCAGTAAATGAGAAGTTGATGTTGCAATCACCCGACTGTTTCGAACTTGTCGTTTGTTAATGACGATTCAACAAAGATGATAAAAGGAAAATCTAATAAACATCAAAGAAGGCATAAATAATTTCTACTGTTTTAGTTTATGCTTTTTTACTGCTGTTCTTTGGTCAAAAAATACAAGCACGTAATCTCAATTTTGGCGCACGTAATCTCAATTTCTCTAAAATTACCCTCAAACCTGCTCACTTATGCACGAAATCAGCAATATCTGATTTGGCTTGACTTGTACTTGATATGTGGGGTTTAACGCCCCAAAACAACTACATGATTATGAGAGACGCCGTAGTGGAGGGCTACGGAAATTTCGCCCACCTGGTGTTTTTCAGCGTGCACCCAAATCTGAGCACATCGGCCTACAGCAAGGCGGGCTTGAGCTTACCGAAGTCGAGCGGAATGCTAACAATGGATGCTAACGATGTCTCTACAGTATCGGGCCACTTCAGCATTCATTGCCGAAACTACAGCTGTTCCCTTGACTTTCTCAGATAGATAGATAGATATGAGGGGTTTAACGTCCCAAAATCGCCATATAATTATGAGAGACGCCGCAGTGGAGGGCTCCGTAAATTTCGACCACCTGGTGTTCTTTAACAAGTGACTTTCTCAGCAGTGTGCATCTTCGGAATCAGATGATACGCGAAATTTGTGAGGCAGCAGAAATGGCAAGACTGGACCGTGTATGTGTCAGCAGTTCTTTGATTGCGCTATCACAGAAAGAAATAGATTTTCTTCAAAACGCTAGCCCACGTAATGTTCATGATGCGCTGTCGTGGTGTTTACGTAGTCTTAGGTGAATTCTGTATTCTTTGTTTTATTGTTCCTGGTATATTTGTCATGTATAGATTGCGCGGTTCCAGCAAATAAATCTTATTCTAAGTCAGCACCGCTGTTTCTCTCCTTTTCTCTTCCTTCGTTTTGGCGCTGTTTTTATGTGAACAACTAAGTGGACAGTACAAGCGCGAACTATCAACTTAATTTACTGAAAAAACTTGAAGGTAAAAACACTTTCACGAGAGGGTTCACTTTTAAGGAGCTTAAATTGTTACACTTGGTAAGATTTCCCGCTTCCACTGCTAAACCGGCGCTATTTGTGAAGTAGTCCTACTTCCAACTATAAAGTGACGTAGTACTAATTCCAACAATTTCCAGCTCAGCGTTTATTTTCTCATCAGAATAAGACACAATGTCTACAACAGTCAGCACAGTGCAGTGATGCATGCGTCTTACTAAAAACATATAAGGACATATGTTCGAAACATTCGATAGAACAATTCGCCCGCATACTGGGCCATATGTGCTATATATACAGCTTGTGAACAATCCACTCTGGCACACGGTTTATTCCTCATAGATGAAAAATGCCTTTGATGTGATTACCGTCTCTGTATATGTACGCAACACAGTTCGGCTCGCGAAACGTAAACGCAGTGCTGGGTTAGCGTACATCGTTGCCACATGTTTTGGCTGCTCTCTCTTCTTTATTGGCAGCACCGCTTTTCTTTTAGATGCGGAAGCATCTTATACTCGCGCCTTGTAGTGCGCCGTCCGCACCGCTTCTCGAACATTCGACAGCTGACGCGCGCGCATGCGCCGTCGCGCCGTCGCCCACCATCTGTGCCGCGCGCGCTTCTCCTTCGAGAACATTCGACAGCTGACAGCGCATGCGCCGTCGCGCTGTATATATACTCAAGGTCGGCGCTCGCTCGCTCAGTTGCCGCTCGTCCGTTGGTTTGTACTCCCTCTTTACTTTACCGACCACAAAGCCATCGTCCTCAAAGTTCGTCGCAATAAATAAAACACCGCCCTTTCGCATACGTGCCGTACGTGTTCACTCATTTAACACCCCATTTCACAACCACGTTAACCAATTTAGCCATCGACCCAAGTAAGTCGCACTTTAACACCCCGTTAACCAATTATATGCTCCGCATCCTCCTCAGTGTTCCCCCGAGGGAAGCTGCGGGCAATTGTTTTTTTGATCTCTCTGGCGTCGCTGTTGCTTCTTCTCGCGTACCATGCATTTCTGCCGTCGAAGCTTAGTAGGAATGCGCATCATGCATCCTTCGAAGCAAGCTTGTTGGGTGGCGCTTCTTTCTCGTCTAATGTTATCTGTATATACGCCTTTTTCTACTTTTCTTCGAGTTTCATTGCATGTGCACTCCTTTTCAAAATCCCCCTGCACGTACCCAAGTTTCACTTATTTTCTGGTCTTTAAGCGAACTCATGCGCGTGTGATATGTGTGTGTTTGTGTTACACTCGTGTTTTTGCTCTGCTGCTAGAGCTTGCAACCCGCTTTTGCTGTAGTGAGCGTGCGAGTGAGCGCAGGCACGCATTTCGGAAAGTGCCTCAGCGCCGGCGGTTTCGGCTTCGTTTCGCGCCGCGCCGCTGATGCACGGCTCTGGTGGGCCGAAGCGCCGAGTTTGAAGGATTGGACCCGCTCGGATGGTTCTTGCAGTGCAGCGCGACTTCCTTCGCTGAAAACGAAGGATAAAGCAGGAGGCGGTCCTTGTTACTTTGGGAACAGGCACGCCGAGCTTTATTTTTAGCTGGAGCCCCCGGCAGACACTCCGCGCATATTGCGGGTGGTTGTTAGGCAGCGAGATAGGAACAGAACATGCTCGTTGAAAAACTGCTGAGCTCGAAATCAAAGAAGTATGGGATTGAGCTTATTGGTACAACTTCATAACTGCAAAACACTACTAGACACGAGGACACAGAAAGAAACAAAAAGGAGCAAGCGCTGAACTACCAACCAAACGTTTACCCGTGCGTCTGTGAACCTTCAATAAAAGTAATTGAACTGCAACAACAGCACGAATACATACGGTTTTCTTTCTAGAGGAGAGGAACGGTTTTTGGAAACGCATATGCGTCTCTCTCAACAAAACATGATTTTAATGGTACAGATAGCCAATCTCCTCACCATTGTCGAAGATGAACTCACGCATGTGGACCCACCACGGTGCATTACGAATGCTTCATAGATATATCGAGCTCGGGAATCTTGGTATCTGCGAACGATGCGAGTATGGTGGAAGTTTTCTTTATATAATTTGGGGCATAACACATGAAATAGCGCCTACAACAACATCTATCACATTGAATCACCGAATTACTGCTGGTCTTTGTTCTAAGATAGCTGGTGTACTCTCGCAGGTGGTCAATCACACACGTTCCTGCCTGCCGTTCTACCGATGTAGCAGCTACAACAGAATGCCGTGACCTCGTGCACCAATCCTGTCTTGCCGGAAAAAAATTGATTGACATGCTTCTCCTGGCACGCTTGCTTCTCGAAACTTGCCGCACTCACTCGCTTGCTGAGGAAACTTAGTTTTATAGGCACCGTACCTCTCACACGCGCAGCCACCTTTTTCAGCCTGTGGGAGACGTCATGCAGATAGAGGGAATCGTGACCATAGCCTTGTCAACTTCTGATGGGGATTTTTTCTTGCTGACCTAGATTCCTGTAGGACTGCTTCTGTCAATCCTATCAGCAACTGCTCAGGTCGCGTAGCAAATCGCGGCCGCGGTGGCCAGATTTTCGATGGAAGCGGAAATGCTTGAGGCACATGTAGTACTTACATTTAGCTGCACTTTCAGGAACCCCAGGTGGGGGGAATATCCGGAACCCTAACTACGGCATCCGTCAAAAGTATATGGTTGTTCCGGAACAATAAACGTCAATATTTACATGTCGGAAACTGCTCCAGTACGTCAGCCCGCTTCTGTCAACCTGTCTGCTCGAAGAGCAAAATTTGAAGCAGCTTGGTGGAGACAGAAAAAAACTTAGTACATTCATTATGGTGGTCATTGTCATGGCGCGTGTAACGAGGTTTTGCGGAGTACAAATTCAACAGATGTGCTAGATGAATTTGATATTCAACTCTTGTGCCCTTGGTACTACTGTAGATCAAGTCTGTGCAAATTTATATACCTTGCACTCTTTCATAAACTGTTTTTCTGGGAGTGTGTGCACTAGTAATTCTACAGATGTAACAACTAGACTGCTGCCACATCTATAAAACGACACCTATTCACGTCCCATGATGTATTGCATAAAAAGAGCCCTGATGCTCGTACCTGAATTTTTACGGAATACTTTTCATAACAACACAATGGTTCATGGAGTCATGCGTGGTAATTACTTCGTTTTGATCCATTCGGCACCCTGGAAGACAATTAGCAATGCTGGGCACAGACCTCACCACGATGCTTGAGAAGTTTGCGATTGTTAAGACAATTATGTAAGGTTCGTGCTCAGAACGTGAATAGTCTAGCTTGTGCGAGCACCAGCGATCATGGTGAAAGGTTCGATGACATGTATAGTATAAATGATGACGCGTTCCACTGATGCACAGATTGCCCGACGGGAAACGTTCTTGTTGCCACTATCGGTGTGCAGCCTGAGTTTCTTGCACTTTACTCTTTATATTTACGGGCAGAAGTTCGCCCAAATAAAGAGTTCTGTATTTCCGAGTGATGCGGGAGTCGTTTTCACCGTCACGGTCAGGTAACAATATTTAAGGAGGTATACACTCAGCACAATAATGTCAAAATAATAAAGTCAGCGCACAAAAAGAGCGTTGACTGATGATTAAAATTTACTGTTGTAGTCACATGTTGTTTTGTGCACAAAGTGAAAGCGCAATTGACTCAGAAATTACCAAAAATCACACATGTATATCTGCATTTCACTCGTTTTCACGTATGCCTCAAAATATTTGTGAGTGCAAGAAAACTGTTACCCATGAACCGATAAAAAAGGACAGACGACCCTTACACATAAAAAATGACACCAGTACAACGGCAACACTTCACGTAATCCTAAAACAGCACACACAAATATGGGATGACATACAAAAAGCTTCTGCAGATTCCACGTCTTGTGCGAACCGGTTTCGCGCGAAGCAAAGAACGAGTTTTCGTCTTTGCCGCGCTTTCCCGCTTTGAACCAGCGTGCAGAATTTGAGCTTAACAGGCGCGTCGACTATACTGAGGTTTAAAGGACCCCTGAACAACAGCTGAAAATACGAAAAACGAGCGCGATCTTTCCCGGCTTTTCCCGTCTATGCGACAACATTATTGACGCCAGCAGTTTGTTCACGTAACGTCAAGTTGAAATAAGGTCTTGATTGACCAGTATACAAAATATATATGCTGTGAATTGTTTCCCAAATACCTGTTTTGCCATGTAGTCACACGCACGTTGTACTTGGTCTCGCGTGACCATTGTGCGCGATAAACATTTCACTTCATTTTTTACATTTGCGACTGTGCTAGCGGAGATCGCGTGTAGTCGAAAAGTGCATAACTGAAAGGCTCAATGATTAGTGCTGATATACAACGTGTTTTGTGATCAAATAAGTGGTGAATGGGAGCGCTTGGAAGGGTAGTGAAGGCGAGAACGAAACTACTCTTTCGCCTTTCAAGTTGACTCTCAGGTCGCGGGATCGAATCTACGCTGTGGCAGCTGCATTTTTGATGAAAGCGAAAATGCTGTAGGCCGGTGTGTTCAGATTGGGATGCACGTTAAAGAATCCCAGGTTGACAAAATTTCTGGAACCCTCCACTACAGCGTCTCTCATAATCATATGGTGGTTTTGGGACGTTAAACCCCACATATGAATCAACCAATTTCGCCTTTGAACTTGGTGTGGTTCAGTGGCCCTTTAAACTGTAACCTATAATAATCTGACGTAACGTCAGCAGTAACGTTAGATCATAGACGTCAGTATTGTCAAAACGACGTGCACTTGCTCTTTTGCAATGATTGGCTTCACAATGCTTCCTTTTTAAGCATCTAAAAGAAAGCACTATATACTGTAGAATAATCTCTATTTCTTTTTGATGGTAAATCTAAATGTAAGAAAAACAACTATAATTTAGGAAACATAAGAAGGTGACAAGACAAAATGCGATCCTCTTATGTACTTTACTTTTGTCATGCGCCTTCTTTATCTCTCTCTCTGCATCTCTCTCTCCAACTCTCTCTCTCTCAATCGCTCTGGTTTTTTGTTCGTTTTTTTTTGCTATGAGTGCTCGGTGCTATGATTCTTCGTGTGTTTGCTCTGTGATAAGTGCCACTATTGATAGCATATGAGTATTAGACACGGCATCAGCAACCGTTCATGCCTAAGCCCTGGGACCTTCGAAGAATATGGTTTTGTTATGAAAACACATGAGGACGACCTTTCGCAATGAACCAATATTTGTTCCAAGACTCCAATGCCTCATTATTGTTCATGATACCTTTTTTGTAGACCCCGGCGCTGCTGAGGGCTCAGATGGTTTAATAAGTGGGCACACTCGTGCACAGATTCTAAAGTCCGGTTGCCAGTCGGGGAAAGAAATTACGCCATCTCCCACTAAAAGGAAACATGAGTAGATGGGAAGCACTGGGTGCTAACGCTTACACTGGCGGTGACGTTGACGCTGACGCTCATCGTGGCGTTGCACAGGAGAAAAACCTTGGGAGGGGGAAAGACGCAGTGATGAACCAGTGTTTCCTGCTGAAACACGCAAGTCGTTGCTAATGGGAAGTGAGAGACAGAAGACTCCGATGTCACGCAGAGGCCTGCAGTCCGCTTTTAACGCACACGCTGCGACATTTTTATTGTTCAACACACAGGAGAAATGTCCCACCCGTGCTAAGTGCCTATATATACGGGATGGCAGGGAACGGTTGTGCAGCACGAGCAGCCGGTTTTTTTTAATCAACAAACTCGCTAGGATACCAGAGTTGGCGTTGCGAGGCGAGATTGGGGGAGCCCAAGAGAGGAGGGCAGAGGCGCGCATGTGCAATGAGAATAGATGGTGAACTCGCGCCGAGCAAAATAGAAAGTACCCATAGTACAAATGTAGCGGTGTTTGAAGTATGACGTCCGGGTGAAACGCGTGGGCTTTTTAACTCTTCGGAATAGTATATTCTGAAACCCAGAAGCGCCGATGACATTTGTACGAGCTCGGTCGGTAGGCCTAACCTTTGGTGGAAACCATGGTGGTAGAACAGAACGGTGGAAGTCACGCTCATTATGGCTCCTCTTGACGCATGTAGAAGGTCAAAGTTTGTGCATTTTAGCGTTGCGCGCACTTTGTTAACTTAAAAGTAGGGCTCATGTACTTGAGTGTGCAAGAGTTGACAAAGTCGTGTTTCTAGCATGGCGTCATCAAGTGGCGGGTGTATTCTGGTCTAATGCTGGAAGAATAATTGCGAACCAGAGCTCATTTATTTCTCAACAATGGCACGGCGATGTAACACATCTACTGTCGCTGTTCACAGCGACACCTCTAGTCGTCGGAACATTGCAACAAAGCTGCACATCGCGCATGGCAAACTGATGTAACACTTGCACGAAATTCAAACATTCACTGCCGCAATCTACGCTCCACAAAAATTGAAGAATTGTTGACACTGCGAGAATAAAAAAGAAAGAAGAATCGCAGCATATCTTCGGATTGCATGATAATGAGTGGGGACGAAGCATCCATCAGTCCATCCGTGCTGCCGTCCGTCCGTTCGTTCTTGCTTTCATCCGTCTGTGAGACCGTCCATCCATCTGTGCGTCCGTGCGTCAGTCCGTTCATCCATGCGTCCACCCATCCATCCGTGCATCTGTCTGTCTCTGCGTCCGTGCGTCTGTCCATCCGTTCGTCCATCTAATGAATACTCCAAGTACCGCAACCTTGCATCTTTTCATTATGTATTCTTCATATAGAAGTACCGCCATCCGGCGGACATTCCAAGGACTAAACGAGAGGTGGCACGGCCGGACTAAAGGAGCGGCACGCGCGCACTTTCTCACGGCCTGCGCTCTGTGTCTAGTTCCCACCTTTTACCGCCTCTAGTTCATGGCACTGCGGTCGAACCCTCGCTAAACCTTGCTTAAACCAAGGAGGTTATGCCCAGCGAGTTCAACATGGCCACCCTTTTTGGTCAGATAGTGCTGAAAGTGCGTTCTTTCTGATACTACTTTAGTTTAGTAAGCATCAAATTCAAGGCATTTTTAAGATTAAGTCACCCATACTCTCCTCTGTAGGTACTTTAATTAGAAACAACAATCTTTTTAATTATCATTAATGTGCGCTGGTTTCCCTCTCAATTCAAATCCGTGCGCGCGTGTCGCTTCTTTAGTCCGGACGTGGAGGTGGCTACGTATTACTACGACGCACTACTACTACATACATCGTGGACGCCCGACCCACGGCTTAAGGAACTTCGCCTCTAAATGTCGCAGTTTTGCCGCAAAGGCGACGCGATGAACGTGAAAGAAACAAATTGGAAGGCCACACGCAGAATGGCTAGCAGATCGGAACGTGCTCCGCGTTCCTCGCACACAAATGACGCACGAAACGTACTCACAGGTACAGATGAATGCGAATAAGTGTCTCAGTTGTTACTTCGCTGTGTCTGAAAAGCGCACCTTTTTTGCGAACGGAGACTGTGGAACAATTGAATTGTTCTTTATGAGCTCGGTAACTACAACAGAGTCGTTGCGATGAAAGCCCAAGGCCAGCCAAAACGCACCATCCTCCCCACCACGAGATAAGTGCACGTGAGTGAGCGTCCACCCTCCTCTTCTCCGTCGAGCAAAGTTCGCGAGGGAGATGAGAGCGCGCACCGCCAGCAAGATTATCAGCAAGATGGCACTCATTGCGCCATCCTGGTGGTAATGCTGAAAATACGGTAGTTTCACCCGAGATGGCCTTCACCAGCGGTAAATGGTAGATATAATATTGTGAGCGCTGGCTGTGTAGTCTTAAATTCACTGCACCGGATGACCTCCTTCAATCCATAGACCTCACCACAGACCTCACCAATCCAAGGTGCAGACACATACTGCCGTACAATCATTGATTGGTTCACCGGCTTGCCCCGTGCTCCCAACAGATTCGAAAGTTGGGCTAGTTGGATATGCATGATATGACTGTCCATTCAAGCGCACGAATAAACAGAAAGGAAGAGGGCTTGTCCTCTCTACCTTTCTGTTTATTCGTGCGCTTGAATGGACAGTTATGCCATCCCATCAGCCGCTTACGACTACAACTCACGCGTTTCAAACTTCATGATGAGGCGTTACTTCGGCAAATTTACCATCCTTTAGGTAGCCGATGGGTCCCTGTCATACCTCGTTCACTTCGACTCCAAGTTTTAGAAGCCTTTCATGACGGGCCGATGGCTGGCCACTTGGGCTTTGATGAAACCTACGATCGCATTAAGACTCGTTGCTTCTGGCCTGGCCTCCCCCCTAGTGCTTTTAAGTATGTAACTTCTTGTTTGTAACTTCTTGTTCGTCATGTCAGCACCGAAAACGTTCGAGATCTCTTCCCGCCGGCACTCTACAACCTTTCCCGTGCCCGCCCACTTTCTTCGAGTTCATCAGTATAGACTTATATCGGTGTCACAGGGGTACTTTTAATCGCGATCAATGTCGATCCGGAATAACGATGATCCGGATTAGGTTGTGCTACACGGTCACTTTCAATCACGATCAGGCGCCATCGGGATCAAGACTATCGCGATCTGCGCATCGTGATCTGGCGGAGAGATCACGATTTCGTGTCGTCTGCATACTCTGGCCAAACTTGTTGAAAGCAAAAGAAACAAGAAAATCGAGCATAGTTCTGTAAAACCAGAAATGAAAAGCTAGATAGTTATTTATAAAAGGAGTCTTAAACTGTTTCATTCGAAAAAAGTATCTGTAATATTGCATATTTATGGATTCGTATTGACCGCATGTATTACGGTAGAAGCAGGCGATAAGCAGAAGACAAGTTGAACTCTCGCACCGTCGCAGCAGTTGCAGCCCCTTGAAGCAAATTAATTATGTTTGTCGCCAGCTTTCTGACTGCGTCGCAGCGATAGTGAACTATAGTCGCTGCGTACGTGCACTTTGTGGTCGAAGGAAGAGACCTTTACAGTAATTGGCCGCTGGCAGGAGCAACTGAGACTTCAGACCCCAGAAGTGAAACTATGGTGCGCATTAGATTGACGCTTCGCTGCGACTGCCCGGCTACGAGCGGGGTCCGTCAGAAATGAAGGCGAATGCTAAGAATCTTACACAACAATACAGGTAAGTGCAAGGAAAGCTCTACCGAATGATGGATTTATGAAAATACTTTTGTTGTGGCACGAAAAGTTGTTGACGTTCGAGTGGTTCTTGCACAAATAACATAGCTCATGAAGGGCTCTATGAAATATCGTGCCCAACATTCGTCAATAGAGAGTTTTAGTACTGCGGAATGGTGCTACGTACGCATCATGCAAGTGCCTTGCGTTACGTGGCGTCGTTTGCCACCAATCGGCTTTTAGTACGCCGTAGTACCCGCGTACGTAACGAGCGTGAAGTGTGTTGCGCCATCTGGTAGATCAAAATAGAAGTACGTGTTGTTGACAGCCAATGTGAGCCAATCCAAGCGTTATAGCCAGATTATGGCCATATTTTAAGCCACAGAGCCGGTCGGTGCTTGCCTTTGATGCCGGCATTTTGCAAAACGAAGTCTCGCGCTGTCGCGAATTTGTTCGAGAGCGGCGCGATCACCTCATACGTACGCACGCACGCATCTCATGCGTGCGTACGTAGCCGCTGCGTACGTAACGTGATACGTGCGCGTTGCGGTCTGCGCATGCGCACTACGCAGAACGTGGCGTTCTTACGTACGCAACGCCGCCACGTACGCAGCGTACGCAGTACTAAAACTCTCTAATAACATGCCTTACGGCACGCAATCGCCCCCTGGCGCATTAGATCTGCCCAAGCTCGAACCGGATTAGCTTGGACCGTGTAGCAGTGGTCATAAAGTTGATCGCGATCAAAAAATCCGATCCGGATCACCCTGATCCCAAATAAAAGTGCCCGTGTGACACCGGTATTATACGGACCCCTTCCGCTTACTCCCGCCGGTTACCGCTGGATTGTTACTGTCGTATACCTTACTCGCTACGCTGAGACGGCAGCTCTTCCTTCTGGCGGTACCTCCGTTTTGGCTTCTTTGTTCTGCGTGCCGTTATCTTTCCCCACGGCGCCCCTCGTGTTCTCCTGAGTGACCGTGGCAAGACATTTCTTTCTCATGTGCTCGCTTAAGTCCTACAGGCCTCTGACACCATTCATAAGACCACCTCGGCATATCATCCGCAAACAAATGATCTCACTGAGCGTTTTCATAGAGGTTTGTCAGACATGACCTCTGTGTATGTCCAGCCTAATTAGAAGAACTGGGCCACAATATTACCGTTCGTCCCGTTTGCCTATAAGAGTGCCATTTAACACACTACAAGTTACAGGCCGTTTTTCTTTGTGTATGGCCATGCACCATCTTTTGTTATAGACACCAGCTTCTTGTCCACGCCCTCTGTCCTATCTTCGTCCCTTCCGGAAGAGTACGCTGCCCGTGTCAACCACTGCTGCACAATCGCCCGCGCTAACACTTCCACCATTCAGGTCCAACGAAAAGTTCGTTGTGACGTGACACGTCGAGTTGTGTAATTCTACCCAGGCGACGAAGTGCTCCTCTGGACACCTGTTCGCCCACCCGGCCTCTGTGAAAAATTCGTTCACAGATGCCTGGGTCCTTACATCTTGCTTGAACTAACATTGGCCGTGAATTATCGCGTCCGTCCGGTTACTTCGCCTTCAGATGGCCGTCGTCGCGGGACCGAGATCGTCCATGTGTCTTGCCTGAAGCCTTATATCCAGCGCTCGTGCCCTTACTAAATGGACGTCTTGCTGACCGCTTTAGTGAGGGGGAAATAGTGTGAGCGCTGACTGTGTTGTTCATCATCTTCACCTGCGCATACAAATCATCGTGATCATCATCATCGTAGTCTCTCGCCACGTGTTCCGTTGCTAGTTCTCATGCCAGTGTTGGAAAATAAAACGGTCGCTCCTTCGTACCTGACGTCGTCTCACAATATCTTGCCGTTTGAACGTTGAAGAAGGTGCTCCTCCGTGGCTCAGTGGTTAACGCGTCGCATTCGCAATTCAGAGGTCCTACGGTCGATTGAGCGTGCCGGAGTCTTTTCCTGGAACATTTTTCTTGCTCGCGTTTTCATACGTATACATGTACGGTGAGTGATGGCGGCACCGATGTCGACACTGACATTGACGTCAACGGCAAAAGCTATAGCCGAGTCTCCTTATGATTGCTGCCACAATAAAATCGTGAAAGAAAACGCAATTAGCGACATTGGTTTCTTTCGACCGTAAACATACTTCTCTGCGCATTCCAGAGTGAAACACTAGAAATTAGAGATTTCATTATGTCACCATTATCCACCAAGCTTCTATCACACCACTGTCATCCAGCTTGTTACATTACATTACATTACATTACATTACATTACATTGCATTGAAGTTTATTTCTTTCTGATACAGAAAGAGGAGTAAGAGCTAAAGGCCGTGTTGCCTGACAGAGGCTCCTACTCCCATGCGCATTCGGCATGCGTGTACATGTTTGCATGCGATGCAAGTATACAAACAATAGAGCAACCAGAAAAATAAAGAAACATGCATGTACATAATTCGCTGAGCCATCCACCAAACTTGTTTGTATCGCCACAATTTTCCACTGTCGCCACCATTGACTTGCCACTACCACCATCATTTGCCACCATTTTTTCCACTCTCGACATCATCAGCCATTATGACCGACCGCTACAGCTTCCACTATATTAACCAACCCAGAATTTTTATTTATTATTTTTATTCGTATTGAATTATATTATTATTATTATTATTATTATTATTGTTATTATTATTATTATTATTATTATTATTATTATTATTATTATTATTATTATTATTATTATTATTATTATTATTATTATTATTATTATCGGCACACGCCCCGACAAGAAATCGTGACCATCGCTATACATGACACGGCATTCATAACATACTGCATGCACATAGATACAACCACCCGGTCGGAACTGTCGTTCTTTCGCCGGTGAGCAGAGAGCAGCGGGGCGTCTTAGCAGGGTGCCTAGCCACGTTCGTTGGGACCTCCAGAAGAGGCGGTAGGAAAAATAAACCAACGCGGAATATGACCGTGGCGCAGAAGAACAAACGAGTAGACGATCGCAGATTGGCGTGTCACGTTCCCGAAGAGAGCGAGTGCGAGCCACGTGGCACGTCGGCCCGTTCTATATCGATAACGCGCAGAATGTAATCATCTCCTTTGTTCTCACTGCGGGTCGCCCAAGGAGGCTTCGTCCTCTCAGTTATTCTGCCCGACTGCGCCGCGGCGGCCTGTTAGCGCTCGCGTTTCCGCGGGATCCGCATGAACGGCCGGCCGGATTATCCCGCATTGATGCGTCTCAACGCTCGGGCCCGCTTCGATAATAGGCCGTTTTGAAAATCAATGTCTCGGGTATTTGCCTCGGACTATGGTGGCAGGCAGATGCTGATGAAGACGGAGGGTTCGGGGAAACTCATCTCGCTTTTTGTACGGTGACTTGCGATACGTATGGTGGGACGTGTAATACTCATTTGCGAAGTATAAATGACCGAGAAGATAAATTAGTCAATATGTAAAGATACTGAACTCATGGATATGACTTCTTTTCTTATACATTTTGATGACAGGCGCTAAGCTTAATTGACATTTATTTAGAAGTAGTTGAACCTACACAAATCCAGGGAAAGAAATAAAGACCATCTGAAGACATGCTGCGCCACTGGTCTCCCATAGGTTACCTACCATCTTAGATAACCACATTTCTCACTGCGGGGATGATGTAGTTGCTTGATAGTTGTTCGCGAACTTTTCTGTGGCCAATAGAAGCTGAGGGTATGGTGAAGTAGTGAAGGAATGAAAGTAAGATTAACTAAGCTGCAGATTTCTGTTCACTATCGTTCAGAGGGCAGAGGAAATAGACTCTGAAAGAGGAGGAAAAGAGAACTTAGCATCTTGCACAAACAAACGGATGACAAGAAAAGCGTTAATAGACCGGTTAATCAAAAGCAGTGAGAACATAGGCTAGTGCATTTCAGTTTGTGCAGCAACGGCGCCGTACCATGCACGTCTGCATTAGAGCTTCTGCAAAAGGGCTAACGTGTAAGGTCATGCAAAGACGCTTTCAACAAAATAATTACTAACGCACAGTCATCGGTATCCAAATATGTCTTAGCGAAACGCATCGGCATCTTATACTTTTTAAAATGTTAATTTAGGTGTACGTTCCTTATATCCTTAGATTCCTCACAAAACACTAAATTTATGCATCCGAGTCTCACGGTATTGTAAACGAGGGAAGCAAAAAAAGCATCACGTCATGACATCGCCACGTGACGTCACAACAATCTCGTAGGTGTTATATATCTGTGGTGTCGTCATGCGTCACTGTGTCATCACGTCACTTGGCGCCACAGGATCAGATTATCGCCTGATATAGTAACTTGGTACAAGTTGGTCTTATTTCGAAAGCAAGCGAAACTAGGTGTGGTGCTTCTGATCTTATAGTCGGTGCAAAACTACGTGAGGTCAAGAAGGAAAAAAAGGCAGGATCAATTCTAAGAAAAAAATTAGGTTGGTTCTGTCTTTGAGTCGTCATAAATAAATGCATAAGAGGTCATATGAGCTTTTTTATGGCATTAAGTTATCTCGTTCATGCCCTGTGCATTGCTTAAGCGTAGTCGAACAGAAAGTACGGGACAAAGCATGCCCCAATTTCCTCCTTATCTGCGACCAAAATACACACCCGACCACACAGAGCCACCAGAAGTGGCACGCACTTCTCACGTTTCCAGAGGCTCCAGTTTCTGCCGGGAAACCACACAGCGGAAGGAGGGGGAAATTCGGTCTCCACTGTCTCGCATCCTTATCCAAGCCGAGTTTGCCCGAGGGCCTGGCGCGTTCCTCTCGTTCTGAGACAATGAGATCGGCGTTCGCGGAGAAAAGCTGTCCATTCTCTTTGTTCCTTCGCGCATCGTTCTCGTTGCTCGAGTTTCGTCGGTTTCCGCCGTGGACAGCCTCCGCTTCCTTTGTCTGCGCTCAGTTTGCTCGGCCGAAGAGCACGCTTCCGGTCTTCGGAAAGCGTTGGCCAGCCTCTTGCTCTGCCTCAACCATTCACTGATGGAGACCAAATCTGCCTCTGCTATCTGGATGAGTACGGTAAAATGCACGCCACAGTAATAACGTGAGAGTGGTAGACATCGGCGTAATCACTGCCATAATATAAAAGCAACAGCCTTTAACTTCTATTTAGAAAACGTCGTTAACAAATTAGAGTACTTGATACTCTACTATGGGAAAGCATAAAGCCGTCCAATGGGCCTCGTACTCGATGAGGCCGTGTTGGCAAAAATTATGCCATAAGCAAGGTCACAAGCTATAAGAACATTGGTAACGCTACAATTAACGCCTCGAGAAAAGACGTTCGCTAGGACTAAGCCTGTCAGAGAACAATTTGAGTGATGATAAACCCCGTTCCGTAGTCACCGGCAGCTTATGCTCACTTTCACGTGTCAGTGTATTCTTCTGCGCCCTGTTTCTGCTTTTGTCATGATACAGACTCGCAAATGTGGCACTGATTTCATTTAGAAAGTTTGAACGTCCTGGTCAATTTCTTTCAGTATTATGGCATCGCTCTCAGCCAAACATAGTATTAATTACTGTAACGATGAACTACTAATTAACAATATACGTAGTTCTTTTATGAGCAGACAAACATTTATTTGCGGTCTGAGCAGAAACCCGCTAGCGTGACTGTCCCACAGACGCGTGCCGGCAAGAGATTCCAGGGCAAACGGTTCGGAGAAGCACCCATTGAATGTAGAGAGAGAGAGAAAATTTAATGCGGAAAGGCAGGGAGGTTAACCAGAAAACATATCCGGTTTGCTACCCTGCACTGGGGAAGGGGTAAGGGGAGACAGAAAAGTAAGAAAAAGAAATGGGAAAGGGAGGAAGAGAAGCACAAACACACACACACACACGCGCACACAGTAGTGTCACAATCGTTCAACGAGGCGGGTCGCTCGCAGAAACTTCATCAGCGCCTTCGTTGCTTTCTGGCGTGAAGCTCGATCTTTCCGACATTCCAAGATTGACTGCTCAGAAAGTGGCTGGTCGTCGAGGCGAGCAAACACTGCTGAGAGGGACTGTCGCTGAGAGCTGTACTGGGGGCACTGACATAAAATATGTTCAATTGTTTCGTCATTGTCGCAATGGTCGCATGCAGCGCTGTCTCTCATTCCGATGCGGCAGGCAAAGGCGTTCGTGAAAGACACCCCAAGCCACATGCGGCAGAGAAGGGTCGTCTCGGATCGGGGTAGGCCAGATGGAATAGTAAGTCGTAGGCATGGGTCCAGGCGGTGAAGACGGGTGTGGAGAAAACCGGGCGTATTCCGCATAGACCTTGCGACATCCTGCGCAAGCGTATTAATCTTTGCTGCTGCGTCGCTTCTTGATAGTGGAATAGGATCCATCACTCCATTTTCGTGAGCATTCTTAGCTGCATCGTCGGCTTGCTCGTTACCGATGATGCCGCAATGGCCTGGTAACCACTGAAAAGATATGTCATGTCCTTCATCTATTAGGTGATGGTACAGTTGTCGTATTTCGAGCGCCAATTGGTCTTGAGGCCCACGACGTAGAACATTGTGTAGACATTGGAGAGCTGGTTTCGAATCAGTAAAAATGCTCCATTTTTGTGGTGTCTCTCGATCAATCCTGCGGAGTGCGCTGCGGAGTGCCGCGAGCTCCACGGCTGTCGATGTCGTCTTGTGTGACGTTCTGAACTGGATGGTTTCGGCTCTTGCTGGGAAGATCACAGCTCCTGCAGATCCTCCAACAGTTGTCGAGCCATCCGTGTAAAGTTTGACATGATCTTTGTATTCTTCGTGTAGCATGAGTAGAATCATCTGCTTTAAAGCTGGCGCCGAGAGCTCCGCCTTCTTGCGAATCCCCGGCACTGTCAAGCGCAGTTTTGGTCGGTCCAAGCACCAAGGAGGTGTTAGTATCCGTTCCGGAGGCGTGTAGACTGTTGGAAGGCACTCACGGAAAGTCAATACTCTCTTACAGAAGGAGGCACTCGGTCGATCTTCTGGAAGCGAAGCTAGGTGGTGGGCAGGGGCGCGAGCAAGGTGTCTAATATGAGTTCTAAGCACCTCCAAAGTAATGTGCACTGTGGCCGGATGATCTTTGGCGATTGCGATGGTTTCCGCTGTTGATGTACAGCGTGGTAATCCAAGACAAACTCTGAGTGCCTGGCCCTGGGCGTTTTCTATTGTGCGTATACTGCTTTTGCAAGCGTTCGTCAGAACCGGCAAGCTATACCGCAGGTACCCCAGAAACAGCGTTTTGTACAAATGCAACATCGCGTGCACTGATGTGCCCCACGTTTTGCCTCCGAGGAACTTGAAAAGTTGTGCGATGACCGTTAGGCGCTTCTTTAGAGTGGCCACATGGGGACTCCAGCAGAGATTTCGATCGATCGTGACCCCCAAAAACCTGTGGGTCCTGGCGTAGCAGACACTGTGTCCATCGATGGCGATGGGATATGACGTCATTGCCTTCCGCGTGAACGCAACCAGCGCCGATTTCTCAGGAGAAATCTCGAGGCCTTGTTCTCTAAGGTACGCCGATATTGAATTCGCTGCTTTCTGGAGTCTCGCACGTACCTGAGGACGTGTTACACCTGACGTCCAGACACAAATATCATCTGCATAGAGAGATATCTGCACGGAATCTGGTATGCGTTCCACGAGACCGATCAGAACCAGGTTGAACAGTGTGGGGCTCAATACACCACCTTGAGGAACACCACGGTGTGTATAATGTTCAGAAGTCGGCCCATCATCAGTTTGCATAAATAATGATCTCATATGTAGGTAGCATTGGATCCAGCGGTACACTCGCCCACCCAAACCAACTGACTCGAGGGCGTCAAGTATGGCTTCGTGAGAAACATTGTCATATGCTCCTTTGACATCTAAAAATAGTGCGACAGATAACCGTCTGCTCATTTTCTGGTGTTGTACGTAGGTCACCAGGTCAATGACATTGTCAATGGAGCTCCGAAGACGACGAAAACCGGCCATGGCGTCTGGATATATTCTATGGCGTTCTAGGAACCACTCGAGTCTGGCAAGGATCATTCGCTCCATCAGCTTCCCTACGCAACTAGCCAGCGCTATTGGGCGGTATGATGTCAGTTCTAGAGGTGATTTTCCAGGTTTGAGAAGTGCAACCAACCGGCTTGTTTTCCACTCTCTGGGGACCGTTCCATCTCTCCAAGACTCATTGAATACTTCCAGCAAAGCACTTCGTGCTCGATCACCGAGATTGCATAATAGGCGGTATGATATGCCATCCGGCCCAGGCGATGACGATCGATTGCATGAAGCAAGAGCCACATTCAGTTCTTCCATTGAAAAAGGCAGGTCCAGGTGCGGGTCAAGTGAATGTGGCGTGTAATCAGCAGTAAGGGCTTCTGTGCAATTTGACGGGCCCGTAATCTTCCTACAAAAATCTTCCGCTACCTCGATATCCCTTCTATTTTGGAAAAGGGCCAAGGCTTTAAACGGAAAACGTTGTTGGGGAAATATGCGTAGGCCTCGCACGGTTCGCCATATTTGAGAAAGCGGTTTGCGAGGGTCTAGACTCGCGCAAAACTTCGCCCACCGTTGAAACTCCAGTTTGTCTATACGACGCTGGATCTTCTTTTGCATGCGCCTGGCCATCCGTAGATCTTGAATGGATTTTGTGCGTCGATATCTACGCTCCGCACGCCGACGAGTCGCACGGAGTCGCTCTAACTCCATGTCCGTTTCTGAGGGCCTTGAAGAATATGCCAGCGTGCGCATCGCACTCTGCGCTGCTTGTTTGATCGCTTGCTCAATGCCAGAGGTTAAGCCTTTTTCACAAGCGTGTTCAATGTTGGTTGTGAATGCTGAAAAATCGATCCTCCGTACGGTTTTCGGCGGGTGGTCGCTAGCAAAGCCTTCGATGGTGAGATAACTGGGGATGTGATCGCTACCATGTGTCTCGATGTCTAAAAACCACTTAATGCTTGTGGCGAAGCGACGTGACACAAACGTCAAGTCCAAACAGCTGCTGTACGTTGATCCTCGCAGAAATGTAGGGCTCCCATCATTAAGTAGAGACAGTTCATGAGTCGATACAAATGAAGCCAGCCTCCGGCCCGTGGCATTGACTTTTGAACTTCCCCAGATTGGGTGGTGGGCGTTGAAGTCCCCTATAATTATCCACGGATCCGGGACGCTCGAAAGAATGTCATCCAGTCTTTGGCAATCAAAACGGGCTGAGGGAGATAAGTAGACACCTATTAATGTGAAGGTGAGGGTTTTCTGCTTCACAGTCAGGCAAACATATTGGTTCTCATCATGAGGCGACACAGGTTGAATGATGTAGGTAAGCTCCCGACGAATATACACAATGACCTTGCTGCTTTCGTTTCGGGTTTTGGACGGGATTGATTCGTAGCCGGATAGCCTGATCGGGTTTGATAATTTCGGTTCACATATTACGATGATTGGGAATCGGTTAGAAAACACGTACTGACGAAAATCGGAAATCCGTGATCTAAGTCCTCTTGCGTTCCACTGGATGACTGATGCTTCTCTGACGTCTTTGCGGAACGATTGTTGATCTCCTGCCATGACTCTACGCGAGGGAGGCGAGGACTGGGCTCAGCGCGTCCAACACCTGTAACCCGCTTCGAGCGGTTGGAGTTCCCAGGCTTCTTAGTATGTCTGCCATGACAGCGACGAGGGATCGTAACATCGGGATGATCTGTCGATCGACCCTTGACACATCCTCAACGGAAGTAGACTCGGTGGAAGGTGTAGGGCGGCGAGGCCTCGCAGGAGGCTCCTTTGCAGGCTGCGTACGCGGAAGCGTAGGCCACTCATCCGCAGCTGTGAGCTTCTCCACTTCATTTCGCTTCGTGCTTACTACTTCACTCGTGCTCGGAGGAAATGGGTTATGCGCAACACTCTGTCCTACACGCCTCCGTCGGCGACTACGTCGCCGCCGTACCCTTTCAGCAGCCTCTCTGTGGGTTGAATTGTCCCTAACCATTTGTTTGATAATGGCGATTTCCTTCTTAATCCGAGGGCATTCCTTGGATGCAGCATCATGCGGACCATCACAGTTTCTGCACTTCAGGCTTGTTGCCCGACATGCGTCTGCAGTGTGCGGCTCAGCGCATCGGGGGCATACTGTGGTGTTTGTACATACACTCTTGATGTGCCCAATTTTCATGCAGTTATGGCACTGGAGTGGTTTAGGGACAAATGGTCGAACAGGATGTCGGAAGTGTCCCACTTTGACATGCGACGGAATGGAATCTCCTTTGAACATTATCTTTACACAACGGGTGTTTCCGAGGCGAAGTACATTCGTGATGAGAACTCCTTCGTTCGCTGGTTTTATGAGAGTTGGGAGGTCCGAGTTTGCTATGGCCAAATCAATGTCGTAGATTACTCCCGCCATGCAGGCACCGTCCATTGGAATGACCGGTCGAACTTTGATGCCTCCCAAATCTGATACTCTGCGAAGCTTGTCTATGGCGCTGGCAGTCATTGTGTCCACAGCTAGAATATTCTTCCGCGTGTTCACCCGGATATCCTTAATGTCGTTTGGTGCTACCCCCTCAAAGTACATAGAGAGAGCTTGCCTGTTTACTGCTCGAAGGCTGATGGTGGAGTCCTCGGGCATGAATAGGATGGTGTGCGGCCAGCGTTCTCCTTTTGACTGAGACGTTAATGTCCCTGCTGGTGAAGACGGCTTGATACTTCTTCTTTTGGCCTTCCTGCTTCTCACGGTCTCGAAGTCGTCATCCGACGAGTCGTCGCCAGTGGCCGAGTACAGTTCCGTGTCCTCGCTGGTGCTCGAACAGGTGCTTCGTTTCCGCGACGAGCTTGCCAAAGGTGGTCTATGGCCGGACAGAGCCGCAGAAGGCTCCGCTTCCACAGCCATGAGGCAGTGACTATCACCGTTGGCCTCACTGGTTCTGGGCCAGGCGCGCTGATTTACCGAGGAGCTCGCCATAGCAGACCTCTGGCTGGGCGGACCAGTGGATGACTCCGCGTCCGTCGCCTTGGGGCAGGGAGCAGCGTCTCCCGTAAAAAGCGAAAAAGGGACGACGACGAAGTGTCTCTTCATAGAACGCTTCTGCTTTCGGCCCCATTGAATGTAGATTCCTCCAATACCAAATGCTATACGAACATGCAAAAAAAAAAAGACACGACATTGTCAGACTAGTTTGCTCAGGCTTTCGCCGAACGCATTTTGGGAATAACGAAAGTTTTGGAGGGCGAAGCTCTCTATACTGTAGGTCGTGCGGCCGCGATGTATGTGGTAGTCGTCGTAGTAGTTGGTAGCCACCTGCACGGCCGGTCCCTTTTCGTTTGAGGAGGAAGCCCACGCACATTAATCATAAACAAAACACAGTCGTTTATGATGAAATAACTCACAGAGACGAGTATTGGTGACTGAATCTCCAATAAAACTTGCCTTGAAATTGATTCGTACCTAAAAAAAAACTAGTATCAGAAAAATGCACTTTGAGCACTATCGGACATCCTTGTGTTTAGCAAGGTTTAGTGAGGGTTGGGCGGCAGTGCCATCAATTCAGTGAACTGGTGACTGCTCAGTGCTCTCCTATAGTAGAGTACCGTGTACTCTAAATCATTAACCTTTTCTTCTAAACACATAGCTATCAACTACAGGTGGTGAAATGTGGGAAGCAAACACGAAGCGCAGGCCGTAAGAAAGTTCATGAGTGCCACCTTTCGTTTAGTCTTTGGAATCTCCGCTGGATGGCAGTACTTCTATATGTTGAATATATAATAAAAAGATGCGAAATGGCGATACTTGGAGTGTTCAATAGATGGGCGAATGAATGGAGGGATGGATGGACGCAGGGACGGACGCATGGATGGACGCATGGATATACGCACGGACGGAAGGATAGACGGACGCATGGACAGTCGAACAGATGAAGGCACGGACGGACCGAAGCAAAAACGAACGAACGGACGGACGCTTCGCCCCACTCATCATCACGCACTCCGTGAGTATGGTGTGATTTTTTTTTCAGTTTTATGAAGTTTTAGAATGTGGTATATATATATTTTATCAGCATACCGCCACCACTCAGTGGCGACAAACGCTAACCCATAGCTTTAATTACCCAATCTAAAACTCTCTAATGTAGTCCAAATTACACTCGCTGGCAGGCGCCTAAGGATAACACTGAAGCTTTACTGGCGACAAAATGTACTTTCGCACTGTACACTGATGACTTTCATTAAATAATACACCTTTTATTGTAATGTATACATCGTCCATAACGTACCTAATCTTTTTACAGTTATTATAAATACGCAGCTTGTGAATTCCAGCTTACATTTTTTTTTGGGCCAATAAAGCAAGCTATGCCTAAACATCAAGATGATTGACACGATTGACAATGATCAGCCATCTTTTGTCGTTCTCCTACAGAAAACTCCTTTCAAGCAGGAAGACCTGTGGTGGCTTCCGGAGCTTAATTTTTCGGATTGTCTTCCATATTTCGCATAAAAAACAACTGTCTAACTCTCTTAGGCGTTCATCCATGGCTGTAGCTTTTGTGGCAGCGTTGTCAAATCTAAGCAGATTTCGAAGCCATTTTTATCGATCTTCTAGCTTCCAGAATTTTCGTGAGAGGCCAAGTGGTTCCTGAGGATTATGTTTTCGACCAATGGCCAAGATGTACTTATGTACCGGATCGAAATATTGCTCTCGTCTCTTATTGTTGGGATCGATTTTTTTCTGGACGCTCCTCTGATCCAACGCGCAACTGCAGATAAACATACCATAGGCCGAAAAGAAAATATAAAGATGTTAGAGGTCGCCTATTGTGGAAGAATTCATCGGCAGCTTATTGAAAATTTTATAAAAAGTCGATTTTACGTTGAGCGTTGGGAAGATGACGTCATTCTTCTCTTGGTAATGTGCAGTACTGGCTTTTAGCGCCTACGTTTTACGTGCGCGAAAGTTATGTTGGCAAATCTCTTTATATATATATATATATATATATATATATATATATATATATATATATATATATATATACTAGGAGATATCCTTTTTGTCGGGCTAAATACATACATTACCTTCATACGTAGCAAGTATGGTCACTGCTTCATCCCCGTGATTCGAGGCGCGTATGAGTGCGACGAAAAGCCCGCGCTTCTACCAGGAGTGCACCACAGCCGGATTTGCACGTCAGTTTCTGCTTCTGCAGTTTGGAGTTTCTAGCAAGGTCGGTGACAGGCTGTGATTCGACGGTACTCCGTGTACGCCAAGGAAAGCCCTGTAGAAAACTAGCCCTGCCCAGGTGGCGCGTCAAAAACGCACACGTGACGCCACCAAACGAGTTGGCTGAAAAAGTCCTAGTAAGACACCGCCACTAGGCCACGTTTAAACGCATACGGAATGTGACTCTGCATGTTATCTGCGGTGTCTACTTTGGTGCCGTGTGTTTTTTTCTGTGAAATTCAACTCACAGAACATTGTGTGTACACACATTGTCGAAGGCGACAGATTGGAGCTGCGAATGGAAAGTGGGTTGGTGTAGAGTACGAGCATTTATGCCACCCGGTTAACTTTCTATCAGTGCGGTTTCAGCCATGTCATGTTCGCGGAAGGGTACTTTCTCAACAGTGCGCTGTCGAAATTATGCGAGTTTTCCACGGAAAATTACATTTACGGTGTGGAGAAAACTGTGTGGCCACAACTCGCATTTCGAAAGTGCAGCACAACTCGCAAGCCAAACAAGCATCATACGACGTCAGAGTATAGGTAAGTGTTTGTTGGAATCGCGCACTAAGGGGCTTGCGTCATCTGCTGCCTGCTCGTCATTTTGTTGCTTTAGATAAAAACTAATATATCAACATGACTCAGGATGCACTCGGCCAAGTGGCAGCTCATTTGCGCGATCACGACATTTACGTAATCGGCAGAGACAACTTTCGTTGCGTGTTAATGCACGGTCGGGATGCCGTTTCGTGTCATGCTTGTGTTTTCGAAGTTTTTAACAGTGTCAAGAGCAGAAGACTCGTGCGTAATCGGTTGTTGAAGTTTTTGTAGTTCGTCAACTCACAGGTGATATTCTCTTTCGTATCGCGCTTTTCATCATGGTGTTACGAACAGGGTACGATTATACTAAAATTGGATAACTCTTACACAACCGGTCACAGCTCTCGTAGCATCTTCGCACGCTAGTGAGAACACATTTTCTCTAGATTTTTTTGCGGTGTTTTAATCATATCCACCGAATCAATCTTCATTTCGCTTTCTTCGTAGCTGATGGTGAAGCGCGAGGTGTCTGCGTCAACTTGAACTTGCAAGGCCAGCGTAAGTGAAACTCGCAAACGCGTTGCAGCGGTTGCAATTTGGGTAAACGATGCCGCCTAGCCATCGTCCACAGATTACAAGCTCGGGAATAGTTGTGATCTGAACCTGACACGTCAGCAAAAGATATCGTTGAGAAATGTTTTGAAATTGGCGTAAAATTCATCCATGCCATACACTGATAAAATACTGTGTGCGTGAAAACTAGTGAATCGCTTTGCCTATCGATTTTTTAAGCATTTACATCGTACTTCCACAGTGGTTTGGTGGCTAAGGTATGGAATCTTACGTTGATGTAATCCTACGTTTCCTACATACGAGCTGTACTGGGTCTTGGTCGAAAGGCTGACGCGAATATGAGGGAAGCTGAAAAGATTGCGCAGGCATTCACGGGCATTACCGACAATCCGTTCAATGTATTGATGGAGAGAATCAAGCCACCGTCCTTGTTGTCATGGGATGTCTGAACGAGCGAAGAGTCGTCCTATTACAGCCACCAGTTCATTATACGGCTGCCTCATACCAAAGCCACAGCGACTGTGGCTCCTTCCTCCTATGCTGGAGGAAGGAGATTAATGCAGGGAAAGAAAGGGATGTGGAAAGGAGAGAGCATGGTTTATGGCAGATTACAATGTTTTAGTATATATGTTTTGCAGCGCATGGTTTGTGTCCTTCCCCTCTGGACCGCTTTTGAGTAATTTTTCTTCGAAGTAAGATGTATCAACTGGTCCTTCACGATATGCTTCTGCAGTGAAGCTGCATAAAAATTACCCCCCCCATATATATATATATATATATATATATATATATATATATATATATATATATATATATATATATATATATATATATATATATATATATATATATATATATATATATATATATATAGACACATATATATATATATATATATATATATATATATATGTGTCTATATATATATATATTCGGGAAATGAAGGATTACGCATTCGAAAATTTGACATTTTTCCTGGTGTATGCTCACTGCCTTTGTGCTACGTCTTAAACGTTAAACGTAAACCAGTAAAATATCAAATTTTTTTAAGTGTGCTCAGTGTGTGTGGGGGGGTATTGCTATTTAGCCATTCGCGTACTTACCATGAAGCTTTCATGACGCCATTGTGACGCGTTCACAGACTTTTCTCCCCTTCCATTATTTTGCAAATAACCCTCGCCATTTCGGAAGCGTTCAGGTACGGGAGATATCATCTAGTTAATATCCTTGTCTCTCTTTGCTCTGTAAGGGTCCAAAAGAGGCTCACATACCTTCATATCTCGAGTTCAGGAGACACTTCTATGCCGCCTGTGGCTTGGAGTGGCCTTCACGAACGCATGCTCTTATCTCATTGGAATGGCCAGCTCCTCTACATGCACTTACTGCAGCTGCGAAGAAACCATCGCGCACTTTCTGTGTGAGTGCACCCATTTCAACGTGCAAATACAAGAACTGACTGCAGCTCTGGATAGACTGGACGATCGGCCTTTATCGGAACAAAGGATTCTGGGTCATTGGCCGAGCCCATCCTAAGCCCTGAATGCTTTGAAAGCTTTGCTGCGCTTTTGCGGACAACTGGCCTCAGAGACAGACTTTAGTGTTTTATACTCTTTGATGTTGCCTTTCCTCTGTCGCATATTTTTTTAATTTTTTTAAAATTTCTCTATCTCTTCGCAACATTTTTTTAACATCTTTTATTCCCCTCATCCCTTTCCCCAGCACAGGGTAGCCAACCGGTTTAAAAACTGGCTAACCTCCTTGTCTTTCCGCTTAAACTTTCTTCCTCCTCTTCCTTCAGAACACGCGTTGAAGTAATTTTGCACGGCGAATCTTACGACGATAGGCTTCACAAATTGACTACCATTTCAGCCAATCAGAATAGTAAGTGCAAGAGGCTCTGAATTACGTCAACAAGTGACGCACGTGGCAGTTACGTTCGCGTTAAGTGCAACGTAAATTCTCCCTCAGGTATTCGCATTCCTCGAAATCATTCCAAGTGCGATGATTAGCGCCGTTATAAGAATAAAAATATTAATTTCTGCAACCAATCACGACAGAACTAGAGACAAACAGCAATCTGAACGAACTCTTGCGCAAACAGGTACTTTTTCTACATTCTCTTCACCTTTATTTTATTCCACTTTGTTTTACTAGGGAATAGAAAACCAGAGGCGCTTCTGGTAGATCTTCCAGCATATAGCTTGCTTCACCTCTCTCGCTGTTGTCACGGCTTCGTCCCTTAATTTAAGAGACAAACAGCCGCAGTCCTAGGCGTGCGCAGGGTAGACTTTCGGGAGCGGGCGTTCTTTCACACCACCACACCGGCCTGCTGTGTGTATCATAATGGGTAGAAACAGGCATGCCGAAAAGTGAGAGGCTCACGACGACCGGCGTTCCCCAACATAGCGGGCCCGCCGTCAACTCGGCTCCTAAGTGAAAATGGGGCTAATCAAATTGCCGAAGTGACAAGGGACGTTGAGATGAAAACGGGGAACACATGAGGAGGGCGAAAGGCGCTCTTCTTTAAGCCAATTAACACACCCACGGTGCCGCAGCTCTTCTCCCTCCGGACGGATGTCTGTAGGCTCTGACCCTGCAATTGGATCCTGTGCGTTCAATTCCCGTGCGAGTTGCAGAGGCCTATGAAATCTTTGTTCTTGTTCGCTCTTTGTGTGTTAATTTTCTATATCTTTTCTGTCTTATTGAGTTTAGGGAAATTTTCGCGGCCATTGTAACGACTTGCATAATAGCTCCGCTGCACGCCAGCCTAATAAGTTGGGACCTCAGCTCTGAAGCTCTTATCGCGTGGTTCGATAGACTAGCGCAAGCAACGAACCAAGAGATTCCTATCAGAGCTATAGAAGAACGTGTCACAGTTGCACCCATGTATTGGTGGATGTTTATTGAGCAAACAAAGCCAAACTGCTCTGAAAAACAGGCAAACAAACAGACAGGCAGATGGACGGACGGATGGACGCAGAAGTTTATTGTGTCCTGGGAAACGCCATTCTTTTAGAGCAACGCCGCGGGCCGTTCACAACTAGGGACGGAGTCCCTACTTGGGCCCTCTGGACGGTCCGTAGTTGTAATAGTAACTTTGAACTTCGTAAGGCACAGTCCCAATCCTCTTCTGTGAGCCGACTTGGGCCCCACAACGAGGGGCACCGCCAGAGCATATGTTCGAAATTACTAACCTCACCACAATCGGGACAAGTCGACTCAAAAACCTCTGAGGAGATCATGTTGAGAAAAGATAGACATGAATAAAAAAGACGCGTGGCTGTATGCTGGAACACCCGTTTGCAACGCAAGATATACTTGAATAGGACCTGGTCAACTTGATAGCCTGAGGTCTAACCAAATTGCTGTCTGGAGGAGGAAATGACCACCTACTCAACTAGTAGGGCTTATCCACATCACTGAATGTAATCAAAGCGTCATAAAACATCCCCCTGCCAACGTGCGGCCCCAGCGCGGAGGGTTAGCTTGCGCGCCCGGGAGTGAGCAGTGTGATTCAGGTTTACTAGAGAGCCTAGTGGGAGCTCTAGATGTGCAAGAAACCAGGTAATGGTATATGTGGAGAAATTGTCCTATTTGACGGCACCTTATTTATTCACGATCTGAAACACATAAAAACTTTGCTTTCTCTTTTGTATTGTGTAGAGAACACAACCTATTTTCGAAAAACAGCCGCAAAAAGTCATGTCATCACGCTGGCGTACTTCAGTACCACTTCCTCGACTAAATGTTCGTTACACATTCTTTTTTTTTTTTGCAGCTCTGAAGATTTTTTTTCGACTGTAACTTGAAAGGTTCATTAAAACATGTTTTAGACTTGAACAGACTGACTAGGTTGTCGTTAATTTTCAGGAGGGAGGAGCTCTAAAGGCAGGAATAAAATGAACTCCTTTAAGAAGCAACCATTGATGAGGCCACGTATATGCAAGGCTGTCGCATTTTTATCCACCTTCACTTCGTCTTTGCTTCAAGGTGGCTTCCACCGCAAACGTCAGCTACAACAGCGTCATATGTTAGAAGAGGTGCTGCCATATCGATGAACGCCGTAAAAACAGGGCTATTGATGATGTGTTTAGTAAATAACACAAACTAGCGAATAGCGATTGCTTTTTATCCAAGGCGTGTTTCTGTGCTGTGCGTGTTTAAATCGGCGTTCTCGTGGCCACCTCTCCCATAGACTTCAAATTACCCGCCCTAAAGTGGAATTACTCCCGTCACCGTTGCCGTGCACAATGTTGCCCGGCTTTACTACGCGGCCACCTAAACTAGCAGCGGCACAGCGAAAGCAGTGGGAGCCACAGCATCAACAGCGATCATTGAACAATTTCCTGCCATGGCCTCCGACATGGCAGGCGTGCTTGGTTCAACTAGGCCAAGATGGCATCAACTGTCCAGTTTACCCGGGCGAAAATTGAACTTTTGAACAACTCGCACCAGTCTCCTTAGTAACGTCCGGTGGTTCTTTTTTCCATAAATCAAACGGAAGCGAACAAACAACATTTTAATACGCCTCTTAATACACAGAAAGTTCTTTATTTAGTGCAGCTAGTTACATAATAGTGATAAAGTGTATGCGGTGATTCTGACGTAATCGGGATCATTTTGCGAATGTCCCACTCGTGGCTCATGTGTTCTCGTGCATTTACCCTAGTTTCTCGGTAAGTAGGGTACTGCTGTTGATAATATTGTCGTTTTAAACGTTGCCATACGTTGAGCTTTCACTCTGACATAAATTATTACTAGCCTTCGGTGTCCCTTTAAGTTAAAGAGAGTACGCAATAACCTACATGCAACACGACGGAAAGTTGGGTAAGTTGGTCTGAAGACATTCTTGGTAACGCCGGGCAAACAGAAGGCGAACACACTTGTTTGTCTTCTCGTCTTCCGTTTTCCCGTCCACTCTCTGCGTGCCGAAACGTTACCGAGAATGACCTACAAGCCTCCCCTTATTATTATTTTTTTTTCATTTTGCTATAGCGATATACTAAAAGCTTATGCATATCACAACGTCTATAAGAAATTCGTAGGTGAAAATGAAGACAGGCATACATAAACCGACAGAATTTAATAGATAGACACACTGATAAACGGGCGGAGACATATATAAATATAGATGGATAGATGAATGCTTTTTGATAGCTAGAGAGTGGTGGCATGCAGGAAAAAGCTAAACTAATGTACGTACGTGTACATATTTTAGCGCGTTTTGATACAAATACCTTTGGAGAAATGGAACTTGGGCACAGCTTTTTTTTTTTTTTGCTGTGGCCATGCTAAATATCCCCCATCCTTTAAATTGCGCAGAATAACGTGAATGTGCGACATATTTATTTGTCATATTTGTGTAGATACATGGGCTACCATCCTGTTGGCTAGCCCATTTTAAACTGTCGGGCCAGTTTGTCTACGGCGGCGGCCGAAATCGAACCACAGCCTAAATGTGACCATGATCTGTTACGCATCGAAGCTTATCTGTATCAACCCTGATTTGAATGACAAGTGTTCGCGTAGCATGCTTATTATGGAATTCTTTACAATAGCCGATAAGCAACATAGCCAAGACTGGTGGTGATTCTGCAAAGGCAAGGCCTAAACGACCGGCAATTGTTCCACCTGAGCATCTCTTGAACTTTAGGGGTCAGTCACTTAATGTCACTAAGCCCAGTGTCTCGCAGGACAATCATCAGTTACCGTTGCACGCTCCTCCTCGTCGCCTGCCTTCTGGAAAAAGCACATCTTCCAATATCCCGTGCTTGCGACAATCTTTTTGCAAGCTGCGTATCATCTCTGTTCTTTCTCTGTCAAACTGCGGGCACAGCCATATGAAATGTTCGATGTCACCGATGTCACCACGAACGGCACAAAATGGGGAAGCGCCTCGCTCAGTCTTGAATAACCAAGCAGGCGTGTGTGCAGAGTCAGTTATTATGCGGTAAAGGCACGTCGCTTGTTCTCTGTGAAGTGCGTGGATTACGCTGGAGTGATGCGAAAACTTGTGAATCGCTTTGAAGTTATTGCGTGTTACATTCTTGTTGTTCTAGTATATGTTTTAGGAGCTCTTATTTTTGAAAGGCAAGTTTGGGGTTTGCGTGCAAGGGCATCAGCTTTTTTATTGCCTTCATTTTCAACGTGGGATGGAATCCACTGGAATTTCACAATGAAGCTCTTGCCGTTCAGGTATTTATTGAGCGCCAGCGATTGTCTTGTGAATTTTTCTTGAGGAATAGTCCTCGGTGCAGTCGCTGTAACGCCGACTGAGAATCAGTCAGCACAACCTCATCTCGAGCAGGAAGCGTTTGCGATGGTTTGAGAGGTTTACCGAATGATTAAGGCAAAGAACAATTAGCCTAGAGTAGCCTTGAGGGAGTAAATAAAGTAGGTCTCATACAAAACATGCCCTTCGTTTCTCAAGTTAATTTGTAATGCTATACTCATATTTTGCTTCAGTTAAAGTGTATTTTGTGCCGTTATTTTTCAACTGAATAACATTTTTCACGTTTCTGTTTATTAAACGTTTCCATTTTTTATAGCAAGCATGAAAGATCCCAAAAAGATCATCGCTAAAACCCTTAATTGATTTCTATAAATGGCTTCGCATAAAAACAAACATCGCTGTGGGGTCTATCTTTATTTCTATTGCCTGCCTGTTTACGCGTACATCTTTTTGCAAGATGCAATATTCCGCCATCATTTACTGTTTTTCACATATATGTATGTGCTCCGACCTTAAATTATACGATTAAAGGTAAAGCTTATTGGTTTATTATTTAAAGAGAGATAAACATAAAAGACAAGAAAAGACAGGAAAGTTAGTCACGTTGCTCCTGGTTGAGCACTGCTAGCTGTAATGAAGAACGTAACGTAATAATGTTTGGAGACAGCTGCAGTGTTGGATATTTTTATATATATTCTGTGTTTTAATTAGAAAAAAAGAGAGAGAAGCATCTACCGTACTAGGAGCAGGTTTAGATTTCTCTCATTTTAGAATCATGTTAGTCGCACACTTTGAGCAAAATTTAGAGAATCTATGCGAACTATGGATTCTCTAAATTTTGCTCAAAGTGTGCGACTTCTATAACCGTAAGCCAAGTTTTGCTTGTGGACAGTGCTTCAGCACAATGCGGTGTTTTATTACTCTCTCAACTATAAGGCTCAGGTAACGATATATGCCTTTCTTGTATTATAATGTTTTTCAGTGGTGGATGCGTTTCGAGGCACTTCCTCTGTATTTTTGTGCCCGCAAGGAGACTTCTTTAAAAAGAGTGTGTCTCAAAGTAGTGAAGTCTATTTAGTGCCTTGACTGGTCGTTTCTAAAGACGTCATTATATACCAGAATGTACTGAAGTTGCCGTAGTTAGAGACTGGATAAAAGCGTGGCTCTTAAGCGATCCACGAAAGAAAGTTCCACAAAACACTTAAGAGGCTCAGGTCTACTTGAAAGTAGGGAACGCTCCTCGAAACAGCCCCGAGGCACCTGAGACATAGTCCTGAAGGATCAACTACAAACGATGCCAATTTCGTCTAGGCGGCGCCCACTGGCGAGAAGAAATTGCTGAAGGCTCCCCTGCCGAAAACCATGTTGAAACGTCCTCTAAAGCAATTACATTCCGTGCCTCCTTTCGCTTATGTTCTGTGCAAAACGTTGTGCTGAAGTAGCAGCACTAAAATGAAATGTGCCGTTGGCAATATGTTCTAGCGGCAGGAATTTCTTCAGTCCTGTAGTGACTTTTTAGACTGGTGGTGGTTTAATAATAACAGAAGTTTTGCCTCAATCATGGTGCCCAGTACAAACGAGACACTGATTTGAAAGAAGGTACACGTACCTTCTTTCAAATGTAGAATTGCTAAAACGCCTTAGGAACCTCTTAGGTGCATTGTGAATCTCTGTTGGCAATACTATGGTCAGTATCAACTAAAGTACTCGCGCGCATCTAAAACACATCAGCCAATGTGGACAATGGCATATGTTTTTTAGAGAATGTGTTCACGTGGGCTAATAAATATTTTTGCAAATGGAGGGCTGTTTTGAGAAAGCATACACAAAGGAGGAAAACATGCGTAGGGTTAATATGTTCGTGTCTGCTCACGAAGACCTTTACGCGATTGTTTTTCATTATGATAAAAAAAACCATCTTGCTAAATGCAATCTGTGTGTGCTCTTGCTCTACTGATTACACTCACTACAAGAACAAATATTCTAAATATAGATTTTCTCATGTATAATTTTACTCAATAGCGTAGCATTGGCAGAAACAACAATCGCAAGCTTCAATTCTCAGGCTGTTGTTCCGCGCCTTCATTTGTGGCTGACTAAAGGATACAATTAATTATAATGACTAAAGGATGCAAATAATTAAAATTACAATTAACAAGTAATTGTTATTAGTTCTTTCTATTCTTCAGCCGTGGCGAGATTACACAAAGAACAAACATTTTATCATTGCAGCGCACAAAAAAAAAGCCGATGTTAGCTACCAGCCTAGATTCCATAACCTGACTCTGGTCAATGAATAAAACACAATTTAAAAGAATGCCGTGTACTACTGAGGCCTAATGACATGCCATGTACCTGTCGAGAAGATTTTTTTTTTCGATGTACTGCATCAGCAGAATCGCTGCTTTGCTAGGCTAATGCTTTTAACGTTTAAGTGCCTTAGAAAATTGTTTATTTTTGGTGTGTCGGGCAAAATATGCCTTAATTAACTGATACATATCTCCAGTTAAACTTCTTCGAAGAAGAAAAAAAGGTCAGGAAAAAAATTGGAACCTTCATGGGGCTTCAAAAGTAATCGCATGACATCCTATGCATTCTCCTAAGACCACGGGAAATGAAAAGCTGTCTTCTTTTTTACAACGCGAGCTGTCATGCGGTTACATTGCGGATCACGCACGGCGCCGTAGGTTTTCGCCGCCGCTGGTGTCCGTAACCACTATCGCACGAAATGAGAAAAATAGACATAGTAAATAAAAAAAACACTGATGACATAGTGGGGCTTCAACCCGGGTCCGCTGCGTGCCAGCCCAGTATTCTACTACCGAGCCATGCCGGTGCTTAGATTCGCTCACAAACTAGCCTTACGCAGGCTAGTTTGCCAGTTAATGAGCAATAAAGCGTTTTAGAAGAGTGCAGGAACAACCAGGCGCCACACAATGCGAATAGCGTTACGAGTGGGCCATCCAATGCGCAAACTCAATATGAAAGCTTATTTTTGATCACCTATTAACTGGGACACATACACACTTCAAGAATATTTTTTCATCGTCGTCAGCCACGGCATCAATAACTGGCACAAAATTCCTCGCAAGTTTTTGGCAGATACCACGCTTTTCCGAAGATTGACAAAAGATAGCATTGTGAATGCCGGCCTACTTCCCATAAATTAAGATTATTAATGACTTGGTGGGTACTCAGCCAATGTGCTTGTAGGAGCTACCCAAAAAGTGTTTAGAAAAAGCTCCGAAAGGCAGCTCTTCCTTCTTTCGCTGTTACTGTGCTGCACGTTCTGCACAGGCCTGGTGATTTATTTCTCTCCATCGATGCACTGTTTCACCCCATACCTCTCCAAAAGCAGTCCGTAGCTAACGTGGTTGTGCGCTGCCTCCATGATCGGAGGCATTGCAAGCTATCTTTTGGCACCTCGCATGTTCTTGCGCTGTAGTCATAATCTTCACACCTATGGCCAAGCGAATACGCCAAGTTATGACGTGATCATGTGATATTGTGTTACGTGACGTAATGGCGACGTCATGTTAACAACAGATTTTCAAGATGGTATTTGATAATTAGCCCTCACTTCCTTCTTGTTGACGACTACGCCGTGGGATGCGGCCGTGTGCGAATTCTCGCGTTGCATAAAACATCGAAGGATTTCGCTTTAATGTGATTCTCAAGAGACTACACCATGGAAGCGAGATGTGTAGAAGAAAAGATGTATGCTTGAACTAATGAAGAGTCGTTCAACGAGTAATATTGTTAGAGCATGTGTCCGGTATGTGGACTTGTTTTCGTCAGCGCCCTGACGAAGACACTTGCTGCATGCAAAATAGCCCATCGAGCGAGTGAACTATGAAAACGCTCGACTACCTCGCAATCACAGAAGTGTTCTCTGGTCTTTTGCGTCTGATATTCGGCTTCCCTAGCAGCCGCTTGTTGCGATGTGTTCGGAATAGTCGGATCAACGTCGTGCGTTGTAGTGTTTCACGCAATCGACAAGGAGACCCACGAGACTGTACACCGGACGCCTTCCCGTTTTCTCTGTGAGCCTCCGTTTCGCGAGACACGAGGAGCGAACATCGGTGCGGGTTTCTTACAGGAATGAACATTACTCGCTTTGTATACTGTCGAGGTGAGTCAAACTTCGCTATAAATAATAACTGTGCTCCCGAACCATGACATGATTATGAATTATGCTGTATCGGGGGCTCCGAAGTATTCGACAACCTAGATTTCATTAACGAAGACACAAATAAAAATAAACAGGTGTTCTTTGCATTCCGACCCCATCGAAATGTGGGCGACGTGGCGGCGAAGCGAAATCGTGCCTCTGAACTTTGCAGCATGACTCCCCGCGAGTTGCCCCGCCGCGGTGGCCTAGTGTCTAAGGTACTCGGCTGCTGACTCGTAGGTCGCGGGATCAAATCCCGGCTGCGGCGGCTTCATTTCCGATGGAGGCGGAAATGTTGTAGGCACGTGTGCTCAGATTTGGGTGCTCGTTCAAGAACCCAGGGGGTCGAAATTTCCGGAGCCCTCCACTATGGCGTCTCTCATAATCATATATATGGTGGTTTTGGGACGTTCAACTCCACATATCAATGAATCAATCACCGGGAGTTAAGCTACCGCGGCGGGTAACTTGTGGATTGTGCAACGTACTCAATCGGCACCTTATTTTGACCATGTAATTTGATTAGTTGGGTTACTGTAAAATCAATACTGTTACCCGCCGCCAGCAATGACATATTGTATTTTATTGTTATATTCAGTGCATTCAGAGTCCACAAATATTATCATTACAAATAACTAGCACAATCCATGAATGTGCATCTCTAGTCTCTCTAGAAAAGGTATCTCAGTGCATCTCACTAGAAAAGGTATGAACAAACGAAGCAGCTGCGTAGGTTTGCGTGTTTTCTTGTGAGGGCGTCGATGGCTATTGGTGATTCGCGAAAGGAACAATTATAGGACAGTGGACACTGCACCACTGTACTTGCAGTGGGCATTCTAATATAGTCTAAATCGAACAATGTTACGCGCACAGACGATAACTTTTTTGGTGTGGTTGTGGCATCAACCGAGGATCGAAATCCGGCAAGCTATTGGGAAGGTGATGCGTACAGAGCCCGTTAACGCTATCGCTTTCTGTTGTCGAAGGTAACGCTCAAGTGACCTTGAAGTTTTTACATACCGTCGATCTAGCAAACATGTGACTGTTTATTCCGACGTATCTTGTCCAAATCTGACCCTTGTGTTTACACTTTGCTACGTCCAAAATACTTCTTTACATTTATTATATGCTGTTGTCCTTACTGTTCCATCAGTTCAAACAGACACGCAGTGTGTAAACATTAAAATAATCAAAGGGTTCTGTAAAAATTCAAACAATTTAAATATTTTGCTTGATGCATCTCCCATCTGGCTTTTGTCATTGCATTGCATCTGAGTGCATTGCTTCCTCCCAAGCCCCACAGCGTCTCTCCAAGCTCGTCGCTGCAGTCAAAAAGTACATATGAATGATTCACCAACTCAGGAAATGAGCGGGACTTATAGATGTACGTTTCGGAGGTTCGGAACTACATAAAGGACTAAGACTGCGTACAAATCACGGCGCCGAGGTGCGCAGAAAAAAAAACGTAGAATAGAAGACAATGTAATGATTACAAAAATAGTATGCGCCTCAGCTGAGTGCATGAATTATAAATCAACGCCATGAACCGTAGTCCGTAGGCTCGGCGCACATGCATAATGCAAGAATGACACTCTTTAGCTTTTGCACGATTATGCGTGCCTCTTTTGTTTGCCAGAAATCGCTGCGTAGGGCTTCTCTTCCGAAGCTCCGCGTGTTCTCGAGTCAGCTAGATTTGTGCATGCGTTATGTGCTGCGCATGCACAAATCATGCACGAAAGTTTCTGATTTAGGAAGCTGAGAACTGCATAAATTTTGAGTACCAAACATGAAACGCATACCGAGTATGAAGACCATACAAAGCTTCTGTTCTTCTTCGGCCTCTCTTTCAGGCATAAGTGAAGTATCCGGGCACAAGTGAAATACTCGAGTACAAGTGAAGGCTACGGAAGATAACTAGATTAGATTGTAATATATAGGCCCATTACAAATATCTAAACAAAGGAACATGTGTATTAGCGTCCGCAACGTGTTCGATTCGCGTGTCTCTCCATATTAAGGTGAACTGGGTAGTTTAGGAAATAATATGTGTAGTTCCGGAGTATAATACTGCATTGATAACAGGCACCTAGAACATTATAAAATATTCTGGAATGATTCATGCTCTCTCCCGCGTCTTAGTGGCAATGACATTATGCTATTTAGCTGAACACAGCGAGTCCAATATTTGTTCCAGCGCAGGGTGCTTGAGAGAGAAAGAGAGAGAGAGGCTCTTTATTAAAAAATTGACGGCAGATCCACGAGGTGAATCATGTTGAGATTGGGCAAAGCTCCTGGAAGTAATACCGTGAAATTTTCTCCCGTTAACTCGTCTTGAGATATGCGCGCTTCCTCGCCGCTTCCCATTGTCGAACGTTTTCAAGATCTGCTTCGCGACATTGACGTGCTGCCACGGCCTCTCGTTCCCGTACGGAAGGATCTTGCCGATGCTGACGTGCCGCTGCAGCTTCTTGTTCACGTACGGCGGGATCTTGCCGGCGCTGCCTTGCTTATGTGGCTTCTTGTTCCCGTACAACAGGATCTTTGCGGCGACGTCGCGCAGCTTCCCGGCGCGCTTCTGCCTCGCGTGCTCCCACTTCAGGGTCCGGTCGGCGAGCGCGCGCCGCCGCTGCCCTGCGCGCCCGCCTTTCGGCATCTATATCCATACGAGCACACACCGACGGCAATGAGCATCGGCAACTACAAACCTGTATTGATATGGTTTTGATTATAGAACCATTGCTTTAGAAAACACCTGGCGTCTTTCGTTAAGCAGCTGGCGTCTTCTTTTTGTTTTGCTTTAGAAACATCTGGCGTATTTTCGTTTTGCTTATAGAAAACATCTGGCGTCTTTCGTTGGTTTATTTCATCAATCAATGGCGTCTTGAATAAAAATTTTTCATTGTTTAATCACGCGCAGGAAAAATCTCACCAGGCACTACCTTGGAGGTAAAGAATGGCTGCTACAGGGAATGAGAGACAGCAGAAGTCGGCTTTTGACACTTCTACTTCTACTAACGTTTCTTACTGGAACATGCCAATGGCTGCTAATAGGGAATGAGAGGCAGGAGAATTTGGCTTTTAGTTAACGCGCACGCTGCGAATTTTTCATTGTTCAACAACGCACAGGAGAAATGTCCCACCGGCACCACCTTGGAGGTCAAAGCGTAGGACTGATTACACACTACGACTACGATTGTGAGGTACGGACGGGTGCCGCTATACGAAGTCTCGCCCCTAAAACAGATTTTTCCCCCGGCGTCTATATTTCGCCGGCATGCTACTTTGTATAGATATGAAGGGAAGCAAACGATTTCAGTAGGTAGTGGAAGACGGCTCATACAGACTTTGGTACATGCTGAAAAACGCCACATGGCTAAAAGTAATTTGCAGTGATCCATAAAAACATTGTGGTTTCGCCGACAGCACTATCACAAGTAAATTCTAATGTTGAAGACACTAATGTGTACCACGTGTCTTAGTCCCTGTGCCACTGCGCTGCCCGTCCTAAATAAGCATGTGCCAACTAGCCCAAACCAAAGGATTGCTTGAAGACACCATCGTCCTATAAATCTTTTCCACCCGCACTCTGCAACAGAATGGGACTATGTCTGATCTATAATAAAAATTAGCACTGATTTTTCTGTGAGTGCAGTCACCTTGCTTTACCAAAGTCATTGTACTATCTCTGTGAGCTTTCATGCCGACTATCTTGCTTAGAGCTTTCATGCCGACAAAAGCCCAACTACAAGTTTATCACACATTATTCAGGTCGCAGCTTAATTATATTAGTTTAGTTTGAGCTACCTTATCGCGAACTAACTTTACATGAAATATTTACATTACAAAATGCACTTTTCCGGCACACTGGAAATATCGAACCCCGGCTCAAATCAAAAACATTGTCCTAAAAATACGATTTGATTGATTTGATTGATTTGTGGGGTTTAACGTCCCAAAACCACCATATGATTATGAGAGACGCCGTAGTGGAGGGCTACGGAAATTTCGACCACCTGGGGTTCTTTAACGTGCACCCAAATCTGAGCACACGGGCCTACAACATTTCCGCCTCCATCGGAAATGCAGCCGCCGCAGCCGGGAATTGAACCCGCGACCTGCGGGTCAGCAGCCGAGTACCTTAGCCACCAGACCACCGCGGCGGGGCCTAAAAATACGAAATCATTCAGGTAGATTGGTACAACGAATACCATGTTTTGCAGATATTTTATTTCGCAAAGAAGGAATACAGTGAATTTCTTATATCCTTAGCGACCTTGAAACACCGCGACCTACCTGTGCATCTTAGAAACCCTGAACCTTGGCCTGTGCCGCATTTTCGCACTGAATGTAAGCTGCGATCTCTCAAACACAATTTACCAAACATTCTAAATACTTATAATCATTCTACGATTTTGTCACGCAATACTGCATGTGTTAATGACGGAACTCGTGCATCATTTATGCAGTTTTCTTTTTTCGCAGCAATTTCGAGCACACGTTTGGCTATGTGGTAGAATGTCTGCCTTTCATGCCAAATTTGTTGGTTGAATTTCAATCTGGATCGAACTTAATAATTTTTATCTGTATTCTGGATTCTCGATTTCGGACAATAACGCAGATGTTTTAGTCGTTACTAACAACACCGACACCACAATATCTGCGAAATGAAATTTTTGAAGCTAACGTGATACTAAAGATGAGTCCTGGTAGGTGCGCAGGCTTATGCGGTATAATATAGACCTGTATATAAACTAGGTCAAGAGAAATATCTTGGTAAAGGGCAGCAGAAACTCCGACTTTCTGGTGTTCTTTCGCGTCCACTAAATTGCGCCTATACATGGGCCTCCAACAATGCGGCTCCGTCTTAGTGCGATTGCCGTGGTCCGGATTGAGACCGCGATCTTCGGATCAGCAGCCGTGCTGCGCAACCACTGCCACACCGCAGCAGCTCAGTAAACGTTGGCTAGGGTTGAGTAGCCACTCCCGTAATACCACTGTTGTCTTCAGTCACTTTCAACCGCAGGATAGAACGCTTCTGCTTTCGGCTCCGAGCATTGTTATCAAGTTTTTCGCTTTTTACGGGAGACGCTGCTCCCTGCCCCAAGGCGACGGACGCGGAGTCATCCACTGGTCCGCCCAGCCAGAGGTCTGCTATGGCGAGCTCCTCGGTAAATCAGCGCACCTGGCCCAGAACCAGTGAGGCCAACGGTGATAGTCACTGCCTCATGGCTGTGGACGCGGAGCCTTCTGCGGCTCTGTCCGGCCATAGACCACCTTTGGCGAACTCGTCGCGGAAACGAAGCACCTGTTCGAGCACCAGCGAGGACACGGAACTGTACTCGGCCACTGGCGACGACTCGTCGGATGACGACTTCGAGACCGTGAGAAGCAGGAAGGCCAAAAGAAGAAGTATCAAGCCGTCTTCACCAGCAGGGACATTAACGTCTCAGTCAAAAGGAGAACGCTGGCCGCACACCATCCTATTCATGCCCGAGGACTCCACCATCAGCCTTCGAGCAGTAAACAGGCAAGCTCTCTCTATGTACTTTGAGGGGGTAGCACCAAACGACATTAAGGATATCCGGGTGAACACGCGGAAGAATATTCTAGCTGTGGACACAATGACTGCCAGCGCCATAGACAAGCTTCGCAGAGTATCAGATTTGGGAGGCATCAAAGTTCGACCGGTTATTCCAATGGACGGTGCCTGCATGGCGGGAGTAATCTACGACATTGATTTGGCCATAGCAAACTCGGACCTCCCAACTCTCATAAAACCAGCGAACGAAGGAGTTCTCATCGCGAATGTACTTCGCCTCGGAAACACCCGTTGTGTAAAGATAATGTTCAAAGGAGATTCCATTCCGTCGCATGTCAAAGTGGGACACTTCCGACATCCTGTTCGACCATTTGTCCCTAAACCACTCCAGTGCCATAACTGCATGAAAATTGGGCACATCAAGAGTGTATGTACAAACACCACAGTATGCCCCCGATGCGCTGAGCCGCACACTGCAGACGCATGTCGGGCAACAAGCCTGAAGTGCAGAAACTGTGATGGTCCGCATGATGCTGCATCCAAGGAATGCCCTCGGATTAAGAAGGAAATCGCCATTATCAAACAAATGGTTAGGGACAATTCAACCCACAGAGAGGCTGCTGAAAGGGTACGGCGGCGACGTAGTCGCCGACGGAGGCGTGTAGGACAGAGTGTTGCGCATAACCCATTTCCTCCGAGCACGAGTGAAGTAGTAAGCACGAAGCGAAATGAAGTGGAGAAGCTCACAGCTGCGGATGAGTGGCCTACGCTTCCGCGTACGCAGCCTGCAAAGGAGCCTCCTGCGAGGCCTCGCCGCCCTACACCTTCCACCGAGTCTACTTCCGTTGAGGATGTGTCAAGGGTCGATCGACAGATCATCCCGATGTTACGATCCCTCGTCGCTGTCATGGCAGACATACTAAGAAGCCTGGGAACTCCAACCGCTCGAAGCGGGTTACAGGTGTTGGACGCGCTGAGCCCAGTCCTCGCCTCCCTCGCGTAGAGTCATGGCAGGAGATCAACAATCGTTCCGCAAAGACGTCAGAGAAGCATCAGTCATCCAGTGGAACGCAAGAGGACTTAGATCACGGATTTCCGATTTTCGTCAGTACGTGTTTTCTAACCGCTTCCCAATCATCGTAATATGTGAACCGAAATTATCAAACCCGATCAGGCTATCCGGCTACGAATCAATCCCGTCCAAAACCCGAAACGAAAGCAGCAAGGTCATTGTGTATATTCGTCGGGAGCTTACCTACATCATTCAACCTGTGTCGCCTCATGATGAGAACCAATATGTTTGCCTGACTGTGAAGCAGAAAACCCTCACCTTCACATTAATAGGTGTCTACTTATCTCCCTCAGCCCGTTTTGATTGCCAAAGACTGGATGACATTCTTTCGAGCGTCCCGGATCCGTGGATAATTATAGGGGACTTCAACGCCCACCACCCAATCTGGGGAAGTTCAAAAGTCAATGCCACGGGCCGGAGGCTGGCTTCATTTGTATCGACTCATGAACTGTCTCTACTTAATGATGGGAGCCCTACATTTCTGCGAGGATCAACGTACAGCAGCTGTTTAGACTTGACGTTTGTGTCACGTCGCTTCGCCACAAGCGTTAAGTGGTTTTTAGACATCGAGACACATGGTAGCGATCACATCCCCAGTTATCTCACCATCGAAGGCTTTGCTAGCGACCACCCGCCGAAAACCGTACGGAGGATCGATTTTTCAGCATTCACAACCAACATTGAACACGCTTGTGAAAAAGGCTTAACCTCTGGCATTGAGCAAGCGATCAAACAAGCAGCGCAGAGTGCGATGCGCACGCTGGCATATTCTTCAAGGCCCTCAGAAACGGACATGGAGTTAGAGCGACTCCGTGCGACTCGTCGGCGTGCGGAGCGTAGATATCGACGCACAAAATCCATTCAAGATCTACGGATGGCCAGGCGCATGCAAAAGAAGATCCAGCGTCGTATAGACAAACTGGAGTTTCAACGGTGGGCGAAGTTTTGCGCGAGTCTAGACCCTCGCAAACCGCTTTCTCAAATATGGCGAACCGTGCGAGGCCTACGCATATTTCCCCAACAACGTTTTCCGTTTAAAGCCTTGGCCCTTTTCCAAAATAGAAGGGATATCGAGGTAGCGGAAGATTTTTGTAGGAAGATTACGGGCCCGTCAAATTGCACAGAAGCCCTTACTGCTGATTACACGCCACATTCACTTGACCCGCACCTGGACCTGCCTTTTTCAATGGAAGAACTGAATGTGGCTCTTGCTTCATGCAATCGATCGTCATCGCCTGGGCCGGATGGCATATCATACCGCCTATTATGCAATCTCGGTGATCGAGCACGAAGTGCTTTGCTGGAAGTATTCAATGAGTCTTGGAGAGATGGAACGGTCCCCAGAGAGTGGAAAACAAGCCGGTTGGTTGCACTTCTCAAACCTGGAAAATCACCTCTACAACTGACATCATACCGCCCAATAGCGCTGGCTAGTTGCGTAGGGAAGCTGATGGAGCGAATGATCCTTGCCAGACTCGAGTGGTTCCTAGAACGCCATAGAATATATCCAGACGCCATGGCCGGTTTTCGTCGTCTTCGGAGCTCCATTGACAATGTCATTGACCTGGTGACCTACGTACAACACCAGAAAATGAGCAGACGGTTATCTGTCGCACTATTTTTAGATGTCAAAGGAGCATATGACAATGTTTCTCACGAAGCCATACTTGACGCCCTCGAGTCAGTTGGTTTGGGTGGGCGAGTGTACCGCTGGATCCAATGCTACCTACATATGAGATCATTGTTTATGCAAACTGATGATGGGCCGACTTCTGAACATTATACACACCGTGGTGTTCCTCAAGGTGGTGTATTGAGCCCCACACTGTTCAACCTGGTTCTGATCGGTCTCGTGGAACGCATACCAGATTCCGTGCAGATATCTCTCTATGCAGATGATATTTGTGTCTGGACGTCAGGTGTAACACGTTCTCAGGTACGTGCGAGACTCCAGAAAGCAGCGAATTCAATATCGGCGTACCTTAGAGAACAAGGCCTCGAGATTTCTCCTGAGAAATCGGCGCTGGTCGCGTTCACGCGGAAGGCAATGACGTCATATCCCATCGCCATCGATGGACACAGTGTCTGCTACGCCAGGACCCACAGGTTTTTGGGGGTCACGATCGATCGAAATCTCTGCTGGAGTCCCCATGTGGCCACTCTAAAGAAGCGCCTAACGGCCATCGCACAACTTTTCAAGTTCCTCGGAGGCAAAACGTGGGGCACATCAGTGCACGCGATGTTGCATTTGTACAAAACGCTGTTTCTGGGGTACCTGCGGTATAGCTTGCCGGTTCTGACGAACGCTTGCAAAAGCAGTATACGCACAATAGAAAACGCCCAGGGCCAGGCACTCAAAGTTTGTCTTGGATTACCACGCTGTACATCAACAGCGGAAGCCATCGCAATCGCCAAAGATCATCCGGCCACAGTGCACATTACTTTGGAGGTGCTTAGAGCTCATATTAGACACCTTGCTCGCGCCCCTGCCCACCACCTAGCTTCGCTTCCAGAAGATCGACCGAGTGCCTCCTTCTGTAAGAGAGTATTGACTTTCCGTGAGTGCCTTCCAACAGTCTACACGCCTCCGGAACGGATACTAACACCTCCTTGGTGCTTGGACCGACCAAAACTGCGCTTGACAGTGCCGGGGATTCGCAAGAAGGCGGAGCTCTTGGCGCCAGCTTTAAAGCAGATGATTCTACTCATGCTACACGAAGAATACAAAGATCATGTCAAACTTTACACGGATGGCTCGACAACTGTTGGAGGATCTGCAGGAGCTGTGATCTTCCCAGCAAGAGCCGAAACCATCCAGTTCAGAACATCACACAAGACGACATCGACAGCCGTGGAGCTCGCGGCACTCCGCAGCGCACTCCGCAGGATTGATCGAGAGACACCACAAAAATGGAGCATTTTTACTGATTCGAAACCAGCTCTCCAATGTCTACACAATGCTCTACGTCGTGGACCTCAAGACCAATTGGCGCTCGAAATACGACAACTGTACCATCACCTAATAGATGAAGGACATGACATATCTTTTCAGTGGTTACCAGGCCATTGCGGCATCATCGGTAACGAGCATGCCGACGATGCAGCTAAGAATGCTCACGAAAATGGAGTGATGGATCCTATTCCACTATCAAGAAGTGACGCAGCAGCAAAGATTAATACGCTTGCGCAGGATGTCGCAAGGTCTATGCGGAATACGCCCGGTTTTCTCCACACCCGTCTTCACCGCCTGGACCCATGCCTACGACTTACTATTCCATCTGGCCTACCCCGATCCGAGACGACCCTTCTCTGCCGCATGTGGCTTGGGGTGTCTTTCACGAACGCCTTTGCCTGCCGCATCGGAATGAGAGACAGCGCTGCATGCGACCATTGTGACAATGACGAAACAATTGAACATATTTTATGTCAGTGCCCCCAGTACAGCTCTCAGCGACAGTCCCTCTCAGCAGTGTTTGCTCGCCTCGACGACCAGCCACTTTCTGAGCAGTCAATCTTGGAATGTCGGAAAGATCGAGCTTCACGCCAGAAAGCAACGAAGGCGCTGATGAAGTTTCTGCGAGCGACCCGCCTCGTTGAACGATTGTGACACTACTGAGTGCGCGTGTGTGTGTGTGTGTTTGTGCTTCTCTTCCTCCCTTTCCCATTTCTTTTTCTTACTTTTCTGTCTCCCCTTACCCCTTCCCCAGTGCAGGGTAGCAAACCGAATATGTTTTCTGGTTAACCTCCCTGCCTTTCCGCATTAAATTTTCTCTCTCTTTCAACCGCAGGGTTACAATCTCTGCTAGTTCCCCGTAGTAGCACCTTAAGTGCAGTACCTGAACATCCAGTGTCTCATGTCGCATTGTGATGCTTGAAATCAAGTTGTCAATACAAGCCTAAAACAACGCTAGCAAAGATCTAAAGGGGGTGAAAAAATGAAGATCTAAAATTGTCATTGTGTACATTCATTAAAGCTCTAAAGGCCTGATACAAGGCATACATTAAGGAGGTGGGAGCCAAAAGATATATTAGGGACATGTCATCATACAAATGCAGTGCCTAAAAATAACAATAAAGCGAATATACATGGCATGCACTTCACATTAATGTAAACGGATATAGAAAGTGCAATAAATATTGCATGCGATCGTTTGAAAGACGTGACCACAAATGATTACCGGAGAGTTAGAACAAATAAATAAAGTGAAACAAGAAAAAACGAGAATTTTGTTTTTGAAAAGAAAAAAGCATTGTTAAGAACTGATATATGACAGGGTCAGCTAAAAAGAGGAGACAACAACATACTGAACTAGACTGGGTCGTGGTCTTGAACAACATATTCAGAAAAACTGCTCCAAAGTTCTATGCCTGATGGCGAGAAGGTTGTGTTAGTTGCGCGACTTGATCCATGAAGAAATATACCATTTTTAAGGTTAAACAGTCCATGGGAGTGCGAGTTGGAGAAATGAGCAGGGTGCCATGCAGGCAAAAAACGTCGTATAACCTGTGAAACAGGCTGATCCGTAAGGATTTTTCTCCGAACAGTTGAAGAGTTTAGCTCAAGAGACAACTTCAAGTGAGTTACGCTTGCGTTTTTAAAGTACTGCGAATATACGAACCAGGCTGGAACATTTTGGAATGCCTCGAGGGAGCTTATGAGATAATCTTGATGGGGGCTTCAAAGGAGCGAAGCAAATTCCAGTTCAGATCTGACGAACTTTTCAAACGCAAAAGGACGCAAGTTTCCTGACAACGGGAAGGAAGGGCCGCAGATATCTCTTTAGGAATTCAAGGGTCTAGGAGGAGTCTCCTGCGAATTCGACAATGTGTTCTGAGCAGGACAAGATTTTCTTCATTAAAACGACAAGGTAGTGGTGGGGATTCGGTATATATTTCTCGACGGAGCTTAATACATACTGAAAAACAAGGTTGTAAATTTGGCCAGAGTTGACCATGCATTTCTATTTTCTAACAATAAGTTACACAAGCCAGTGCGGGCGCCATGCCTCGATGATGTTAAGGTCTAGCTAAAGTAATGATATCCGTACTGTTGGTGAATTTTTGATACGCAACACAGTCGTCGGCGAAAAGACGTATGGATGATGTCATCCCAAATTGCAAGACATGGATGATTATGAGGAAAAAAAGATGGTGAAGAACCGATTTTTTTGTAGCAAATTTCGTCAAATGAGAGTCATTCGAGAGGAATGTGTACGTAGGTTGAATTTCACGTGCAAGCAGGGCATTTTCAAGATGCACAGTTCTTGGCAAACCATGCTTTGTTCATAATCTTGCAGTTTCTCCCGACCCACTGCATTCAGTTGATCGTGATGAAATGCTGGAGCGCGAGAATCTATGACCCCAGGCCATGGAAGATATATTAGCTGAAACATGGCAAATGTATTATCGGTTTACAGCGAAAATGTTGTGTATTTATCTTTTGTGCGCGCGCTGACTTTGATTGCAGAACAGATGTGTAATATCATAGGAAAGCAATGAAAACATAAGAATTCCACGTGACACCAAAAAAAAAAAAACTTATTCTCAGCGCAGTGACCGCACTTGTAAATTATTCTACTGTTTAACTAATTAACGCATGAGAAATTTCCGTAAAGGTGTTGAAATATATACATAAGGCTCTTTGGCATCAAAAACAGAAAAAAAACTCATGAGCTTTTTTCAATTTTTCAAGCCAAAGAGGCTGCTGATGTTTCAAGATTTTTATCTAGTGGCACAAAAATACAAAGCTATCAAAATTGGTCTCCCTCACCCCACATTCTACACTTGTTCGATGAGTTCGGTGTTTCTGCTTGCACTGTGTAGAGGAAAGGAGAGAATATGAAAAGAACAGCAAAGTTCTCGGGGCTGTGCCCACTTACAAGTTCTTGTATAGTGTTCTTTTGTTTGTTTTTTTCTTTCAGCCTAACACCACCTTTGTGAAAAAAAGGAGTTTCAACTGTCCCTTCTCGTTTTTACTTCCCTCTACTTGTTCTCTGTTTTCACTTTTAATTAGATTGCTAATGAGGCGTTTCTCGAGCTCAGAACCTCCCACTCCTACATCGCCTCTACAGGCGCTCCCATGCTTGTCACTGTGGTGAGCTGCACGTGCTTTCTAGTAGCGGAAGCAGCTGGGGCGCATCTGTGCTGAACAAGCATTAATAGAATGAATGGTGGTAGGAAGGGTGACGAGGCAAAGGAGCCTCATTGTCCCTTCTTTCGGTGAGTCTCTGGAGCGAAGCTTAGCAGCGTGGAAGCGAACCTCCCTGGCATCCCTCCTACTCCTTTTCGCACGTTCTCATTGTGGCCATTGTCGTCGACTCGCGCGATGAATGCACGGTACATGCACTAGCATTGCTGAGCGACCGGAACGAACACCTTGTCTCCCGTTCTTTCGAAAGCGTTCGGTAGCCTCTTCGTTTACTTTCGGATATTTTTGTTCTGTCCTGCAGCCATACAATAGCCTGTGGTTGCTGCGATGACAAAATTTTTTCTTCATTCGAGTTTCTCAAGCGCAGACTCTCATTCATACAGGCATGAAGCACGCATACTGTCAAGGAGGTGACTTCAACGTCACCCAGTTAATTCTCGTAACAATGGATTGCCTGGCGAAGGCAATATCCAATGTTAGATCCTGTTTTATTTAAATTTTGAGAGAAATATAGTTTTAGGCACCAGTGCATTGCTATAAGGAATACGAAGCGCAGGAGAAGTGCGTCAGACTTGCAGCTGACTTTTCTCGCAACTGCCATACCACACATGCGCATCCAGCACTCCCACACATAATTCAAAGAAGGGCATACGTTGAAAATTTATTTAAAATCCAGCAAAGTGCAGTTTGAACTCATGCGTGTGCAAAATCACAGGCGTTTCACTTATACGCAATACGCATTTAGTTTAGAAGTTTGGAATGGCCTGATTCAGGCAGTAAAAGCTCTTCAGGTGAAGGTGTCTTGAGGCTAATAATAAAATGGCAGTATTACAGATCGACCATCGCAGTGACAGTCACTCTGCAATGTACTCAATCAAGTGGACAACCAGGCTATTTTGGAAGAAAGAATTTTGCGCTACCAACAGTGCTTTACGTCAGACGAAGGCTGTGAAGGTGCTCTGAGGCGTTTTTCGTTTAACCGGTCTCTCCAAACGACTCTGATTGGAACGCTCTGCATACGTTTGCATGTGCATTCTTTTTTTCTTTATCCATTTTTCTATTTCATCTTTCTCCCTGTTTATCGTTTTTTTTTTTCAAACCTTATTTCCCCATCCTTGTACAAGGCAGCAAACCAGTTCTTCTACCACGTTAACATCCTTGTCTTTCTTACAGCGAAAGCTGTTATGAGATCCCAACTCTGGTCACGCGCAGTTGTCCACCGCTGCCGCTGCCGCTGGTGTCCCTAGTCCCTTCGCGCAAAATGAGAAAAGAAAAAAACTAGCACCAATGACACAGTGCGGCTTGTATTCGGGTCCGCTGGAATCCAGCCCAGTATTCTACCGATGAGCCACAACGGTGCTTGAGCCTTACTGGCAAACTTGCTTTAGGCAGGCTTGATGTCGGGAAAGCAATCGCTTTAATACGACTTATGAAGCGTTTTACAACAGCGAAAGAACAACCAGTCGTCGCACAATGCGAATAGCATAACGAGTGGGTCGTCCAATGCCCCAACCCATTACAAAAGCTTGTTCTTGTTCACCTATTAACTGTGGCGGAGACCAACTTCTGGCACTTGATGCGCGGACCGTAATGGATTGATCATTTTTTTTTTTGTGCAAACGCCAAAGCATTCCAACACTCTTCCTGCCAGCGACGTGCACCACTCCAACTTGATAACATTCAAAGATGTTGTGTGTTTAGAAGAAATGTTCGAAGATTTAAAGAACTGTCTCAACTACTACGGCAGAGCGTTTAGCTGCCGAAACCATAAGTCATGGGCTAGTAACAAATTACTTACCCTTTGTTAACTCTTACTCTCTATTAACAGTTTTATGTTAAATTGTGCCACACCCACAATTTAAGACCCCTAAACAGGGTCCTTTGAGGTGTTGCAAGTAAAAATAATGGCAGATTTTATGTACAGTGGGAATCGATGATATGCAAAGCACGAATTAGGAAGGTTGATATGTGACTTTAAAATGAATACAACGTTACGAGGTGGACGTAGCTTATCTCGTACTTGACTTCCGTGTCATGATTATCTTGTTTGGGCGTGTCATTTACCTTCTTCGTCTATTCACGCCACGTGATACAAAATTTGGTATATGTAGAGCTAGCAAAATGGCCGCTAGCGCATCATGAGCATGGTATGCTGCCATGTTGTTACATGACAGCATCTCATGAGTACCATGTTTGCACCAGTCACATACCTTTGTCATCCATTCACTTGATGCAATACAAAATTAAGGTATATGTGAAGCTAGTAAAACTACCGCGAGCGCACCATGAGCGTGGCGTGTAGTCATGAGTCATGACTTACATGACATGCATGTCTTGATTTCCACGGGTCTGTCACTTGTGTTCTCTGTACAGTTGTGTTATACCATACCAGTTTTGCAACATGCTATGTGAACGAAACCACCGCAGGAGCAGCAAAACCATGAATGTAAATCATGACATTCATGAGATAGATATCATGGTTATCATGGTGTGACTAGTCAGTTATGCCCAGCATACAGTCATGTTATGCCATAAGAATTTTGGTGACGATCTCATTATCGAAATGGCCAGGAGAGCAAAAAATTGTAGGCGGCGAGATAGATAGATAGATAGATAGATACGCTCAAATACGGCGAAGTTCGCTAAGAAACGCTTCGCCTTTAAAATTGTATATATATATATATATATATATATATATATATATATATATATATATATATATATATATATATATATATATATATATATATATATGTGTGTGTGTGTGTGTGTGTGTGTGTGTGTGTGTGTGTGTGTCGAGTTGTTTTGGAATTTTTTGAGGAAATACCCCCCCTTCTTAGTTATATATTTTTTTAGGGGCGAAGCTCCTTATGGTGTGGCTTGGGCGTCCCTCGTATGTAACCAACAGTGGCACATACCCGAAATAGGTATAGCACATGACCTCCAAGGTGGTGCCAGTGAGAGATTTCTTCTGTGCGTTGTTTAACAATAAAAAAATAGTGCTCAATGTACATGCCAATGGCTGCTAATGGGGAATAAGAAACATGAGCATTCGGCTTTTAGTCAACGCGCACGCTGCGATCCCCATTAGCAGCCATTGGCATGTACATTGAGCACTATCGAACAAGAAAGGGATGCTACATTATACTCGCTGGGTGTAACCTCCTTAGCTTTAGAAAGGTTTAGCGAGCGTTGAGCCGCAGTGCCGTGAATACAATGAACTTGTATATACCGTGAATGAACTCAAGGTGGTTAAAAATGAGAAGTAGATACGAAGCGCAAGCCGTAAGAAAGTAAAAGCCGAATTCTCCTGTCTCTCATTTCTCATTAGCAGCCATTGGCATGTAAATTGAGCCCTATCTGACAGGGAAAGGTTGCTACGTTATACTCGCTGGGCGTAACCTCCTTGGTTTTCGAAAGGTTTAGCGAGCGTTTGGTCGCAGTGCCATGAATACAGTGAATTAGTATATACCATGAACTCGAGGTGGTTAAAGGTGGGAAGTGGACCCAAAGCGCAGGCCGTAAGAAAGTGTGCGTGTGCCACCTCTCGTTTATGGATTCGCTCGCAGGATTTCAAGCTGGACGGTTGTGCCCTCGCGATCTCCGACTTCAGCGTAGCTCCCGCCGACGGTTCGCCCTCCGCGGTCTCCTGATGCCGTGTAGCTCTCGCATTGTGGTGCACCGCCCTTGGACTGCTTCGACCGGATCCCCACTTTCCTATCTCCTTCTTTTTTCCTCTCGTTGGCTGTCTTCTTCTCCTTCTATTTTCCTTCTATTCTTTTTATACCTCCCTCCCCCCACCCCTATAAGGCACTGCGCCCTGTCGCCTGAAGGCAGACAGAAATTAGGTGCCTTTTTCCTCTTTCTCATGAACCACTAACAACAACAACAACCACCTCTCGTTTAGTCCTTGGAATGTCCGCTGGATGGCGGTGCTTCTATATGGGGAATATATGATAAAAAGATGCGAGATGGTGGGACTTGGAGTGTTGAATAGATGAACGAACGGACACACAAACAGATGCATGGATGGACGCATGAACGGATGCAGGGGCGGATGCACGAAAGAACGCAGGGACGGGCGCACAAACAGGCGCATGGACGGTCACACAGACGGACGCATGGATGGACGAATGCTTCGCCCTACTCTCCATCATTCACTCCGTGGATATGCTGCCATTTTTGTCTACTCTTGTTCTCTTGTTTTGACATCCTACATTCTCGAAAACAAAGGTCAGACTTTCATTTATCGGGTAGTCGAAACGTGGGAAAGTCTTAAATGCACACTTTTATCTACTGCGCTTCATACCTGCTGCTAAGCTGGTCCGGCGAGCAGCGTCTTGTTGTAATGCCTCAAGAGTTCCAGTGTGTTCAATGGAACTTGGCTAAAATGATTTAAATAATATGTATTCTAAAACAGCAAGTTGTTTTTTCCAAGGCAGAGACGGTTAATTAACCTACTTTATCACGGGTTCACCGATCCACGTACGATGCGTACTATCCTTTTCGGTATTCGCTGCTTCAGAAGTCTGTGCCAGTGCAACACTAGCTGCTCCTGGGTACTACGTTTAATAGTAATTCATGCTTAACTATTTTGTCAACCAGTGAGTAAGAGCACCAATGGAGAGAAAATATTGGATTCGGTCAACGAGCCAAACTTGACAAACCTGTCAGTACTCTCATATCGCTTCGGAGGAACAGCGCCGGTGGAACGTAACAGCAGCTAAAGTATTAGCGGAGACGGTAGTCGTACGGTTTACCGGTAAACTTAATGACTGTTCTTAGAAATGAACACATTCGTTATTTTGCCCTTGTTGGAAAAGTACCTTAGAGGCAAGAAACATTCCGTACTTCACAATGTATACACGCTACCATGCAAAGGCTGATCGGTACAGCCAAGTTAGGAAACTACCGCCTGTATCGAAGCCTTCTAACAAGCTTTAGGCACTTTGGACACGAGCTCTTGTTTGGCTGACGTGGGACCTTTCCTCCTCACTGCCGCATGGCCTGCCTTAGTGGCGTAAACGCGCGCGGAAGAGAATCGCAAGCTACAGATACGTGGCATCGGAAGGCGAGACGGCTCATTCTTCTATTTGCTTCTTTGTTCTCGCGTTTTAGCCGTTTATGCACGGCCAGAGACAGCACAGCGTACAGGCAGAGCGAAACATGCCACTCGGCTAACTTCGATCGCAGCGTGAGCCGGGAGCGCCGAAAATTGGCAGCCTGTGCTCGCAGGCAACGTTGTCTCACGCACCTGGCGGAAGCAGGCTGTTAGCGTGACAAGCCCGAAGTGCAATACCGGGGTACGTGGCGCCAGAACTATACAAGAAATCGACAACTTCTGTTGCCTGAACGTTCCTGTATTTTCTTGCCTTTCCTAATTGTTTCCTTTTTTTCTCTGTCGTAGTTCTTTTCTCCATCACAAGAGTGCGTCGGGAACACCGTGAATTTATTCCGGGCATTCTCGAGCGCTAATGTCTCGCACTTGTTTTGGCTGCGGTTGTTGTACATTACTGTTTTTCTTTCTTCGCCGAACTGGCTTTTGTAGCACCAATGCCACGAACTTGAGTGGTGAAATGTCAATGCCAGGAGGCACTGGTTTGTTGGCTGGCATTCCCCGAGAACCAGCTTTTTCATGCGCGTACTTGTCAGGCCGAATATTTGTGGTTGACAATGTCTCCAAATGAGAAACACAACGACGACACCAAGGTGGTGCACAGAAGTCTCGGCTGAAGTGCTGAGCTAGGAAAAGTTCTACCGCCCAAAAAGAACGAAATGCTACGCTAGTAAGAAAGTTTCGGCCCCAACATCCTCAAGACAGAACGCTGCGTCTATCACTTTTGCTTTCCCATTATGCACATGACGTCCCTTATGGGGTAGTAGTTGCAGAAGGTTGCATACACTTTTAAATTCAGGGTCGCTTCGTGCACAAAGTTACGGGTGTTATTAGTTTAGTTTGTGACCGTAAAGTGCGACAGAAATTCTGTAGCTTACCCACACTGCGTGTGCTCGCTGCTGTTTTAGTTTCACGAGTGAAACAGATTTAGCTGACGCGGATGACAGAGTTCTTACCTCCTGTCAGATGTATATTGCATAGTTTCACTTTTGCAGTCGAAAAACAAAGAGCTGCGGTGAATTATGAAACAAAACTAAATGAGGCTTTGCGACACATGCACGCCGCCGACGCATTCTCTTGCGTTCATCATTTGATGACAAAAATGCATTGAGTTCTTTTGGGCCACGCAGTGCTTTGATGACGAACTCAATTTATACCTACCTAATATCCTTTGTTTTCCTCCCGAGTGCTAGCTCAATATCCCCCATTGCCTAAGTTCTTCCGCAAAACAAATTAATGTCTTAATATTCCACAAACCATTAGCTACACACCATGAAATAGCCTTACTAACATTATCCCACAAGTATATCTACACTGACAGGTCATTTTCATTTCATTTCATTGCATATCCATTTTAGTTTTACATGCATATATGTTTGCACATCAACATCCAATTGAGCCTTTTCACGCTCAATTGGAATAACCTGCGTGACAATAAATCTTCATTTTTCAACCCTGATACATTTCATCATCAGCTCGTAGACTGTTTTCACTTCGGTATTTATTAAAAAGGCTAGACCTGTATATACCGTGTCCGTAATACGTATGTACCGTGTATTTATTGGGCATGTATCATGTATGAATGATGTATAAGGTGTTTAAATTTTTGCGTGTGATGCGTGTATATAATTTCTCTCTGATTTTTTATGCCTTTTTTATTTTGTGCGGATTGATGTCATTCTACAACCCACCTTACACAGCGTTCAACAAAAAAGGGAGGAATTTCCATAAATAAAAAAGCAAAGAAAAGAAATATCTCTGTTGTTCATGTTTGCGTGCGAACGTGTACCATGCAGTGATTTTCTTTCGAATTTTATATGAAGTTGTGCATTGCAATGTGTGTAGACAACCATCTTATGGAGGCAAGATGTTTTATATTAGAAAAAAAATCTGGTAGCCGTGCTTGCACTGCGTAGTGAAAAATCCGGCGTAAAGGCGTAAAGTCTGAAGTTTTGTTCAACAGACGGCTGACAATGTCATTTGGCACGAGATTTGGAGGATATTGTATGATAATCACACGGGTTTTGACACCTGATGGCAGTGCACGCTTGTACCACGCAATATATTACTGTTCCAAGACAAGTTTCATTGTGACGCCTGCATACAGGGCGCGTGTATTTATAAAGCAAGCTGTGATTTTCACTTCATTTAGAAGCATAGGAAATTGTCTTCACTGTATTTTCATGCAGGCGCGCGGCAATGTCATATAACGACTGCCTGCCACCTAAACGACCTGGGTTCCATTCTCACGAGGACGCTGAACTTTTGTTATTTTTTGTATTTGACTCTTTCTCAATTTTTGGTCACGAACAAGCTGAAGATCTTTCACTCACAGCCAACGATGCCTCCGGCGACGCCGACAGCGACGCTAAAAGCAGAATAATTGTGAAACGAGCTTTTTAACACTATCGCGTTTAAAACTAAGGTCATTGCTCGTGTGAACGGGATCAGCATTTACTTTTCAGCGAATGCAAATGAAAAGTTTTGTAACCGACCTCGTATGCTGTGTTATGCGCAACTCATTGTGGCGAGCAGACGTCGCTGATCTTGAACAGATTTTTCGGAGATACTGTCCTAGCCTCAATTTATTAAAAGTGCGAGATTTAGTGCGAGTAACTAAACTTCTGTTGCAGTAGTAGAAATTCGCAACTTATCTGCAACTTCACAAAGACTTGGTGGGTGATAGCGGATCCCCAGGCTAGCGTCACCTGCTAATACTACTAAACATTAGAGTATGCACTAATGAAGAGCTTCACGCTGCACTTACCGTTCTGCTGCGCTGTAATGTGCATGTCGCGATTGCTTACGAAATCTCATCAGGCTGAAAGTTTTTTTTGAAAGAGTTCTAACTGTGTTTAGTTCGGCAAAGTATGGTCCTGCATTCATAACTGCTCATTTCTTACGTACATTACTTTCTATTCCTGAATGAATGACCTCTCTATGCAATTATGGGGTCTGTATCAATTAAAATGCCAGTTTACGTGTTTTGAAGTGCATTTGTCTGAATAAGATAAGGCTAGAATTGTATACAGGGCCCTTCCGTAGATTTTAATATTCTATTTTTTTCAGCTAGGCTTTATTTCAGTTTTCTTGGCATCACACAGACATACTACACCTTGTGGTCGTCGATAAAAGCAGAATGAAATACTGGCCCTAAATAGTAACTCACGAGAAAATCTAACAATGTACTGACAAAAGTATCTGTTCCCTTTCTGTGTTGTTCAAAGCTAGTTACAGCAGATTACTGTATCTCAAGGCGCCGTTAATGGGACCTGACAGATAATGATGCCAAAGAAAGCAAAGAGTATGTTATTTAAACTACTTGTAATGCGAATGTGAATAAAAAAATGGATAAAAACACCGCTTTTTGCTTGCAGGGATCGAACCAGCAACCCTCGAATAACGTGTCCAGTCGAGCGCGTCAAGGTGTTGAGATAACTGTTCACGGAATATAACCTGTTGATCGATCTTCATTAACAATGCTCACACAAATTGTGATGCCTAGAGACGACTTGATTATTTGCAATTATTGTCACTTTGTTCAAATGCACCCGTATTGTTACTTGGCGGCGTCAAACATTGTAACACATCGTAATGGATAGAGCGGAATTTATGAACGTCCGTTAAGAAATTTGTTCTGCGTACTGGTCCATACTTAGCCGTCATACCGAATCTGAATATACCATGATCAAAAGCTGGAGGATGATTTGTGTTAGACATACCTGTCCGCTCAGAATCTTTATTGCATACTGATTTTGTAAATCATCAGAAGTTATGATATCAATTACGCCTAATATGTACATTCATCATTTAAAAGGCACCCCGACAGATGAACGCTTGCTTGCGACATTTATTGAAAGGCTTGTTTCAACGCGAGCGTTTCCCAAATCATTTTTAGAGTGCACATTACAAATCGGGAAACCGCGTACAGTACATAATGAAACTATATGGTTGCTTCACAAAATCAAATCCTGTTAGGATCGTGTCCACAAAAAAATGAAATAAAATAAAAACACAATAAAAATATTTCTTGCGTAAGCAGCCACGACCACTAAAGCAGGAGCATGACAGCGGAACATGAGGGGCTAGGAACAACAACCCGATTGTCTGGTGTCATCGGTGATATTATTTGCGCCCCCGCACGTCTACCATACTCGCTCTCGTAGAACTTCACAACAGGCTTCTGTCTCGCATCATACTATAGTGGCGATCTCGCGAGGTGCTAAAAACTTGGATGAGCACTCATGCTTACTTTAAAATCAAGTTTAAAATTATAAATGCAAAGTTCGCCGCTAATAATAGGTGGGAAGTTTCCACCTACACAGGACAAACAACGCAAAAAATATCGAGGTATTAATTTTGCGGCCAGGGGCCATTTCACTCCTTATTTTTTTCTTAAGAAATGAGCTTCGCTTCAATCGGATGGTTTCAATGTCCATCTAGTGTGGGCAAGGAATCTCTTTTGTCACGGTTAGTATTGTTGAAGAAGCACATTAGCCTTTAGTATTGGTATTTGCTACTTTATATTGAGGGTCCCGCTAAATTGAGGGATCACACGTGAATGGCAGCTTCTTTGCACTTTTGTTCTGCTTTCCGGTGTTCTCAGCGGGGCTACTTGCAATAGCACTGAACAAGGTCCCCACGTGGTGCTCTACCAGATTACAGGGTTGCTTCTAGTGCCGCGGAACAAAGCTGGCGACAACCTTGTACAGCACAGGTTTCTGTGGATCGGTGAAAGAGGGGGAAGTGTACCCTTTCGGGTCGTCCACTTCCTTAGGTGGCCTTCCCCAAGCTCCCCTAGCACGGGCCTCTTCGCACAGTGGGCCTTCTATTTAGCGCCGCGAAGACGCTTTGTCTTCTCCATCGTAAGCGGGCCATAGCCGTGGGCACCTCGTTTCTCACGAGAATGGCTCTGATTAATGAGAAAGCTCCGGCGTATTCTGCCGGCGCTGCAGCAACCACGGAGGCCGCAGCGGCACAGCGCGCATGCGCAAGGGGAAGGCCGTACCGTTATGGGTACAGTGTCTGCCATCGTAGGGAAAGGGGAGTGAACGGACTTGTCTGTATATCGAGGAGTCCTTCGCCTCTTTCTCAACCCTCTACCATTCCTACACCCAGGCAGCCTCCTTGTTTAGTGGCGTGTAATTAAGGACACAATTTCGCAGGCCCGGGTTACGGCGTGCGCCGAAAAGCGCTCTTGTGTTTTATGGCCTTCTTTGCCGCATCCTTTCCCGGAGCGGCTATTTGCTGGCCGTTGCAGTTGTTTAGCCGAATGGCGTGCAATGTGTGCTCGCCTGGGTGCATGGCCGAGGGCTGCAATTCTTTTCCGCGAGTGATTGCAGCGCGTTGATTTGGTGCCTGTGGTCGCCTTCCCTGGCAACAGCAATGAAACAAGTTTGATCAGTCCCGACATTATTTTTTTTCCTTCCTTCTGCGCATGTATTTTGTCAGTGCCACACAGGCTTTTCTTTTTTATAGCGAGGATAAATATTAGAACAAGGTAATGCTTCCACTGGTGCGTCGATGCAACGAGACAACTTTGTTTCTTGTGCAGCACCATCCATGGTCAATGATGGCTCGGTTGTTCGCAGAATCTGGGCATGTTCAGCTGCTTGGCAAACAAAGGTTAATGTCTGTGGACTCCTTCACTACCCTGTTTGCTGTCGGAGCAGAACCGTAATGACCCTATCGATTGCGCGAGGCAATAAAAGTTTTTGTCTGGCTAATAATTTAAGTTTTACCAGCACTGAATACACGTGAATAATTAAGGCGATGCGATGGAAAGCGTAGACGCAATAATTTCTTTTATGCTCGACGTTGTTGACTCCGTTGACTTGCGCTTTTCTTTTTCTTCTTCGCTTTCAAGCCTGTCTCGAGTTGACCTTCTGCTTCCGCTCCCATATATTGAGGCCTCTTGCGAGCTCCTCCTACACTTTTGTTTTTTGCCTGGCTTCAGCTGATTTTCTGGGAACGATATTACGCGATCTCTCTTTCGTGCTTTGGTTCCCACGGGTATCCCGTAGACAGGCGCGAGAGATACCAGGCAGGCCCCAGGGCACTTCCAAGAAGCGCGATCTCTGCTAGAATGTCTTAGTGCAAGATATCCAACATTGTACTGCGATGCTCTTATCCTTACTCTGCTCCGTGACAGCCAGTACTTAGCGCTGCGAAAATCGAGCAGAAAAGCGACAGCCAACAGAAACGAGTGTATAGTACTAAAGAACAAGGCTCAAACACGATAGAGGAGAAGACCCTGAGGGCGCCAAAGGGCCGATGGAGCCTGCTGAGCTATTCTCCGCCCGCTGCTCCGTTCGCCGCCTCCCCGATGACTTCCACAATCGGCCGAAAAGTTCGGCGCGTGACCCGAATTTTTACGTTGGTGAGATAAACAAGGGAGCGCAAAGGAAATCTTTCGTCCCAACACAACCCTTCTCGCATAGATCAAAAGACCACTTTTCCTTTCGTAATCCCAAGACATCCAATGTTTTCTTTGAGCTGTTGAATTTCTTATTTTTGTTTTCATCGTTGGAATCATTCACTCACCTGAGCTGTCCTTGAGCGCATCTTGCTGTAAAACATATTTCAACTCGCGGTGGTTAATTTTTGAAAATCTGTGAAGAGTTTACAATGGTTATTGTCGGCCTGGCAGCAAAATACAGTTTGTCCAGATGCATTTGAGCCATGTTGCTTTATAACTTTTGTTCTCGTTTACAGCCGTGCTGTGTTACTGTTTTAGGTGGTTGCGAAAAGTGAGAGGGGTGATAAATTTCTAAACGGCTATCGATCCTACTCCTTGGTGTTCCTGATGTGGCTCGTTATTTTCTGCACTTCACCTGACTGCTTATTGCTTAATGTATTGTTTCGCAACGATGCCTTGAGTCTCATAAATTACGAAAGGCTTTGCGCTCGCATAGTATATTGGCTTTTGCTTTACATGATCTCGAAAGCTCATATTGCTGAACTCGGTGCGTCACGTCAAAACAGCGGAGGTATTTCTTCGGGTTTTGCTGAAGCTCGAGTTATACAGTAACGGTTCTAAATTACGCTGCCTGAACGCAAAGAAAAAGAAAAGGCAAAACACTACCTTCATATGGCTTAAAAAAAGATTGTTTCTCTGGACACGATGTTGTCGCTGAGTGGTTCTGAATGACGCTCGTAACGAAACGTTTTCTTTAGTGTTACCGAAACACTCGAGCACAAATTGCAACATACACCTTGGCATGTTCTCAAAACATGCGCGCAGAGGCACAACACATGATTGATATGATTAATATGTGGGGTCTAACGTCCCAAAACCACCATATGACTATGAGAGACGCCGTAATGGAGGGCTCCAGAAATTTCGACCACCTGGGGTTCTTTACCGTGCAGCCAAATCTGAGCACATGGGCCTACAACATTTCCGCCTCCATCGGAAATGCAGCCGCCGCAGAAGGGACTCGATCCCTCGACCTGCGGGTCAGCAGCCGAGTACCTTAGCCACTAGACCACCGCGGCGGGGCGAGGAACAACACATGCGTAATAAACAGACGGACTTGTTCTGATAAGAGGCAGTGTTTCCTAAGCACAGCCATCCAGCGTTATCATTACTTTCGAGCTTCGAAAAGCGTCTGGAGCGTGAGTGTAAAAGCGGCACTAGAAAGAAAAAGAAAAAAAAAGACACTGTAATCTCTTATTACAGCCATAACACCTATCCATTTTTATTCGGCACAATTTTTCGAGCCACTTTCTGGCTCCGCGAGCTGAGCAGCAGCGGACTCCTTTCGAATGAAAGCCTAGGGTACCCGCTGCAATTTCTCTCACAATTTTTTGTCCCATCTGTGAGTGAGGCGCTTTCTGGAACGAAGTGATCAGAAGGAAGGAGCGAAAAAAGATGAAAAAAAAACTGAATTGCAGTTCCGAAGTACTAAGCTCACCTATCGAGAGCAATCGGAGGGACGGCTTCTACGGAGGCAGGTTTTCTGTTGTTGCCTCTTCTAGGCTTTACGCGATCTATCCTTTTGCTTACTATCCCGCGGCTAGCGGACGGGAGCATTTTGCTTCCAAGACGATTTCAGGCGGCCCGTTGGCCACGCGCCGCGTCATTTTATTTATCTTGAGAAAAAGATGGCGGCGTCTCTGGACGGCAGCCATAGCCGGCGTTTTGAGATTGCGCATCAGCCGTTCTCTAAACCGACGCACTCTATTGGCTTTCCTTGTACGACTGTTTTGTTTTTCCTCCCTCGCTTCCTTATGTTTGCGTTACGATAATCATGACCGAGTAGCGAAAAGATGATCGTCATAAAAAAGCTAAGATTGGTCCTGCGAGTTTCACTCCCACTCTTGTTCTTTGGTCGTGAGGTATTCCTTGGCTATATTGGTTTTGAATGTAAGCGTGGGGTTCAGTACTCACGACCTGGTTAGACATTTTTATGTTCTCTCACTTTTTTCTTTGCCAAACAATCTTTTTCCTCTAGTAAACCTTGTGAAAACCTCCAAATCTTTTTTTTATTTTCTCACTGCTTTCGTATGCTTAGATAAACCATCATTACACGGCCGTAGTGCACTGGCTTGCATTTGTATTTTTCACGAGAAGGACTACGGGGCAAAAAGCCAGAGTTAAAATTGTACTGACACAAAAACACTGCCCGGCTTGCGCTCAACGCGCCGTACAGTCGCAGCGAAAGCTGGGAGAACGGCCTTTCAGACGCTTGTTTCAACACATTTGACAGATTACTTGGGTACCGCTTGTTTAAACGCATTTGACGCATTAGTTGAGCAACCCCTTGTTTAAACACAATATTTGAGTAGCTGCTACAAGCACACAATCACCGGCATGGCTCTGTTGTAGAATACTGGGCTGGCACGCAGCGTACTTTGGTTCGAATTCCAGTTTGTCTTTAATAATCAGTGGTGATGGCAGACACCTACAACGCACGCAAACTTTGTGATCTCACAACAGCTTTAGCTGTATAATTTTGGCCTCACGTTTTTTATTGTTGAAATGTATTGCCGGAAACGTGTTAGCAATAACACGACACATTGCGGCATCGTGCAACCGATAATCATTACGAACTTCTCATTGCCGACCAGTATCAGTTTCGGTTTGAGGGAGATTCAACAACGACAAGCCGCCGAGTGTAACTATAACCGCCTATAGCACATGCAAGTTTCAAGCCCGTCTTCAAACAGAACTGCGACACGCTGCCGCATGGTCTGCATCAAGAAATACTTTCGAACAGTGAACGGTACTGCGGTTTCCCAAAACACAAAACTTTCAGTGCGTGCGTCCCGGCCTGTGTCTCGCGAGCAGCCGCCGAGAAGTATAGAGTGCTGACCAAATGGACAAAATTGACAAATTGACAAATGGACAAAGTCCATTCGGTTCGCCGAAACTGCTTAGTTAAAAAAATTGATTGAATGAGGTTGTTGAAGAGACGGGTAAATTTTAAAATGAATTGAGTAAAATCAAACATAAAAAAGAGGGAGGGGCGTAGCGTGCGCTGTGCGCCAGTCTTTCTTTCGGTGAAAATAAGACGAAGAAGAAGAGAAGGCAATTATCATCAGAGATTTCTCTGATGAGGCACTAGTGATGCCGATCCTGAAACTCAGCATATAGGGAAAGGTGTTTTGGCTCCACTAATGTCATCGGAAAACTGCGTTGGAATGCAGCGCACCCTACGGCTCTTGACGCTTCGTTCTTATTCTTCTTGCTGTCATTGTCCATTATAAGCAACTCTGCAGTAAGTTGTCTCCTTGTTAAACACGGCAACATGCAACGAAGTATATATTACAGGAGAAAACTCGACATTTGAAGTCAATTTTGAGACAGTATCTTATGAAATTTTGTTGATTAATTCAATTAAATTCACTATGTCATCAGCTGTTTGTTGAAAAAAAATGTTGCGTTCTTCACTTTTATTCTGCCGGTGACGATTAGTGGGAGTTAACTAATTTTTGGGGCACATACGCGATATGATAAACCATGACGACAAGACACGCCGACAATCCGAGACCCTAAGGTGCTCGGCCTTCTAATGTTCTCAAATATGTCCTAAGAACTGCAGAAATGTTTTTTTTTCTCTGAATAAGAAGAGAGCAATGTTGATTCTCAGCACTCATAGTATTTTGATATTAAACCCAGTACATTGTCACTTGGGATATACATTTTACCAAAAAATCCTATCTTGGTCGTCCATTCTTGCATTTAGTGCCAAGAAACAAGGACGAGACCGGAACGCGTTGACGACGAATGGTACACAAACTGACAACTGGTTTATCTGCGTCTTGCAACGTGTAGTATGAATGTTAATAATCGCACGAGAAAAGAGAAGGTAGAGACCCAGTCAACATGAACAACAATAAAAATAGGTTAAACAACAAGTGATGCCATCGCGAGCCAGATGTGCCGCGTTTTCGGCACTCATTTCTGCCTGAGCTACCCGTAATGGGATTGTGATGACACGTTACGCATTTATTTGATGCTTATGCGCACCGATTTCCCGTGAAAACGAATTACTTGTACTCTATGGGAAGAAGGATGTCAGGGAGGACAAAGGTCACAGAGGTGCTCTTCATCACATCACCTCTGTGACCTTCATGACCGACTCCAATTAAAACGCTCGGTGTGCGCGTTTCTTTTTGTTGTAGGTATCGCTCTTAAATTCTTTCCCCCAGGGCAGGCCAGCACGCAGGATATGTGCATCTTGTTAGCCTCCCTGCCTTTTCTTTTTTCCGGCAGCCTGGTGAGGAAGCAGACGTAGAGGGAAAATTATGATGCTTGAGTCGGGAAAGTGCTTAGATTGTAAGATTACTAAGATACCATTTTCAACTTCTTCCTGGGTCAAAATGTTGAAATGTTGAAATGTCACCACAAAGTTAATAACGATGAACGTATGCAGACTGTCACATTTCTTCTGAGTGTTTCACTATTTTTTTATGCCCACCGCATGCCGAAAAAATCGCGTTTTAAATGCGAAGTATTTCTTAGCAAACTCTACCGAGATTGGCCGTATCTATCTATCTATCTATCTATCTATCTATCTATCTATCTATCTATCTATCTATCTATCTATCTATCTATCTATCTATCTATCTATCTATCTATCTATCTATCTATCTATCTATCTATCTATCTATCTATCTATCTATCTATCTATCTATCTAAATATCTATCTATCTATCTATCTATCTATCTATCTATCTATCTATCTATCTATCTATCTATCTATCTATCTATCTATCTATCTATCTATCTATCTATCTATCTATCTATCTATCTATCTATCTATCTATCTATCTATCTATCTATCTATCTGTCTGTCTGTCTGTCTGTCTGTCTGTCTGTCTGTCTGTCTGTCTGTCTGTCTGTCTGTCTGTCTGTCTGTCTGTCTGTCTGTCTGTCTGTCTGTCTGTCTGTCTATCTATCTATCTATCTATCTATCTATCTATCTATCTATCTATCTATCTATCTATCTATCTATCTATCTATCTATCTATCTATCTATCTATCTATCTATCTATCTATCTATCTATCTATCTATCCGCCTTTGACTAACTCTCCCGGCCGTTTTGATAATAGTCCCTATAACAAACCTGGTATGGCATAACATGACTGTATGCGGAGCATAAGTGACTAGTCATAATATAAAAACCATGACATATATGTCATGAACGTAATGATTTAAATGTTATGGCCGTGCTGCTCTTGCGATGGTTTCGATCACATGACATATCGCAAAACTTGTATGGTTTGACGTGACTGCATGGCGAACATAAGGGACAGGCCCTCACGTGGTAGTCTCGACATGCATTTCATGTAAGTCATGACTACACGCCACGCTCATGATGCGTTCTAGGCCGTTTTGGTAGCTTCACATATTCCAAATTTGGTATTGCGTGACGTGAATAGACGACTAAAATAAGTGAAATGTCCGAACAAGATAATCATGTGAAACATGACTACATGCTACGCTCACTGCGTGCTCACTTCCGTTTCGCTAGCTTCAAAAATACCACATTTGGTATATCGAGCTGTGAATGGACGACGAACACAAATTTTAGGCGCAAACGCGATAATCATGACATGAAAATTATGTACGGCGTAATTTACGCCCGCCTCGTAATATTGCACTGATTTTAAAGTGACGTATGAACCTTCATCATTCGTGCTTCGCATATCATCGGTTCCCACTGTACGTGAGATGTGCCAGTTTTTTTCATTGCACTTTTCAGCACCATTGATATTGAAGTCATATTGATTTTCATAGCCCTATTTTTGAAACGTGTTTTGTTTTCTGCACCTGGTACTTTGGAATCTTCAACCAAGAATTTTTAGCGAAGAACATAATACTCGCTGTTTAAACTAAAAGAAAAGCAACGTAAATAGATGCGTGTAAATTTAACATAATAATGTTAATTAATAAATGTAAAAATACTGAATGTAAAAATAAAAATAAATGAAAGGAATACTACTGCATTTCAGCTTTACCTGGAGCCTACTTACCGGAGAATCACGTTCATTTTTTTAGAGGACGGTGTTCTTGAGGTACTTGTTTCATTCACAACATAGTTCTGGTTGTCTTAGAGCAAATTGAAATAAATATTTCAATTTCTCCTTGTTAATTATTGTTGGTGTCAAAATTGGAATATATAATTGAAAAAGTTAGTATTTTTAAACGACCATTATATATATATATATATATATATATATATATATATATATATATATATATATATATATATATATATATATATATATATATATATGTGTGTGTGTGTGTGTGTGTGTATAACATAGGAACGTGCTTTTTTTTCTAAATAATATACATCTGGCATGCACTATGTGTTCCCTATTTGGTTTTCTGCGCACTCCATTATGACATCTTGGAAATCAGTTTCTTGGCGCTTAACAAATAAAACGCCAGAAAGTATACTGCTTATGACATGGGCAAACATTTACTCTGCATCAACAAGGTTCAACGAGAGTCAGTAATATCGGTTCAATATATCACTACACTACTTTATTTACCTTGAAGGTATTGATCAAGTGACCGGCTTTTCAGTACTTAAAAACTAAAAATACTTCGTATCCTGTCCTGAGAACTGTTTGCCCACTTGTTCTAGCAAATAATGACAACTTTGCTATGAAAAATGGAGGCACTGTCACTTTGTTGTTTTCAATATTGAGAAAAGAGTGATTTTGCCAGTGGACGCTAGACGAATCGATGATAGAAGATTGTGTCCTGGCAAGACGCGAAAGTAGCGCTCCCCGTCCGGCCTGCTGCATTACGCAGCTGACAAAACGAAAGAGATGAAAATGCCTCAGGACATTCCTCTGTGTGTCGAGTTCTGATCGCAAGAAACAATCGGGTGTAATGATGACTGTTCCATATAGAAATCTTCAGAATTTCCTAATGTGATCTCCGAGAATGCCCTAAACACTGGTGAGACATAATGGATGTAAGAACTGCTTTTTGGCAGCGTTCTTAACCAAGTTGTGCTACCTGTCTATAAATTGTGCTCCATAGTCAAACCTTATCAGCATCATGAAGCATGTTACCTCTTCATTCTACATACAGTGATATTGTTTAAGGTATCGGCCAGGAGAATAGGCAATTTTTTTGGGGGGGAGGGGAACACCTTTTTAAAATAGTTCTATTTCGTTTCTTGTTGAACAAATATTCAGAGGGGGGAGGGAGGGCAAGGACCCCGTGTGCTGTTTTCTAGATACGCCACCTATATTGGTAACTTGTTCGAATCCCGGCTGCGGCGGCTGCATTTCCGATGGAGGTGGAAATGTTGTAGGCCCGTGTGCTCAGATTTGGGTGCATGTTAAAGAACCCCAGGTGGTCTAAATTTTCGGAGCCCTCCACTACGGCGTCTCTCATAATCATATAGTGGTTTTGGGACGTTAAACCCCACATATAAATCAATCATATATTGTTAACTTGTGCTCCTTCATGCAGAACTCCGCAGGTGGGTTTGTACCGCAGCAACTGGGCAAGCCCCACTAGCACGTAGTGAGCGTGCTATCGTCTAACGATAACGAGCTCGTTAAAATGCGAAAGACCGAATAGGGAATTCTTCATAAAGAAAAAGGAAGGGAAACATAAAAAGGAAGGGACGAAATGCACAAAATGGTAGAAAAACAGAGAAAGAAAGCGGGACAAGAAAGTCAAATAAAGGGAATAAAAAATATATAGGAGAATAAAGGCAAGTGAACTTAATGATTAAAACAGTGTATCCAAAGCCATGCTGCACACTAAGTCAGTGCCAATTTCAACTCTATTAGAATGAAAGAAGGAGAATATTAAGGACTCGTTTTTAATAGACAAGAAAGTCAAGGAAAGCATAACGATCTTATTTGTAGGTAATATGATGTAAATGAGGAGAAAGATAAGTGGACGAAAAGGTAACTTGCCGCTAGCAGTGGCAGTTTTCATTAGCTTTGATTCGAGTATTACCCGCATTAAGAGTAAGCCAAGTTAGAAACTGCTTCACCACAGCAAAGAAGAAAATTCGTGGGATTACAGTCTTGCTATTCCGTTATTTGCAATAAAACTCGCATTAACAAAAGATTATACACAGTAAGTTCGTACCACGTATTATAGAGAAACAATCATTCGAACAACAAAGCGCAATTAAGGCAGTCACGCGTGTGCTTTTGCTTATTTTTTGTTTCATATACTAGTTATAAATGAAGTAAGTTCGACGCACCTGTAGTCAATCTTCCGCTGATGTATTTTGTTATATTTAAAACATATGTGCTTTGTGTTAATACGCAGTAACAGCTGCACAAACGTACCTCATTGTTTTTATTGTACTGCAGTATGAAATCACTTCGACCCTAAACAATAGTGCCCACTTTGCTGATGTAGGCTAAATAAATAGGTAAATAAATATTGACTGATTGATAAGTGGGATTTAACGTCCCAAAACCCCCATATGATTATGAGAGACGCCGTAGTGGATGGCTCCGGAAATTTCGACCACCTGGGTTTCCTTAACGTGCTCCTAAATCTTAGCTTACGGGCCTACAACATTTCCCCCTGAAATAAATAAATAAATAAATAAATAGTTAAAATAAACAAAAATAAATAAATAACTATCGAAAACTTTCCGTCGACACACTGAAATGCTAACAGGTCCTCTGTCATCTATTCATATTGTAACGCCGACAAACAGTGCTCGATGGCAAAAAAAACAAACAAAATGTGACTTTTACAAAGCTGAATATGTTACTTGCGAAAAGTGTCTTTCTTATGCTGAATTCAGTCTTCAAACAGATAATTAGTGGCAAGAGTATTGTGGGCCTCGTTAGTAAGTGGTAAGAACATTCAGTGCGAGGAACTCAACGAGGAACTCAACGTGTTCTCTGGCGCACGAATTGTGTCGCTTCTTTATGGTCCTTCTCTTGGCTATGCCCAAAAGATTATTACCTTTCCTTTGATCCTTTGAGACTTGCTAATCACGTTACGACAAGAAACACGTTGGATCGACTCTGCAAATTTATGTCGCTGCTCCACCGCGCTTCCGTTATGCAGCGAATACGAGCTGAATGCGTCAACTCGTGATGTTTGTGACTACCGTTAGTTCGAGCTGTTTAGCCTAAATTAGAAGTTAGGCGTGCTACCCAAGGCCAGGAAGCACTCCAAGTGAGTCGAGTGCCGGTTTCTGTTACAAAAAAAGACAAGAAAAAATGTTAGGCTTAACTTATAGTAGTGTGTGACTGGCCTCCCCGGCATCGTCGTATCTTTGCTTGTCACCGAGATCAAGCTCGATTTACAGGCGGTGCACGTCCGCCGCACAACAGACGCTATTCTTGGTGGTTTCCGCTCTTCAAGCGCCGCAGTGGATCCAATAGAAAAAAAAATTGTTGTCGCCATCGGCCCAGAGTGTGCTCGAGCTTTACCGAGCAAGAAAGAAAAGGAAAGCAATACATTTCCGCTTCTCCTTCGTTTGACCGTTTTTTTGTGTGTGTGTGTGTGAATGTGTGCGTGCGTTTTACATAACCTGAGAACACCAGAAAGAAAACACTGGGGTAAATAGAAGCGGGGCGAGTAAGCACAAACAACGATGTGAGGCGACGCGGGATGCAAACGTGATGACACGGCATTTTTCGTAACGAGCAGTGCTCAGCCAAAGCAGTTTCCCCGTTTCTCAGGGAGCGGCGAAAGAGTGAGGGACGTCGTCGTAGAGAAGTAGCAACTTTGGAGAAAAGCGTTTGCACGGAAACTTCATATAAAACATCAGAACGGAGAAAGCAAAAGCAGCGGGTGCAGCCTGATATCCGAGGATACGAAAGATGCGAGTGAAGTAACAAATAAACGTAAAATGTGGCGTCGTTCCCCGAGTCTGCAGGTCCGATCGCATCGGGCGTCGTAGACAACAATGACGTACGCCCTTTCGACGCCACGGACGAGGGCCTCATAAGGAATCAGCCGGTGCTGGCCCCCAACGCCCCCTTGACGACCTAACGTATCGAATTATTTTGTTTTTGCGTACAGGCTGTTTACGGCGTTCACCACAACTTTTCTTTTTTCGCTCGTTGCCCTTAGAAACAAGAGAATGCGCGAGTCAAGGAAAAAACAAGAAAGTGCAGTGCCCAAACGGTCTCGGCCGCGTCGCCTTACGGGAAGCGGGGGCGCTCCTTTCGCCTGCGATGCAGAGGGAAAGAAGAAGAGCGCAAAAGGGTACACAGGGAGTCATGGCAAAGGGAACGAACAGGCTCAGGAAGCTTTGATCCCCAAAGGGGAGGTCGTCGTCGCTAGTGAAAAAGAAGCCGCCGGCTTGGCGCTGCCCGCAGAAATGCGAAGAAAATAGGGGCCCCGGCGACATGTGTTCTCGATAGCTCCGCAGCATTCGGGCGCCAGCACCGTGTCTTTGCTGCTTCTGCTGCTGCCGTCACTAGTCCCGGCTATAACTGCTCCCGCTTTCATGCGTATGTCGGCTTGAAGGGGAGACGAAGGAGTGGCGCTAGTCTCGGGCAGGCATTCCCCGGGCAGCCACTGTGACGAAGACCGAAGGGCCAATGGCACTAGCCGTGCAGAAGCAAAATACTCCTCGAACCTGCAGCACCATATGGCGTCGCTATGAGGAAACCAGCGCGCGTTCTCGGTGCGCGAGGAGCACGCACGCACGCATTAGAGAAGGAGCAAACGGGCGCTAAGAACCCTTACAATTTTTTTGTTTCTTTTGTTCATGCTTGGCTAGACGCGGCAGTTTTTCACCATGGAACGTGGCGGTTTTGCCCTTAGATCTCTCTTGCCGAATATGTCTACCTCGGTTTTGATATTCTTCGGCTCGGCTGCTTGCTTGGTGTTGCGTCAAAGAATGGGTCGCCATCATTGGCAGGCACTGTAGCACGTAGCGGATAGTGTATTGCCTCGACGTAACATCGCTAAAGATGCACGGTGAACTTTTTATTAGTTTTTGAGAAGTAATCTTAAAAATAAAGAGCTTTCACGCATTGAGGGATATTGCTGCGAAACTAGAACTGTGCTCAAGTGCACTGTATTTCTCGGAGTAGCTTCGACGACATTTAGACGTTTGCTCCAAGTAGCAGCTTTTTGTCCTTTATTACGGCGCTCGCAATAAGGCTGTCAGTTGATAAAATATTGATCCAATGAAACTGTGCTTCTCGCTCGCAATGATAAATGACCGCGTCACGATAAATGTTAGGCCGGGATATATAGAGAAAAAAGAAAAATCATGCTCATTTTAATAAAATGAATTTTATATTATAGGCAAAAGTGCCAATGGTTTATTTCCACTTTTCCGACCACGTGCAAAACTTTGACATGCGCGTCCTGACATGACGCATGTTTTCATGTAAACATATCACATCTCTTATCGCCTGTGCGGAATTTGCTTAAGGTTAACCATCTTGTTTTCGTTGTCCCTTCACCTACACCGTTTCATCGAATGAGCGTTTGCCTGAACACTCTTTTGTTTCTTCTTCACATGTTTAGCGCACGCTACGGGCGAGAGAGAGCAAGACTGCGCATGCGCGGATAAGAGAGATGCGTGCGTTTGCGCGCGCAGGGGATGCACACTCTATAAATCTTGGCGCTTACATTGTGCCCGCTATATATATGCGGTCGTTGCGTACCCAACTGGCGGCTGTATCGTGAGTTCGGGATGGATGCGAGCGTCGACGGCATGGCTGCTGCAAAGAAAGGTCGCGTCTATCGCTGCAGTTCATTTTTTCGCCTATAGATGGCACAGCACAGCACTCAAATTCAAGGCGGTTTACGCCGAAGCACACGCCACATTTTGGTTGTTGCGTATGGCTGTGCGCGATAGCCTCTCCCGTTACGTAGCCAACGCGCGACGCGCTGTGTTTCTTAGGCGTTGCGCGCTAAACTAAAGCTGTCTAGTTTCCATGAGACACGATACATGCTCCAAGATTACATGCGTTCTCGCTAAATAATTACAGCAAAGGCTGTTATAAAATCATAATTCGGTTCTCGCGCTGCGCCGTATTTGTCCGCCGCCGCCGCCGCTGGTGCCCGTAGCCACATCGCGTGAAATCAGCAAAAAAAAAAATATATTACCAATGACACAGTAGGGCTCAAACGCGGGTCTGCTGGGTGCCATCCCAGTATTCTACCACTGAGATACGCCGGTGCTTGGGATTGCTGGCAAAGTTGCCTTAGGCAGGTTTGATGTCAGGAAAGTAATCGCGTTAATACGACTCATAAAGTCTTTTAAAACAACGAAAGAACAAGCAGTCGTCCCACAATGCGAATAGCGTAACGAGTGGGTCGTCAAATGCTCGAACCTATTACAAAATCTTGTTTTTGTTCAGCTATTGACTGTGCCGCATACCCAGTTTAGGCATAATTCTTCATCGTCGTCAGCCACTGCATTAAGACTTGGCACAAAATTCCTCGCAATATTTTAACGGCTAACACGCTTCTCAGAATAAGGACGAAAAATAGCACAGCGATTGCCGGCCTACCACTCTAAAGTTTTGATTATAAATGCCGCAATGGGCATCAAGCAAGTGTGCTTGCAGCAGTTACGCAATGAGTGTTTAGAGAAGGCCTCGAAAGGCTGCGGCAGGCATACGTGGCGTTTTTTTTTTTTTGATAATGTCCTATTGAGGCGATCGGTTGTGATTTTTGGGTGCCGAGCTTGTGAGCGACGTCCCTCTGTTATATAAGCTTAAACACGTGGGCCCTCAAAGTGGTGACGCACACCGTCCTGCATCCTTTTCTCTCGAATATTTAATTATTATTACGCGTAATATTCATGTTTGCAGTGAAAAAGTACTTTTGTTTGCAACGGAAACCACGTAGGTTGACACTCTCGCAGATATGAATGGCAGGTGAGCCGCAGCTTTGAAGGCGGCGCTCTTGCTCTTAGGCTGTAACGAAGGATGTATAAAATGATTTGTAAACATCCTTCGTTATAACTAACCAATTGTATTTAATCTGAAATCATTTTGGCAGACACTAACAAGAACAGGCGCGACCATCTCGTGCTTCTTGCATTGTCCTTGTGTTCTCCTGGTGGGATTCTTGTAGCTCGCAATGGTGCTCTACACGGCCCCCCTTTTAAAAAGGAAGTCGCGGCTATATTACAGGTGACCAGAAGCAGGCTGTTCAGTCATGAAATGCATGCGGCAAGCATGGCAGTCCGAGGTCATTGTAAGATGGGTCGTTGTTGATGTGTCGGTAGACAGTCGGCAGGAACTGTATCTTCCCAGCCGTGGATGAGCAAGTGAAAGTGTTTAGGTGTGCGGTCACGTCAATGACCACAAACGAACCATCCTCTTACGGGAGCCGCAAGGAACGTTGCGTGGCAGAGTGTCACACAAAAACATGCGTGCCGTGCTGTAGGTCGGGACTGACATACACATTGCGGGATGTTCGTCATTGTCAAGGAGGAACCACGGTAAACATAGCGTTACGTAGATGGTATGGTAAGTCGGAAACGTCTACAGGTACCGTTGGTGAGTCACAGAAGAATTCACCAGCAACACGGCGAGTGGTTCCAAATCCTTTTATCACTTAAATGTGAAAAGCTTGAGAAACAAATCAGAGGAAGTCGAGGCTGAAATAAAGGAGATAAATCACACTTTTGATTGACTTGCTTTTACCGAAACGTAGTTCCACTAGGTGGAAGACATCATTCAGTTCACTGGCTCGGAAATGCAGCCACCGCAGCCGGGATTCGATCCCGCGACCTGCGGGTCAACGGCCATGTACCTTAGCCACTAGACCACAGCCGCGGAGGTCACTTTATCGCGGCATGTTGAGAAAATGCGAATTCAAATAAATGGCATGTTATTTCACTGGGCGATTGCAATAGTGATGTTATGTTTAGATCTCCAATTCAAGTGGCCATTTATAAAATGATGTTACTGTATGGCTGTACGATTACGATTGAGTCCTCAACACGAGTCAAGAAATCAACAGCAATAATAATAGATTTTCGCTACACAAACTTTTCTTGAGACAGTTTTTTCTTGTGTTTTCATCTCGTGTAAGCAATTACTTGCCGTTCTTTGTATTTGTCTCTTTAATTAAAGAACAATCTTCGCCTATCTACTTACGCAAACTCCCCCGCCGCGGTGGTCTAGTGACTAAGGTACTCGGCTGCTGACCCGCAGGTCGTGGGATCAAATCCCGGTTGTGGCGGCTGCATTTCCGATGGAGGCGGAAACGTTTTAGGCCCATGTGCTCAGATTTGGGTGCACGTTAAAGAACCCCAGGTGGTCAAAATTTCCGGAGCCCTCCACTACGGCGTCTCTCATAATCAAATGGTGGTTTTGGCACGTTAAACCCCATAAATCAATCAATCAATTACTTACGCAGAACCAATGATTCCAATAATATCACTGTTTTCTCTGAGTTATTGAAAACAACTAATTGGACCGACGTCTAGAGTGCAACCGACCCAAATTAAGCGTATGATAATTTCATTGGGAAGGTCATTAGGCATTACAATGTCACTTTTCCAGATGTGGCAATTAGAAAACACAGAAAAGCACGAAAAAATTGAATAAACGAGGCTATTTTTATGAGAATAAATAAATTTGATGTCCTCCGAATTTCTCAAAACAAAAAGTCCTCATATATTAGCCGAGTACAAAAAGTTTCGCATTGTGCTAAACGCTGATCTAAAAAAGGCGAATTTGTTATTTTACAGAAAAGTTTTCAAACATAGGTAACAATTCTAAGCAGATGTGGGAAGGAATAAAAAAATCTAGCTGGTAGCAAAGCTAACACAACACCCGTCAAAATGCTAATTGGGGGCATTATTTATAACGGCATTGCGTTAGCCAACAAATTCAATGAACATTTCTTGCCAGTGGGTAAATATGTAGCCTCAACACTCTTACGTAATAATACCTTCCTTACGTCATATATTCACACATCAAACTATGGCTCGATGTTTTTGACTCCAACAACAAAAGCTGAAATTGCAACCATTATAGGTTCTCTATAAAATCCTTGTGCTCTTGGTGATGTTGACTTCTAACTATTGCCAGTTAGGAATTCCATTGGTCGCTTCATAGAACCATTCACTTATAAACTCAATCACAGGCTGAAAACTGGTGTGTTCCCAGATATATTAAAAATAGCTGGTGTTACTGGTGTCTTTAAAGGTGGGAAGAAAGCAGAATTCGACAATTACCCGCCAATTTCAGTTGTGCCAATTTTTTCTCATCTTGCTGAAAGAATTACTACACAAACGTTTTTTTAGCTACCTTTCCGCAAATAATGTGATAAGTAATCACCAATACGGTTTTCAACCCGGGAAAATTGAGTGAGACCACATTGCTTTATATAAAAATGTATTAATTTGAAACATTGAACTTAAGCACTTTACTATCGGTATATTTTTTTACTTCATCAAAGTGTTCGATTCAGTTCAACATGATATACCGCTAGAAAAATTAGGAATTCATGGAATTTGTGGCATTGCTAAAATTCTTATGGAGAACTGCTTGACTGGACGACAACAATACACAAAGCTACACAATGATGCTCTAGCTACGGAACAACAAAACATGGTGTACCACAGGGATCAATATTACGACATCTCTTATTCACTGTGTGCATATATGATGTAAACATTCTTTCATCTTCGAACAACATTCTATATGCAGACGACACGAACAACTTTTTTGTCTGGCTCCAGCCTAAAAGAACTTGAGCAGAGAGCGAGTAGCTGGCTTGAAAAATTAGAGGAATGGCTGAGAGTAAATAAACTGAGATTAAACGTAAAAAACAATTTCATTCTATTCAATGCTAAAAAACAAAGGAAAAAAAAACAACCTAAAGCTCTATTTTGGTAATTCAGAAATAGCATGCAATAGTTGTTGTAAGGTTCTGGGCGTACTTTTCTGCAATGACATAAGCTCGTCTGATCGCGTCAGTCATGTAAAAATAAAAATGGCTCGATCTATAGGTGTTCTAAGCCGTATTAACCATCTCCTTCCACATTCAGTGGCAAAGCAGCTATACTTTTTACTCGTTCATTCGCACCTCACATACTGCAACTTAGTTTGAGGCATTTGTAAGAAGACTGATGCACAAAAATTGATCGCAATGTAACAGAAAGCATTGAAACTATTAACAAGAAGACTAGATAGTCACAGCAATTTATTTTCTGTTTTTCGTGTATTGTGATTCACTGCATGCTACGAAGTTAAACTGATTGATTTTATTTATAGACGCATAAAACAAGGTTTTTCGTCATTCAGCAATATGTACCTCACTCGGGAAATCGAATATAACTTGCATAAGACGTCACTTTTTTCAACTAGATCTAGGACAAATTATGGCACGCACTTACTTGACCGTCCAATAGTAGACATGTGCAACAGTTTTCCTTCTGTTGTTGAGTAATCACAGATAAGCATATCTGTATAACATTTTAAAAAGAAAGTAAGATTGCTCTTTCATCCAGATTAAGGCGCTTTTTTTCTCGATTTTTATGTACGTGCATTTGTGATTTACCACTTCCAATGTCAACTTCTGTTCTCTTATTGTACTCCACTGTGTTTCAGGTGTATAGTTACATATATTGTCTGCTCTATGTATATATTGATTTTGAATTATCTGCAGTGATGTTTTTGAATTGTGCTGCACTGGATATTTTCACTTAACTCACTGCTGTCCTTGTTTTTGTTCACGTACTGAGATATAGGCCTAGTCAGGAAACAATTACGTCTGTTTCCTTTTGCCTGATCTCGGTGGCATGTAATTGTAACATGCCAGAATGAAAAGTACTATTATTATCAGTTCAGTGGTGCTTACGGAAGAGTCGCTATGAAGAAACGTGCGAATGCCAAGCATAACGAAGGGAATGTGTTTGGTCTATGATGATGGAAAAGTGGAAGCCATGAGTGACGCCGTCAATTGGCGATGAAAATATTCCATGATTTCATTAGCAATAGAGTCGCACGAGGTATTTTTGAAGTGGTTGAAACCGAGAAGCCACGATAGATTGGTAAGTATGTGAAGTCGCACTGGCGACCACGGCCAGCTGTAATGGTGGAAGGGACGCCGTAGCGGCTAATCTACAGAGCGACGAGTGCTTAGGCTGTGGACTCCATAGTTACGTTTTAAATAGGCATCACTTCAGATCGTCTCTTGAACTTGGCAGAGAAGGTTAACTGGCTGCGATTGCTGCCGCATGGAGGAAGAGGACCGACAGTGTCGACGTGTAGGTGGAGGAAGCAAGCGTCCGGGAAAAAGAGCATGCTAAGAGAAGTCACAGTGTGGCGATGCACTTTAAGACTCTTGGCACCTGGGACATGCATGTGGTCAACGACAGACGTCTATTTATTGTTCGGTCTCATAATGACAATCTCGCAATAATGTGATACAGACAGGAACCAAGCAAGAAAACAAATATTAAGCAGTTTGATATGCATGTTGCACTTCTTACCCTGAACGTGTCGATCCTGTCCATAGAGTGCCAGCAGTGCACATTTTCGTCTGGTATAATGTAAACACTTGCGACGTACAGTTAGATCATCTCATAAATATCTCAATCTAACCGAGAGGTCCACGGTTATACTCGAACAAACGCGTTAAGCCCCAAAGAGGCGGCATGCAGTTCCCCACGAACTATAGCGTGCCCGCTTCCAAGTTTTCAGATGGTGCACTGGCTATTTCCGTCCCTGAAGGAAGACCGGCGACCAAACCTTTCATAGCAGTGTTCTGTGCAGCCGAAACCATCTGGCCTGGCGTGACGGGCACCTTGCGTGCACGCACGTCTTCACAGTGAAACTTTACTCAGCGTTTGTATTTTGCTTGATACGGCTAGACGGTGTTTTAGTGGCCCTTTGATGACCACTTGATGGGCTACGTATGAAGAGGGTTTACCTTCGCAATCAGCTTCTGTGAGCTCAGTTAGGCGTTGAAGTTTTCTTTTGGTTTTTTTTATTACAAATAGTGAAATCTGCTGAAGATGGTCGTAGGTGATCTACAAATACCCACAGTGGTACGTTATGTCACTGCAAGTTCTGTGAGTGCTACGGCGCGGAAAGTTCTTATGGTGAGCCGGGAACAAAGTTTATGTGCACATTCAACTGAAATGATTCCTTTAAACATCTTGCATTATTCTCATTGATCGATTTTTGCTTGCGCAAGCAATGCAGACACCGACAACACAGTATTTTTCCGACACTGGTACCTTAAAGCTATCATGTCAAAAAGCATTAGTCTCTTCACTTTTATGAGATATTTGACCTGTGTTATCATTCGAAGCATGGAATCAGAACTTGTGAAAAAATCTTTGCATCTCCATGAATTGAATCATGACGAGTGCATGGAGCTCTGGGTGTCGTATCGGTGACTAACCGTGCATTACCCGAGCGTTGACCCATGTAATAAAAATTAAGTAACAGAAAGTGTAAATAAAATTGACGTGTGTAAAGATATGCCTCAAAAGTGAATCCAAGAACCTGCCATCTTAGTTATGTTAATAGGGGTAATGCATTGGAGCATATAGTGCTCGACATGTGCCTTCATGTTGCAGGTTTCCTTGAGAAGCCTCCACATCTAGACACAATGCAGCCGAGATCATCTCATCAATATTGCCACATTCCTTCCTCAAGTTTTGTTATCGCCCTGTTACACTGTGAATAATTTTCTGCATAAACCGTGCCTGCAGTGTTTGAGAAGCTTCAGAACTGTCGTAGATCATTTTGTAAATATGACGCACCCATCGCGAACATTACAGGCTATTCTCGAACCTACGTGGCCGCTTTCGATAACGCTGGAATATTCGTATTTCTTCAAACCCTAACCGACAACCTGGCGGTTGGACACCTCGCACTTTCCCGCACGCTTGCAAGAGTGCAGGGAAAGTACTACTGTCCGCGTCTTGCTGCCGACGTTTCTTGCTACTTCAGGATGTTCCGGGAACGTCAGTGAATAAAGACACCACCCAAAACACCAGCAGGCTCCCTGCAGCCAATAGACAATCCCCGGAAACCGTTCAAGTGGTTCGGGATGGGCTTCCTAGGACCGCTCTCCACTTCAACTTGCGAAAATAAATGAATCGCTGTAGCTACTGACTACCTCCCCCACTACGCCGACACAAAAGCTGTGCCCAAAAGCAGTGCCACCGTGGTAGCCAAGATATTCGTTGAGAAAACCGTTCTTTGACAAGTTGTCTCAGAGGTTCTCATCACCGACAGATGTACGGTGTTTACTGATGACCTGACTCAAGTGCTCCTGAGATACAGCTACACAAGCTACCGCTGGAAAACAGCGTACCACCCACAAACCAATGGTAATCGTCTGAATAAGACGATCGCCGACATGCTGGCCGTGTATACGTCGACGTTGAACACTGGACGTGGGACACCATCCTTTCGTACGCGACCTTCGCATACCACACTGCCGTGGAGGAGACGACGTCATACGAGTTGGTCTACGAAGGAACCCGGCAACGACGCTCGACGCCATGCTGCCCAACGTCGCTGCTGAAGAAAACTTCGATGTCACCATCTACCTTCAGCGCACCGAAGAAGCCCGGAAGATCATTTGGCTCCGCATCAAGAACCAACCAACGACCGAATGTTGCCGTTACTGTCTTCGACGACGCTTCGTGGAATACTAGCCCAGTGATTGTGTTTGGTTGTGGACGCCTACACGCCAATGTGAACTCTCCAAAATAGTTCTGCTATGGTACTTCGGACGGTACAGGGTAGTTCCCCGTCTCAGCTCACTCGACTGCGAGGTTGGCCCTAATGGCATTAGGATTTCACAATGGTGCCGTGCATGACCTGAAGTCGTCCATGTCGTGCACCTCAGGCCATTTTAGGTGCGTTAATGAACCTGAGTAATGTATTTTTGTTTTTGTATTTATTACTCGTACTTAATCTTTACACTTTTGCTATTTATTGTAGTATCACCGCTTGTTAAAACATCGGGACGATGACTTTTTTAGAGGGGGTAATTCCAAATTCCTGGCGCCTGATTATACCGGTCATAAAATGCCACATTCCTTTCTCAAGTCTTGTTATCGCCCCATTACACGTTAATTCCCAGCGCAAACCGTGCCGGTAGTATTCAAGAAGCTTCAGGATAGTAGGAGATCATCTCGTTAAGATTGCGTGCACTACGCGAACATTACAGATTATTCTGGAACATACGTGGCCGCTCGCGATAACGCTGGTATATTCGACGGCACATGCATAAATGCCAGCGCACTTCACCGCTTGTCAGTGTTCGATGATTTAGAGTACGATGTACTCCACAATGGGAGAGCTGCAAGCTATCCCAGATGAAGAGACTAGAAAACAATGACAGCGGGCGCAGTGTTTGCCGCTATCAGCTGCAGTGTGTATCGCTGTGAGACGACTTTCTGTTTACCGGCCACAAGTTCGGCTAAATGAACAATTTTATTTTGCACAAATCGTCTCTTAGTGACACTATATATTATTATCGACAGGTTATCTTCGCCAGAAACAGCGATCTCATAAATTATGACTAGCCTACGTCTATGTCGAAGTCTATCGTAAAACCTGATGTGGTGTCTTGCATATGCATCGGCTATGGCAATGGTTCTATACCATGACCATGATAGAATAAAATGCTCGGTCCTAAGGAACTTTGCCCCTAAAAAGCTGGCCGAGTGTCATAATCGGCACGTTCGTTGCCTATCACACCGCAGTGACTTGACAGCCACTGAAATTCCCCTCGATGGCGTTTCCCAAATTTATTCATTTAGATATTTATTTGTTATTATTTTTTATTTCAATACCCAAAGCGCCCTTTGGAATTACAGTGGGCTGGGGGAGGACAGTGCTAACATAGCCAACCAGAAGCATGTAATTCACTAAATGTACAGCTACAAGTAGCTGAATATGACAAAAGAAAGTAAAATAGCAAAACATACTTAGTACGAAAAACAAACAAGGAAATACCACACAGGAGATCACGAGGACTACTTACAATACAAATTCTGCAGAAAGAAAGCAAATATTTTATGTGAGGTAACAGCGGTAGTGTTCAAATCGTTTGTTCCACTCGCGAATTGTTCTGGGGAACATGCCCGTTATGATAACAAAATAGGCAAATGTCTTCGCATGATCTATGCCGCACTGCTGATGCTAAAGTGATTTACATCCTTGCCTGCTGGTATGAACACCCTGCTAGCCACCACCATGAAGGCACTCAGAGGGTGGCCCCTTGCATGGCTCTCCGAGAACGTGCTCTACTGCCGCATTGCACTCGCGTGCAGAACATGCGAGCTCCTGTGCTGTGTTTTCTCCCTTGCTGAGGTCTCCCTCGGAAATGCTGTACGTGTAACTCAGCGACGCTGGATGCGTTAGAACCACGGTTACGTTGCCTTCTCTTCCTTGTGATTCAGCGAACAGCCACGGGGGTTTAGTAGCTAAGGTACTCGGCTACTGACACGAAAGTCACGGGATTGAATCCCAGCTGCGGCGACTGCACTTTTTATGGCGGTGAAAATGCTGTAGGTCCATGTGCTCAGATTTGGGTACACGTTAAAGAACCCCAGGTGGTTGGCATTTCCGGATCCTTTCACTACGGCCTCTTTCATATACGTATGGTGGATTTGCGGTGTTTAAACCCACATATCAATGTATACATGCGTTCCAGCGCTGATAGAGGGCAATAAATCTAGCGTCAAGAGCTTCTTCGCCCACATGTTTCATATGTGCTCTGTCCTCGTCATGAATTACACGCCTTTTCTTTTAAAGACAACATAGTCTTTTTGGGCTTACCTTAACGCACAAGTTTTTATCTTCCAGATGCAAATAGATGCAAGGAATATCTTTGACTCACGTGTGCAACGCTGTACGTACGTCCGTACGAACACACCGCAATGCGTTCTCTTCGTCGTAGGTGTTGGAGCGGTACCAAGTTAGTCAACTCGCAGCTGTGTGTTGACGTCACGCACCCCTCACGCACTTCTCTTTCAGGTGCTCGCTGACGTCACTCTCTCCCTCCCCACAGCACGCTTGCCGCATCGCCCGCTGCAGCTGGCTCACCTGTCCACTCCCAATACCCTTCTCTATCGCCAGTTTGTTAAACTTTTTCCCTACGTATATATCGAGCTTGATACTGTTTTGGAAATACGTGCACTAAATCATTACGTCCACGATCTGTCAAAGAAGCTCTGGAGCCATTATTCTTCGATTTGGTACCACAATGCAGCTGGAAGAAAGATGAAAGAACGGAATACCACAGACGTTATGTGTATTTAAAAAAAATAATACCTGCATCTTTCCACTGGGGGCACTCGAGTAAATGCTTCGCGGAGCGGTGAAGGTATCACGTGAATGTTTAATTTTTTATGGTTCAGGAATGCCTAATTGTTATTTTGTTGTTATCATTCCTACTTATTGAATGAAGGAGAAGCGTCGTTTTCAAGGAGTGGTGGGACGCGGATGTTGGGTTGCACCCCACTACTACCTAAAAGTACTCGCGATTTCATCACACATACTGGTGTCCAATTGATTGATTTGTGGGGTTTAACGTCCCAAAACCACCATTTGATTATGAGAGACGCCGTAGTGGAGGGCTCCGGAAATTTCGACCACCTGGGGTTCTTTAACGTGCACCCAAATCTGAGCACACGGGCCTCCAACATTTCCGCCTCCATCGGAAATGCAGCCGCCGCAGCCGGGAATCATACTGGTGTCTAGCGAAGGCCATGTAAAGCCACCTTTGACTGAATTCCGAACGCGCAGTCCAGTACCAGCCAACGGTTGTGCAGCGCGAGCAGTTTTTTTTTTTTCACTAGCAGATGCTGCCTTTATCAGCCTTGCGAGACGAGAGAGGGGGAAAGGAGTGACACTTGGCTCTAGACGCGAGCATGCGCAGTTGGGGTGTGGACGACGTCACCGACACCGGATACGCGACTTCGTGCGACTAAGAAATGCTCTGCATTTAAAATGAAGCTCCGATGTGCAGAGATAATTTATGATAAGACTGAGCTTATGGAACGTGAAAGAGCTATGTCGTAATGTGCATTCTGCTGTCTCATAAAGCACTGGAAACTGTGCGCAGCATATATATATATATATATATATATATATATATATATATATATATATATATATATATATATATATATACGTGTGTGTTTGTGTGTGATAAATTATTCATGCTCTCGAGAAGTCAGTGTGAACGCAAGGCACTCTCCCTGACCGAAGACTTTAAAGGAAGCCCTCGCCGCGCACACTCTGATCAATCACCGCTCCTTCTCCGCTGGCGTCGATCCTCGAGGCTTAGCGCAGAAGTCCCGCACTAATGCTCGACCATTTCACACCAGCTCTAAATATTTAATGAAACCGGGCACGCATTTGCCAGAGCCGTTGTTTTAAGCGTACGTTGCAGTGTTTCCGACAGACACACGGCCTGACTCTATTTAGATGGTTTGCGCTGAAACCACCACATTAAAGAACCAACCGGGTATAGACGTGAACTTCCTGACATTAGTGGCATCAAGAACTACATGCAGGTTCCTTTGTTATTCATGCACAGAAGCCCAAATAACATCCCATTACCGTCGTGATCACAATGAAGCGGGTTGATTGCTGCATGAATATACCGCCTTGGCGTGTGATGTTGGAGCCATGCATGTTGTGTGTCCATGACGTCACGTGAAAGTCGGTCGAAAAAATTTCTTCCTGGTGCATATGCACGCCACGTGTTTTTGTACGCACCTAAGCGCTGGTTTGCTACCATGCATCATCTTCAAAACTTCGTTTCTTCATACGGCCTTAAATCAACAATGGAGTTGAAACGCTGCAAGCTTCTGTCGAAAGATAGCACTTGTGCTATGATTTATAATTTTCTTTATTGCGTTTGAGTCTTCTTGAGAACGTGAGTTTCTGGGAGGCTTTGAATAACATGAAGCCGAGCTATAGTTTGTACTTATTCATTCTAAAGGACAAGGCATGCAAACACGGGCGTAAGAAGAAAGTCGAGAAACTGAAAACGCCTTATCGTGTCTTCGCTTCTTTCTTTTGACCACGTTTGCACATCCTGTCATTTAGCCAGCTTTGTTCTTTGTGAGAGATTGTTGTTTTATGGTAGAAGCTAAAGCTGGCAATCCCGCCTGTAGTAACGAAGAGGAGTCGCTGCATCATCTCAAAACCATAATTTCGTTCGGAAAGATGGCGGGAACTTAGTCGCATGCGAAATTCTGTGCCGTTAGAAAGTTTGCAAGAGACTCTTCAAGATGGAACACACGTTAACACCTGCACGACTGCTGCACTCCAGTCGCTTACATGTGAACATTGTGCATAATAATGTGTTATGTCTTGTTAGCTCATGACAGGTAGTAATTTCACTATACGCCTTATGTGAACCCGTACCAAGGTGTGCATAGATGATTGATTGATTTGTGGGGTTTAACGTCCCAAAACCACCATATGATTATGAGAGACGCCGTAGTGGAGGGCTCCGGAAATTTTGACCACCTGGGGTTCTTTAACGTGCACCCAAATCTGAGCACACGGGCCTCGACATTTCCGCCTCCATCGGAAATGCAGCCGCCGCAGCCGGGATTTGAACCCGCGACCTGCGGGTCAGCAGCCGAGTACCTTAGCCACTAGACCACCGCGGCGGGGCAAGGTGTGCATAGAGGAGCTTAGATAGGGCATGTGCTTTACTTATCACACCAGAGCGGCCTTTCGCAAGTGGCCTATGCGTCGTAAAAGGCTCAACCCCAATAACACTAACATGAATGATATACTCTGTTTTTTTTTCAACAGTTATTTATTATCCTATTGCCACCGTGCGTGCGCTAGCATGACGATTTCATGGCATCGTTGATTTATGTATGTATACATGCCACGCAATCAGTTCTATGCTAATATGAATGCACCCAATTAAGTCGTCTTGCCGAGGGGGTGACCTCTTCATTTCATTGTTGTTTTAAAATTTATAGTGCGAAGCACTTTAGAGTGGCCAGACTGGCGTATGCTGTCATGTGCTTTCGGCGTCGCTTGGCAAAACCTGCCATGTTTATCACAACGGGAACACTTGCTTGCTTGCTTGCTTGCTTGCTTAATCCTTTCTTTTGTGGCTCTCACCCACTAAGGGGGATTGGCCAAGAAGCCGGTGGTTAATGCAAGTCAATACCTTTAGGTTATCCAGGCTAAGGATATAGGATTAATTTCATTTGATTTGGTGGAATAATTTGGTACAATGTGAAAAAAGGAAAGAACACTCTCAAACCTCGAAGAAATCTTCTTCCTCCTCTTCTTCTGGTGCCTTGATGACCACTTACTGTCATCAACACAAAAAATGTACGCTTAGCTTAACGAAAGCAAAACCACGATTAAAATAAAAAAACGAAGAACAAGCAAGCACGAAATAGAAAGAGAAAGAAGGGGGGTACGAAAAAAAATTAAAGAGCAAGAAACAGAAACAAGAAGAATATTTAGAAAGGAAGAGATAAAGGAAGAACAGAAACAGAAAGCAGAAAAAGAAAGACAGAGATGAAGAAAGAGAACGAAAACTCAAGAGAAATAAAAAAGGGTGCCCAGCTTCGCATTTCCTTCAGGCTTGACGCCACTAGTGCGAAGGTGCCTTATTTTCTTGAGCTGGCTAGTACCTGTATTCTCATGAATCATTCTCAGAAAAAAGCGTAACTACTTTTAATTTCTCAGTGAAAGAGGTAGGACGATTTTACTGGTTGTTCTAGATTCATTAGGTTTATTTTAGTTTCAACTGAGTTACGTCGATATCAATTTTATTAACTTGAGTAATTTTATCTCACTGGGAACAGCAGTGCACGAGTGTTCCCATCAGTACGGAACAAATTAACTGCGTTTGGGCTTCAACTGCATATTACAAAAAAATAAATGAAATCAATTTTTATCACGAAAGTGTTTTATGTCAGAGTCCACCATGGCTGCGCTGACGTACTTCCGTCGTGGAATTGACGTTAAAAACTATATACTAAGCGATTATTAAAAAAAACAGAATTCAAGCGTCTGTTGCACCGAATCGAACCATCAGCCTTAGCGCGTGGCACTAACCACTACGCCACAAAGCGCACGTTGTGTGGAGTGCTAACGGCAATCCCTTTATACACACCCCACACCCGTTTGTCAGTCCTCAAAGCTTTAAAACTTCAGCCCGTTTTCGTACACAACGGTGAGATGCGCGAGGGGCTCGCGTTGGGCGCGCTGTAAAGATCGTCGCCTCCACTAAGCACCGCCTCCACAGAGCGTGGTCTCTCCTGCAAGTGAGCCTATCAGACTCATAAGTTGTGACAGGATGGAGGTTACTTTTCACGCTGCCACAGCTGCGTTTATGAAAGGAGCACACTGCTGACACACGGCTCAGGAAGAATTGTGACAGTTGTTCGCGCTTGTACTGCGTATACTTGCGCACTTGTTTAGTGCGTCTTGTTTGTTAGAACAGCGCGCTTGAAATCCCGAGCAGTGGCAGTTGTTAGTCTGCGCTCGACCTGTGTATACCGACTTCGTGCATGCTTTCTGCTTAAAGTGTGCCCCTCTAGGTGACAGTTGCCAGGTTGCTTTGTTCTTTTTTTCTCGTTGTCCTTGTTTATCTGTGTAAGCAAATAAAATGACGAAATATATGTGCGTTACATGTTTCCAGCTGCTGGGCATTCCTAACGTGACTTGGTGATTTGTTGCTGTTGCTCAAGCAATCCACAATTAACCACCTCTGCGAAGACACGTTTCACTTCCGCGTTATGTAGGGGGATCACCAACGTTTTTTTTTTACTGAATTATACTCAAATCCAGTTTCACTTCTTGTTGCTATGCATATATATAGTGTAATCTGTATCTTGTTAGCTTCTCATTTGAATGACTCATCAATTCTTAGACTGGCTCAGCGCTTCGAAATGATTCATTGTTGTGGTGGGACAAACAGTGCACTTGCGACATTCGAAAATTCGGGGCCCCGCCGCGGTGGTCTAGTGGCTAAGGTACTCGGATGCTGACCCGCAGGGCGCGGGTTCAAATCCTGGCTGCGGCGGCTGCATTTCCGATGGAGGCGGAAATGTTGTAGGCCCGTGTGCTCAGATTTGGGTGCACGTTAAAGAACCCCAGGTGGTCTAAATTTCCGGAGCCCTCCACTACGGCGTCTCTCATAATCATATAGTGGTTTTGGGACGTTAAACCCCACATATCGAAATTCGGGGATCCGTATATTCTGTACTGCAATCGCGGATTTTCTCTGTTACCTCAAAGCAAGTGAGCAAGTGGCCCTCGGAAAGCACCCATTGCTACTTCCGTTGTTCTGTTGCTAACTGCGATGTACTTAAAGCACGCATAAAATGACATCACATTGGCGCAGGCAAGTTTGGTGTACTTCGCTTCCCTGCCTGTTCAGTTTCCAGCCCCGAAACAAGATATCGTAGCTGGTAATTAGTGGCAGCACGAGAACAAAATAACGGAAGAGGCTTTCAAATTATCTCGCACCGAGATCCTATTAGGACGCTTGGACCGCCTTATTACCCGGCGCGAAATTTAATCGTTTCTAGCAAGGCTGACCAACAAGGCTGATGAGTTTTGGAAAGTTTTGCCCATTAGTGTGCTGCGTTGTTGAGCTGTTTACGATTCCTTTTAGTTGTTTCATTATTGGAGCCTGTGTATCTCATCGTAAGTCGGGCCTTTCTTTTGCCGAGTTCGATTTCGGATGAATCCTAGACAACACGCGGCTGCGTATTTGCTTCTTTTTTCTGTAACAGCTGAGTGAAAATGCCCGGAAGAATGCGTAAATTGTGTAGTGTGTTGAGCGAGAAACAATTATCTTTTCTAAAAGTCATTACTGCACTAACTTCGATCGAAGGTGATTAGAGTTGTAGATTACAGACTTGAAACTTGGTACCTTTAAGAAAAAAAAATGTACGTGGGGTAGAAAATCTTATCAGGACCGCTTGTCAGATCTTCAATATCTAAGAAACGTAACCTCTCCTTAGCTGTCTCCCTAATTTGGTGCCGTCAGCACCGAATTAGGGAGACAGCTAAGGAGAGGTCACGTCGGCTAAGGAGAGGTCACCATGGCATCGGCAGTAAGCCAGAGGCCATGTGCCGAGAGCTTCACCTTTAGAGATGTTGAGCCGAAACCGTTAGATGCCAGTGTTGAAAATGGACCGCCGGTGCGAGCATGAGAGATGCAAAAGATCATTAACCAATCGCGCCACCATATGGCGTCATGATGCCGTCACATATCACAATAACGGGGCGTCATGTTACAAACTTAAGATGACCTAACATAATCACGTCATTACATCACACCATCGCCTGGTCACAGGTGGTAGATCCTGGAGGCAACGCAAAACCAGGGAAGGTACAGAAAGGCTCGCTGTGCCTCCCGTCATGGTGTCCGCGCAAAACCACGTCAGATGAGAAAAGATATCGGATGGTGTTGGAGGACGATCAATACTGAAAAGAGAAAGCCTTCGTCGTCGAGTCATCTTCTAACCTTGTTATGCCCTCGTCACACAGGCAGCCTAAACTGCAGTTAACGTAACCGCGGTTCCCTTATGCTCACGGTACGCGAAACCGTGGCGATGCCATGCACTAGTCCCGGGTGAATGTAGAAAACCGATTTCAGTAACTTTGGTTTGGTGGTTAGGGTATGTTGCCACCTTTTAGTAAACCTTTTTTTTTAGATTAAGTTCATAAATTGGTTGCTATAGAATAGTCATTTTTGGTAAGTGATTGCTTGATGAAAAAAACAGCTGTTTAAAAAATATGTAAATTATGTTAGGCTAAAAAAATTTAAACTAACCTCAATTCAAATAATGATAATATCCAAACTTTGTCCAGTACGTGAAGGGTCATAAGTGCCGATCATGAGATACAACACGAAAATTGGCATGCCAGCAAAGTATATGTACATGCAAGCTTCGCAATGAACTAAAATATTTGCGCTGTCTTCAATATTTAATAGAGTACACTTGAAAAACCTAAAATTGGGTAATTTCATGTGATTACATTTCAGTCGAAGCCCAAGAACATCAAAAGTTATTCATGTTTTTTCATCATTCTAATTCATTGCATACATAGATTACTCTTTCAAAACGAGGCCCGAGAAGTATCGTGGAAAAATATTGATTCATTAAAAAGTTATAACCTTGCGTGCTGCAGAAAATAAAAACTAACAAATAAAAAACAACAAAAAACAACGAGAAAAACAAGAGAGAAAAAAAACAGCTTTCCAAGCCGTTATATATATCATTAGAAGGTTGCGAGTTACTAAAAGCCACCAGGCTTATAGGTGGGACTTTTCTTAACTGCCACGACTGCACCGGGAAAGTGCTTAGTCGACCTCAGCTTTTTTCGGGCTTCTTTTTAGTCGGTCATTCTTTGATGCCTGAAATTCTTCAAGTAAGTTTTGTCCCTGCTAAGGCAAGCTACTCGGGTGTAGAAAACAGGATCAACACCAGCTTCCCTCAGATATCTAGCGCGGCATCATTTCTAAGCTCCCGAAATGACACATTGAAAATTTTAATTTAAATAAAACGGTGCTGCGCGCCTTCACAGAGACATAATGAGCGATAGGTTGCGAGAGCACCTCATTGCAACCTGCACTGCAGTTTTGGGGGTGGGGGGTTTTCATATACTCACTTCATTATTATATATATATATATATATATATATATATATATAGATAGATAGATAGATAGATAGATAGATAGATATAGCCAATGAGATCCTCCGTGAGCGGTCACAACGTGGTTTATTTCGACGTTTCGGCCTTGAGTCTGGCCTTCATCAGGATGGGAGATAAAAGCAGATGGGAGATTTTTACAAACACATCCTGAACAAAGGGAAGACTCTGTACGCATACATTTGTTCAGAATGAATAAATAAATGAATATATACATATATATATATATATATATATATATATATATATATATATATATATATATATATATATATATATATAAGGGAAAGAAGTGTATACCTAAGGGCTCGTTTTTCCGTGTTTTAACACAATATTAATGAGATCTAACAGACAGTAATACCAAGGAATGTACAGGGGAAGTTATTAGAACCAACGAAATGTAAATAAGAAGAAAAGAAAAGTGGATAAAAAACTAACCAGCCGTGAGCAGGAATCGAACCTACGACCTTCGAAGGTTATTCGAAGGTCGTAGGTTCGATTCCTGCTTACGGCTGGTTATTTTTTCATCCACTTTTTTTTTCTTCTTATTCACATTTCATTGGTTCTAATAACTTCCCCTGTACATTCCTTGGCATTACTGTCTGTTAGATGTCATTAATATTGTATATATATATATATATATATATATATATATATATATATATATATATAGACAGTAATGCCAAGGAATGTACAGGGGAAGTTATTAAAACCAATGGAATGTAAATAAGAAGAAAGAAAAGTGGATGAAAAAATTACCAACTGTGAGCAGGAATCGAACCTACGACCTTCGAATTACGCGTTCGATGCTCTAACCACTGAGCTATCACAGCGGCCCTCCCTCCATCCACTTTTTTGGGTTTATCTGTGAATTTAGAAGTAGGAGTGACAGTCAGCGCCATCTATAAGCCAAACAACGAGTGTGAAACACTCTTATGCGCATGTTTGGCGCCACGTAGCACGTGAACTTATTATGAGCGGGCAGCTGATTAATTGTCCCTCTTATACAACCTAAACACACCAAGTCTGCCAGTACGAGACCCTCGTTCAATGAAATAAGGGAAAGAAGTGTATACCTAAGGGCTCGTTTTTCCGTGTTTTAACACAATATTAATGAGTTATAACAGACAGTAATGCCAAGGAATGTACAGGGGAAGTTATTAAAACCAATGGAATGTAAATAAGAAGAAAGAAAAGTGGATGAAAAAATTACCAACTGTGAGCAGGAATCGAACCTACGACCTTCGAATTACGCGTTCGATGCTCTAACCACTGAGATATCACAGCGGCCCTCCCTCCATCCACTTTTTTGGGTTTATCTGTGAATTTAGAAGTACGAGTGACAGTCTATATTGTGTTAAAACACGGAAAAACGAGCCCTTAGGTATACACTTGTTTCCCTTATTTCATTGAACGAGGGTCTCGTACTGGCAGACTTGGTGTGTTTAGGTTGTATAAGAGGGACAATTAATCAGCTGCCCGCTCATAATAAGTTCACGTGCTACGTGGCGCTAAACATGCGCATAAGAGTGTTTCACACTCGTTGTTTGGCTTATAGATGGCGCTGACTGTCACTCCTACTTCTAAATTCACAGATAAACCCAAAAAAGTGGATGGAGGGAGGGCCGCTGTGATAGCTCAGTGGTTAGAGCATGGAACGCGTAATTCGAAGGTCGTAGGTTCGATTCCTGCTCACAGTTGGTAATTTTTTCATCCACTTTTCTTTCTTCTTATTTACATTCTATTGGTTTTAATAACTTCCCCTGTACATTCCTTGGCATTACTGTCTGTTATAACTCATTAATATTGTGTTAAAACACGGAAAAACGAGCCCTTAGGTATACACTTCTTTCCCTTATTTCATTGAACGAGGGTCTCGTACTGGCAGACTTGGTGTGTTTAGGTTGTATAAGAGGGACAATTAATCAGCTGCCCGCTCATAATAAGTTCACGTGCTACGTGGCGCCAAACATGCGCATAAGAGTGTTTCACACTCGTTGTTTGGCTTATAGATGGCGCTGACTGTCACTCCTACTTCTAAATTCACAGATAAACCCAAAAAAGTGGATGGAGGGAGGGCCGCTGTGATAGCTCAGTGGTTAGAGCATCGAACGCGTAATTCGAAGGTCGTAGGTTCGATTCCTGCTCACAGTTGGTAATTTTTTCATCCACTTTTCTTTCTTCTTATTTACATTCCATTGGTTTTAATAACTTCCCCTGTACATTCCTTGGCATTACTGTCTGTTATAACTCATTAATATTGTGTTAAAACAAGGAAAAACGAGCCCTTAGGTATACACTTCTTTCCCTTATTTCATTGAACGAGGGTCTCGTACTGGCAGACTTGGTGTGTTTAGGTTGTATAAGAGGGACAATTAATCAGCTGCCCGCTCATAATAAGTTCACGTGCTACGTGGCGCCAAACATGCGCATAAGAGTGTTTCACACTCGTTGTTTGGCTTATAGATGGCGCTGACTGTCACTCCTACTTCTAAATTCACAGATAAACCCAAAAAAGTGGATGGAGGGAGGGCCGCTGTGATAGCTCAGTGGTTAGAGCATCGAACGCGTAATTCGAAGGTCGTAGGTTCGATTCCTGCTCACAGTTGGTAATTTTTTCATCCACTTTTCTTTCTTCTTATTTACATTCCATTGGTTTTAATAACTTCCCCTGTACATTCCTTGGCATTACTGTCTGTTATAACTCATTAATATTGTGTTAAAACACGGAAAAACGAGCCCTTAGGTATACACTTCTTTCCCTTATTTCATTGAACGAGGGTCTCGTACTGGCAGACTTGGTGTGTTTAGGTTGTATAAGAGGGACAATTAATCAGCTGCCCGCTCATAATAAGTTCACGTGCTACGTGGCGCCAAACATGCGCATAAGAGTGTTTCACACTCGTTGTTTGGCTTATAGATGGCGCTGACTGTCACTCCTACTTCTAAATTCACAGATAAACCCAAAAAAGTGGATGGAGGGAGGGCCGCTGTGATAGCTCAGTGGTTAGAGCATCGAACGCGTAATTCGAAGGTCGTAGGTTCGATTCCTGCTCACAGTTGGTAATTTTTTCATCCACTTTTCTTTCTTCTTATTTACATTCCATTGGTTTTAATAACTTCCCCTGTACATTCCTTGGCATTACTGTCTGTTATAACTCATTAATATTGTGTTAAAACACGGAAAAACGAGCCCTTAGGTATACACTTCTTTCCCTTATTTCATTGAACGAGGGTCTCGTACTGGCAGACTTGGTGTGTTTAGGTTGTATAAGAGGGACAATTAATCAGCTGCCCGCTCATAATAAGTTCACGTGCTACGTGGCGCCAAACATGCGCATAAGAGTGTTTCACACTCGTTGTTTGGCTTATAGATGGCGCTGACTGTCACTCCTACTTCTAAATTAACAGATAAACCCAAAAAAGTGGATGGAGGGAGGGCCGCTGTGATAGCTCAGTGGTTAGAGCATCGAACGCGTAATTCGAAGGTCGTAGGTTCGATTCCTGCTCACAGTTGGTAATTTTTTCATCCACTTTTCTTTCTTCTTATTTACATTCCATTGGTTTTAATAACTTCCCCTGTACATTCCTTGGCATTACTGTCTGTTATAACTCATTATATTGTGTTAAAACACGGAAAAACGAGCCCTTAGGTATACACTTCTTTCCCTTATTTCATTGAACGAGGGTCTCGTACTGGCAGACTTGGTGTGTTTAGGTTGTATAAGAGGGACAATTAATCAGCTGCCCGCTCATAATAAGTTCACGTGCTACGTGGCGCCAAACATGCGCATAAGAGTGTTTCACACTCGTTGTTTGGCTTATAGATGGCGCTGACTGTCACTCCTACTTCTAAATTCACAGATAAACCCAAAAAAGTGGATGGAGGGAGGGCCGCTGTGATAGCTCAGTGGTTAGAGCATCGAACGCGTAATTCGAAGGTCGTAGGTTCGATTCCTGCTCACAGTTGGTAATTTTTTCATCCACTTTTCTTTCTTCTTATTTACATTCTATTGGTTTTAATAACTTCCCCTGTACATTCCTTGGCATTACTGTCTGTTATAACTCATTAATATTGTGTTAAAACACGGAAAAACGAGCCCTTAGGTATACACTTCTTTCCCTTATTTCATTGAACGAGGGTCTCGTACTGGCAGACTTGGTGTGTTTAGGTTGTATAAGAGGGACAATTAATCAGCTGCCCGCTCATAATAAGTTCACGTGCTACGTGGCGCCAAACATGCGCATAAGAGTGTTTCACACTCGTTGTTTGGCTTATAGATGGCGCTGACTGTCACTCCTACTTCTAAATTCACAGATAAACCCAAAAAAGTGGATGGAGGGAGGGCCGCTGTGATAGCTCAGTGGTTAGAGCATCGAACGCGTAATTCGAAGGTCGTAGGTTCGATTCCTGCTCACAGTTGGTAATTTTTTCATCCACTTTTCTTTCTTCTTATTTACATTCCATTGGTTTTAATAACTTCCCCTGTACATTCCTTGGCATTACTGTCTGTTATAACTCATTAATATTGTGTTAAAACACGGAAAAACGAGCCCTTAGGTATACACTTCTTTCCCTTATATATATATATATATATATATATATATATATTCTGAACAAATGTATGCGTACAGAGTCTTCCCTTTGTTCAGGATGTCTATGTAACAATCTCCCATCTGCTTTTATCGTCCTGTGACCAGAGCTCTCACTCGGTTGTAGGCCCAGCAACCTTTTGACATTTCCGTTTTCGCTTTTGTTTCACTCAAAATATAGCCATGTTTTGTTATATTCTGTAAAGAAACAATCTGGCACACTGAACTAATTAATAAGAAATGCTTTCAGAACGGCAGTAGAAAATGTTGGTGAAACACGATGTGTCTTCATGTGCCCTAGTGTAGTATTTTTTGCTCTTTCTATTTATTATCGTCGTGATTAGTATCACCTAATCTTATTAAGCCTCAGCATACTGCCTCACATAGTGTGAGTGCAGTCACCGACTATTCTTTGTCAATTGGACGTGTCATCATCATTTGTATAATTTTCTTATCTGTAAATACCATCATCAGTGTGTGCCGGCTTGAGCTGTAATTTAAATGTATCCGGCATATTTGAGCACAAAGATTAGTTTGATTGATTGAAATGAAGCTTTCGTTTACACAAGATGTCAGTTTTGGTTTCTTAGAGGTGTACTCAGTTATGCCTCGATGTGCTTAGCGAGGGTACGATTAATCTTATTGCTTAGCTTTGTTCTCTATACTTTGAATTTCTCGAGGTTTGCGGCTAGTTTTCTCTCCGTTTCTTTGGCTCACCGCTTTCTTTTGATTTCGTTCCGACAACGAAACCAGGCTGCTTAAGTCTCTCCGACTCACTCTCCCTATCTGCGGACAAATACCTCCGAGCCACCACTTCTATATATACGATGCATTGCTAGCACCTCCTTTGACGTCATGGTAGATGTCGCTGCCAGCAGCGGTGTCTGCTAGGCAAGGGTTGAGATCATGGTGTGGCTACCGGCCACAGTGAAACAGCGAGAATACGGCTATAATGTAGCTCTCGGTACCAAACAACATAACTCTCGAACAAAATGAGATAGCGACGTCATTGTTGCTGTAGCACACTTCCGTATGTCTGTAGATTCTCAAAACATTAAAAAGTAGTTTCACATTAAAAACACTTTTCAAGGGTGGCAACATAACTGAGGAAATGGTGGCGTTCATGCAGAATGGTAGCTCACCGGTCAGAATGCGCAAGGTGGCGTTTGCCAGGGGCGTAGCCAGCGATGTTTTTCGGGGGGAAGCGGGGGGAGAGGGCGGATAGGTGCACACTACCTTGACCTGAAGTGGGGTCCCTGCAAGCATATGGAGTCGAGTGTCGTTCTGTGTTCTGAATTCTATGGCAAAAACAAAAGTTTCGCGGGAAAGAAATTTTTCGGGAGGGCTGGGGAGGTACGGGTCCGGTGGGCCCCTTTCTGCATGGTTACGCAACTGGTGTTAGCCGCTTAACCGAGGAGGCTTGTGTGCTGTGTAACATCTGCGTTCCGTGGTTGGCATGAGTTAACCGTGATCGCTCGTAAGCACAGTTCACTTGCCTGTTGAACAAGGGTAGTTGGCGAATGCATAAGGGACCGTGTGAGCTTTTTTTTTTCGCATTCAGGGCACCCTTATTGGTTGAATGACGAAACGTATGCCAGCAGTCGCATAAATCATTGATCATTGGGCAGGCGAGATGCTACGTCACGCAAAGCAGCACTGTAGCCAGAAGCTCGTCAAATCAGGATACCTTCAGAGAAGATACTTTTGTTGGTGGAAGCATATGCCTGAAGCCGCGTATGCGCAGCCGCATTTTGAGCGCGTAAATCAAGTCCCAATTTGAAGCTTGCGGGTTCTGGCTCCATCGACGCAGGAAATAATATTTGATTTACTTATATAATATTCCATTCTTGTCATAACTACTGCATTACATTTTAATAATAAATAACGCCCTCTGCGTTTTTCTAGGTGTAATACTTTGTTGAATTCATTTAGTTGACGAGTTTCTCCCTCTCCTGAAGAATTGCGATATGTTCCTACTGAAGGTTCTAAGAGAAAATAGCTTGGTTACGTAACACAAAGCTCAGTTGAAAGTACCTCCACCAGATGGCGGTACCTTCACAGCAAATGAGCGTAACTGCACATGCTACCTTTAGGTAGCAGAGTTGTGCGTAGGTATACCTGGAAACCACAGCACTATGACTTGGCCGAACTCCGTTTTTGCAGATGCCATGCCTGGCGCGTCACCGGTTGGACATCCATGCCTTGTTGCCGACCGCCAATGAACATGACTGCAGTAGCGATAACTAATGTCAATCTAGTTCACTGCCACTGCGGCACAGGGAACTACCAAAGTTAGGACGATTGTCCACTTTTCCGCAATGGATTGTTGCAAGCAAAGTTTGGAAGACCGACACGCAGATGCAATACCTAAAGGCATTCAAGAACCAGCCTTGTTATAATCTTTTATTTCGTCACCATTTTAATCTTTGTCATTTTACTTTACCAATAACGCATTTAGAGGGTACATAAGCATGAGGAAAACTCGAGGCAAAGCCAAGGTTGGTTTGTGAATACGGGCCGAAGTCAACAGTACTCGTCTGGATTTATTATTTGATAAGTAACAACAATGATGATATGTGGGGTTTAACGCCCCAAAACCACTATATGATTATGAGAGACGCCGTAGTGAAGGGCTCCGGAAATTTCGACCGCCTGGGCTTCTTTAACCTGCACCCAAATCTGAACTCACGGGCCTACAGCACTTTCACCTCCATCGAAAATGCAGCCACCGCATGCAGCCGGGGTTAGATCCCGTGACCTGCCGGTCAGTAGCCGAGTAGCCGAGTACCTTAGCCACTAGACCACCACGGCGGCCGAAAGCATTGGAGGGCAAATGCTGGCTTCACTATTGCTGGCAAAGTTTTGCGGGGGCAATTTCCTTTCCCAGCAACTTTCTAACCTCCTTGGTTCGAACATTGCCACCATTGTCATAAGTCTACATTGAATACTCACATCACTGATGTTTATTGTTTTCATAATCAGTGGTGAAAGTTAGTGCCTTCTAAAAAAAAAAGGAAAGGCATTCGCAAATCAACGCATGTGAATCTTTGCGAAATAGCTTTCGTGGAAGTAAATGGGGTGGAAGTAGACTCCAAATATTTTGCAGTGAAACATTGAAAGGATATAGCTTGAATTTCGTTATTCAAGTGCATTCGAACATTTCAAACTCTATTACATCTTTTTCTAAATCGTGTATCCGGTTCCCGCTTCACTAAGCGTTAGCTAGCTTACCCGCTCTTTCATTTTCATCAGCTTTACCATAATCAAATTCATTTCAGATATATCAGCACACAATCTAGATGCAGTTCTTCTCAGCCCCGAACATTTCGCGTACTACTTATGTACTGGTGGAAGGAATGAGGGATCCCGGTAGTTAGAGAAAAAGAGGGTGGGGTCACATATTAACATAACATGCTGCATGCAATAGGTGAGTTATTTTCATCTCTGGCAATGAATGGTCAAACTACAGCGCCACGCCAATTCTATCTCAACAGCTGGTCAATACATTGTGCAGTTTGCAACCGCATTCAACCTGCTTCTAGCTATGTTTTCTTTTCAAATGTGCAAGCCTACAAAAAGTATGCTCTCGTGCATATGTCATGGAAAACTGCAACAAAAGTTTCACAACCACCTCGTGACGGGAAACGTGAGTCAGCTCCTTGGCATTGCAAGAATACACTGCGAAGAAACATTCTCAGAAATTTGAGAAGTTTTGAAAAGTTCAATATAGCATGCCTTAGAAAAATGCAGAGGCAAAATTGTGTTTTTTATGAATGGTTACGTGGATACCTTCAAATTTCTTTGCCAACCACGTGGGTTCTGTTATCACCAATTTAATGGTCTATAACAACTCTGTTTCATGGAAAATACCGAACGGAGTTCATGCTATTGTGATATATATGTATATATGCCGAGAGTGCCCAGCCGAGAGAGAGAGAGAGAGAGAGATAAAGATGCAAGGAAAGGCAGGGAGGTTAACCAGACACACATCCTGTTTGCTACCCTGCACTGGGGAAGGGATAAAGGGGAGAAAAGAGGTTGCAGAGAGATGAGAAGGTACACACAATCACGAGCACACTCGGGGAGCACACACAGTCTACAGGCGGTCGCTCAGGTTTGTTGACTTTAGATAAATTAGCAGTGCTTTGGTTGCTTTCTGCGCAACTGAGGCAGATGTCCAAGGTCCTAGTATCTTCTGCACACAAAATGGTCCGGGGTCAAGTTGATTCAAAACCATCCGGAGCTGGCCTCGCTGTGTGCCGTAGCAAGAGCAGCTGCACAGGACGTGTTCGATGGTCTCTTCAGCTCCGCAGTAGTCGCATGTAGGAGTGTCTGCCATACCAATGCGAAAGGAGTACACCTTTGTAAATGCAACAGCCAACCAAAGGCGACATAACAGTGTCGCATCGGAGCGGGAAAGTTGTGATGGTAGCTTTAGCTTGAGCGAAGGATCCAGTTCATAAAATTGACACCTTTGGAAGCTGGTAGACTACCAGAACGTGCGTGTGAGATCTCGAGCCAGCCGGTAAAGTTGTCTTGCTGCATCATTCCTTGATAGAGGAATCGGGACTACACGGGTTCCTTCATGGGCTGAGTGGGCTGCATCATCGGCTAATTGATTTCCGGTAATACCGATATTTCCAGGCAGCCATTGATATATGATATCATGCCCTCGTGCTAGAGCTTCATGATGGCAATGTCTTATTTCTTGTACCAATTGGTCATGACTCTTCCTACGCATGGCAGACTGCAAACTCTGAAGCGCTGCCTTCGAATCACAGAATATGGCCCATTTTCCTGGACGTTCTTGAACTAGATATTGTAAAGCAGTCCTTATAGCAGCAAGCTCTGATGCCGTAGATGTAGTCATATGCGACAACTTAAACTTGATTGCCCAGCCGAGAGTGCCCATATATGTGTATATGGGCACTCTCAGCTGGTTTTTTTCGTCACCACGAATGCCTCGTATACGTGTACGTATGCACACGCGCGCACGCACACACACACACACACACGCACACGCGCGCGCGTGTGCGCATGCATATATATATATATATATATATATATATATATATATCTGTGTATATTGCGTGTGGAAAAGCCACAAAGTTAAATAAATTATTCAGGAAATGTTTTTTTTTTCTAAACACACGTTTACACGTGCAATAATCGCTTTGCAGCACGCTACGTTAGCCAGCTCGGACACAGAGAGTACGTTTGTCATCCCAGTAACAGAAGTCTATTTATATACACGATATGCGGCTGACGGTATGCAGAGCGTAGAAGCGCTTCGTTTTGTTATCATGATAGGCAGCGACGTGTCTGGTCGAATGGTTCCCCGCTATTCGCGATGCGTACGCGTCTGCTACCTCTACCAGCTCAATTTTGCCCTTCGGGGCTTTGACACCCATGCGCTGCCGCTTATCTCATCACATGGGTAGTTTGTACGTTTTGTGCTTTCACCACAAAATTAAAATGGGCCTTCTCCTAGTCCGAATAATCTAAGTGGAGATCGTCGAGATCAAAACTGGCAACCCTTGGACTCCGACGTTCGGCCCCATGGCGGTTTAGGTGATCTCGGAGGCCTGCATTCGAGCCTAACGTTGGGGGAAGTATTCGCATGTATCTGACACCAGATTTTACTTGGTGCACACCTGCCGTTGTGTTTTGGCCCCCACAACTCATGCCACGTGCCTTTTCGAAGCCGGCGCGCATGCGCAGACTTACTACCCGGAAAAGGACCAATGAGCGCGTCGGAAGGTGACTTAACTCACTGCAGCGGCGGCGTTTCGGAAAGGAGCGCCCAACTCAAAGACAAAGAAGTAACAAGCGTCAGTTCTTAGTTCACGCTTGTCCTCTTGTATACCTTCGCTTCGTCCATCGCTTTTTCGTGTTCTTGGAGCGCGCTTTAAATGTGGAGGTGTGAAAGTTGTTAGTTCGCGCTTGTCTTCTGTGTGTTCCTTTAATGCGTACTACATGCTTTAACGAATCGATGGGAATGTCGAGCTGCTCACCATTCTTCGCACTATATATTACAGTTTGTAAATTTTTTGCCGTCGCATTCACTGCGTGCTTCACCATAGAGCAATAAAACTGTGACTTATAAAATAGAATACTAAATAGTAATCAGCTATTGATTCGCTCAAATCTTATTGATTGTACATGTGAAAGTCACTCATTGTGAAAGAAATAATGCATCAAGCTTTTAAAAATATTTCATGAGTATTTTTTCTGTGCATTTGTTGTTCATATTGTATTTATTACGTAACAGTTCCCTTCGTTACAGTCATTATTTACTGTGTCATTCCCGATTCATTTTTATTTGATTATTTTATTTCCTTTGAACGGAAAATTAGGTAAGGCAATAAAGTAGCACGAAGCGCGCGTGTCATCTCCTGAGGCAACAAAGCATGCCCGTGCCCTTAGACTTTATTGTAACTTTGCTGATTGAGCTTGATAGCACCACACAGCTCTCCGCAAGAACGCTTTCTCTCCTCTCCTGTCGAGAATGCTCATAACAGCATCCCGTCCGTATGACGTCACCATGCCTCTCTGAGCGTCTCGAAAGCTGCAGCGTGGCCCATAATGCCTCGCGACTTGCGCTTTGTTGTCCGGCGCAGCCGTGCCAGCAATTAATTATTTGCCGAGAGGCCGCAGCCTAATTAAGTGATAATTTGCAGATTTGTGACCTTTCGGGCCTCGAGATACCATTCCTCGCCCTTGCACTCGCTTTGCTTTCCAAGCGGAAGGATCATCTGCTTTCGTTAGCCATGTTTCACTAAATACATGCAGCGTAGGTAATACCACAGCGAGGCCAGAAAAAATTGCTGAGTAAATGCAAAGAGCTGATCTAAGCGTAAAAGCCAGGTCTGGACGTAAAATGTTTCGTGAATAAATGATTTGCTCATTAGCTTCATGAAAAAATTGTGTTTGCCTTTTGATTTATTCCTTCAATAAAATTTACTTCGAGCAAACATTGCCTAGGGGGAAGAGACTACAGGTAGATGATATCTGCCTGACTAGGGTCCCTTTACTCATACATTTGCTCAGATGTAGTGCAACATCGAAATGCAGATTTCTTTTCTTAGAAACATAGAAGCGAGAATTCGAGAAGTAGAAAAAGTACCTCAAACATGCACTTTAAAATATCACTCCTAAGTCAACACCAAGTCGTCCATTGCAAAATAAAAATGAAAAAAGCAGTGTACTATAAGCTGAAAATCTCAAAATATGATGTACAGCCTTCCAGCCATAATGTACGCGAATGTCCCAGATTACCTTGAGCATAAATTATACACTGCCTGTGTGTAAGTCACTCGTTCAAATAAATTGAAAGCATTGGTTTTTTCTATGAATCTCTCAAGCAGTTGTTGTATGAAATGCTTATTGAAGACGCGAAAATTCACTCGAACTCAGGCTCATCTACGGTATGATAGCAGATTGTAAGTGAATTCAGCCAATATAATGCAGTGCCTTGTTGCCGGCTGTTAATAAGATTTAGTAGTAAACGATACGGAGCAACAAGTTTTTATATTTGAATACTTCGGTGAATAGTGCCTCGGTAAGAAAAAGGTTTCGCGGGCGTAATGATAGCAAGTAAACTTCCTCCGTGCTGCACCTTTCTTTGCTTGCCACAAGCGCCTTCGTATCGATTCTTGCGCATTAATAATAATCCCTGTGGAAGCAGCCTCCAGGGAAGAGACACCGTTTTATCTGCTCAAGGGAACGCATTAATGAAGAAATTCCTTCTTAATTCTGGTGAGCTGGCTGACCGACCATTAATGATACGGCAGTGGTCATTAAGGAGTTGAATGGCTATTCTGTCTCCGCTGCCGCGTGGCAGCTCAGTCCTGAGCACTTCATCAAGTTCAACTTCATTAAGTTCACTCGTGCTTTGGAAACGGAAACGCCGCTGATGCTTATAATTAAAACCACTGGCTTTACGTTTCAAAGGCAAAAGCTTGATCAGAGTAAAAAAAAATACAAAGTAGCGTTTCTAAATGCCCATTTCAAAGTTCCTTTCACTTTATTAGTGTGAGCATTTGTTGGCCAGTATGTTAACTGTCTTGAAGTAATCGTCATTTTTGTCGGCCAAATCATGATGAGCATCGTACAGAGGACAGTACCACCTGCTCCCTGTGAACGAGCGGACTCTGCTTACACGTGCCTTCAAGTGTCCAAATGTGAATGCTTAATCGTTCACAGTCCTTTGCTGAGCGTTCCTGCCTTCGACAGAAATAGCCTTTAAGCTCACACATACGCCAATTTTGAACGCTTGAGTTGTTGATCACGTGTGCTAAAAGGGCTTCCTGGCCGAGCCCAATTCTACCTTGTTTTCTATAAAAAAAGGAGATTCTGATTTATGTGTGGGGTTTAACGTCCTAAAACCACCATATGATTATGAGAGACGAAAAAAGAAGATTGTACTCATAAATAATTTCATAACAGATGACACTACACAAATATAGTTTGACAACCTTTGAACAAAAATTTATGAGAGTAAGTTGGCCTAGGAATGCTGTTGTGATATTTAGAGAACTTTTGTTTTCTCCTCACATTTACTACTGTAATGGCCTCTGGGAGCATGTAACTTTTTGTAGAAGTTAAATCAAAATAGGCTTAACACACGTATAAAACGGTGCTCTTAATTGGCGCGACATATCGGCTCACCTTGCCAAGTATTTGAGGCGAGAATGTTCGCAATACCTTGTGCAACTACACTTGTCATACTCAGTGCCTCTGGGAGGACTTTCATGATTCGAAAATTCTTACCTGCTTGGAATATAGCACGTGGTAATGCAAATGCGTAAAGTGGCCTTGCAATATTGTGTAGCTCACGTAGCAGAGTCATCGTTCGTGCGCAAGCTTCCGCTGACCTCGGCCGAACGCGAGAATTCCCAGCGTCGCTGCTGCTTTGCTGGAAGCGGTGCCAGCGCTGAGCCTGCCTTTCGTTTCACCGCTGCTATGTCGGGGCTGAAAATCTAATTACAGCCCTGGTTCGCAGCTTTTCCCTACAAAGCTTTAGTGCCATAGGGGAAACCGGCGTTGCGGCATTTGTGAGCTGGTGTGTCCAAGTTAGCTTGGCTAAATTTGTTGCGTGAACAGAGCAGACCTTTCCATTGGAGCTCCTGTTTTATCTTCATTCCTTTTTCATCTGTGAGGATGCCTCTTGCGCATTTGCGCGTTTCTTAAAAGGTGATTATTTTTGTGAACCATCACTTAGTCTTCCTAATGACTTTTCTCTGAATTTGGATCACGCACATTGAACGAAGCCATGCTGAAAGTGGCGGAAATAAAAACGTAAGGGTGGGTGGATGACAGAGTGAAAGGCAGGAGTGTCTCGTGGAGCCTTGTTGCAAGCCTTTTCACTAACAGCAAAGTTTTTATGCACTCAAAGTGGTTGCAGAGACCTCTTGTAAGAGTGCCTTTGAACTTTGGTAATCGCTGCGCTTGTTGCTTGTTTAAATCTGCTATCTTCGCAGTTACTGCGCTTGGCTGATCCCTCTTTGACAGAATTTGGTATAACAAGTAAGTGCTCTACGTCTTGCCAGAAATATAATTTTATTATGCGTTGGCATATGAGAGCTTGCACGAATTCTAGAGCATGCTTTCACGTGGATGCACCCACGTTGACGTCTGGTTGCACACATCCATTCTGACGTCTCACACCCAGCATCATGATTTAACTGTTGTGGCAGTTGAAGTTGGTAATATACATCTAGATAGAGCATATTTTGAATTACGGGCAAATATTGCGTGAACAAGCACATCAGAAGCACTGGTAGTCGATGTGAATTGAGGAAAGAAAGGGCAATGTGTGTGCTCTCCAATAATCGGGTAGTTTACGCCTGTGCTCATGCATACACTACTTCGATGTGATTGACCAACACGAAAGGAATATTTTTGTGGTTTGAGCTGTGAGCACGCGCAGCTAGACGTTCTGCGTCTATCGGTCTCTCCTCGATTCACCAAGGCACGACTCATCGACAACGTTGTCTTTCTGTGGTGGATATTGCCACAGTTTTAATGGTTGCTCCTATCGCCCTCAAAACAGCTGGGGGCGGAAAAACGCCGCTGGTGTATGTTGAAACTGCGCGTCTCCGGCAATGAGCAGCCACCCACTAACATGAAGCTGAAAGCAAAGAAGCTTACCACGTCTACTCCTCGAAGCTATCGTGGCCGGCATCGGCGACTATAGCATTGAGACGCCCTAATGCCGTCGTCACCGAATCACTCCCTATCAGCGTTTGTTAACGCCGTAACGCTGTACTTCGCTTGACTACTCACAGATGGCGAGACTATACCTCGCTAACCGACAGCAACATGTGAGAGAGATTGTGTGGAATTTATAAGCTTCGTTTGTAGAGCCTCATACGAGTGTGTCGGTGGTGCAATAGGTAAAACGACAAGCTCTTACTGTTGCGAATTGTGAGGTCATGTGTTTGATTTCTGGTGATAGAACATTTTCCTAGATTCCTTTCTTTGCCATCTCTTAGCGTGCATTTTATTAATGTCATGTCATTCACGGCAATACGCAGTGTACTCTTGGTGAACCTCGGCAATGAAACACTTTCGAGTTTGAAAATTGGTGTCCATTTTGAGGCAACTGTAATCTTAACATTTTAATGCATTATGTAAAACGTAATATCAACTTTCGCAATGCCTGTTCAAGTAATAATGAGCTAGGACGAAGCCAAGTGTGCGTCAAAACAGGTTGTCTTCATCTCGATATAACCATCAGTAAGGCACCAGTGGTAAACTGCGTCCTTATTTGCATTTGTCTGCCTCTGTGATGTGACTGAAGCTGTCTTTTTAAACGGCTCTTAGGAATAATAACCCACCATACGTGGCATTTAATGACTTTTTTGAAGTATTGTTCGTAGAGTTGCATGCAACTTCTACTTTTCCTGCTTTTCTTTCATGTCCGACACATACGTAAGGCAAGTAAGCCTTAAATTGAATATTTTTGAACGTTTCAAATTGATAGTCAAGACAAATCATGGACACTGCTAAAGAAATCTGCATTTTCAAACCACATGTCTCTTTTATTACGGTGGCTCTTGCATCAAGTCAATGAATCATTCCTTGATCTTGATTCATGTGTCTGTAGTATGATTAAAGGCGATTGCGGGAGATAAAACATACCTATTGAAATCGGTAAATTAGTGGATGCGCAGGCTGGATGGGTAAGCTAAAATTACGCACAACCTTTTTCGGTGCAGGTGAGCAAATCAGAAGTAGGCCTGATACGCCTCCCTGTATTTTCCTAATTTTTACTTTATCTCTCTAAAGAAATAATAACACGAACGATATACGCATAAAATGAAGAGCAAGACAAGTTGTATTCTGGCGACGTAAAACCTACGGTTACACTTAATTTTGGTGATATCAGTGTATCTTTTCATAGATCCAAGTCAGAGTTACGCTATTTTCACAGAGCTATTTACACTGTATTTTAGTGAAACTAAAAAGCCGCTGCTTTAGAGCTGGATAACCAACTAGGATGTGCGTGTAGAGATGTTCTCTACTCATAGCTTATCTTGCATATGTACCGCAAGGAATATCCCCGACATATTACTGAAATTACGCCTCAATGCAGACCGGAAACGCACAGTTAGAACAGAATTAATGAACTTATCAAAAAAGGAAGTATACATTATAAGTATGGTACAGCAAAGACATGGTTGATTTACCTGCACATAATGAATAGAAAATTTGTTCGAGTACACTTACACACGGAATAAGGAGCTATATACTACTTCGTAATCGTTAACTCAAAATTTTTTTTTCGTAGGTAGGCAGGTAGATAGTAAGCAATATTGAGGTCGAGAAGAGTTTCCACCCTGTCTTTATGGGATAAAGAGAAATCAGATTCAAATTCAGACCCGAAAATTTGTTACGAAAGTTCCTACAAAACTCTAAATACACGGCTGCTTCTGGCTGTACATATAACAGAGTATCGCTAACTGTATCGATATAGCATTTGCAGTATATTGTAATACCTTAAGTTTATTGTCCATGCATTTCTTCCCGCCGTATCCGATGGGACATTTTATACCCGCATAGCCAATCGAGCCTCGTGATTGCAGACACGATTCCAAACTGCAGCGTTCACATTCGAAGTTCATTAAAGTATGAAGATCTAAATGCACTGCAGTGCTATTCAACCATCACTGCAGTAGTTTAAGTAGTGATTCGTGGATTGTGCGAGTATTTCCTCAAACTGATGATGTGACCATTTTTCTAAATATTTCATTACCTTTACAAAATCTTATGTCCAACTAAATTCAGAAAACAGGAGGGGCGTTACAATATTACAAATTTTGAATACTTGATTCACCTAGATTGGTATTGGATTCATTCACAAGGCAAATTTATTATTCAATATATGCGAACACCCCGAACCTTCATGACAAAAAAAAATAACACGCGTTTGCTAAATGTCGCAACATTTGATCCCCAATAAGACAAATTACTTTTAGTTGCCACATTTCCAGGTCTAGGCATTGAATTGTTTTTTTTGTGCAAAAGTCTCTAGTTGTGTTGCTGGTATTCGATGGTATTAGCAAAATATTTGATGGGATTCGCACTCCTGTTTATCACTTTTCTAATTATCTATAAAGTTGAAAGTTTCATAATAGCAGGCCCCTATATTATACTTGAACAAAGATAAACAGAGATGCATCGTTTTTTGCTTCCCTTTTTACTCGTTTTACAAAAATATGACAATAGTTGGTTCGCCAATGTACGAAATCTTTTGTTTGCCAATATACAAAAGTGCTCTTTCACCAATGTAAAAAACCCCTTCTTTAAAAATGCTGCCTTCGTTTTCTCATCGGCAGCTTGAGCCGCCTCGTAAGGCTTATTGATGCTCCTGTGGGGCTCAGCAGCGAGATCGCAATGCGAAAAGTGGCATTTCATCTGCCATTATGGTTTATACAGACAAGCAGCGCAACCGGGCATCTATTGCTCCATTCATGCGATTTCTTCGTTTCTCGGTCGTTTGTTCCATATGTTTAGTGCCGGATATATTTCCCCACAATCGTCGTCTGTTTCTTCAGCAGAAGGTGGGAGATGTATACGTGTCAGTGAACAAAATGACAGGGCCGCAGCAGACGGCTGTGAAATGGTGAATAAGAGAGCTATAGTCTGGTATCTCGGAGCAGCAGCCACCGGTGTACGGAGCTTTCTGCGGGGTGCTCGCGTAAAACGAAACGCGCGCACTAAATCGGAATTCCTCGCGCTGGCGCAACAACGTATGCCATTAAGCTCCGCTCCATTTTGCTCTGTTCCGCGCTTATGGCTCTCTCTCGGTACGGCCGAAAAGCTGGTGCTCAAGAAAATGTGTTTCTCGATTCGTCAATGGGAACATATTTGACGCTGTAGCTAAGCGGCCTTCCAATTGCATAATCAAACGACGATAGCGGAGAGCTTCAATGACCTACGTGCATCATTTTGATAACGATGCATAAAGCAGATAACCACGAAAAAAAAAAGAACGTCACCACCTCGAATCGGTGGTTTTGTTGCTGACTGTTTTGATGTGGACAGTCACAGACGTGATATTTGTAATATGCTATCAATGACATGCATGCACTTTCATTCATTCATTCATTCATTCATTCATTCATTCATTCATTCATTCATTCATTCATTATATCTAACAAGTATTTTACAACCAGTTGGGGGTTGCTCAGCCGGAAAGCGGTTGAAAAACCACTTGAGATTGCCTGACGCCTCACGTACATGGCAGCAGTTTCGAAATCAAAGCTCCTAAAAAAATTCGCTGTAATGTAAGTAGGCAACTAGAACAAAAAATTAGACGAATATTCTACAAATACAACAGTAGAACAAAGACGCACAGACCAAACGAATAACTAAGTATCTGCACTCATCAATACACGGAACAGTATCAAAATAAACATAACAGCCACTGAACAAAAATGCGATACATCGAGTAATGACAACATAGCATGATAAAATGAAAGATACTAGGCCGCGGTAAAGAAGTATTCTCGCATTTCTCTTTTTGTGAACATTAAAAAGTTGAGCTTATTATTTATATATTTATTAAGCAGGGATAGTAATGTATATCTAAGGGACTGTAGAAAACAATTCGTGTGAGAACGAGGAACCAGCCTCCTTTCTATGCTTCAGGTTCGTGAATCTGTGTGTTGAAGACTAATGTTTGATAAGTCTTTAAGAAATGTTCGGAAGTGTTCCTTCGCAAAAAAGTAGTTGTTAATAGGTCGAAAATTGTACATGTGTTGCATGCTGATTATTTTGTAGCGGTGGAGCAAAGTACCAGTGGAAGTAGTGCATGGGACATTTGCAATGTAGCGCAGTGCCCTTTTTTGCAATAAGTGAATAGTTTTTACGCCATTTTTCGTTGTTAGGGAATAGTTTTACGTTTTACGTTTCACTCTCATCAGTTGATACACCAGGCATCCAGCAGTAAGATAGCCAGTTTAGCAAGTTAATACGGCTTTACACGAAAGTGAACAGTATGTACGACCAAGATAAACGACTCAACTTAAGACCAGCAGCAGTCCTCTCTTTTTTTTTCATGGGACATGTAATGCAGTGCGATGTGTAACGAGTAAAAGTTAGTGCGTGGTAGTAGTGTCTTGTATCCATTGGATACCCTTTATTGCTTTTAACAATTCTTAGCATATACACGGAGTGAATGATAACGAGTGGACGAAGCGTCCACCATTCAACTATACGCAATCGTCAACTATGCGAGAACTACCGACGCCATCTAGTGATATTATTTTCATGGAAATATACACACAACGCCATCTATTGAGCAATTCATAAATTAAGGTATATACATACTACTAATACTACAGAGAAGTGAACCAGCCACACCCTAAGGAGCTCCGCCCCTAAGTAGTTAGCACGGCTCGAAGGGCTTGGTCATGCGTAGAAGCACGCCCAGCCGCTTATTTAGGCACACCGACAGATGTAATAATCGTCGATTCCAAATCACCGCGAGTTGTAACTCCATGAATGGAATGTACGTGCGCACCTCGAACATTTATTAATGGAAATAAATATGTAACAGAAAAATAAGACAATATTTTTTGTCTCCTATTTAGAAAACTTCGATGCAAACAAAATGATGTATACACAGTGTCACCTGCGAATAACATCATCTCCTTTAACTATCATCATTTTTTTAAGAAGGAGAAGGTGCCCAAAACGCCTTGTTGTGTAAGCTGTTTAATTCTATTTAACTCAACAGGACACCAAGTCAAAGTCCATTTTAGCACACGTGTTGCTTGACGATCAATACTGTTTATAAGGCAGGAGAGTGGTTTCAAAACGCCAAAAGCTCGCTCTAAAAGAGCGCACTCTGCTAAAAATCATAACAAACTTTTAAGAAGTTCACCGATCAATTAGTTGAGTTGCGAAGCCCATAAAAGCATTTGCATAACAAATATATGCGGCATATCAAGACCTGCTGACGAGGTGGTAGCTAGGCTAGGACGGGCCGCATAATTGCATCACCGCTGCCTGTGACATCTTTCATTGTTCACTGGCTTACATAAGAAAAGGCAGTATCGTAAGTAAGCAAAAAACCAAACGAAATTTCCACTGCGCTTAAAATATTTTCTTTATTTTTATGAAAGGTAGTTGATTCGCCTAATTATGCTTGACAAAGCAAGAGCTGACTTTATCAATTATGTCACGAAGTTTTTCCCAAGTGATCCTAGTTATCCCGCTGGGCCCGGCTCTACAATGCGTTTGAGTGTTGTTTTAAAAAGTGGCGTCCAGCTGGATTCGCAATACTGCAAGCAATCAATGAGCTTTTTTTGCATCGCTGTCTCACGCAGTTTACACGCCCTCTTCAAAATGCTTATAATGCGTTTGTGATGACAGCTTGCTGGGTGGCAGGTCGTTGAGAGCAGAATTTCGAAATTACGTTTTAAGAATTGAGTAGTTGGGCAGCGTCTGCGATAAGCACGCATATGATTATCCTTCAGGGAGCAAATTTTCATCTCAGCGCCATCTCTTAACCTTTAGTTGACCCCAAAAGGCAATAAAAAAAACATGGCTGAACGTAGACAAAAAACATGGCTGGTTTCTTTATCATAGGAATAGGTATAACACGTAAAGAAAACGTGCCTTCACAGGAGTAGTTGAGCGTATATTGTGCATTTTCACGGCAATGGTGAAGCAACGAACGCGAGAGCAACAAATTGGAATGTTGCGTGAAGAATGTAAAGAAGCTCTAAACTTGCAGCGCGCGGCTCAGAAACAAAGGATGCGCAAAAAGAACACACGCTGGACGATCTAGAATAAACAACTGCCACATTTGTTTGCGTTTGAGCAGCGCGCTCTTTTAGCAACTGTGGCCACTGCAGTGAACGAAGTGACCTTCGTGCACTCTGCAATTTCAAGAAAACTTTGGGGGAGAAGCGGGACATTTTTCTTCCCTGTAGTAAAGAGAAATGCCGAGCGCTGCATGCACATTGCCAGTTTCCGCACAAGGCACGAGCTGGAGCTACTAGCCAGTGGTTGTTGCAACGCTGGTTGCATCTGCCCAGCCCTTGTTGTTAGTGTTCGGACGAAGCCTGCGATTTCAGCTCAGTCAGTCGAATATGTTTATATACTATTAAATACAAACAACGCTCATCGCGAGGTAAGTGCGCGCGGGTGACCACACCCTGTAGAGAGATGTGCTGGTGGGGCGTACGCGTATCTCAACGAGCGGGGCGGTTACCCTTAAAGCACGCCCTTCGCGCCATCTTGCTGGTGATAACAAAAACAAGTGTGCGTACCCTCAGTGGTGAATGGTATAGATAAATTGTTCACCGTTAGTATGCTGCAGAACGAGGGCTACGTGGTCGAGTTGTTTCGCGCCGCGTGCTACGGAGCAAAAGGTAGTGCATGGGTACTATTCTTGGAGATGGACCTCTTTTGTCTAGTTTTTCCTTCATCTGTTAGTGTACATTTTGCAACGTCATATTCGTGACAGAAATGTGTTATTGGAGTTGTAGTGGACCTCGGCGTAAAGCAGTTTCGTCTAAAAAAATAAACTAAGGCGGTGACTTACTTCCCACAATGACCTGCCTTTTGTCGTTGATTTATCGGGACCAAAGATGGAAAGTAACTAATTTTTGAAGTGCATAATCAGGTTCCTTTGGCCGCCATTATCATTTAAAACTGCGCGGCCATAGCCCATCTCTTTGAACGATGACGAGGCTGGTTTCGCTAAGTAAAAGTATGCGGCTTGCGCCCCCCCCCCTCCGTCTAAGTGATTTGTGGGGATCACCCTCATCACTCGTGTGCTGGTTTATGCCGTCTGTAAGTGCACTCCAAAGTATGGCTTACGGAGGATGTACTTTGACAAGAGAAACGAAAAAAAAGGGGACTGACAATGCAAGAAGACAGCAAAGCGAATACATCTATTTGGTTATCTTGTACTTGAGATAAGAAAATGTGGTTAGAAAAATAAACGATTGAAAAGGAGAAACCGTCATAAGGCCCTTGTAAGTACGACAACGGCAAAGTAACACGCAAATACATTTTCACTGAACAGGATCTGCGTGTCTTAGAATGCTGTGTATTTAAAGCAAACAGCAACTTACTTATAGCGCCTCACGTTGTAGTGTGCGTGGACTAGTGCCCCATAATGTTTCTTCTTGCAAGTGCGCGATCGTTCAGCTAGTACGGCTATCTGCTAGTTAGCGCTTTAAACGAGGGTACTCATTCACACGCGTCCTCATGAAGTATAGCTAACCATTCAAGTGGCTTGATTCTTAAAATCTACCACCACAACCACCACCACCATCATCATCATCATCATCCTCATCATCATCATAATCAGCCTGACTACGTCCACTGCAGGACAAAGGCATCTCTCATGTTCCGCCGGTCAACTCAGTCCTGTGCTTGCTGCTGCCAATTTATACCCGCGAACTTCTTAATCTCATCTGCCCACCTAACCTTCTGTCTCCCCCTAACCCACTTGCCTTCTCAGGGAATCCAGTTTGTTACCCTTAATGACCAGCGGTTATCCTGTCTACGCGTTACATGCCTGGCCCATGTCCGTTTCCTCTTCTTGACTTCAACTACGATATCCTTAATCCCCGTTTCTTCCCTAATCCACTCTGCTCTCTTCTTGTCTCTTAAGGTTACACCTACCATTTGTCTTTCAATTGCTCGCTGCGTCGTCTTCAATTTAAGCTGAACACTCTTTGTAAGTCTCCAGGTTTCTGCTCCATAGCTAATCACCGGCAAGATGCAGCTCTTATATACGTTCCTCTTGAGGGATAGTGGCAATCTACCTGTCATGATTTGAGAGTGCTTGCCAAATGGGCTCCACCCCATTTTTATTCTTCTAGTTACTTCAATCTCGTGGTTCGACTCCGTGGTTATTACCTGCCCTAAGTAGAAATAGTCTTTGACAACTTGTAGTGCACTATTACCGATCTGGAAGCGCTGCTCTCTTTCGAGGTTGTTGTACATTACTTTGGTTTTCTGCAGATTAATTTTAAGACCCTTTTTTCTGCTCTCCTTTTCTCACTCCATAATCATGAGTTGAAATTTGTCCCCTGAGTTACTCAGCAATGCAATGTCAGGTACGACGCAGTGACCATTCTATGGTCACTGCATCGTACCTTGCCAAGCACTTCCACATCCTGCACGATGCCTGGGTGTGCACTCATCATAAAGTCTATTTCGTTCTTATTTTCGCCATTAGGGCTCCTCCATGTCCATTACGGTTTCCTCGTTTTCAGTAGAAGGTATTAAAAATTCGTAAATAATTGCGTTCTGCAAATTCTACTAGTAGCTCTCCTCTGGCATTTCTATTACCGATGCCATAATCTCCCACTGCCTGGTCTCCAGCCTGCTTCTTCCCTACCTATGCATTAAAGTCCCCCATTAGTATAGTAGACTGTGTTTTCACTTTACGCATTGCCGATTTCGCGACTTCACAGAAGCTTTCAACTGAAGCGTCATCATGGCTGGTTGTAGGCGCGTAAGCCTGTACCACATTCATCTTGTATCTCCTATTGAGTTCAATTACAATACCTACTACCATTTCATTCATGCTATACAGCTATGTTTCTGTGATTAAGGAGCCCCACTCCCAGTTCTCTTCTATCAGCCAAGCCCCGAGAGCAAAGAACGTGCCTATTCTGTAGCACCGTATAGGCCCCATCTCTTCTCCTAACCTCACTGAGCCTGATTACACCCCATTTAACACCCTCCAGCTCCTCGAATAGTACAGCTCGACTCTCCTCACTAGATAAGGTGCTAGCGTTAAACGTTGCCAAGTTCAGGTTGCAATAGCGGCCTGTCCGGATCCAGAGATTCTTAGCACCCTCTCCTGCGTTGCAGATCTGACCGCCGCCGTAGTCAGTTGCTTCGCAGCTGCTGGGGACTGAGGGCCATGAGTTAATTGACGTATATGCATGTGGGAGGTAGTGGCCAGATGCTGTACCAGGGTGGCCAATCCTTCTCTGGTGAGGGAGTGTGTTACCGGCGGTGGTCCCCGGTGAGGCCGCACCCCAGGCCTCTTAATGCAGTTCCATCGCCATGCGAATTCTTTTTATCCGGTGGGGAACTGCGCGGCAACGGGATTTGAACCACGGACCTCTTGCATGTGAGGTGGATGCTCTAACCACTACGCCATCACCGCTTATCTACGATATATAGAGCGAGAGAATGAGATAAATGCTGCTTTACTTCTTAAAATTACTCCCGAATTATTAAAGGTATTGTCATTACCTTGTATCATCAGTGAGTGCGTTTCCCAGTTCACTGCACCGCTAACGACCACACTTTAATTTCATTGTTTTTTGTTACCGGAAGTCCACGGGGAGATTTCACAGTGCGGCACTCAACTTTTTTCAAGAACAGTCCCCAGCGAGGTGGACTCTTTAACCTTGCGAGTCCCTTTTGTGTCATATTGCGCAAAATACAACTGGGATCAAAGACTCCCGCCCACAAACAAAACATCGACGCGTACGTACTCATGCTGCAGCCTCCCAATAGCACCAATGACCCCCGGAATAAATAACAAGAACAAAGCAAGTCGTAGTAAAGACGCTATCTGTTCCTCGCATCTCGTTCTTCCATCTCGGCCACGGCGGCGCAGCTGCGGAATTCAGCCACGTGCCGCGTATATATACAGTGGCCGCGTTCTGTGTGCCTGACGGAAGCTCTGAAAAGCTAGCGAAACAAATTGGGGTTATGTTCGGTCCAGTGGAGTGGTGGGGCGAGGGACTCGCCCTCAAAACTATCCTTTATGTTGCGCCTATCCCTTTTGTCTCTCTTGCTGTAATGCACAGCCGCCGCCAACATCCTCAGCGCAGCGGTCTTGTGCGCGCCGCCGACTATGTATACCCGATCGACGCGCTCCAACGGTGTCCCAAGTTTCAGCGAGATACGAGCGCTTGTTTCCTTTGCTCTCTCTCTGGCTCACCAACAAGGCCTGGCCTCCTTTCACAGCTGCGATCGAGCACCCCTCGAAGGGAACTCGATATCAAGCCTGTCTCCTAGGTGCTTTATTTTCTTTTAGTTTTTTCTTCCTCTTCAGCTCCTTCGCCTCCATTTCGTGATCCCTACACCACTGCCATTCTTTTGTTCGCGCCCTGCTACAAAAAGGCCCCTTCTTTTAGCTTCGCATTTTTTGTCGTCTTCTGGCCTCGCGCCAGTGAATGGTAGGTACACGATAATTCTGTATTGATTAAGGAAAGAGAATGCTCTAGAGCGGCGGTGCATATGAGTTGCCCGACCTTCTTGATTGCTCTTCGCTACGTCTATGCAGATACAAGTAAAACTAAGACATATATGTTGTCTTGGGTAACTAGTAACATCAATCGATGCAGCGTTTCAGATCAAAAGCGTGAATTCGATTTCATGTTGTAATTGGAAATCGGGTAGAAGTTGCCCCCATTGGAAAAAAAAAACATCGTCCGTGTTGCAATATTTGGGGACGATGCTTTGAAGCAGCTTTGACAGCGAACGCTGTTCTCTCATAAGATTGCAACACGGGCTGATTTCGGCACCGTATACCTGCGTTAGGATGTTAGAATATAGCCAAAAGTGAAAAAGTTTATCTTCGAGTGCACGTCTTCAAGCATAGGCTGCCGTGGTCTGCGCGCGGAATGATTTTCAGATCTTGAAGGTGAGCTGTTGAATGAACCATAAGTTTGCGCATTTTATTCGTGAGTGGAAATGCAGGCACCTTTGAAGCGGCCCCAGTTCGAAAGAACAATAAATCTCTTAGAGCATCCGGTCCTGCACAGTTGACATTTGCTGCGTGCAGCTCAAACACAAAGACGTAACTGTGACAGTCGCAATAGTTCGCGCTTGTCCTGTGCGTACCTGTGCATTCTTCTCCAGCTTCTAGCGCACAGCTGAAGCTGTGCGCTAGAACTTTCAACCTGCTTGTCACTCTTCGTGCGACATTCCTATTTTTTGCTAACTCATTCATCACTTCGCCCTTGCAGCGAAACTGTGATTTTTTTCACTGGAGTGCTGTGACGTTATGATTTGCTCGCTTGTTTGCGTCAATGCTTGTTTGCGTCAATGAACTTGGAAAATGCCAGGCCTGCACGGAAGGTGCAGCAGAGTCACAGCGAAAACTAAAAGAGCGGCCTGATTGATAATGATTGATATGTGGGGCTTAACGTCCCAAAACCACTATATGATTATGAGAGATGCCGTAGTGGAGGGCTCCGGAAATTTAGACCACCTGGGGTTCTTTAACGTGCACCCAAATCTGAGCACACGGGCCTACAACATTTCCGCCTCCATCGTAAATGCAGCTGCCGCAGCCGGGATTCGAACCCGCGCCCTGTGGGTCAGCAGCCGAGTGCCTTAGCCACTACGCCACCGCGGCGGGGCAGAAGAGCGGCCTTTCAGAAGGAGGAGGAGTGAAAGAGGAAGGACAGGGAGGTTAGCCAGTTTGCCTTTCGGAAGCTTTTCTATAACATTCATTGGGTAACTGCTGCAAGCCCACTTGCTTGCAATAGTTACTTTTATGTAGTAGGCTGACATTCGCTATGCTATTTTGGTCATTCGTCTGAGAAACATGGTATCCGCTAAACACTTGCGTGGAATTTTGTGCCAATCGTTCATTCTGTGGATGACGATGAGAAATAAGGCCTGGAGTGCATGGTATGCGGTACAGTTAATAGGGGAAAAAGAACAACATTTTGTAATAGGTCGGAGCATTGGACGACCCACTCGTTACGCTATTCGCATTGTGCGACGACTGGCTGTTTTATACCATTTAGAGTTCGTATTAACGCGATTGCTGATTGTTTTACCAACATCAAGCTTGCCAACGGTAAAGTTGCCAACAACTTCAGAGCACTGGCGTGGCTCAGTGGTAGAATACTGGGCTTGCACGCAGTGGACCCGGCCTCAATTCCCACTGTGTCATTGGTACTAGGTTACCTTTTATTTTCTAATTTTGTTCGATGTGGTTACGGACGCCGGTGATGGCGGCAGCAGCGGCGAACAACTACGGCGCTGCGCGTGACTTGAGTTGTGATTTCATAACAGCTTTCGCTGTAAAATTGTTTACGTCTTTTCAAGCAGTCATTACAGATGTGGCTCATGACAACAAACAATCGAAAACTTTGCTGTCTTACCCGCTGTTGTGGGAACCGACGATGCAAGACCGCAACAAAGAAGTGCGTTGAAGATGTCTTTTCTTATTCCCTCGCTTTTTTTTCTCGAATAAAACCACAAATATGTGACGGCATGGAGCTTATACACCATGTTTGTGACTACTTAGCATAATTCGCGAAGGCACTTTCAATCACGGCGTGTTCGTTTCGGTGGCGATAAAGGCCGCAGCAAAGCCTTTCATGGGAACCTCAGTGCGGAGAATAATCTCTCGTGTAATGGAACTACGAAATAACGTAATACCAAAGCGGGAAGGGAAAGGAAAAAGCAACCTCTGGAGCGAAATTCCAGCGTGCCTTGCGCGCCACTCCCGCTTATGTTGTTCCAGACTTTTTCTATTGATTGTTTTTGTTAGTTTCAAAGCATGACAACGCCTATACAACGGCTTTGCATCGTCTGTCTCGAACGAGATAAGAGAGCTTACTCTTAATATGTGCAGCACATGGCAAAGTATACACAGCCAGGCGAGCAGTGCTTCCTTTGTGTGATTTTTCTCGGTACAACGTATACGCAATGAGCACAAAGGTAAATAACAACACTCTTGCTAGGATGCCTTTCACGCAATAAATTGAAAATCCTCCTTTCACAGATTAGACTAAGTCTTTCTTTCATATTGAAGTTAAAAAAAACTAGCTGCTGAAAAATTTTGAAAATAATTTCTTGTCCTGTTTAATTTGAACAAAGTTTAGGACTTTCACAAAGTTCATTCTTGCAACATTATATTCTTAAAGATACAATAAAAACGGATGCCCAACAAAGGTGACGTAACAATAAGCCAACATGTCTTGAAAGCAAGCTCACAGTGCTGATGCATGGTGTGAAAGCTCTATTTTGGCTTGACTAAAAAATGACTTATATAGTTTCTCAAAACTTCATAATTATGACATTTATCGTGAGTAAATCCTGCTCCAACGTGTTCATTTAAACGTTGACGCTAGGAAAATTGCTCTTTCAAATCAGTAAAAATCTACGACTTGAGTAATTACAGACATCATGCATACGTGTTAACTTCTAGAGATCTTATTTTGATCTTACAAAATCTGTTCACTGTGAAGAAGTTAAGGTATGTAGCACGTTGCCTCTTTTCTTACTCTATATCAACTACCACAAGGCTACTCTGCTATACCTGAACTAAAATTAACGCAGCATACACACAAGATGCCCCACATAAAAAAGACACGACACGCACACTGCAGGAGATACCAGCTTGAGATATTTTCCCTTAACATTTCAAAGCTTCTTGAGAAAAAAATTTGAAGTATTATTTCATTTATCGCGTCAAGTTTCGATGTGTTCTTTGGAGCGTAGCTCTGACGCTCCAAACTTGATTCGCGATGGTCCAATCTTCGAGCGTGACACTAAAAGAGTGGTCACGGCGAGTTCTATCTCGCTACATGCTCAAACGGTTCCAGAAAAATTGGTCCCCGAGAACTTCAAGACAGTTGGGGAGATGACAATTGATTGTGACCGCTCGCAAGGCAGATGAAATGGCGAGGCGAAAAAAGAAAAGAAAAGGCAGGCCGTCTGGAAAGAAGCATTCGGTGCCGACGAATCCGGAAGCAAGTGTGTCAAGTTGATTACCTGGCTGTAACACGGCAGCATAGAATGGCTAGGGGAATGGTAAAAAATCATTCTCTGCAAGAAAACACGGGACGGCGCGGTGGACCGGTAAGTGCAGGACCGTGTTTGAACGCTTAGTGGCATCACGGAGACTGTTTCAAAGTACAGCCTCTGCTGCGTTTTCTTTCTTTATTGTTCTTTTTTGATTCTTTCGAGGTTCTCCTGGGAACTGTGAAGATTGCGCCGCGTCTTTCAATAAAACCGAACAGCCTTGTTTGCGCCCTCTGTACTGGCTGTCAGAGAATCAGAATTGACTGCGCCATTCTCTGCAGCAGTCATTACTATATTCATCGTCAATATAAACAAAATCACAGCATAAATGCAGCAGCCCAACCATTTCACTAAAATTACAGAAAGCCTAACAGCGATCTGCAGTTGCTGCTGGTTTAGGCGTCCTTGTTCCATACCTTCAATGTTTTGTAGATTCCCCTGTTGTTTATTATCTACCGGTACGGAGTGTTACTTCCCGTAGTGCAACTTAGGTGCACTACGGGAAGTAACACAAAACGAACGATGATCTGCTTGCACTGCTCACCCTACTTTATTTTTCTCTGTAAGATTTTTTTATAAGATTTCAATATTACCGCCTACCACCGGGGTTCTCAAGCCTGTTGGCGCCAGATAACCCTAATAAGCTACATTAGGTGCCAAGGAACTCCCCCGGTGATCGTTTTTATTTTAATTTTCAGTCAATTCAAACTCAAAATTTGTACTGCAAAAGCTTTCGGAGTAAGCTTTATGTTTGGACTTCTTGCTCATGTTGAACGACGCACAATCATGACTAGAGGGTTAAACGTAGCACGCAGTGCATGCGTGCGGCGCCAGTTGTGATGATGGACCGATAAGCGTAGCAGAGGCGCAGAGCCTAGACGTAGCGGCATCTATGTTTGAATAGCTGAAATGCACATGGTAATAATATAAAGCCCCCGAGATCTAGGCCACCACGAGACCCACTTTCAGAGTCGCATTGGCTTCAAACTGCTGGCGGGATTTATTGAGCAGTTCGCACGGTGCTGTTACGCACTGAAATGTGCTTATTGACACTCGGGTGTGAATAATGTAGGTTTCTTATATACCGATCACACCACGGGGTCGCCATCTGAGGGAGTAGAGTGGGCGAGTGCGGAACCGGGAAAAATTAATCAGTAGCTGGGGGAACCTGCTGAACTTTTCGTTCCACGAAACCCACTTTAATAACACCGGTCTATAGTATCTGTGTCTTCACCAATCGGCGTCGCAGACAAAGAAGCGTCTTCATAATGCTAATTTATTACTTCCCAATTTCTCGCATCCCACTTCTCATTCAATTACTCTTTGAGTGAATATATTGTCTCGTTTAATGAACGGCATTTGTGCCTACTGAATTTGCTTCCAATAGTGTTGCACTTATTTAGATTTGTTTCACCTAAATAACAAAAAAAATCAACAGGAGACGTGCATGTCTCGTTTATTTCTTGAACAGTTTAAAGGTCAGGTGGTATGTTAATGGGATCTAAGCAAATCACTTCTCCTTTTCGGTTCGAATTTTAGTTTAGTTAGTCTAGTTTGGATTTGGGAATAGCAGTCATGTAATGTTCGGGATTAGTTTCTTTTGTCGTTGTTGTTGTTGTTGATAAATTTATAGGTCTTTCAGGGTTACCAACCGTCGAGTAATTACTCCAGGTCTAGAGAATTTGTGGAATTTCACAGGCAGCGTATAGGTAGCATAGGGCGATTGTACGATTGTCTTACGTAGGGTAATTTGCCACTTTCGCTCATCATCAATCAGCGAAAAATGTAGAGGATCGACGTGACACCCCTGAGGGTGATATTCTTAAATAGTTCCGAAAACTAAATCAATCTTTTCACGAAATTGGATATGTTCTAATACACAATTATTCAGCATAAAGCGAAGACCAAAAATAATATTTGACGCATCCCTGCGCTAGCGTTGTTAATTTTTTCCAACGAACGTTTTCCCCCTCTCCGCTATCTACAATTCGTTTGCTGCGTAGGGGAGATTCCGATTTCGTGGTGGTGTTTGGCTCAAGTCAAAAAGGCAGGCGAACGCCTTAGATACCTTATAGAACACCAAAACTAACCGGACGCCCCAAACGCGAGCAATGCAAAACAACATGATCGCGTAATGAATCACCTCATGGCATCATTTCGACATCATGATTGCCAGAATTAGGGATTCCATCATGAATTCATGTCACTGTGACACGACATAATGTGACGACAAATGATGACGTCGTTACTTGGACACGGTGGGCTCATCCCGGAGGTACGTTACAATCAGATAGCTTGCAGTGGCTCCGATCCCGGTGGAAGTGCAAATTTACGCTAGGTACACAATTATTTTGAGGGTGGAGAAATCACAACTGACTGAATCTCCTAGTTTGTTTTCCGAAGCTAAAGCTCCCCCCTTTTAAACACCAGGATGGTTTTTTCTCCTCATCTGCTGTCTTTCATGTTTTCGGGCCTGCTGGGTTGGTCTATAGTGGCTAAGGCACTCGGCTGCTGGCCCGCTGGTCGCGGGTTGCTATCCCGGCTGCGACGGCTCCATTTTCGAAGGAGACGAAAATGCTGTAGGCCCGTGTGTTGAAATTTGGGTGAACCTTAAAAAACCCCAGGTGGTCGAAATTTCCGTAGCCTTCCACTTCGGCGTCTCTCATAACCATATGGTGCTTTTGGGAGGTTAAGGCCCACGTATATATCTTTGGTAACTAACTGAATTCCCAAAGAAGGCAAGCGGGTTAGGAGGAGACAGAAGGTTTGGTGGACAGATGAGATTAAGAAGTTTGCGGGTATAAATTGGCAGCATCAAGCACAGGACCGGGTTAACTGGCGGAACATGGGAGAGGTTTTTGTCCTGTGGTGGACGTAGTCACGATGATGATGATGATGATGATGATGATGATGATGATGAAAGTTATCTGGGGTACCCTGTATAAAGGACTGTATGATGAGGTCTTCCGCAACATGCGAACTTTTCTTGAGTGTGAATATTGATGTTGACTCTTCATGACGTGTGAACATAGCTTTTGTAAATGGTCATTTTTCGTGTGTGAATCTTGCACTACTTTATTGTTATTCATAACTTTGTGATGAAAGTCGCTACGTAAAAAAGAAGAGGAGTAGCTGGATCCACCTGCCCCTCTTTCACCACATTTATTATAAAAAAAAAACAAGAAGAGCATGGCTTTAACCGTCGAGTCATAGCCGAATGTACCCTGTGAGGTTTTTTTTTGTTATCAGCGCTTAGCTGACGATTTCAAGAGAACAGACTTTTGGACTAGTAGGTTTGCTAACGTTCAATGAAGCATAGCGCGGATAAGATGGGGACCACAGAAAGAACGTACCATACGTTCTGTCCCATTTCCGTGGTCTCTGTGTTAGTAGTGTTACGGCCTCATTGACAGTTAACTGTTGCCACAACTTTCACAGTGCTACTGAGAATCATTGCAGCAAAGCAGATACAAAAGTTGCTACTGTCGCACAGGTTGTGTGTTTCACAGCTTCTACTGATTATTTGGTAACCGTTTGGTCCCGGGGCTATAAGATCTCGCCACTGCGTGGCGACTCGTTCCTCGTCATGGCAATAACTAAGTTAAGATATTTTTCTTTATATCGTTCCTCTAGGCGGTATGACAGTGGCTAAGAGCAAGTGTGATTAAAGAGAAAGTCCGTGGTTAGCGCGAGCAACAAGCGCTAAACATTCTGCAGGCTTTGGCCGAGGTTGGTGCGACCGAGCAGAAAACGTTTCACGCCCTGCCTAACAGGCGCTAATGACGCCAGGGGCGCCACACTTGCCGCGAGTGGTGTTTGCCTTTTTTTTTGCTGTTTCTGAGGCCGATACAAAACGAAGCACTTATACGATGTTTGACGTACGTCGTGATGAAATCACGCCTTTGAGTATGCAAATCAAGATAAGTTTGCAGTACTGCTTTAAACATTGCTCGCTCCGCCAGAATGAATAACAAGGGTGCAAACAAGGCGACCCCTGTTTTTAAGAGGGGAACTAACCTACGAAAGACATTGATTGCGTATTTGACATGAACAAGCAGAAAAATAGGAACCCACCAGGGCCGGTTCATTATGCACCATCGTGCAGCGCTCCAACGCTCTGCTGTCGCTCTAACGCGCAAAGATTGTAAGTGGCTCTCGGAACAGCTCTGACCACGTATTGAATTATTTGAGAGGAAAAAAGAATAGCATTGGTGGCCTGGAAACAGGTGGCGGCTGCTGGAGTTCTAATTTATTACCGTATATTTCTAACGCGAGTAACGTGTACTGGTATATATCCTGTCACCTTGAGCACAACCTCAGTGAATGAATGCGTGCGTGACTATAAGGTAGGTTCCTTGAAACAGCTAATAGAGAAGTGCCTTCGTATGAAGACCAAACTTCTGCACATGAATAGTTTTGAGATCTGGCATCCACTGTCAAATTCCGTTTTGAAGCATGCCGTTGATGGGATACTCCGAAATAATTTAAGTGAGCTGGGGTCATCTTACCAAACCAATAAAAAATACAAATATTTTAATGCGAACTCGTTGGTACGGATCTATGCATAAAAATACAGCTCCAATTTAAACACGGACAAAAACCCATCACACGAGCACAATTTGACACAAGTAGCCTACGAATCTGACCCCAGTGGCCTACAGACTTAACGTGCGGCATATAATTCATCAAGACAACGTCATAGCCACCGCTGTGAGCACATAGTACGTTATGTCAAGTGCGCAGCACTTTGGGCGTTTGGGATGTCTTATTATGTGGTCGTACGCTGTCGTCATCGCTTGGCGCAACTCAGGCAAAACAACGCATAGAATAGCCATCTATTGCATACTGAGCACATGCTCACGCCAAGAAGTCGTCTTCCTCTTGTTCTTCCAGCGTCTTGATGAATGTTGAGTGCGGAGCTTTTCAAGGGCCCGGCCTGTCATACGCTGTCGCCGCCTCGTGTAACGCCGGCAAGATCATTTAAGCCATTAAAAAGAAGAAGAACCGAACGTGCAATGGAGAGAAAGAAAAAAAAGAGAAAGAAAATAGAGAGAGAAAACATGTCAGAAAAACCAGAAAGGAGAAAAACAAAGCGAGGAGGCAGGAAAGAGAAAATCGAGGAGAAGCAAAGAAGGCCGCTCAACTCCTCACTTCCTTCAAGCTTGGCACCACTAGAACGAAGTTGCCTTAATTTTGTAGGTTGTGCAATGCTACTTTGTTTAGCTTACGGTGACTAACATACAAAACTGTAGACTCAGGATCTGAGAGATGCGGAGGGCTCCGGATAACGTTGACTCCCGCACACTGACATGGTACAGTGCCTCCAGGACTGTGATTGAGTCTTTCGGGTGAATAGTTCACTACCTTCACAATTTTGCAGGGACTGCATGTTGACGATCACTGCGTTGTTGCGCCGAGTATGGAATTAATAGAAAAATTATTTACGTTTGGCGTATTAAGCGTGTCCGTACACTTTGAAAAGTACTTGAGTTCAGCAATGCCATATTTTGATCGAGCCGTTCCTCTGTTTGTCGATGGAACCAGATACCTTGTAAGTTTTGCGCAGGGGAGCGATATGGAGGGAGAAATTGTCATAATTACGTGACCAGCACCTATAGGCTTCAAACATTTGCCTAAAATTGAGAAACAAACTTCAATAGTCTCTGCTCAGTACTGGCGAGTGTTAGTGCGTAATAGTCGATGGATATACTGCTGGGAACCTCCAAAGAAGCAGTGGGGACTCGAGGTTCATTTCTGCCTTTTTGGTGTTACGTGACATAACATAGAGTATCAGCTTCAATATGATTACGCTGAATAGGCCTTTTTTTTGTTAGCGTGTTTCCGAATTACTTGAAAGTTTGAAAAAAATATTTTAATAACTGAATACGATTTCCTGTCATCTGAGTTGCCCTCTTCGAGATATTGCAGTTGTTCCAATAGGTAGCTATTATTTATGTCAATTTATTCGATGTGATTTTGAATGGGAAGATTCGTCATGGGAGCTTATACGAGAGACAAATAAAATGAAGAGAATGTTCCATACAGTGGTGCAAATCTGGACCTCAGTCTGGTAATGGGCTATCTTGTTATTAAGACTCATACGCCATTTCTATTTCGTGTCTCTCCAAAACCCAGTATCATGCTTATTGCTGTCAAACAGGTTGTGATTGGCTTGAGTGGACGGCATTAGCACTTGAGCGACGGGCTCATTGGTTGTCAGTTCAGCTAAGCTCCTCACCACACGTCATTCTTCAACGCTGCCGATCCTCTAAAACTCAAACAAAACTGAAAAAGCCATAGACTTCTGATAAAAGAGCCTGCTTTGAAATTCAAAACCCTTTCTAAAAGGAGAAGAAAGGCCTCGCGAGCGAAAGAAAGAGCTCTAGAGCAACTACTAGAACTCAACAAGAAGTGCGGGGCGGAAAATGCGAGGTTTCGGGAATAAATCAATTCATGTCGGGTTATCAGCAGTCCAGAGCAGGTGTTCGGGTGCAAACAACCCCAGCGCCACTACAAATGTCGAGAGATAAAAGCAAGTAAAAGCGTAGAGCAGACGACTGGGCAAAGAAAGAAAACCTGAGAATGTTTAGAATGACTTTGAGACGTATGAGAGTTTTTCACATTCGTCGCTGCCTCTGCTGCCTGTCCTCGCGCGGGACAGATAGCCTCAATTCGGCGCTGCGTAGAACGGGAGGACGAAGAAGGGTGGCGGGCTGCCTTGCTCCCAGATTTATTTCCCGAGCCGCTGCCCTGATCCCCGGGAATGGAGGTTTCGGTCGGTCGATTGGGACCGATAAATCTCGCGAGATGCTGCTGCCCTCATTTCGACCCTCGTTTTTTTTTACTTTTTTGTTGCCACCTTTTCTCGCAATGACTGATAACTTTTTTTTGATACTTACCAGGCTTGACCCGTCATTTTTCCCGCCATCGCCAAGTGCGCCAGAATCCTTGGGGCAGTTTTAAATTTGACAATCGGCTGGCTCTCGCTATATGAGACGCAGCTGGCGCAGTCAAGGCGCTTTCTCCCAGAGGGGAGAATATGTAGTTCCAACGAGCAGAACCTTCTCGGCCCGGGAAAGGTACTTGAAAACTCGCCTCGGGAGAGTAGGCTGTGAACTTGCCGCGACCGTTGTATGATTGATGAAATTGGCTCAGATTTTACAGCCTTCCACTGAAGGGTGCGGTAAGAGAAATATATCTGCAATATAATCGACCGCTGTGACTAAAATCAATAACACGGCAACGGTTATGGACGAAAAGCGTAGTACAAATCCAAATACAATAAGCTCCTGCGTTTGGGTGAAAGTACTTTTGTTTTATGTTCTCATATATTTCTCCCTAGTATCGTTCTCACGCTCGTTTTATCGTAAAATGACATTTCGCCGAATATTGGTATTGTGTCTGACTTATAGGATAGAACGCGCACGCACACACACACACACACACACACACACACACACACACACACACACACACACACACACACACACACACACACACACACACACACACACACACACACACACACACACACATATATATATATATATATATATATATATATCTTTAGGCTCAACAGACACACAACAGCTTGCAAACTTGTGAGCTACCTGCTTATATTATTCCTCAATATGTCTAAATAAAATATAAAATTTAGAGTCTTAAGTAAAGTGCATAAAGCGCACTACGCGAAAAAAATCAAGTCAATGTGTTGGAACTGTTCTTCTTACTAATACTAGTATAGTTATAACTAAGTCTTTGTTATATAAAGAAAGCATCTGCAAATTAGATGGACTGAGCATGAAACTCATCGTGCCTCTACTGTACTCTTTGAGGATTTTCAAGCTGAAGTTCATTTAAGGCAAAAAGCAAAACAGTACAATTTGCCTAGGGCACCAGTGAAAAGACATAGGAGCCTGACAAGGCACCTGCCCCTGTAAACCCAAAATCCAACATTTTTTTCTTGTTTTACCCACGCATGTAGTGGTGAAGCTCGCCTTCTGTGTGAGTTTCTCTTGACGAGACAGCCAAACGCGCTGCATGACCTCGAAGGTCATTTAAGATGCCGCTACACATTTGCTGTGGTAGATAGCCGCTGTAGCAGTGCAAGGAAACTTACAGGATTTCTGTACATTCAACGGAGATTACTCGGAGAAGAAAGCCGCCTCGTTTTCCCTCTCTGTCGAGGTACAAGAAAAGGATCAGGGAACACGAGCTGTGGCTTCGCGTACCCCACTGCCAACCGACGTCATCAGTTCCTTCTCTAATGCTCACGTGGTCTACGGTTTTCTTCGCCGCGGAAGGCAGAACAACGGCATCGTGCCGTGTTACGTCACATGACGTCACACGGAAATTCGTATAGCCGTTGTGACATCATAAATATTTGCTAATTTGACGTCATATGGTGACGTCATTACGCGATAGCAATTTTTTGCATCAATCATCTTTGACGCCACGGGACGGTCGCCGCCGAAGGTGAGATTTCGCGTTTGGTGGGGAACCTGAGGATTTCGCCTTAATAAAAGAGCATGTGTAACTCATCTGAGTGACTCTTTGATGACTTGACATGAGTATGACCCTCTTTAAGGAGATACGTTGGCTCTTTTGTGGGCCTCACGAACTTCAGACTAGACTGTAATGATCTCCAAGGAAAGCTCGCTTGTGTACTTAAAGATAGTCATATACGGGAGAAATCAGGACTCGCAAAAAAAAGTCTAAGGGCTTTTCTTTCTTTCAGATTGCTTGATGCAGTGCTGCTAAGCTTGCAGTCGCTGCTTCTATTGCCGGAAACAGAGGCCGCATCTAGTTAAAGGCGAAATGGAAGAAACTTGGTTAATCTCCCGCTAATGGGAACCATGTGTAGAGGTTAAGCAGCTGGCGCTAACGCTTCCACTGGCGGCGACGTTGACGCTGACGCTTATCAAGCGAAAGGCAAGTATAGGACGCCCTTGATGGAAGTCCAAACGCGCGATCTAGTGCCTTCATATATGGGTTGGCCAGTGAACGGTCGTGCAGCGCGAGCACGCGGTTTTAACTGCTAATGCATTTCTTGGTTGGTCAGGCATCCGGCGTTGTCTGCGGTGGTGTCCGCGTGCCGGCAGGCGTTATGTCTCCACTCTCACTCGATCTCTCACCGCAACATCTGCGGGCCTGTGCGCTTGTCCTCACCACTAGCAACAGGAGCATGTGTTGCGAGGGAGCGTAGGATAGGGTAGGTTCAGTGCTTCGCCGCTCCTTCTCTGGCCATTCGCTCTCTCTCCTCCCAGCGCCCCACTTTCCCACCGATTCGCACATCACTTTCAACCGCTCGTTGGCTGGGTGCCTCTCAAAGTTATGGCAGAAGCCGGTGAAGGTGAGTGTCTGACGTCAACGGTTCCCTCTTTTGGCGCAAGTAATGCATTCCTCACGACTTTTTCGGGGAGGTGGCGGCATTTTTAAAGACGATAGTCTTTCTTGGGGATCTTCGACGCAAAAATTGTGGTCTGTCTGTCTGTACATTTGTCTGTTCATCTACCCTTAATGGTTTTGGGCACTCTGAACAACACCAGCCGATACCCCAAACAGCCTACCCCATCCGCAGGCCCCACATATGTTGCTTAAGATTCAGCGATCATACTTGTCCGATTGTCAATTAAAAAGCAATTATTGCGCATATCTGAGGCCCCATAACAACCCGTATATATTCTGTATGTGCGTTTTTTACTAGAAAAGGCTTACATAAGTAATTATAAGGATCATAGCACTTGTCACGCTGCGCTGACCATGCAACGCTTGCATGAAAAGGTGAATGTTTCCAACGCTTTGCTAAGACGACACGGTGGTGGCACCTACCCGTCGCCTTGCGTTCTACACCTTATCACCTCTGATACGGGCGCGCACGCCCGTCTCAGAGCCGCGCGTTTCGTTTTCCAAGAAAACTGCCAGATAGCACTAATGTCTCACGTGTGACGTGGCTTGATGCGCTCGTTCGCCTCCGCTGCACGTTCTAGGCACTCTAACGCAGCGCCTCCAGAATACCATTCACAGATTTTCTTGCGTAGTAGATCAAATAAATGTTTTTTTTACGCTTTCCACATGCAATGCTATCGTCTTTCAATGACATTTGCAGATTACAAGTAGATATAAGGCCAATTTTTTTTACTACCAGACGCTGTCTTCATCGGCCTTGCAAGGCAAAAGAGGGAGAGGGGAGCAAAAGTCTTGTGGGTGTCTTTCGGGCCGGCACGAGACGCGAGCATGCACACTGCGGGTGTACGGAAGGACAGCGTTGCAAAGGCTAGTCAAAAGCTGCTTCGCATCTAAAAAACAAGGCCGCAGTTTCGCTACAAGGGCGAAGAAATAAATGCAGTAGCAACAAATCGGAAGGTGACACGAGGAATAGCAAGCAGATCGAAACGGGCAGCGCGCTGCTCACGCACTAATGACCTACGAAAACAATCCACATGGCACCGCTGCGAACTAGTAGCGTTCACAGCTCGGCACTTAACAGTTTCAGTTTCAGTTTATTTAGCAATCTTTTTCAGCAGTCATGTTAAAGTAGAGTGATTCAATGTTTTCATACAATGGCAATGGTCAACACAAAACAAAATGTAAATCAGGTTAAAAAGTGAAAATGATGCTGGGAAAGGAATTAAAAGCTGCTAAAAAGCAGCTTGATGGGATTCCTGACCCTGAGCATATTGGCCGCAGACTCGTGGTGATGTAAAAAAAGGAATAAAATACAAGCAAGTAAAACAGAAAAAAGTACAAGAACGCATAACACAAGCAAGTAAAATATCAACAACGCGCTGCTCAAACAAAAATGACGCACGAAACGCACTCGCAGGTACAAATGGGCATGAACCAGCAAGTGTCACAGTTGTTACAACATATTGTCTGAAAAATGACAGCTTTGCCTCAAAAGCGAACAGTGAACGCGATAGCAACAATTTGAAAGGTTACGCGAAAAATGGCATGCAGATCTGAACGTGCCACGCGTTTCTCACGTGTGCATGACGTAGCAAACCTAGTCACACGTACAGATGAATGCGATAGAGCCTCTTAGTTTTTACTTTGCTGTGTCTGAAAAGCGGGCCCTTTTCGCAAACGGAGACTGTGCAACGAGTGCAGCGAACTTTATGCGCCCGTTAATCACAAGACAATCGTTCCAGTGAAAGCCCAAGGCGTGCGATAGTCCCCCCGGCGAGATGAGTGATTGCACGCGTGAGCGTCCTCTCTCCGTGGGGCAAAGTGCGCGTGGGAAAGAGAGCACGCGCCGCCGCATCGTGACAATCTGGCGATGTGCGCTCATTGTGCCGTCTCGCTGGTAATGCTGAAAGCACGATAGTTCCACCAAAATGCCCAGCACCAGCGATAAGTGGTAGATACAAAAATAGCTTGCCGTTTGAACGTTGAAGGAGATGCTCCTTCGAGGCTCAGTGGCTAACGCCCCGCACTCACAATTCCGAGTTCGGACGTACGATTCTTCGCACTCCAGTCCTTTTCTGAATTATTTATTTCTTGCGTTTTTATATGTAAAGACACGTATACATATACGGTTAATTAAGACGACACCGACTCCGGTAGCTAAATCCAGCTGAGAGGGTCCATATAATTGCTATCGCAATAAAACCACGCACGTTTCGTAAATGGGGACTGTGCAGCGAGTAAAGTGACCTTTGTGTGCCCGGTAACTACAACGCAATCCTTCCGATGAAAGCCCAAGGCATATGATTCTCCGTCAATGCGAGATGAGCAAGCGCACGCACAAATACCTACCCCCTTCCCCCCATCCCCCCCGTGGCGGGCAAAAGTACTGCAACGGCCGGTCTGCAGGCGTGGGCTTGCTGCCTCCTTTTACGGATTAAGCAGCCACTGCGAGTACATTTGCGCTGTTTCTACACAGTGACGATGGCGCGCTCCGCGTGAAGGCATCGCGATCCAAGTCCTCACAGAGTGGTTCGCCACATACTAATCGCATTTTAAAACATTCCTCCCGGGCCACTTTCTCATGCTAATTACTTCCGCTTGTAGGAAGTGGTGAAAGCAGCATAGGTGCGTTTGGGGACAGTCTGACTTTCTGCCACCCATGCATTGGGCAGTGAATACGCACATGCAACGTGGCGAAAATCTCAATTGTTAAAGCTCGAACACCTTTTATTCGCTGATTGTGAAAATTTTCAATGCTCGTGTGCTTAGATTTATCATTTAGGTGCACGTTAAAAAACAGCAGCTCGCTGAAATCTTGGGAGCCTTTCATTACGACGTCCTTCATAATCATATCTTAGTTTCGGGATGTTAACCACCTAATCTTGTGGTTGTCAAACACTTTCCTGAAACCATCATATGTTTGGTCACCATAACGATGGGATTATGGGCCACATTGCATCGACTGAACACATCAACGCTGTGGTGTGTGCAGGGATATGCGTGTGTATAGGGTTTCAGTGCCAGGGACGCAAAGCTGCTTAAGTTTTTCTTATCACCGTGGGTGCCGCTGGGGGCGCAAAGGAATGCAAGAGCGTGGGTACCTAAGCCGCTTGCGGTTGCTCGAACTAAATGTCTGTAGTATCTGAATAGCCTTGTGTTTGATGGACTTACTTTGGCCTACACTGACAACACTATGTCAGAGCTTCTTTATTGGCGCTTTCTGGAAGGTGAAGACAGCATGAACCAGTAGATTCACAACCTGCGGTATGTACACTAGTGAGTGCGCGGCAATGTTCAATTTGAAAACATGTCCTCAGTGCCCGTCATGGTGCGATGACGCCGTTGTGCGGTAGAGAGGCCTTAGCTAGTCTAATAGTAAATTTTTCATTGCTTACCCACGAAGCCTGGAGTCGCTGACTGGCAATGTCATTCGTTCAAGTAGCTTCCAACCATATGCACGGCACTTGAATATATACATGTTGCACGGAGTTTCCAAGACGTTTTTTTTTTGCGATATTGCCTGCGTGCTTTTACAAAGTGACTTTCATGGTATGTTTCACGTCCTGATGCAGCATTCGCACTGCGAGCACATGCATGGTCTATACTGTTGTGTGCTGCTCTGGAAGTCGCGTGCTGGAAAAAGTGCCGGTGTCTCATTTCATCAATTTCCTGCTTGTGGGGAACTATTCGCGAAGGGGCAGATAGACATTGGCTGAGAAAATCTCGTGGTTAATGACAACTTTCCCTCCACCGTCGCTTGCAGAAAGCATTTTCTTGTGAGTGACTGTGCCAGTGGACGCAAAATTGATAAACTCATTCCTGGTGTGGTGCCAACGGTATTCTAAGGACACCCGTCGTACCTTGTGCCCCCTGTGAAGAAACTAGGCAAAAGATGAACAGCTCAAAACTTCGCTTCTTCAAGCACACCGACCAAATGAAAGGCAGAGCCAGCATATCCCGAGCATGCCGTATTGAAGACGTCGGCTGGAGAAGCCGAACAGAAATTCAGATAACGCACGCAAGGAAACAACGCACAGTGAGTCCTTCGACACATATCAGAGACATTGTCCAAAAAAAAAGAGTAAGTTTTCTGTCATTTATTCTGCCGGTCGGTTACGGATCATGTGGCAGAGCCTTCTGAAGGCGACGCACGAAGGTACATGCACGGAATATGAAATATTAGTCATTCTACTCATTTCTTCAAATTACAGAGAAAAAAATGCTGTTCTCTGACGAGTCTATGATCTCCAGAGACCGTATATGTCATGTATGCTTGCTACCATGCTTCCATTGCATTGCATGGTAATGTGATAAAAGAGGTGGCGCACACATGAAGGCTCCCTATGGCGAGCGCCTCCGTAGGGTTGCGATTGGTAGAAGCAGTCTCCCGTGCGCGCGCTGTAAAAGACATGGTAAAGGAAGCGAGCCGAAGGATGGGGCAATCGTGGCTTATCAATTTTCTCTCGGTCAGCTGTATGCAACGTGTTTCTGGCTGCTAAAAGTATGTACCTTTTGCAAGTACTTAGTTGTACGCGTAAAAGCATTCACAAAGTCCACATGATATTCGCCACGTTCATCTGGAGCTCTACGTGGGAGAGAACATCTCGAACGAACTTGTTTCGGCTAGTTAAGCAAGGAGGGCTGTCTCTGTGTCATCTGTTTTTTAACCAAGTATTATCACTCATTAGAAACCAGAGAGACTCTTTTTTTACGTTCTTTATTTCAAACAACGCTGTTACACCACATGCCTGACTTCTTTGTATCTTCAGACGGGCGGGAAAGACACACCTTGTCACCGTGATTGCGCGAAGTAGTGGTCTCATATCGTTTCTTAAGGGCGAGGTTTTCGATAGATTACCTAACTAATGTGAAAAGAAAGCGCCTTATGAAAGACCTAATACAGAATGTTTTTCCTGCGCCTTATGAAAGACCTAATACAGAATGTTTTTCCTGTGCCCCTGTACTGTTCAAAGTATGAAAAATCATATGGTCATGATGTACTAAAGCGAGTGAAAAACATGTGTATACCACCCAATGTGAAAACCTTCTTTTTTAAACTTCATACGGGAACCTTGCCAGTAAAAACGTGGCTTGAAGAGAGAGGGATGTATGTACCATGGGGAAGCAGCTGTCTCCTGTGTAACAAACCTGAGACCATTGAACATGTGTTTATTGATTGTAAGAACGCTATTTTCTTTTGGGACATTTTACAGAGGACTTTAAAAAAGATTAATCTCTTACTTCATATGCAATTCGTTTTTTGCCTTGTGATACTTCTGTGCAAAATTTGGATGTTATAATTTTACTTGGTCTTCATTCGGTTTGGCGTAGTATGCTATCGTACAGACACTGTGATGTGAAAGTTCTATCCGTTAATGAGTGTTTCGTGGAAGCTGTTATAAAAGTGCGAGTTGTGTATAAGACTACCGACTGTGTTGAAGATGATTGATTGATTTGTGGGGTTTAACGTCCCAAAACCACTTCTGATTATGAGAGACGCCGTAGTGGAGGGCTCCGGAAATTTTGACCACCTGGGGTTCTTTAACGTGCACCCAAATCTGAGTACACGGGCCTACAACATTTCTGCCTCCATCGGAAATGCAGCCGCCGCAGCCGGGAATCGAACCCGCGACCTGCGGGTCAGCAGCCGAGTACCTTAGCCACTAGACCACCGCGGCGGGGGGTGTGTTGAAGATGTAATAGCTTTGTTTGACGCGTTATCACGCACTAAACACGTGTGATAGTGATTGTCATATAAGCTTGACCTGTCGTCAAGAAGGCAATAAAGAAAAATAAGGAAGCGAGCGCACGCTTCCAGACCGGCCATGGTACTGCGCGGTAAATGTGCGCTGTGTCGCTACGCGCGGGGCGCCGAGCACGCTCTTTGCGCCCTATCGCTCGTAATGCTGAAAACACGCTGATATTTCTCCCGAGATGGGCACCACCAGCGGTAACTGGTGTATGTAAATAGATTGCTCTTTAGACGTCGTACACGACGTGCGCCTTCGTGGCTCGATGGCGAACGCCACATGTTCCGGAGCGAGAGGTCACTGGTTCGATTGCACGCGCTGGAAAGCAGTTTTTTTAATTATATATCGTTGTTGCTTTCACACACACGCACGCATATATATATATATATATATATATATATATATATATATATATATATATATATATATATATATATATGTGTGTGTGTGTGTGTGTGTGTGTGTGTGTGTGTGTGGTGTTATGCATAAAGGCCGCAACAAATGATGACGCCGACGGCAAAACCAGCTGACAGTATCCATATCATTGCTATCACAATAAAAATGTCTAATTAGATTACTATTCAACCGTTGAAAGCCATTTTGGGCAAATTTTATCCGACGGAACTTTTCTACTGAAGCGTGCCTCATAAAAATTCGTGATCGTTGCGCACCAGATCACTGAGTTCACTTTTAACACCCTACTTTCAAGTAGCACATGTACCATTGGTGTTGATCGCATGAGAAGAAAACTGATTATGATGCCAGTTGTTCAATTAGCATCGCAAATCAACTGGCCTCTAATGAAGTCCAATTCTCAATGAATAGTTAAATGGTATACTCGTGTTCCAATTGAAGTTCAGTATGAGTTCGAAACGCCTGCCAACATGTGCGCGCTATGAAGTATATACGCCCTGTATGAAGTGTTGGCACCTGCCTGGCTAATCCCACGTCGGGATCAGGTTAATCAAGCCTCCAAGCCCTGTCATGGGCGTACTGGACAGCCAGGAATTGTTGGATATGTTCGTATAACTTCATAATCTCTGCAAGCCGTTCTAGGGAAATGCCAGGGCCAGGCAACCTATGCTAGAAGAAAACCTATCTAGTTGTTCGACCAGGATGACTCATTAGCAGTATTGGATACTCAGCAGAAAGCAGGTGACGAAGGAGTTAAAGAAGCAAAAAATGAAAGGTCTGGGACATCACACAGAATGAACTTAGACGGCTTAATTAAGAAGCCGGTGTGTGCCAACTTCCGTGCCGCTCCAGTCCCCGATATAATAAAATGACAGGAACTAATTAGCTTCCGAAATACTCTCTTGTTCATGCCCCGGACAAAATTCAGAAAGCTGTGCCCTATAAAGGAAGCAGTTGATTGGTGCACTAATTTTTTTATATTGCTGTTTTACACTTTACTCAAATAACGCGGGTATTCAGGATGAGTAAGACAGAACGTTTGACACCAATTAATTTTAGAATGTCTTGGAAACGGAACATTTGTAATGCCGTCTGGCAATTTAGTGAACGCTATTTGAACGGAGACATCTCGCGTGTCCATGTATGGTATCCTTACTTCTACCTAATACGGTTTTACTTGTACAAGCCAATTTTCATTGTTTTTTATCTGCCACTTCTGCTCTGCTACCTTCAAGGAAATGAAAAGGAGAAAGTCACATACTGTCTTGTCTTGAAATATCTGCGATCTTTTTTGTTGTAACCCCGCAGAGCTCTGTAAGTACTGAGGGCTGTGCGTTCACATAAAATACGAAGGACGAAAGTGCACTCGTATGTCCTGGGCTCTCATTTCATCATTTTTATATTATATTAATGGTGCACATTGCTCAGTGTGACTCCATACAAAGAGGCCCGGTTTAATATTATAAGAATTAACAGTTAAATATGACTTCATATGCCATGAGGTAAATGAAAATTACCGGGGTCATACAACAAGGTTCCCCGAGAATACCTAATACCCATTTCTGAGCTATCGATCAACATTTTTGTTTTGCGACCATTCTTATTTTTTTATGACAATACAAGTGCATTCTGTTGCTTGTGCGTTGTTATGAGAAAGAGAGTTGAAGTATTACAACAAGCGTTTTGAGTAACGCACACAACTGCGTCCTCACATCTAGCACCGCATTGTTACAAGATAATTGCGCTAAAGATACCGGTGAAAATATGCGCCATCAAGAGGTGGTGACACAAGAGAGTTCCAGTAGAGTCTGGCGACAGACGACATAGTAACAACATGCCATATTTCGAAATTCGATGACACAATTTTTTGTGCTCGTGTTCTGGCGTATATTTAACTTGAAGTGTGTGGTTACTTCACCATGTGGATGAACATAAAGTGCCTTAATCTAGATCACAAATGCGCTGTATACCTATTTAGAAATTCTACTCCTGCTTGGACATCATGTAATGATATTTCTTTTTTTTTTGCTTAAGTAATTCGGATGGGAGAGCTTCTTCGATGCAAAATTGACTTCTTTAGCACTGTCGCTGCTTCTAAAGTGTCTGTACAGGACAGGTCAAAAGTTCCCAAGCCACTACACCATGTATTCCTATGGCAGCGAGGACTAAAAACTTTTGACTCCCCCTCCTCTCCCCCCGCACAAGTTTTTCATCTTAGTCTGCATCCATCAATCGTTTCAAGGCATCCATTATATTTGTCAAGAGTTTCATACGTGGAAATTACGAATTGAAATCTGACTTAAATGACCAAGAGTAGTGGCAAGCAAGACGATAAACCAGGCGTACTTTAGCGAGAATTTCATTAAATATTGCTATCTCATTCTCCCTCTCTCTGTAGGACGAATAGCCCCTTTGCTAGGAGGAATCAATATAACGTACTGCTGTTTCTATGGAAACAGTTAGAGCTTGAGGAAGTCGGCAACTTAGATCCTGTTTGACTGAGGAAAAAAAACAGTTCGACAGCGCAAGCTCGACGACGAAGCCTGCTTTAAACCGAGATGCAATGCGGCCTTACTCTACGGGCGCTTTTCGAATATTCAGCTGTCAGTGCGGCTGTGCCTAAAAGCTTTGCTCGGAGCCTTTCTGTCAAAGACTAAACCTCCTACGCTAAATTTTCTTGAGGCACAGTCTTAGCGTCAGCGCCATCGCGTATTCATAAACTAGGTTTACTAACGTCACATCTACTGCGAATCAAGTCTTTCGCGTCTTTTAGTTTCGAGGCGAAGCATGCGTTTTTGACCTGTTTTTATGTACGTGCAGTTTCTACGGCGATTTGACCATCCAGGAATGCTTTCTTCCTTTCTCAGACACAGGCACACATGAACGGATTAGACAAAAAAAAATAAAGAACTCCGCAGAATAGGCAAAACAAGATTTAGGTCACGTCTCCGAAGTTGGGGAAAAGAGGACTTCGTCAGACTGGCACTCTGCATCCCTTAATGGCTTTAGAGAATCCCCGCGGAGACAGGTAATTTTGTTTCGGAGCGTGGTTGGCGGACCACTCACACTTCGCCTTCCTTGCTGGAAGACTCATCTCAAACACTTTTTCGTCCTTAGTATTCTTCTCCTCATAGCCATTTCACGTCTATTACCTTTCTGTTCCCCGTCGGTTGCCAATGCTCCTTAGTCAGAGTGCCAATCACGAGCGTTCATTTCCTAGGTTTTCACATGAGCATTCGACTCGTTTCTGTGAAACATGTCTCCGCACACGTGAATATACCAATCCTTATTCATTTTGTCGAATGCCGTATATTTTTTGACTTACCTTATTTAGGGCGGATGTAGACTTGTGTCTAATGATGTGACTATTTATTGTGATGCTTTCATGCATCGAAAAGTGCGAATTGTACTGTGCCTCTCGGAGTACTTTCGTGCAGAAAAAAGCGCCGCTTGCAAGTTCTTCTTTGAGTGCGCCACAAGATTAGTTTTTGCAAGAAACCCGGGAAATTGCACAGTTCCGAGAGGTAAATATGAATAATCTAATATTTACTCAACTCATCAGGAGCGAACGTTCATTAGAAATATGAGGTAATAAATATTCATCACTTCTGTTTCATGTATGCATGAGACAAAGCTGACTGCGCTGCTTATGGCCGTTCAGCCTTATGTGTCCACCGAGGCGCACGTGGCCAAATTTGGTTTCGTAATAAGTCCTCGATCTTTGCAGTCAGTGTTTCTTCTCTGAAATTTGACGGACTGTGGATCTAGGCAAATACTTATATGCAGGATATGCTTGCTTTCTTGACTCTGAATCAAGATGTAGATCATAGGCGAGGAAAAAAAAGCGGTCACTTTTAGTTATACGCAAGCTGTTCTCGCATCGCTACTAAGGAGAAAAAGAATATTTCGGCTCTAAGTTATTGTATCATATGAGCAAAGAACACAGATTGGTAAGCACTATGAGTTGCGTACACTGCATTTCATTCATTATTATGCTATTTCGATACATTTGGCAAGCCCGAACTGAACACCGTGTTGCAGAGGATGCAGTGACAACACGACGGTGGACGCAAATTGTGTGGCCCCGCCATGATGGTCTAGTGGCTAAGGTACTCGGCTGCTGACCCGCTGTTCGCGGGTTCAAATCTCGGCTGCGGTGGCTGCATTTCCGATGGAGGCGGAAATGTTGTAGGCCCGTGTGCTCAGATTTGGGTGCACGTTAAAGAACTCCAGGTGGTCGAAATTTCCGGAGCCCTCCACTACGGCGTCTCTCATAATTATATAGTGGTTTTGGGACGTTAAACCCCACATATCAATCAACGCGAATTGTGTGTACTATAAGGTGGAGATGAATTCAGTTTCGTTTTGACGCAGGAAGATTCATCTGCACTTGGAGCAGATATCCTGTCGTCTCGACAAAAACAACTGGCAGGAATAATGTTTTAGGCATACGTGTATATGTGTTAGACACACAAGTTTTGTGTGAGGCGAATCTGCTTGTCGAAACGTGAGCTTCTGTACAACCCTTGTTAACGAATTTGTCATTATACACAGATGTCATTTTTACACAGGCAGATATAAAAGTGCCAAATTAATAAAATCTCAGCGAAAACAGACAATGCCAAACACTAACGCACCAGCTCCTGCTTTGTGCAGCATTTACGTTACACTTCCTATGTAGAATAAAACATGCTTTTATACCGCAATGTTGTAACACACATCCAAACATTTGTATCATGTTCTTCTTGAAAGCGAAAACTATAATTTGCCACAAAGTATGGTGTGTTCAAATTTTGTTTATATTATTCACTATAAAAAGATTTTATTGTTCTAGACCCAATAGTGCGCCTCAAAAAGGGATGTGTCAATTCAAGAAATATTTGGGGGGATACAATTCGTTTACGGATACTTGTCATTTTGTTTTGAAAGCTAAGTAAAAACACTTGTAATATGATAAATATCATGTTATGATCAGTAGTTAACGTTCTGTGCTAATATTTGTGTTTTCTAAGTATTGCTTTCACTTTTAAATATTTTTCATACAATACATTTGACCTTATATGTGTTTGTGTGACCCTGTCCTAGACACAACTCGTGCTCGACACCTTTTGCTTAATCATTGCTTAATGATTGTGGATATTAAAGAACATATGGCATGACAATTTGTGATGTTGAAATTGAAGTATCACACACACAGATATATATATATATATATATATATATATATATATATATATATATATATATATATATATATATATTATTTATTTACAATACTGCTAGCCCTTGCGGGCTGTAGCAGGGGTGGGAGGTGAACAGGTGAACAATACACAAACAATGTTAGGCAAAAAACAAGTCCAGCCGTCGTTGAAAATCCTGTGAGGATCTACATCCTGTAAGTACCTCGGGAGGGAGCGCATTCCAGTCAACAATAGATCGCACCAGAGACGAAAACTTAAATACATCCACCCGCGGTACATAAGCTTGGACAGAAAATGAGTGATTGGTACGAGCCGACACTCGTCCTGGGGGGCGCAGGTATACACTGGGATCCAGCTTGTAGTTCTTATGATACAGGTCATAAATAAATAAATAAATAAATAATATATATATATATATATATATATATATGAAAAGGGCCGCCATGGTAGCTCAGTTGGTAGAACATCGCATGCGTTGTTCAAAGGTTGCAGGTTTGGTTCCTGCTCACGGCAAGCTCAACTTCTCTTTTCATTCATTTTTCTTTCTTCACATTGAAATTATAATTAGGTCTTGTAGCTTTTGCTATGTTTTCCTTGCAGTATTCTCTGTTAGATTTAATTATTATTGTGTAAAAGAAGAAAAAAACGAGCCGTGAAATATACACTTTTTTTCTTCATACATTAACGAGGATGTCGATCTGGCAGACTTGGTTCCTTTATGTAGCATACGAGAGAATATTGGTCAGCTGCCAGCTTGCAATAAAATCACGTGCTACCTGATGCCGAACAGGCTGATAAAGAGTGTTCCACAATCGCCACCATGACGTCTGCTAGCGTTAACTACGTTTAATTCACATATATATACAATAAAGTGGATGGGGAGGTGGGCACCGTCATATATATATATATATATATATATATATATATATATATATATATATATATATATATATACGTCGGCAGAATAAACAGTTGTTATGTGAAAGCGGAAAATGCATCTACTTTCATATTTATAACCTTGCGGCAACCGAAGTTATTCTTCTGCATATAAGCCTTATATATATATATATATATATATATATATATATATATATATATATATATATATATATATATATATATATATATATATATATATATATATATATATATATATATATATATATATTAACAACAGCGAGGTAAACCAGCCAGTGTTCGCTGGCTCTGGTCCACGATGGGACGACGTCGAAGACTGGCTCCAAAGCTTTTGACCTTGTCAACAGCTTGAACACGTGGGACGATTCCTGGAAGTTATGTACCCACCTCTTCTACTTGTCTGTAGTCAGGAAAACCTGCTTTCGGAAACATAAATCATTCATTATCCGTGTTCTGCATCCTGTTTAAGTCACACACTTCTTACCTTGAGGACGTTCTTGCATTGTGAACGTGGGTAAACTCCGCCATGTATCAGGCCGACCAAATACGCCATATAATTAAAGGTGTAAACAAGATCGCCCTTAACGTCCTTGCTACGCAAACTCCTGCCACCACTCAAGACGTCATCACCATCTGCCAGCGGCTCCAGACTCTTTGGTTTTGCTACGATACGTACGACAGTCACCTTCCTGCGGCCTTCGACCTGCGAACGCTGATTCGCGACAACGTTCTTGAAGAGTTTCATAAGCGTTGCTCTTTCTTCACTCCGCAGTCCCCTCTATCTGCTGCTCCGACCAACTTGCTAGGCATCATTAAGCAAGAGATAGCGTCCGCGTCACGTCTAACAAGCTCCGATGATCCCGGCGCTTTCTGCAGCCACGACCGTCCCTACGCCTGTACCAGGAGGCTATTCACCTATCACTTTGTTGGAACTTCATATGCGTCTATATCCTTACTGCACCACGCAGCGACCTCTTCGAATTATCTTCTGTATACTACTGTGGCTACCAAGGACACATATGTTGGTTTTGCTGACGGTGCCAACAAGATAAGAAACGTGGCTACGCTCCTTAAAAACGTGCAAGCGTCTATCTAACCCCGACCTACCAACGGCAGCCCTACCACTCTTCTCCTCATCGTTCGCCTTCTTCTCCTTGCAGCACCGATATTCCTGTGTATTCTCGTCAGCCTCGCTGCCGGTCACCACCTCCAGGTCACCGTTGAGTGCCGCCTCGTTGAGCCGCCTTCCATGTCCTGAACGTCCACTCGGAAAACTCCCTGATGCAGTTGTAGGAGAGGAAACTGCATGCACCGGACAGTCAACAATTCCTGCGGAGCGGTCATGAAACTTATTGGCAGCATTAGTCAAAGGTGTACCCGTCGAAGCTTTTTTTGAATACTGGCACTGCCATTTCGATTATTGGCGCTGGCTTTACCACCTGACTTCGAAAAGTGACCACGCCTTACTGCGGCCCATCTCTACGATTAGCGACGAACACCGTCATCTGTCCCCTCGCACAGAGTCCGGTTCGTGCTTGCATCGATGGTATTGGTCATCACATGTCTTCGTCGTTCTCCGTGAGTGCAGCAACAAACTCATCTTGGGTTTGGACTGCTTGTCTTCAGCGTCCGCATCTATATCTTGTCACCAGCACCTCATACATCTCCGTGCCACTAAAGTTTCTCTGCCCGAACATGAAGGGTACATTCACCTCATCACCACCTCAGATTATGTTCTGTCGCCATCTGAAGAGGAAATCTTAAGCATTAGTGCCAGTAGTATTGTGGATGCCGACGTGTTCATGTTGCCTTATGGTCGTACTCAACATCGTGGCATTCTTATTATCCAAGTCCGCATTCTATCTTCGAAGGGGGGGGGGGGTCCTGTCTTCCTTACTGCAATAAACCAAACTCCCTAACCATTACTGCTGCCATGTGGATCAACAATCACTTGTGCAGTTGACCTTAATCCCGTTGCTGTCGTTGTCTTTTCAAATCAAAAACTACCATAACCAACCTCACCGCAACTCAAGCCATCTTTAGTGTCTACCATAAGCCCCAATCTAACAAAAGCCCAGAGAAAAAATTTGGTTTCCTTACTGAACTGACATCGTTCTTTATTCAACGTCAATTCACTTGTCCTTGGTATGACCACTCGGAGCAGCGGAGTTGTCATACCAACTACTCACCGCTTTCAGGCTAACGGCTCCCGTATAATTCACCGGTGCCCATATCGCGTGTATTTGTGAGAACGCAAGATCATCGAGGAAGTTGTTTCAGACATGCTGCCACAAAACATCATATGACTATCCACGAGTCCCTGGTCTTCTCCAGTTGTTTTAGTACAAAAGAAAAACGGTACAGTACGTTTTGCTTCGTTTACCCAGCGCTCAACAAGTTAATGCACAAAGATGTTTACCCTGTGCCACGTATAGAGAACGCTATGCATATGTTGCATGGCTCAGAATATTTTTCTAGTTTCGATCTGGAATCGGACCACTCGCTAATACAGACGTCCGAATCTTACAAAGAGAAGACCTTTTCCATCCCGCAAGGGCTGTACGAAATTGACGTAATGCCCTTCGGGCTTTGTAACCCACCCGCTGCCATCTAACGTATGATAGACCAAGTACTGCGTGGCCTCAAGTAGAACTTACTGTTTTAGTCCACGTTCTCGCAACATCTACAGCATCTTGAAGAAGTTCTAGCTTGCTTTGTAAAAGCTGGTATACAGCTGAATAAAAAAACTGTTCTTTCGCCAGCAAGACGATTGAAGTTCTCGGGCACTTAGTCAGAAAAGAAGAAATTAGACTGAACCTCGTGCAGCTTGCCACTTTCCTTGAGTTCCCTCGTCCCCTGTGTCAGAAAGCGCACTTTTCTCGCCTTAGCATCTTATTTTCACCACTTCATACGTGACTTCACGGCGCTTGTGTCTCCACTACATCAACTTTTTGCAAGTAACGTGCCCTTCGTCTGGGGTGAAGCCTGTGATAGCACTTTTGTGGCGTTGAAGCAAGCCCTCAAATCTGACTCGGTACTGTTCCACTTCGATTCAAGCGCACCCAACATCCTTCACACCGACGCTAGCAGCCATGGACTTGGTGCCGTTCCCCTGCAACGGGACCCCACCTCACGTGAACGAGTCCTCGCCTACACCTTGCTGCCTGCTGCAGACAGCAAGGTTTAGGCGAGGACTCGTTGTCTGCTGGAGAGAAGAACTACACAATAACAGCAGGAGTGACTTGCCACTTTGTGAGCCGTACAAATATCGGCCATATACCTACGGCCACCGCTTCACAGTCGTCACTGACCATAACGCACTGTGCTGGCTTTCGTCTCTAAAAAAAAAAAAAAACCTTATTGCCTTGGCCGCTCGGTCGCTTGCAGGAAAACTATTTTTATGTCGCCTACAGGCCTGGAAAATAGCATCAAGACTCTAATGCTCTCTCTCATTGTCCATTATCCAGTAATGATTACTCACAGTCACCACTTCTCTCTGAAACTGATTTAGGCATCTCAGTGGTTAGTTGTCTAAGATACACCAGCCCGTCAATCTTTGTGTCGCAACAATGCATGCTGCCGCTGCATTATAGCAAGCTTCGAAGGCACTTCCGCCGCTTTGAACGCCTGAATTTGTCGACAAGTTGACCAATTCAAGGTTCACAGTGGTGCCCTACATCACTACATCTATCACTTCTACGGGAACAAATGGCTCCCAGTTATACCAAGATTACTGCAACGCGATGTTTTTCACATATTTAACAATTATACCACCACCAATTATTTAGGCTGCTACAAAACGTACGAAAAGATGCGAAGTCGCCGCACTTGGCCTTGCCTCTCTTCAGCCGTTTACGTGTCCTCTTTTAAAGCCGTAAGCGACCCACCACAGCTCCTCCCGCTCTCCTGCAACCTCTTCCTTGCCCGCTTTTCCTTTCAAAGCCCTTGGGATAGATTTTTACGGCCCTCTTCCCGTAACATTCAACTGGAATTGTTAGATTACGATCGCTGTTGCCCATCTAACCCGCTACGTGGCAACAGCCTCGCTACAAACTGGCACTGCCACGGAAGTCGCTGTTTTTGTTTTTTTAGGGGCGATGCTCCTTGGGGTGTGGGTCGTTACATCATAGTTGTATAGTGCAGTAGCCACTTCTAGTTAGCTTTAAGACTTGTTCACTAGAGGACGTTGTAAGTTATGGTGTTGAAAATATTATCACAAGATGGCACTAGTGGTTTTCGTATAATAAGAATTCACAGCATTTCCACGCTGTAAATGATGATCAGTAGGCGAAGGGTCCATCGTTCCATCCGATGCGTGCTCTAGTGTGATTGAAGCAGATGGGTGGATTGACGAACAGACAGACAAACACACGAACGGATGGACGGACGCTTCACCTCACTCATTATCATTCACTCCATGGAAATGCTGCGAATTTCTCCTGCGCTGTACATTTTTACGCCACAGAGCTCTAAGAGTTTTGCTCTGTGACCGCGGAAAAGTCTGACCTTTTTCTGTTGTTGCTGAGGTTCTGCGCGCTACCAGCACCATTCACGAGACATATCTACCTACCTACCTACCTACCACCCGTAAAGAAATGGCGTGACAGAACGCTTTCATTGCTTGCTCTCTCACATTATTGTAACTTGCATGAACCCCGACCACAAGAGCTGGGATGCAATTTGGCCGTTCATGACGTTCGCCCATAATACATATACGCAACCATTGTGTGCAACGCACCACCACTTCTCTCCCTTTCTCCTTGTCTGTCTCGACTTTTCTGTCTCGCCTCGCACACTGCCGTTACCTTGTCCGAATCAACACCAACACCTCTCAACAAGCTCGGAAGTCATGCTACGACTCGACTCATCGTGCCGTCACCTTTTTTCCAGGAGATGTTCTGCTGTGGACTCTATGCAATCGTGTTCTCGGTTTGTACGAAAAATTCATAGGTTGCTTTATTGGCCCCTACATGCTCACAGAGCGAACATCTCCTATCATTTATCGTGTTTCACCCCTTCTTCCGATCACCGTTGCCGTGGGACAGAAATCAGCTATGTCGTTTGGTTAAAGTACCTCACGCAACGCAATTGTTTGCTATTGCGCAGTTAGGCAGCGCTGCCAGCACGAGCGGGAATTAGTATGAGCACACAGTTGGTTACTATTCTTTGTCATCTGGTCATACCACCATCATTTGTACAAGTTCATCAGCTGTAGAATTATCATCGTCAACAAGTGATGATGATGTGTGGCGGTTTGTGGCGCAAGGGCCAATTGATGGCCAAAGAGCGGCATTTCAATGAGTAGAGATGTGGACAATAAGATGTTGCGTGGCTGTATAGAGGCCTTAAAATTCCTCGCGATAATGCGGGTAAAAACATAAGTATTAGGATCATGACAGTGGCGTGATATGCATAGTAAAAAAGGGTGACCAAGGTTTCGATAATAAAAACGTGTAAAAATATTTGGCACTAGCACAAGTGCCTCATTAGCGCCCTTGTGTCCAAGGGCTGCGAGGCAAGTGCTTTTAAATGTAGTCACTGCAGCAGCAACCTCTCTAAAGAGGTTGTGCTACGCATTTCCTGGGTATATGACATGATAAAAGCAAACATCTCTTGAAAAAGCTAGCACAGATTTATGAGTGAACAGTGGTTCCCTACCGACGAACATTGCCGGGTGTAAAGGTATATGTTGTCGGTAGGGTAATGAAAAGTGTTGTTTTCTTAGAGTGTCTAGTTGTTTGCACAGGATTAAAATGTGAAGAACTGTTAGTGCTTCACCACATCTGTCACACAATGGTGGATCACCACCAGACAAAAGATGTGAGTGTGTCGTGTATGTGTGTTCTATCCTGAGCCTCGTTAGTGTTACCTCTGTGTGGCGTGATTTTGATATTGGCGGCCAATGTCCAAGGTGTGGCTTAATAACATGTAGTTTGTTTTGTGTTTGTCTATCCCACTTGCTCTGCCAGTAGTCCCTGAGCTTTCGTTTGAGAGACAGTTTAAGGTCAAGGGAAAGGATTGATATGGATGTAGTGGCAGTGCTTTTGTAGACGGATGCAGCAAGTTGGTGCGCCATCATGTTGCCTTAGATCCCGCGGTGCCCTGGCACCCAGCACACTAAGACATGTTGTTTGAGTGTGTAGAGAGTTCATAAAATACAGTAAAGTGAGACGAGGACAGGGTTGCTTTATTAAGAGTTTGCAGAGCTGTTACCACACTGAGGGAGTACGTATAAATTACTGATTTTTGTAGTTGTAGTTGATGTGTTTAGCGGCCACAAGTATTGCGTAATGTTCCGCTGTGAACATACTTGTGTCTGAATGTAGTGGGCCAGCATTCGAAAAGGATGGGTTGAAAGCAGCATAGGACACAGCGGAGTTAGACTTGGAGGCACCTGTAAAGAACTCGGGACGTGTGTATTTCTGTTGAAGTTCAGGGAAGTATGTTCAGATATGGGCAATGGGAACGTGTTTTGTAAGTTCGTGTATAGTCTATAGGCAGTTGCAGTCCATAGTCTGCCACTGCCACGGTGGTGGGTGTGCTGCAGGAGCCATTAAACTGTGTTCAAGTGACTGAGGCACCAGTTTCCTCAGATAGACCCTTCAGGTGAACTGAGTAGGGCTGCCTCATCGAAGGCCTGTTTTGAAACAGAATGAAGCTCGACAAATCATTAATAGTGGAGTATGAGGGTGCTTTTTGTCTGCTTTCACCTTAAGGAAATATACAAAGGACATGTAAGTTCTCCGCAGATGAAGCGAGTGAAAGCGCAGTGAAAGCCTGAGTTCAAATATATATATATATATATATATATATATATATATATATATATATATATATATATATATATAGTCAAGTAACGCTACGGCCACTCTGCCACCATGCCTGCCTATATATATATATATATATATATGTATGTATATATATAGAGAGAGCGATGCATGAGCGCCAGTGCTGCTCCGCGAACGGATTCATTGTAGGCTAGAACTCGTTGGTGGGCCGAGTTGGTGCATATTAACACGTAGGGAGTAACTGCGATATACACGCTTAAACTGGACACACCAACACTGCGCTTGTGTATCTATGTGTGCGTATAGTTTATACGTGTGTAGCGCAATTATCCCCTTTTTTTCATTGTAGGCTTTGACTCCAGGAGTTGTAAATTTCTGAGCAGCCAACTGCTGCTCCACTCGCAGGAACACGTACGCTGCCTCACAGCTGCAGACTTAAAGCGGGGATGCTACAGCAGCAAATATTAACACATGCCAAACGAGTATTCAATTGTGCTTTCGCGTTAGCTGATTGTGCGTGCCGGGTTCTGTCAAACTTCGCTGCCTGTTTTGCTTGCGAGCCGTCGGAGCACGCACACGCTATATTTTGGGTGGTTTTTTATTTTTTTCAGCACTTCCTTCAACGGGGTCTGTCAAACGGCAAAATGAACCTTTCTTCCGTTCTTCGAATTCACCTCGCCTTCTCCAAAATCGTAAAGAACAGGGCGGCACGAGGAGAATAAAAACGCGAAGAGAATAAAATGCGCCATGTATAACAATATAATTCAGGCACATTATATGCTCGCTTGTCCTGCTGCGAATATCCTGGGCGGCGTTTATATCTTCTCTCACCTTAGGCTTAGTTCAGTTCCTTCGAGCTTCAACGCATTTCGCCGTTTTCCAGCATTTATTGTCGTAGCCTCAAACGCTTTTCATGGCTGGAGGCTGAGGCCAAGAGGGTCGTCGTGCCGCATCTCAGATTTCCTCCTTCTGTTATTCTTGTCTTCTCTCGCTGCCAACTTTAGTCGAGCCAAGTGCAACCCAATGTCATTTGGCATTCCGGTCTGATCCCACTGCTCGGCCCTCGGGGGCAGAACGCGGCGTAAAACGAAAGTGCGTGGAGCTGGAGGGACTCGCTTTGAATGCCGCGTTTGGCTATTCCCAACTCGTGAGAATGAAACCAACAAGTCTCCGCCCCAACCCTGCATCAGGCTCTTTTTTTCTTCTTTTGCTTCATGTTCAGAACTCGCTGAGGGTACCACTTTTTATTTACTGGCCTGTTTTGATTCGTCGTCATGTTTTTCTTAGGTAACATTATTTCGAATCGCTTCTCTAAGAGTTATTCTTTTTGGTCGTCTCCAAATATTGAGTCGAGGTTACAGCCGCATTTTTCGGAAGACACGGCTGTCCTATGGTCGTATATTTGTGGCTGGCACGGGATGTATTTATTTACATATGCGAATACGCGCACACAGCACGGTCTCAGAGGCACAGGGGACCCTGTGTTTTTTTTATTTGTTTCCTCTGCGTGGTGTGTGCTGTGAACGCCAGAGCGTGAAATAAAACTGGAGTGTTTTGGTAGATAGGACAGAACGTGGGTGCGCATTATAGTTGTGCGCTGAGATGCTTTCTGGGGCTCTTTCTTCTTCTTTTTGTTGGCTTCGGTGCCTTCACTCCTGAGCCCAATGCCTTCGCCATGCCAGTTGCTGTTATTGTAGGCAATATGAAATCATCATCATTTGATGCCTTACGCATGAAGGTACCTGCTACTCACTGGGGACAACCTGGTTTGCTGCAGCTAGGCAAGCAAACTAATGGAGAAAATATGGCAGGTGCTACACATTGTTGAAGTCAATTGTATGCGAAGCAGTCAGTGTGTAGCAGCCTTTGCCTTATTTTATGCTATGATTGAGGCTTTACTGAGTAGATCGACGGCAATGCGTAATGATAATTGTTGGGGTTTGACATCTCAAATTCGAGATATGATTATTAGAGACTCTTCAGGGGAGAGCTCAAGAAATTTCGTCCTTTAGAAGTTATTTATATTCTCCTGAACCTAATTAGACGGCCTCGAGCATTCTCATGTCAATCGAGAATGCGGCCGCCATGAAGGGGATTCAATCCCGAAACCTGCGTATCAGCAATTGAGCGCAAAACGCACTAGACCACCGTCCCGAGTGACGTCAGTGCGTAAGTTTGGTGGTTATGCGCATGTAGCGGGGTTGCCAGGAACATCTATCTCACAGGCCTGTATAGGACACCTCATGGTGCGATGTAAAATTTGAGCAGATATGCAAGTCGTATCTTAGAGAAGTAAGTATACGCTTCGGTGCGATGTTGGAAATACAGCGTTCGTAGACGTATTCGAACAACGCCTTATCATGGATTGCGTAGTCGGTGTTTCTTACGCATTACAAAATAGGATTGCCAACAGCGCTACTACTGGCATTGTGGCACATCTCCGTAGCGATGACTAACACTCATGATCATGATTTATTGGTTCTGGTCAAATCGCCAACTATAAATGTATACTGACTCAAATATTGCTGTAGTATTTTCTGGTAAACTATATAATCGGTAGCCTTTTCTAGGCGATGCTCACTCTGCCAGACGCTGGACTGAGCATATTTAGATCTTTTCGTTGGAGATGTGCAGCTTTTTCAAAAGGTATGTGACACATTCGACGTCTCTTGCACGCCGACATGTCTACTCTATGAAATTTACTAAAGTCAGGTTTCAAGTTGCAAGTTTTTTTTCAGTTATTAGTACAGAAAATGAAACATCTTACAAAGTAGATATACAGGAGGAGGTCCGAAAGCGCAAGTTAGGCTGCAGAGGGACCTCCTCTTTAAAATTGGAAGTAGCAGTAACACTAAAAATGGCAAGAGGAGTAAATTGATAAAAGCCAGCACTAGGAAACAAGTAAATAAAAAGAGTGGCATAAACAATACAGCAGAAAACATATCGTGTCGTTAATCAATTACGAATACAATAGTTTTTTTAATAAACAAATCGTCAAAAATTCTCTCATGAGAGATAGCATTGAATTCTATAGTGATAAGACTAAGAAATATGCAGTGTGGCGACCAAAATTAGTACGTAGAGTAGGCAGTAAAAAATTCTATTTGAACCCAATCTAGTACGGTGAAAGTTAGACAGAGCAAGGGTATAAAGGACACTTGGTGGCATAAGATGGTTCAGTTACTTGAAAAGCATGATAGTAAGATCATATAAATAAACTAGCAGCAGTAAGTGTCTTAAAGTTTTGAAGTAATCTTGATACACTAGAACGATATGACCAGAAAGTTATTAATCTGATTGCTTGCTTTTTAACCTCTTGAATGGGACATAAGTGGGTTAGATATGTACTCCCCTAAGTAGTAATGCAATGATTAATATGGCTGGGAATAAAAGCGTACTATAAGGCCAACCATGACGCACAGAAAGCCCTTGCCATCTACGGTAGTCAAAGTGGCCTATTTAGAGTGGTGTAGGAGAGGCCAAATCACTCGTGTGAAGGAGTGACATATAAGCATCACCAAGTAGTGCCACGTAAAATCAAGGCTGCCGCTCTATGTCAATACTTGATGACGTTACCGTATAAGACATCTAAATTTCTTATCTTACCATGCATTCTCGGTAGCACGGTTTATTTCTTCAGAACTAGGGCTTCGTGTTTTCGGAGTTCATTTTTGTCCGAATGTGGAGAGCGTTTTTCGGAATTCCTTCTTTTAGAAAAAATGAATCAATTATCAAAGTTTACTTTTCGTAACTATTAAGTTTACCAAAATACGGCTATTAATTTCGCATTATAAGTTGATGCAGTGTCTCGTTACATTTATTTCCAATGAAAATGCCTGGCATTGTTACAAATAATCTCGTTTTTCCACCCTCTGTTTTTTTCACTCTTTCTGTTCATTTTTTATCAATCAATCAATCAATCATTTATTTGCGCAAGTATGGTGGTTACCATTGAGGATTATACAGATACAGACGGAGGTCCCAAATTTAACAGACTGCACAGTGGGCCTCCCATAAAAATGAGTAACAAAAGTATGTACAACGCAGCTATATAAGAACATAAACTAAACACCGTAACAAAATAAGCATAACAATAACATGACTTGATTATAAAAAAGAGCTAAAAAGTGTTGATGATGGAATAATTATGCTGAATGCAAGTAAAAACGAAGATTGAACTTGAATGTTTGGAAATGAGAGAGATTCTTAATAAGGCATAGTAATGAGTTCCACAGTTGTGTGGCTGGGAAGTTAGTTGTGAGCTTACCATAATTAACCATAATTAGTTCAGCGTCTCGGTATTGAATAACTGTTGCTGGAAGCGAAACTGGTAGACAATAGGTGAGGATACTTGCTTTTGGTGACTATGGGGAACGGAAGCTTTTCGTTGATAGATTTGTGTATGAGAATTGCGAGTGAGTATTTATGAATGTTTTCCCACCGACAAAATGTCATTAGAGATGAGCAATGTAGATGCTTCTGATGTGTAGCTGCTATGTGTCGTGATACGAATAGCTTGATTTCGAGTGTGCTGCAACGGCGATAAATGGACCGGATAGGTGTTTCCTCATGGTGATATGCAATAATTATTATGCGTAAGAATGAAAGCATAGTAAAAGAGATTAATGTCTCTATATTTAACAAATTACAAACTTTACTTTATATTCTAATGTCATTTAGCCTATTAATGATGCTGTATGCGTATGGCTGTAAGCTCACCAAAGGGTACATTTGGGGGGAGCAGTTAGCTGGACAAACTGCTCCTCTCTTTCTCCCAGCCTCCCTCATCTTCTTGATGAAAAAAGAATGACCTGTTACTAGTCTTTTTTTTTCAATACTTCTAAATCATAGTTGAAATTATATCTGGAGATGAGAACATGTGAACACACTAAGCTTATTTTATTTGTCTGGTAGGTTTAGATGCGTAAACACATATACATACAGGCACAAATACTTGAACACAAGACAACAACGTTTGTTCGTATTGCAGAAAGAATGCTTGCTGTAGTTGATAGAAGCATAAATTACGAGCTTGCTGCCGCTTATGCAGGTGTGCTTCGTTCTATTGATGATTGCAAACTTTGAAAATACCCCTTGAACGTGGAAAATTTTCTTTTAATATCGAAGCTTATTGGATAAATTCAAATTGTTAGAAATTTTGCCCGCGAGAGTTTAGCGGATATTATCGAATTTATCCGACAACATGCAGCCCTGTTTATAACATATATATAAATATGGTCTGTGCAGATATTAGTTGCAGTACGCTAACTGTGATACGAAGCACTTGAATTACTTTAAATTGACCGCGAAGTCTGCGCCGGTCAATCTTCATGACCTTCCCGCGCCATCTTTCGAACAGCTTCGAACTTTTCGGTGAAGTCGGCGCACTCTTTCGTCGCACGCTGGGTAGGTAGCGGACAAATAGGACAACATATATATTTTTTAAAATAGTTTGCCAGGCCACAATACAAGGGCGAACAGTTTGGGCTGGTTTTATATGCAGTAGTTTTCGTACGTCGGCATAGGCGTGCGCCTTTCACCCTACTACCTCGAAGCCGGGGGGGGGGGGGGGCAAATTTTTCCAGTACATCAACTTAACTGGGAGGGTGGAGTGCTGCGATGAACTTTACCGCCACTATCCTGAAAGGGATCGCTGAGCATGCTTATGAACGTCTGAACACGAACGAACTCGCCTAAGCTGCAAACCTAGCATGAAAAAAAAAGAACAAGCAAAAACAAACAAGGGAAACAATTATTCACTTTTATTCTGCGTGTTATGCGTGAAAAAATAATACAGCACAAATCGTGCACAGAAAATATATCGACCACAATATGATAATCACGACATCCACGAAAGAACAAAAGATGAAACGCCATTATTATTCTAGACCACATCCAATGTACGTCAGCCTAAGGTGATCAGTCCACGAAGTCAAGGAAGTCAACAAAGTGCATATAAAAACTAGGCCACACCACTGACAGAAACAATACAAAACTCTGAAGCGAAAATTTACAAAGGGCTTTCAGTCATACCAGTCACAATAAACAACCAAAGGATCACGATAATTACTCATTCGCTTGTGAGCACACTAATGAATAGCTGAGATTGCGTAAGGATATTGTACAGTTATGCGCGATGCAATTATATATGTTGGACAAAAGCAATATTATTGCGTAAGCGACAGAAGCGTACAACATAGCAATAAAATAATAGCGGAAAAGCCACATCCCTGCCATACTAATTTTAAAACTCGGGTCAAATTTCCCATGGTATATTATGCCAGCTCATCCTCAGCAGAATACTTTTGCAAACACTTCTCAATTGTCAAAATCTACATTCCCATAAAAAATACCGCAGATATCAAACAAGTAAAATATTTGATGTTATGTGGCGGAATAGAAACGCCATTCACTATAGCCAGACCTGTGGATGTCGTAATAGTTCTATTTTAATTATATTCTGTTCTGACAATGATGTCAGCAGCGGAATAGTCTTCAGCCACTTATCAACGGTACCAGCTAGCCGTGAATGATAGATATATCGTACGGTGAGCCACCCCGCTTGATACCCTGGCAGAATACGTGAATTCTAACAATTTTACAATTTTAACACTGGCAACTTCTAAGAGCGAGGTATTCGGGGTGGCTGAAAGCTCGCTTCATGCATGCAATGAGTGCGGTGAGGTGGCGTCCCCTCCGAGCTGCCGGTGCAGAAGCGTTTTGGAACTTCGAGAGAGAACTCAGAGATGGCACTACCGACCCTACGCCCACGATTCCCGCCTAGCGGTAGTTATGGTCAGTGGTGTTCCATGCGGTTGATTTTCCCGTCTTGGCGTAATGTTTAGACGACATATTGGACGAAAAAGAGAAAAGAATGAATATTGCTGGTATTGCTGGGAGTTTATCAAATTGCGTAATATTCCAACGATTGGCAATAAATAGCGGGCACACTGCGTCTTCGGCTTGTGCCATCAACCCTGGCGCACGCAGAACGCAGGTGCGGCTCTTGGCATTTGTTTCTTATATTTATGTGGAGCGATTTCTAATTCACTGGTGGTGTTAGACTCGAAGCACTCATATTTTTACAGCACATAGGTCACGTACGAAATGTTTTTTATGCTGTGCTCCTGTACAACAAAGAGAACTCTAGTAATTGTTTAAATAGTCGTATACACGTAATACACTTGCATTTATATATTGTGTGTGTTTATCTTTTTTGGGGGGTGGTAGCGCATGCAACATTGAGCAATAAAGTAGGCCCTTTTATATGCGGAGCGGTTTTTTGCGCACTGCAAGCGCTTTTGGCGTCTATTTGCGTATCTATCTATCTAGTCACTTACGTCTGGGTGTTCTCGTAATCGCCTTCTTAGCTTGTTATTAACCAAAATTAGTATGGGAGGGTAAGACGGTTTGACCAATATAAGGCGCTGGTTATGATATGGGTAATGCCACAATCCGGTCGCGTACGTTGTCAAACATTTCCCGCCAGATAATGGCACATACCCGTGGACGGGTATGTGCAACGAATGCAAGGAATGAATGTAAGGGTCCCAGCAGAAATTGAACGTAAGCGTTCGGCGAAGCAATCAAGAATCGTACAACAGAGCCACGCAAGGTCTCGGAACTACATTGCGAATAGTCCCTACTGTTTGTGATACATCAGTTGTTGCAGTGCTTGTTATGTAATTTTATAAACATTGCAGATATACTCCTATGATACAGCCGTCATGCCTAGTTAACGTCAGTTGAAGTTTGGTGTCATCCACTGAAGTTGATTTGAGTAGCAGTCAGCACCCTCGCGAGCACCTACGCTTCATATCAGCTTATCGGTTCTGGTACTGCTAATACTCACGATCCTGGTTCCCCCCTCGACTGTCCACCTCAGATTGTCCGAGACATTGCAGTGACAGTGTTGGCGCCGGAAGCAGCTGGGTGATTGGAGAAGCATACTTGCTTTCTTGTTCCTTGATATATGGCTCCCAAACACCACGGGGTATCAGCGATAAAACCGGCGTTCAGCATAAAAAAATTTAATTGCTGTCAATCTTGAAAAAGATTGTTTCTTTTAAGTAAGCCAGTGGTAAGTATTATATATATATATATATATATATATATATATATATATATATATATATATATATATATATATATATATATATATATATATATATATATATATATATATATATATATATATATATGATGTTATGATGAATGGGCGACGTGGCCTGGCTCATACCCCATGTTTATTCTAATCTCACTTTTTCCTTCCCGGCTTCTACTTCTAACTCCTAACCATCGCTACCTTCTTACGTTACAGGATTCCCCCTCCTCCCGGAAGAAGTTGCGTCAGACACTTAACAAAACAACAAAAACGGGTGTTAATTCGAGCGAAAAATGTCAAAATGCACCATAGTTCCATTTCAGAGGGGAGTTCCTTAACTCACACAAAATATCTACAGAAGAGGGAAGCAGTCCGGTCATATCTAAGAGAACTCGGGTGGACGAGGCTGGCTGTTGCGTTCTGGATGGCATAACCACACCCTGGAGATCTGCACTGGTGGTGACATGGGTTGAGTTCTTGCGAGGAACGGACAAGAGTGTGAGTCTCTGTAGCATTTGAAGTTCGGATGTTGAAAGCGTCGAGTTGCGTCTCGTGACGGGAATAGACGGTGGGCATCTAGTTTGCATGTGCGATGGTCGCAGCTGATAAAATCAGAATGATGTCTTGGTCTCTGCATTGTACAGATGGTGCCTTCTCGTCTCTTTCGTCGTTTTCTGCTGTGTAGGAGCTGTAATCGTAGGCGCAGTCTTGATCTCTTGCGCCAAACGCGTTTCTGGCGCCGATCCCTTATGCGAAGATGCCTGACGTCTTGAATTTGATTTAAGAGGCTTACTTTGCGTCGCCGTCCTTGTAGGTGTATCCGTTGGAGTGTCTGCGATTATTGGACTTGCTTTTGCTGGCGTTGCTGATGTTGCTGTGGAACGCATTGCGGTGAGATCCCTTCTTGAACATCCCGCTGGTTTTCTTCACAACTTGATGTGGTGCCCAGTCGGCAGCTGGTAGTTTGTGGGCTGTTGTCATGCACATCGGGCAATGAAGATAATGCTTCAGAGTTGGTAGAAAGTTCTTCAAAAGCTCCTTCTACCCTGTTCACTACGAGAGGCTCTAGCGCATTGCAGCGTGTGACGTTCGATGCGGCAGAGCCTTCAGTGTTGCTTCCACTGTCGACTGTGTATGCACTGGATGCCGATGCATGAACCCGTGCGGAAGGAGAATGGCTCGACAGGGTATTTTCCCGATGTGCCAGGTCATCTACCATGAATACGGTGTCCTTATAAGGCAAATGGTGAGCTTTAGGAGCGCTTGAAGAACCCCATGATGAAAACCCAGGTGGTGGACCACGCATGCGAGACGTGGTTCAGGTGGTTGGGCAACGTCTCGGGTCATATGCTGAAGCGATGACTTCGCAAATGCCGACTTTCGGGCAGAAGGGAGGCGCGCTCAATGGCTGTTTTTTCCCAAAATACGCATTGTCGTCTGCCGCTGAACTCGTGTGCCACTTCGTCTTTTGTCAGAGGTCAAATCTTGTTGTGCGTTCGAATGGTTGAAGACTGCCTGTAAAATTGACGACTGGGTGCAGTTGTCTGTGGATGGTTTACAATCAAGTCTTCGTCGTAGTCGTCATCGTATTTTTTAAACCAAACGATTATTTCTTGTTTTAGCTTTTCCCATGATTCGTCGTTTTGAAATATCTGGGTGAGGTAAAATTTGAAGGCCTCACCGGAGACGTAGTCGGTAAAGTTGGCGACCATCTCCCGTTCCGACCATGATGCAGCGGTTCAGTGGTTGCGTGGTGCTCGAACAGGTCGAACCAGTCCTGTACAGGTCCATCGTCCGCTGCTCCGGTGTACTTGGGGATGGGAAGGTCAGTCGATGATTCTGGCATGGTGCTGGTCGCTGTGTGCGGCCAGGAGATGATTCCGTAGTCGATGTGTGGTCAGGGCGTCTTGTGGAGAACTGTGTCAACGATGAGACACTGATGAAGTGGCTGGGAGGTCTTCATCCCGTCGACTCGTGTGACGCTATGATGAATGGGTGACGTGGCCTGGCTCATACCCCATGTTTATTCTAATCTCACTTCTTTCTTCTAGGCTTCTACTTCTAACTCCTAACCATCGCTACCTTCTTACGTTATACATATACATATACATATATATATATATATATATATATATATATATATATATATATATATATATATATATATATATATATATATATATATATATATATAATCACCGGTAGTGAGATGGACAGCATGAGCGGCGCGGCCTTTTTAGTTAACGCAACGTGCTGTGCTAAGGGTCTTCTTCATGCTTGTGCCCTCCTCCCGTGCATCTATCCGCTATAATTTTTTTTGTTAAATAATAATTGCTGCCATGTTCCTTTCCCTGGATGTTTTAAAAGCTATGCCCGCCGGAAAAGGCTCTGTCTGCACCCATGTAACGCATATATTTGCCGAAGATCTAGAGCCCCGGTTTGATAATGTTGTTCTTGTGAAATTAACATCTACCTTCAGACTTTGCACATGATGAGGGAACAGGAGCGATCGCCTCCATACGGGCACTTCGTCCATCGATGCTGGATGAGTCGATAGCTGTGTTAAAAACACCGATATCTGTGTCCATTCAATACGCACGGCTAATTACAATTTAGTTTGAGCAGGCTTAGTGCTGCGATGTTTCCTGACACCCTCGAGCGCTTACACTTCGCTGTCATTCGGGTAATGCAGTTGGGAACAGACGTATGAACATTTAATCAATGGATATTGTAGGTCAGCTCCAACTTTGGGGTATCTGCAGCGACTGGTATGGGAGCAAAGGGTGCGGACCTAGCTTAAGGTATCCCATATACCTTAGGTATGGCGTGACGTTGGTCGAATTGGTGCATAACCCGACAAAATATTTGTGGCGCAACATAGATAATGAAAAACAACATAATAATAAAATGCGGGGGGTTTATTTCCTAAAACAACGATATGGTTATAAATGACGCCACTGTGGAAGGCTCCAGATGTTCTGGTCATCTGGTGTTCTCTAACGTGTGCTGAAATCGCACAGCACATGAACCTCTGCCAGTTTGCCTCCATCGAAATGCGAGCGCCGACGCCGGCATCGAACCGGGGACCTTCGGGTTAACAGCTGAGCAAATTAGCCAGTGTTTCACCGAGGCGGACAAGATGGGATAGGGTGCCAGACATAAAATTAATTTATTTTCTGCCCAGCACCCTATTGTATTTGTTCCCATATATGCGCTCACAGCGCGCTGCACATGTAACCATCACATGAAAAAACAAAATAAACTATCCCACAGCGCTACCTAAAAATTGATATTCACTACTTTGCAAAGAGATTGATGAGACACTCGTGCATCCTTTCCACTTGTTCTGAATGTGACATGCTGCCAGCATTTCATAACGTTTTGTTACTCAATTTTATGCACGAGTTTTTCCAAACATTGCTGCGCTGCCACACAAAGCACAATAGTACGGCAGGCATGAAATCACACCATTAAAAAAAAGGTGGTTTTGAAGGTCATCCTTAACACAACGGCCTGTTTGGCCTATGTATGAGTCTTCTAAATTTTTTACTGACCAATGCTCTCAAGTATATAGAAGCCAGACACAACGATTTTGTCTCGATCTAATTCATAAGCATTTGTTATCAATATTATGAAGGTGAGAACCTGTATTCAGAAAAAAAAACGTCTTTCGCTAAATACTTTTGAAATTAGAATGTATAAGCTAATTACGACGTGGGATAAATCATTCTTGATGCCGGTCAATCAATGGGAAACCACTCACGAAAGAGAAGTTTGGTGAGTTTGGACCATGTCACCCAATGGGTATATTACTCCGTTTTAGTTAGTATTACTTACTTGTTCGCCGCATGAAAAAGCAAACCAAATTAACCTTGGTGACGTAGTTAATGCAAACAGAGAAAAAGCTGGACACTTCGTTTCTTTATTTATAGCGTACGTTTCGCCTACAACATCAATACATATCAATCATAATTGAGCAGCTGCGCTTCCCCCATGAAGAACTTGGAAGAACCTGTGGTTCGGACCGTCAATAAACGGGATACAAGTGAGACTGACTCTGCGTACTCACCGAACCCACTTCAAAGCACCTTGATCAACATATCTAGATCGCTTCGTACGCACAATATGCTTAAAAGAAGATGGCAGACACTTACTTGCATTGTGGTGGTATGAAATAGGCACGGCGGCTGATAGAAAAAATACACAAAGTTTGTTAGTTGCAGCAATTTTTGTTGGAGTTAGTGAGAGCGACACTACTGAGTACTATATAGAAATACTGATTTAAAATAACGCCTTTGCATGTTCTGCAAAATTAAGCAGGAAAAATATTCTCAGAGTTGAGTTAAGCGGTTGCATCAAAGCTGGGGCACACACATAAATAAAAAAATGCATTTTAATGTCAACAAACAGAACTCTTATGTTTTCCACTGCTTCACAGATCAAAACGTGTTTTCGTCGTGCGCTTTTCTTTTTTTTTTGCAAGCTTCCGGATTTTGAGTCAGCCGGGTTAGCTAATGTGAAATAAAGTGTATAACACAAGGAAAGAGTAGGCGGATAAGTTGAAGGACTTCAAATTCGAGAGTTGGGAGATAGTTTCTGGCTAATGTCTCTTCCATGAGTTATTTAGTACAGGAAGCTACATAAGTGCCCCTTGCAAGCTCTAAGGTATTGCACAGTGGTCGGCATTACACACCGCCGGCGACGGACTAAAAAGGTATTCAGCATGCACGTCAGCTTTCAAAGTTGTGCCCTGAAAGGCGAATGAGAGCAATTTATGCGCAAGGCAGAGGGATCCTTTTACACACAGAATGCTCTCTTCTCCAAAGAGTTTTGTCGTAAAGGCTTAACGACCGAGCGGTAGCGGCCTCCAACGCTTATATCGTGAGACGCATAGCCTTGACCACTCCACAACATGTAAGCCAGTGAAAGGCGCGGTACTTCGGGCATTATTTAGCTATTCCGACGGCACACATAAAATGCTCTGCCGCGGCATCCGAAAGTATACGTCTTCCTGTGCACGCATAACAGGGAAGTGATGGAAAGTGAGGATATTTTTGTTCTTTCGGAAATTTAGGTGGGTCTTAGACACTTCAGAATCATTTCGTAGTGAAATAGCTAAGAAAAATACGTAGTCAGGTTACTTGCGCAGTGCACTTCACGTTCGGCATTAGTGAGAAACGCAGCATATAAGCAGGCTGTTTTAAATATGTATGTAAAGGCAGGTCAAGCTGACATATGCACGTCTGTGTCACTGCCTCTCATGTGTGCGTACATTTTAATATAGTTATACGTGCGGCAGAACCTGCCGCTGAAAACACGCGCAAATATGAAGTGGACGATAGAAACTCATAATGTCATATAATCCATTTTCTACATCTTATTCTTTTTAGACTTTGATTAAGTAATATACGAGTATTGAGTTCATTTGTTGGCCTCATATTGTTGTGTCTGCCAAAAAGAAGTCCCGTTATTTTGTCGTTGTTTTCGTCCACTTACTTCTGGCTGATTTCTTAGCATTGATATTGGTTGAAAAAAAAAACCGATTTCACCAGGTTAATCATTATTAATATTATCAGATAACTTATCAATATAATCATATCCCACAAAAAATAGTGATAATTTTGTTTTAAGTGAGACTAATTATCAAGTACTGGCTCATTAAATCCCGGCTGGGTGTAGCAGCCGGCTGTGGCGGATTATTTATAAATTGAAGAAAACTGCGAAGCGAGCGCCCGGGGCCTGCATGATCTGATTTCCTTAGCTTTGTCAGCATGCATTACAGCAGGTAGATTCGGAACAGCTGTAATAGGGCTAGAAAAATAATTCTAACTTAGCTATGAATTATATTGCAGAGCATTAACATTGCAGTTATCCCTTTGGCAAATCAAGTCGTTTACAACTCAGATGACCGCATGTAATTCCGCTTCATGTATCATTAAATGCTTTTATACTGATAAGTTAGAAGTGCTAAGATGACAAGGACTGAGAAAAAGCACAACAAGAGCGCTTATTCACGACTCTGGGCTTTATTGCATCAAAATAAAATGCGTACCCAAACCCAGGGGTGTCTGCAGAATTTTTTTTGGTACAGAATGGGAATCTCCATAATTCAGGTGGTGGAGGTACCTCTTTGAAATTGACATATGGACATTTTTTCGCTTTGTATGCTATGGCAAAAAAAATTGGGGGGAGATGGGGGGAGTGGCACAGGCCCGGTGTGCACCACCTGGCTTCGGTACTGCTTAAACCTTATCCTCGCCTGTTACCCACGCCTGCCAGGATGACATGCGCTCCCCCTTCAAAGATCTCATCTCTTAGAGCAGTGCCAGTTCTTTGGGCGATATGCTAAAAGATGGGCGAGTGATGCATATTGACGCAGTCTTGTTCATTTCAAAAGCATACGAATAGCTCGCATTTTAAATTCAACGTTTTCTTCATACTTCACACGAGAAAAGGCACCATGTGACGGTTCAGTGGCTTCCAAGTCACTGTGGCGTCACGGGGAACAAATACGCTGGTATGGTAATGCTGCTCGGGCTGCTATTCAAGACACAGAGGAAGATATTATACCACTTTCAAAATCTGACACAACCAGTGGGGCTTGCACAAGAGATCGTGCTTTTTGGTACCCACCAAGCAGCCAGACCAACTGAACCAATAATCAACACCGCCTGTGCTCTTAGATGCCTCTTTATATCCCAACTATACTCTGCCGAAGAAAGGCCACACTGCTTTATCGTTTATGGTCAGATGTTGAATTCACGAAATTCTATTTCTTCCACATTTCAATGGCCGACAACACTCTTTGCGATACCTGTCGTTGCGGAACGTTGCGAAAGAGGTTGAGGAAGACGGACTTGGAGGACAGACTTGGAAAGAGGAACTGGGGTTGCAAAAAACGGACTTGGACAAGCGGCTGTGACATTGATGATTCATACCATGGCATAGTGATGGACTGTGACTGACTGCGTGTTGGTGCGTGCGCCGTGTTACGTGGTAGTGCTGTCTGTCTTTCCCTCTTCGAATCTCCCTTTTCCAGCAATGCAGGGTAGCTAACTGGCTATTGACGACTGTCTAACCTTCCTGTCTCTCCTTCTCGGCCAGTTATTCTCTCCTTTGAGCTTGCTAACGTATCGTGTATTATGTTTGTTTGGACAAAATTTTCTTTGCAGCAAAACACACTTCGCAACGGCACTCAGCAAAGAGCATGGTTGTGTGTGTGTGTGTATGTGTATGTGTGTGTGTGTGTGCGTGCGTGCGTGCTGCGTGTGCGTGTGCGTGTGCGCGCACGTGTGTGTGTGTGCGTGTGTGTGTGTGGCCTTTCCGCTGAGTGCCGATGTGAAGTGCAGTTATTTGCAACAAACATTTTGTTAAAACCACTAGAAGCACTTTTCTTGTCCCCGTTTTACCATCACGCTGACATAGCTTCTGAAACCCGAGCATTAAACTTTCAGCATCTGAAGTAGTAGTCATTTTACCAGCAGCACTATCCAGCTCCCGCAGCCATGAATACGGTTGCCATGTATACCGGAGTGCATTACGCTCCGCCTCCCCGCATGTGTTGCTGGATATGGTAGCCGTTTCACTATTGTTTAGAGGCCTACATTTCGTCGCCTGGACAACCTTCAAATTCTGGTGCGTATAGCTTCAAAAGTAGGTAGCTGTTTGGAAAAATCGGAGTTCTGTAGCTCTTACAATGTCGGCCATCCGCCATCCTTTTCTTGAAAACAATCCATGCGGCCGGCGCTATTCAGGCCTTTTCGGACGACAAAGCCAAGTTGGTTGCCCTAATTTTATATCGCGTGTAATGGTATTACAAAGTCTGTAGACATTAGTCCTGGCCTGATTGTAGTATAGATCGGCAGTTGCTTTGTACTGGCATTCTCATGCCTGCGGCAAGCTTGACTGACCTTCTTGTGTGAATGGCACTCATAAGGGATGATTCTTGATGCTCTATCAGACTACAAAGGCCGCCAAGACAGCTTCATCCATTGCCCTGCCGTAGTAACTAACAATAGGTTCTTCCTGTTGTGAACCTTGGTCTCTGCGTCAATTTGCAACAATACAACGTCACTACCGATGGCTGTAACTACGTCTAGATGTAAAAACAGTGTGAGTATGTGGACAAGGACGCCTTGTCGTCTCTGCTCCCATGTTTGTCTGTATATCTGCGCTGTTTGTACATCCAAGCATGAACGCCCAACTAGCCTAACTTTCGCTTCTAGTGTAACTATGTGTCACGGTGTGATAAATTCACCGTAGATAGTTGATATCAAATAAATAAAACGGGCGAAGTGGCTGTCCTCTGTTTCTCACACACATGCACAAACTCTATAAATATTCAATTCGTATTATGAGAAGATAATGTAACAATGATAAACTGTGTATAGTCCACAGTTTAGTGGTAAAAGGCGTGTGCACACGTCACCATTGTCGCCGGTTGGAAGTCAGTGGCGTCTCAGATGTGGTGCGACGGAACTGTTCACTTGGTGTTCGTCGTTGAACTGGGAGTCAAGCAGCCAGGAGGCGTGCAGCGCAAGGATGCTGTCGCGGTGCCGCTGTACGGTAGGCGTACGTGCATTACTTGATTGTCCGAGACCATGTGTCAACAATTTAGAGCCGTAGGCTCAAAGACGGCAGGCATTGGCAGAAGCAAAGATTGCTCGTCAGCATGACTGCTTCTTCCGCCGCGTTATGTCCCCGTCGCTCCCACTCAGATGCCCCTCCTGCGTTTTTTAGATGCGGAGCATCTTATACTCGCGCCTTGTAGTGCGCCGTCCGCGCCATCCGCGCCGTCCACACCGCTTCTCGAACATTCGACAGCTGACGCGCGCGCATGCGCCGTCGCACCGTCGCCCACTCTTCCACCATCTGTGCATCCCTTCCTCCTCTACACCCCGCGCGCGCTTCACTCCTCCACCATCTGTGCACCCTTCCTCCTCTACACACTGCGTTCGACATCTACAATTCTCCTGATTCTCCAGTGGACGCGCATGTGGCGTCGCGCTTCGAGAACATTCAACAGCTGACAGTGCATGCGCCGTCGTGCTGTATATATACTCGAGGTCGGCGCTCGCTCGCTCAGTTGACGCTCGTCGGTTGGTTTGTACGGCGCGTCGACGTCCAAGGTCGCGGTGAAATGAATTCCAACGAATCCACAAACACAATGATCGACGTCCCTTCGACCAGCGCCGCCCTTTCGCATACGTGTGTACGTGTTCACTCATTTAACACCCCCTCCTACAACCACGTTAACCAATTTAGCCATCGACCCAAGTAAGTCGCAATTTAACACCCCATTTCACAACCACGTTAACCAATTTAGCCATCGACCCAAGTAAGTCGCACTTTAACACCCCGTTAACCAATTATATGCTCCGCATCCTCCTCAGTGTTCCCCCGAGGGAAGCTGCGGGCGTTTTTTTTTTTCTTTGTTGCTTGTGAACATTGACAGAAACCCACTCTCGGGGTATTTTCTTCCTCCAGATGCTCGCGTCACGAGCCTCTCGCGTCGCTTTTTCTTCTTTGCCGCTCCTAATTACATTTTTTTCACTTCATTCACGCATCACATGACACTACATCCCATGACAATGGTGTCCGCAATGACAGGACGAGGCCGTTTGTTAACAGATGCTGAAGAGCACAGAAACATGGAGCGTCTCAAGAAGATGGTTGATATGGGTGAATGCATGAAGCTTGAGGTAAAGGGTGCCCAGTGCGTGGGAGTAGTTGCTGGCCGAACCCCTGGTTGAAGGTTGCTGCAGCCTCACACCTCGCACCACGCCAAGCCGCAGGTTCTTTCCCAATTCGTGGGGTCAGCAGAGTGAGGCCAAGACGCACAAAGCTAGTCTACCTGACCACAGCGAACTGCGTGGCCCACCTGCAAAACAGTGTCGTGCGTGCTGCTTCCGACCGGGCACCGATACCGGGACGAAAAGATTCTTGCAGACCAGCTCATGCGTAATGGTATCTGCATAAACGAACTGCCGGGCCAAATATAACAAAGGTGGTGAAGCCCTTCAGTCTACGGCATGCGAGATTATTTACACTAGAAGATGAAACTTTTCTACTTGTCATCCTTTGGTATATGTGCTCGTGCCATTTTCGCGTTGTTTGTTCTTGCACTATTTGTCGTGTCTGTGTGCTCTGTAAATATAAGTGCCCGTCCAGTTCGTTAACACATGGCCTCGTTTCTTCCGATGACCACTGCGTCATCGCGTTCCAGAAGAAAAAGTAACAGCTTTGCCGCAAAGGCGAAGCATTTAACGCAATAGCTACATATTAGAAGGTCATGTGCAGAATGGCAAGCAGATAAAACGTGCCCCACATTTCTAACGCACAAATCACGCACGAGATGAACTACTCGGAGGCAGAGGAAACGCTTTAACATTACCGAGATCCACTCCAAACTTTTCAAGAAATTTTTGAGCACTATCAATTGGAACGGTGGTGGCCGCATCCAACTTTAAACAGAGCTCAGTCTATCACGTTACGTCAACTGCAGACTGAGGCATACGTTTCTCCCCTGAAGTGTTCTAAATAAATGTACGGTATACAGCCGCGCTGCCCCTGTTGTGATAACCCGCATTGAACTTTGCAACACATGCTGTGGCAATGTCCTGCCCTGCGCGAGAGCTCCGGGTCCCCCTCAACGGAGGAGGACTGGTGATCTTTCCTCACAAGTAACGAGAAGGAAGGCCAGATACGGGATATCCAGAGAGCCCATGACATGGCCGAGGAGGGGCATCTCCCCGTCCCGTCGTGGGTGCGGGCCACCGATGTCGCCCTCTAATGGGGGAATGAGCGTCACCTCCAGATCAAATAAGGTTCTTTGCCTGCCTGCCGAACACTTATACCATCCTGTTTCTGCCTACACTTCCTACCGTCAGCATGAAACGCCTTAACAGACAGTCTGTGTCAAGGTCTCTGGAAACGCTCGTGCCAAATGAGATCACGGACATAAGAGTGAACGCCAGAAAGAATATACTGGCTGTAGACGTTTTGCACGCAAGTGCGTTGGGCGTTCTGCGCAGTGTAACTGACTTGGACGGACACCAGGTGCGCTCTCATGTTCCCTTGGGATGTGATGTAGTAACCGGCGTGATCTACGACATAGATATGGCTATTTCCAATAATGACTTACAATTTCTTGTCAAGTCAACAACTGATACTCCAATTGTTGATGTCACCCGGCTAGGCAAGTCTCGCTGTGTGAAGATTGCGTTTAAGAGCACATCACTTCCCTCTCATGTGAAGGTGGGGTACTTCAGACATGCTGTGCGGCCTTTCATTCCAAACCTCTCCAGTGCCTTAAATGCATGAAAATTGGACATGTGAGCAGCGTCTGTGAGAATTCGGTGGTATGCCACCGCTGTGCTGAGCCCCATGAAGCGGATAAGTGCGTCGCAACTGTCAAGAAATGCTCTAATTGCAATGGATCCCATGAAGCCACATCGAAGGACTGCCCGCGGATTCAGAAGGAAATTGCCATTTTGAAGGAGATGGTGCGCGATCACTCATCTCATCGAGAAGCCGCAGCTAAAGTCAGAAGGCGTCGTTCACGTCGACGTCGTTCTTCAAGGAAGCCCGCTACCTCCACGACACGTTTGCCAGATCCCTCATCAGTACCACCTCCTTTGAATCCCAGAACAGATGCCGTGGGAAAGGCTGTAAAGGACAGAGCCAGTCAGCATACGCTAACTCCGACAGAGTGGCCTGCACTTCAAAGGGAAGCAGCATCAAGCGAACCGAAGGAGTTTCATGACGGCCAGTCCGCGATCCTGGTTCGAGATCTTTCCAACCAAGACAGGCAAGTGACTGCAATCGTGCTATCATTAATTGCCACGATTCGCACGCTACTGAGCAGCATACAATCTCCGTCTGCTAAGAGTGCACTGCAAATACTGGATGCACTGAATCCAGTTCTTGCTAACTTCGTATAAGCACAATGGCTCAACAAAATCTCATCTTCCGCACTGAAGTTAAAAGTGCGTCGATTTTTCAGTGGAATGCCAGACGCATGAAGTTCTGTATCTCGGAATATCGCCAATTTGTCCGGGCAATTCAATTTCCTATACTTGTCGTATGTGAACCAAACGTATCAACGCCTTATAGATTGTCCGGTTATGAAGCTTTTTGTTCAGCCGCTTGCGAAGAACGAAGCAAAGTAATTGTTTACATTCGCACAGACTTGACTTATCTTTCGCACCCAATAAGTTCAAATGATGACAATCACTACGTGTGTCTTCGTGTAAAGAAGAATGCAGTTTCGTTCACGCTTATTGGTGGATATATATCTCCGTCATCGCGATTTGACTGCGATAGATTAAAAGACATCCTAATGAGGACCGATAGGCCTTGGATCATCGCTGGCGACTTCAACGCCCATCACATGCTTTGGGGGAGCAATAGGATGAATGCCTGGGGCCGGAACATTGTTAGATTTGCTTCCAATTACGACCTTTCCATCATGAACGATGGTACCCCCACGTATCTGTGGGGTCTCACGTATGGCAGTTGCCTTGACCTGACATTGGTGTCACGGTGCTTCTCTCACACAGTTAAATGGTTTTGCGATATTGAGACTTATGGGAGTGATCACATACCCACTTACGTGACGATCGGTGGTATCATAAAAAATTTCTCTTCCGGTGTTGTAATTGGCACTGACTGGTCGATGTTTACATCGCGTGTTGAAGACGCTTGCCAAGAAGGCCTCGCCTGCAGCCTGGAAAATACCATAGCGGAAGCTATGCAAGCGTTCAAATGTAAATTACCATTTTCGTCTAAAATAACACAGTTTGACATCAAACTGGAAAGATTACGAGCTATACAAAGGCGTGCTGAACGACGATACATATGCACAAGATCAATTTACGATCTGAGGGAAGCAAGGCGGCTCCAGAAAAAGATTCAACGACGCATTTACAAGCTGGAAAGCGAACGCTAGAAAGCATTCTGCTAATCTCTAGACCCTCATAAACCGCTGTCATATATCTGGAGAACAGCTCGTGGTCTTCGCTCCTCTCCGCAACAACGGCACCCTTTTAAAGCTTTGGCACTCCATCATGAAAAAACAGAACTCGAGGTGGCTGAAGAATTTTGCACGAGAGTTGCCGGGAATATTATGAACGAGAGCATCGACGCCGTGATCGTTCCGGAGACGCGATTACCAGAAATCGACATTCCATTCACCGTGGAAGAGCTGGAAGGTGCTATAGTGCGTCGGGTCTCCTTGGACAAAAAGTCAGAAAAGAACTTTTAACATGCTTCAACAACTCCTGGCTCAGCGGCAGTCTTCCCCGAGAATGGAAAATAAGTCGAATAATACCACTTTTGAAATCGAAAAAATCACCATTGGACTTGACAGCGTATCGCCCTATTGCCCTCGCAAGCTGCTTCGGAGAAGTGATGGAAAGAATGGTTCTATTTCGTCTCGAGTGGTACTTGGAACGATACACCAAATACCCTTCTTGCATGGCAGGCTTTCGTCGGGGCCGCTCCTCCATTGACTGTGTCCTTGACTTATCAACATTTGTTCAACAAGAAAAAAGTCGCAAGCGCATATCAGTGGCACTCTTTCTTGACGTGAAGGTTGCATATGATAATGTAGCTCACGAAGTCATTCTCACTTCTCTCGCAGCAATGGGCATTGGTGGACGAATGTTTCAATGGATAAAAGATTATATAACTGGCAGGGCTTTCTTTGTACAAACGTACGAGGGTACAACTGCCCAACATTACACCTACTGCGGAGTACCTCAGGGAGGTGTTTTAAGCCCCATATTGTTCAATGTTGCCCTCATTGGTCTGGTGAAGGTTCTGCCAAAGTCGGTGTGCCTATCCATATAGGCTGATGATATTTGCCTCTGGAGTGCTGCAGTTACTCGCCCTCAGGTGCGTGCACGAATACAGCGAGTAGCAACCCTCACAACAGCCTACCTTCAGAAACAAGGCCTAACTATATCAACTGTGAAGTGCGCGTTGATGGCGTTTACACGCAAACCAATGACGCCATACCCTGTTTACATCAATGAACAGAGTGTCAAATATGCACGGACGCATCGTTTCCTGGGCATAATAATCGACAGAAGTCTTTCGTGGAGCCCACATTGTGCGTACTTGAAGAAGAGACTGCTATCTATTGTGCATATAATGAAATTCATGTGCGGGAAAGCATGGGGAACTTCTGTGGCCTGCATGCTACAGCTGTACAGGGCCCTATTTCTGGGTCTATTGTGCTACAGCTTGCCGGTACTGACTAACACTTGCAAATCCAATACTCATTCATTGTAGAGTTTGCAGGGTCAGGCACTGCGTATCTGCCTAGGACTGCCCCGATGCGCTTCTACTAATGCCACAATCATGCTTGCTAAAGACCATCCGGCGGGTTCGAATCCCGGCTGCGGCGGCTGCATTTCCGATGGAGGCGGAAATGTTGTAGGCCCGTGTGCTCAGATTTGGCTGCACGTTGAAGAACCCCAGGTGGTCTAAATTTCCGGAGCCGTCCACTACGGTGTCTCTCATAATCATATAGTGGTTTTGGGACGTTAAACTCCACATATCAATCAAAGACCATCCGGTCAGGACATATGGAGTTGTGGATTGCCTCAGAGCGCACATTCGACATGCTAGCCGTGTTCCCGACCACCACTTGGCCCTTCTACCCTCCAGAAGACCACGTGCTACGTTTTCAGACGACATAGCCAAGCACCTAAACAGCATTCCATCAGGATATACGCGAGCTGCGAAAATGGCATGTCCTTTGTGGTGCCTTGACCAGCCGCAAGTACGTCTAGAAATTCTGGGAATCAAAAAGAAAAGCAATCACTCCAGAGTAGCATTGAAGCAAGCAACACTGCTATTATTACATGAGTTGTACTTAGACCGAACGCAGATATACACTGATGGGTCCGTCTCGTCCAGCAGCTCATCAGGTGCCGCTGTAATTCCGGCTGCAGCAATGACAATCAAGTTTAAGTTGTCACATATGACTACATCTAAGGCATCAGAGCTTGCTGCTATAAGGGCTGCTTTACAATATTGTTACGGAAAAGAAGAGACGCCGTAACGACGAGGCTGGGGATTAGATATATTCCAAACCAGCGGTAATGGCGTGCCTGGTTCACCAGCGATCGAGCGGAGACAACCCTTCGTCTTCCTCGTCAGGCACACACGCGCGTCGCCCCCTATAATGTCAATACACATGCATGTAGCATAACCCCCGGCGGCGCAAGCGCCGTCTTGGCGCATTTAGATGTCAACGTCACTAGGAGAGTTGTAGGGCTTCAAGCGCGCAACATGTACAATATCGGTAGCCTGTTGGGCACATGAAGAGAATGGGGTGGCAGGACCAATTTCATATGTTACAGGCGTAACCACACGGAGGACACGGTATGGGCCTGTGTAGCGAGCAAGCAGTTTTTCTGACAAGCCGACTTGACGGGTCGGAGACCAGAGCAGTACCAAAGAACCGGGTGGAAAGTGTACGTCGCGGTGTCGTTGGTCATACAAGCGCCGTTGCTTCTCTTGAGAGGTAAGAAGGCGAGTACGGGTGATTTCGCGTGCGTGAGCGGCCCGAGTGATAGCGTCCATGGCATATTCACTGGTAGGTACTCCAGGAGACGGTATGACGGTGTCTAGAGGCAATGTTGGTTCTCGACCAAACAGCAGAAAAAATGGAGAGTAACCGGCAGTGTCATGGCGCGAAGAATTGTAGGCAAATGTGACGTACGGCAATGCGAGATCCCAGTCGGTGTGGTTGGTAGAAACATACTTAGCGAGCATGTCTGTAAGAGTTCGATTTAGGCGCTCCGTGAGTCCATTGGTTTGCGGGTGGTATGACGTAGTCAGCTTGTGTCTCGTTTTACAGGACTGCAAGATGTCGGCTATGACCTTCGACAAAAAGGTGCGGCCACGGTCTGTAAGCAGGTGCCGTGGGGCTCCGTGTTGCAAAATCACGTCCTTGAGGAGGAAGTCGGCGACATCTGTGGCGCAGCTTGTTGGGAGAGCTCGTGTGATGGCATAACGCGTGGCGTAGTCGGTGGCCACGGCTATTCACTTGTTACCCGAGGAAGACAAGGGAAAAGGGCCAAGTAGGTCCAAGCCAACGCGGAGGAACGGTTCTGACGGAATATCGAGTGGTTGAAGGCGTCCGGCGGGAAGTGTCGATGGCGTTTTGCGGCGCTGACATTTCTCACAAGCCGCAACGTACCTTCTGACTGAGCGTGCAAGCCCTGGCCAGTAGAAGCGTCGGCGTATTCGGTCGTAAGTGCGTGACACACCAAGGTGACCAGCAGTCGGAAGGTCATGAAGTTCATGTAGAACTTCCGAACGAAGGTGTTTCGGAATGACAAGCAGCAGAGCCGGTCCATCCGGCTCAAAACTTTGGCGGTATAATACACCATCGTGGAGCACGAACGAGCGATAGGACTGACTGGAAGATGGTGATTCGAGGCTCTCAATGATAGCACGCAAGGATGCATCATAGCGCTGCTCGTCACCGATGCATGTCACTTGCGAAAGGGAAAAGACGCAAGGCTCGGTGTCGGTGTCATGCATAGTGCTCGACTCAGCGACCGGGTAGCGCGACAGGCAGTCTGCGTCCTGATGTAGGCGTCCGGACTTGTACGTCACCGTAAAGGTATACTCTTGGAGTCGCAGAGCCCAGCGCCCGAGCCGGCCAGTAGGATCCTTCAGTGACGTAAGCCAACATAGCGCATGATGGTCAGTTATCACAGTGAAATTAGTGCCATATAAATATGGACGGAACATTGAGACTGCCCAAACAAGAGCAAGACATTCACGCTCCGTAATAGAATAGTTGCGCTCAGCAGCTGTGAGGAGGCGGCTAGCGTAGGCGACAACTCGGTCGTGTCCCCGTTGGCGCTGGGCTAACACGGCTCCGATTCCGTGACCACTAGCATCGGTTCGAACTTCCGTCGGAGCGAATGGGTCAAAGTGAGCCAATATGGGTGGAGTCGTCAGTAGCGTGATTAGGTGAGAAAAAGCAGCAGCTTGGTCGGTACCCCACGTAAATGTGACGTCTTTCTTTAGAAGCTCTGTGAGGGGTCGAGCGATGGTTGCGAAATCTTTCACAAACCTTCTAAAATAGGAGCAAAGTCCTACAAAACTCCGGACGTCTTTGGCTGACTGGGGTACAGGAAAACTGGTGACTGCACGAATTTTCTCGGGGTCCGGCTGCACACCAGAGGCGTTGACAAGGTGGCCCAACACTGTAATTTGCCGGCGTCCGAAGCGGCACTTCGACGAGTTCAATTGGAGGCCTGCAGTGCGGAATATGTCGAGAATAGCTGACAAACGCTGAAGGTGGGTCTCAAATGTTGGGGAATATACAACGACATCGTCAAGATAACAAAGACATGTTGACCATTTGAACCCTTGCAGCAGAGAGTCCATCATGCGTTCAAACGTGGCTGGGGCGTTGCATAGCCCAAATGGCATAACCTTGAACTGATATAGGCCGTCTGGAGTTACAAATGCAGTCTTCTCTTGGTCTTTTTCGTCGACAGCAATCTGCCAGTAGCCGGAACGTAGGTCTATTGTGGAAAAGTATCGGGCGCCGTGGAGACAATCGAGAGCGTCATCGATGCGGGGTAAAAGGTAAACGTCCTTTTTCGTGATTCTGTTCAGATGACGGTAATCCACGCAGAAGCGCCACGTGCCATCTTTCTTTTTAACGAGCACAACGGGGGACGCCCATGGGCTCGAAGAGGGTTCAATAATTCCTTTGGCTAACATCTTGGTGACTTCTTGTTGAATTATTTTACGCTCGGTGGCAGACACCCGGTATGGTCGCCGATGAATGGGATGAGAATCACCTGTGTTAATACGGTGCTTGACGAGTGAAGTCTGGCCGAGTGGACGGTGGTCGACGTCGAATATGTCGTGGTATGAAGCCAGAAGGCGGCATAGCGCGGTTGACTTCTCAGGTTTGAGGTCCGGGGCGATCATGGAGCGTAAGGTCGCATCGAGGCACGTGACATCCTGCGAGTGATGTGGGTGCTCGGGACATACGTCTGCCGTAAAACAAGTGACGTGGTCGTCAATTAAGGGCCTTAGTGTGGCGACCGAAATTCCTTGGGGTAGCACTTGTTTTATGAAACCGAAATTGATAACAGGTAAATATGTTCGGTTAGAGGCCATGCTTACGACAGAGTGTGGGACAGTAATGTCACGCGCCAGGAGAACATCAGTAATCGGCGTCACGATATAATCACCGTCAAGCACGGGAGAGGGTGTTGCCAATTCGATGAATGTGAGAGCTTTAGGCGGTATCCGGAAGAAGTCAGTGGTGCACAAGCTGTTCGGGAGTTCAGGGTCAGAATCTGAGAGAAGAGGAAGTTCTAGGCAGAGAGTACCGGCGGCACAATCGATGAGGGCAGAATGCGTCGATAGGAAGTCCATGCCGCAGATTAGGTCGTGGGGGCAATTTTCAAGCACCATAAATAAAACGGGAACATGGCGGCCGGCAATACTAACACGAGCGGTACACATTCCAGTGATGGCCACAGTTCCACCATCAGCGACACGGAGGGCTTTAGTTGCTGCAGGCGTGAGGACTTTTTTGAGCAGGCGACACAGATGAGCACTCATTATAGACACTTGAGCTCCGGTATCGACTAACGCCGTCAAGGAAATACCGTCCACATACACCTCAATCAAGTTCGTATCGGTGGGGAGCGTCAATGGAGGATTTGGATCATTCGCAAGCGATGCAGCACTACCTCCCGGAGCTGCATGATCTAGTTTTCCGTCCGAGAGGATCCACAGTTGACCGGCGACGGATAGCGGCGTGGTTGGGGCGATGGGGAACGGCGACGTTGAGGTGGCGGCGAACGAGCAGTGGTGCGGCTGTTGGGGATGTCGGAAGAAAGGTACACACGACTGGGCGAATACCGACGGGAGTCCTCGTACGGTCGATTAGAGGAAAATTGACTCCAGTTTGAGGGCGTCCAAGTGCTGCGGCAGTAGCGGGAGATATGGCCAACTCGGTGGCAGCGGAAGCAGATCGGCTTGTCGTCTGCAGTTCTCCATTCCGCCGGATTGCGGGATCGCGGAATAAAATGTGGTGCATTTGTTGTCATTGGTCTGGAGACGGGTCGGGACACAGAGCAGGCCACAGGAAAACCAAGCTTTGCAATTTCCTGCCTCACGACGGCTTGAATAACGGAGACCGGCGGAGGCGTTTCTGCGGCGCCATGATCGAGCGGATGTGGAGGAAATGGTGCCGGACTTGACGCCTCAAGCTCCCGTCGAACTATTCGTGTCACGCTGTCCTGCATGGGTGGTGCGGCACCGAGATCGGTGCAAGTGGATGTAACAGCCGTGTTAGGTAGCCGCGTAAACTGAGGCAGAACACGGCGGCTTTTGGCCATTTCGAAGCGACGGCATTCCTTGATAGTCGTATCTACGGTTGTGACGTTATTGTAGACGAGCAAATTGAAGGCGTCGTCCGCGATACCCTTAAGTATGTGGCCTACCTTGTCACACTCTGTCATTTGCTCGTCGACTTTTCGGCACAACGCGAGGACATCCTGTATGTAAGAGACATACGACTCTGTTGACGACTGCACACGAGTGGCGAGTTCTTTTCGTGCTTCCATTTGGCGACCGGACGGGTCCCCAAAGATGTCGCGTAGTCGCTCCTTGAAGGTATCCCAGCTGGTGAGCTCGGTCTCATGGGCGTCGAACCAGACCCGTGGGGTGCCGTCCAAGTAGAATATTACGTTGGCGAGCATCATGGTAGGGTCCCATCGGTGTGTGTGGCTAACACGCTCGTACATACGGAGCCAGTAGTCGACGTCGAGCCCAGGTTGTGCGGAGAATGTACCTGGATCACGGGGGGTGGGCATCGTCAGGTATGTAGTGGCTGGAGCTGCAGAGGGAGACGCTGACAGGCTGTTGTCATTGGTAGCCATGGCCGGAGACTGAATGGTGCGGCCACTGCGAAGCTTCGTGGTGAAGACGGGGAACGTTCCACCTCCACCAAATATGTTACGGAAAAGAAGAGACGCCGTAACGACGAGGCTGGGGATTAGATATATTCCAAACCAGCGGTAATGGCGTGCCTGGTTCACCAGCGATCGAGCGGAGACAACCCTTCGTCTTCCTCGTCAGGCACACACGCGCGTCGCCCCCTAGAATATCAGTATACATGCATGTAGCAATATCTCGTTCAAGAACGTCCAGAAAAATGGGCCATATTCTGTGATTCGAAGGCAGCGCTTCAGAGTTTGCAGTCTGCCATGCGTAGGAGGAGTCATGACCAATTGGTACAAGAAATAAGACATTGCCATCATGAAGCTCTAGCACGAGGGCATGATATTATATATCAATGGCTGCCTGGACATATCGGTATTACCGAAAATCAATTAGCCGATGATGCAGCCCGCTCAGTCCATGAAGGAACCCGTGTAGTCCCGATTCCTCTATCAAGGAATAATGCAGCAAGACAGCTTTACCTGCTGGCTCGAGATCTCACACGCACGTTCTGGTCAACTACCAGCTTCCAAAGGTGTCAATTTTATGAACTGGATCCTTCGCTCAAGCTAAAGCTACCATCACAACTTTCCCGCTCCGATGCGACACTGTGATGCCGCCTTTGGTTGGGTGTTGCATTTACAAAGGTGTACTCCTTTCGCATTGGTATGGCAGACACTCCTACATGTGACTACTGTAGAGCTGAAGAGACCATCGAACACGTCCTGTGCAGCTGCGCTTGCTACGACACACAGCGATGCCAGCTCCGGATGGTTTTGAATCAACTTGACCCCGGACCATTTTGTGTGCAGAAGATACTAGGACCTTGAGCATCTGCCTCAGTTGCGCAGAAAGCAACTAAAGCACTGCTAATTTACCTAAAGTCAACAAACCTGAGCGACCGCCTGTAGACTGTGTGTGCTCCCCGAGTGTGCTCGTGATTGTGTGTACCTTCTCATCTCTCTGCAACCTCTTTTCTCCCCTTCATCCCTTCCCCAGTGCAGGGTAGCAAACCGGATGTGCGTCTGGTTAACCTCCCTTCCTTTCCTTGCAGCTTTATCTCTCTCTCTTGCCTGCCTGCCTGCATGACGTACTCACAGGTAGAAATGAACGCGAATAGGTGTCTCAGTTGTTACTTCGCTGTGTCTGAAAAGCGCGCCCTTTTTGCAAGTGGAGACTGCGCAACGATTGCAATGTTCTTTGTGCGCCCGATAACACCAGCATAAGCGTTCCGGTGAAATTTCAAGGCCAACCAAGACGAACGATTCTCCCCACCGCGACATAATGGTGCGCAAGTGAGCATCTGCCCCCATACTCTCCGTAATGCAAAGTATGCGTGGGAGATGAGAGCGTGCGCCTCCACGTCACGACGATGGGACGACGCGCGCTCATTGCGCCATCTTGTCGGTCATGTTGAAAACGCAATGGTCCGCCCTTACCCCGAGATGCCCTTCACCAGCTGTAAAGAGTAGATATAAATAGCTTGCCGTTTGAACGTTGGAGGAGCAGTTCTTTTGTAGCTCAGTGGTGGACGCCTCACGGTCACACTGCACAGGTCCCACTTTTGATCCCGCGCACCGGTCCTTTTTCTGGATTATTTTTCTTTCTTCTTTACTTGCGAGACAATGACCCTCAGGCTCACCATCACTAGGGCACACAAAGGCGATGACTATACCCGTAGTTTACACAACAGAAATCTAAAAATCCATTTCATTCAGAGATATAACCTCGTTTATAAATCAATGGAGCCAGATGACTAACTTTCAGTCAATCATTTATCACTAGCTTGGAAGCCGAAAACTAAAGAAAGTGTATCATTGGTGACTTATAAGTTCATCTTGCACGTTCGATGCGTCTTGCACGTTCGAAGATTGAGAGATTGCCCGTGCTGAGGCTTCTTCTAATGTCGCACCTCCTCCCCCCAAACAAACACACGCACACTCATTTTCTATAAATTACACATTATTCAATTGCGCGTACTGTTCTCATGTTCCTGTTTTGTTCTTTTAGTGGGAATGACTAGACTTCATTATTCCCGTTTTCAATCATGGCAGAGCTCATTAGAGTTTTACTCAGGTTGGTTGCCCTACCAGGACATGACACTTTGTTCCAAGAGGCTGGTATCGAGAAAGTGCGTCGTGGTCTGCCAGCCTTGCCGAGCCCATCAAACCTCAAGGACAACAGAAAAAGTGTCTAGCGGAACTCTCAAGACCATTTCCGCCTTGTAGATGGGCCAGCATTATGTGTACTGATTGCAAAAGGAAGTCGTCACCATCTACATCGGCCCGACGTGCACAGTAGGGGGTACAACGTTTCCACGGACTTCCGTTGGTGCTATGCCCCCATCGATGCTCCTTACGGAGTTGCTGCCTTTTGTAGCTTGTTTTCCTCTATCCAGCCCACTGGATTCGTGAAATTATAGCCGATGGTGGTAAGACTACAGTAGGATCTCACACTGCTGAAGTTTGCATGCATTGCGAAAACTCGCATGTAACTAAGTGCGTTATTACTGGCTCTCTCAGCAATTCCTTGCGCGTCTATAATAATGTAATTCGTCGTCGTTAATCTACAACTATTTTATTCTTAGGTGTCCCATCTGTTTTGTGTCGATAAATAGCAAAGTTAACGTTGTTTAGTATTCCGACTGCGGGACATGAAATTCTCAAGTTTTAATGAATAGAAGCCAAGTTCGCAAAATTATGGATATTAGTAGAATTTCTCGTGTGCTAGCATTACCTTATATATATGGTTGTCAACAATAATTTTCTTTAGTTGTGCCTAGCCGAACTGCTTCCTGGCAGTGACACGTCCTCTATTTGCCATTGCTTTCGATAACACAGTCTTACTTTACTTATGGCACTCATTATCTTGAGCCAAGAGTTATGGTAACGACGTCTTCCGTTATGTGCGCGGATACGGTCGCAGCACCTTTGAGATGGTATCATTCGGAGCGAAAACTACCAGCCACATATTTATATTTTTTTATGAGAATGACTTCCAGGCTGGCTATGAAGCGATTGGTCTAGCACGTAGTACACTGTTCTGATATTGCTGAGATATTGAGAGGCATCGGTTCCCGAAGAAAACGAGGTGACATTCCATTGTAGCTAGGTCAATAGTGGGAACATCTTCATAAATATCATTATGGTATTTCCGGCTGCTACTTAAAAAAATGCATTCTTATTATGACGTGAATTTATTTCATGAGTAAACAGCTTCAATATAGTGAAGAATTATACTGCTTAAAAGCTTGTGCTATCATCATTATTATTCTTTGACACAAGGGTTGGTCTCGATGCATGAATGACGCCACGAAATGCCACTATGCTGCTGTGGCTATGTGAGTACAGGTTATTTCTTTACCAGCAGCTAAATGTATAACATGGAGGCTTTAGATTGATAGCATAGTATTTAAAAACAACAACTTATCATCACTTCGTCCTTAAGGTGTTGCCATATCATGCACCTATCACTGTTCACGCTGTTGAATTATTTGTTACCACTCGACTTTTCCCGCTGCCTCTACCTCTATTCTGTTCTTTCGTTCTTTCCGAATTATCAGTGAGCACGAAACCGACATCTCGTGTTTTCATTCGTTGAATGCGGCGTTTTCTACGCCGAATGGACGCCAACGAAACCCAAGGGCGGCTCTACTACCACCGTGAAAACTATACGAAGGCGTGTGCACGTGAAAGTGGTTTGGTTCATCGTTTCGGGCCTTATCAATTGATGTTTCAGTGGGCAAACATATAGGAAAATACATTTGTTTCTTGTTTACGTAAAATAATCTATAGCCTTGGCATTGTGCCACATGAAGTATATCCGTCCTGGTAGCACCTGAAAGACCAAAACAACAACAACAACAACAACAACAACAACAACAACAACAACAGCAGCAGCAGCAGCAACAACAACGTCCCATGAGGATGTCATGTTAATTTGCGCACGCTCGCTTCGCTTCCACACAGGGCAAGAAGACGAAGTGCAGCTGGGTGTGGACATTGAGCTGCACCTGTTCGCTGGCGGCCGTCGTCATGACGGTGGTCATTTACTTCCGAGACCGACGCGTGAGCGGGGAGGTGTACCCGGGCTACGTGGTTGAAAGCTCCGCTTTCTATGCACCATTCCGGTGGTCCCGTAATAGCGCCTACCGGATGACGCCGGCTTCTGGCAACCTGCTCATTCAGCCACCCGAAGGCATCTGTGCAAAGGCGTTCGGTGGGGGCAACAGCAGCGCTTCTCAAGAGAGCATCGTTGTGGTTGTGCACTCGGCACCACATCACTTCGAGCACAGGTAAAACTTACCGGCCACTGCAGTTCAAGGCTCGATAGATTTCAGTGCCTCGAGTCGACGTGCGCTTCGGAAGAGGTTCAGCTAGTAGTTAAACAGGAGAGAGAGAAGGAATATTGTTTTGTTGTCAGCAAGCGCACTGTATGCCCGAGGTTGGCGGCCTCCAAATCCATTTAGCCAGGCTGCGCTGATTCTTCGGGTCTTTGTGCAATAGCGGGGCCTCCTACTGCTCTTCGGTTAGTGTTTTGGTGCTGATGTTTCGTACACATCTCCATGCCATTTATGGCATGGGGTGTCCGAGACATCCCGGTACTTGCTAGTATATAGACAAGTGTTCAGTCGGTGAGGTGCGGTAAAGTAGTATACCGTGAACGTAAGTGTTCCTCTGCAGCTTCGTGGGGGTTACTGTCTCTTACTTATTTAGGCTGGGTTGGGGTGACGGCAGTACTATTCTGCCTAGTCCTTAGCACAATAAATAAAAAAAGGAAGATTCAGCCAAATAGTGCAGCGATGACTTGTAGGTAAAGAAAAACAAAGTGTGGCAGCATGATACGCACTCTGTAACACACGAAGGTGAAAGTCTGCTGCCCATTTCATAAGGCGTGAACTTTAAAATTGGATACTGGACTTCCATCAACGCAAAACGATTCGGAGTGTGAGCAAGATGGTTTAAATAATCTTTATGTTTTCATTTACTTGCATTGGTGTTAAAGTATTTTTGGCTGCAACAACCTAGACATAGGATGTTTGTATTTCTTTGTAGTGCTGCAAGCTGGCGTTCACATAGCTAAGGTTCTCAGTTAAGCTGAAAAATGCAAATTGCAAAATAACTTGTTGCTGGGCTACACGATAAACCATTTCAAAAATATTAGAGTGTGAGAAAATGTCCCATTGACACACACTAGCTCAGACACACAAACGCGCACAACACGCAGAGTGCGCGCACAGGCGTGTGCAAAAGTGTAGACACGACGGCATCGCGTGGTTCAAGGCAACGACGCGTTCTGTAGCGGCGAGACGCCTGCTGTGGTGCGCAAGCGCATCCCGTCGTATCGGTTGGCCCCTCATGTCACTATCTCTGATGCCGTTACGGTGCTCGTAGATAATGCGAGAACTGGGTGTCGCTTTCTTTGCCCCATTTTATTTGTGCCTTTTTTAGGGGCGAAGCTCCTTAGGGCGTGGGCTGTGCGTCCCCTGTAGCCTGTATGTAGCCACCTCTAGTTTAGTTCTTGCAGTGTTCACTAGATGGCGGTACCGTCCCCTGTATGTAGCCACCTCTAGTTTAGTTCTTGCAGTGTTCACTAGATGGCGGTACCGTCTCCTGTATGTAGCCACCTCTCGTTTAGTTCTTGTAGTGTTTACTAGATGGTGGTACTTGTAGCTGATGATGAAAAGATGCAAGATGTTATAAACTAGAAAGCGGTACTTGTAGTTGATGAAAGACGCGAGATCTTATAAAATAGGAATGATGTCACATATGGCGCGTGTCATTGGTTGAAGGCAATCGTTCGATTTAGTGCGGCGACGTACGCTAGGGGGAGCGTTGTAATAAAATCCGTTCGCTGTTGGCGCGCGCTCGGAGTCGCCGGATGGATAAGGCTGCACAGCGGAGAGAGCGCAAGGCACAGACCATAAAGCGGTCATAATGAAGGGACATCGCAAACCATCCATCGTCTAAGAACAAATAAAAGTTGATTTGTGTATATACACACACAGCGTTTCTCACGTCTTTACATGATGATCGACTGGGCGAATTACACGGAAGATTCACAGTTTACCGATGAATCCCTCCGGAGCTTCGCCCATTCATCATCATTCAACCCGTGAATATGCCGTAATTTTTTTTCTTTTTCATTTTCCTCCTTTTTTTACGTAGCGGCTGTGACGGGTGCCGGTTCCAGCACCTGGCTCACGTCGTTAATTAGATAGATATGTGGGGTTTAACGTCCCAAAACCACCATATGATTATGAGAGACGCCATAGTGGAGGGCTCCGGAAATTTCGACCACCTGGGCTTCTTTAACGTGCACCCAAATCTGAGCACACGGGCCTACAACATTTCCGCCTCCATCGGAAATGCAGCCGCCGCAGCTGGGATTCGAACCCGCGACCTGCGGGTCAGCAGCCGAGTACCTTAGCCACTAGACCACCGTGTCGGGGCACGTCGTTAATTATGCCGGTTGATTATCATCACTAACGTAGCTAGCATCACAAAAACTGATAAAGAAAATTACTCCAAGTTAAGTTTTCTAAGCTAAGCTTGCCGATGCAAGCTGCATGGCGCTTAAGTATGAAGATGCGTCCTCGAGCCGTAATTGCAGTTTCTTGATTGGGCATTGTTGCCCAATTTCGTAATCTAGCTATTTTATTGCACTTCTTCACACAAAAGAGAACCAGAACTTTACAGGCCTCTTGCACCGTGTATCTCTGCGTGAATAATTACTCTGCATTAGACGCGTTTACTTCAAAGAGTGTCCTATGTAGTAACAGATTTCTCAATTTGGCAATATTCGCGTAATACTGCGGCTTCATACTCGTGTACCTCGTGTGGGCTTCAATGTCACTCGAATTTTTTTCCGGCGATAATTCTAACTAGTTCTAAGGTCAATTCTATTTAATTCAACCTAATGAGACTAGACTTCGTCAGAAGTAATTAGTGTCTTATCTTCAATTCTCTGAGCTCATGGAAATCCGACTTCGATTATTTCGATTGTGTTTAATGAGAAGTTGTTTAATTAAAATAATTAAAGTCTGATCAGTTTGATGCTGTAATGGTGCAACATGCTTTTATTTATCTATCCTTACCTTATCGCTGCCTAATTAGCTTGCTGAGGCATAATTATTTTGTATGGTCACGTGAAACTCCATGTACCTTGGCCGTGCTTGATTGGATATCAGGCCAATTATTGAGCCGTAACTTGTACGCGTAATAACTGTTACTATTTAGACATAAGTGAGCTTAAATAGTACAGATTCGGTAAGGGGTATTTGGTATCTCGCGGGGTTTGGCTCCTCTGGGATCCTGGGGAAGTTGATTTGGAATAATTGGCTTCGATTAGGTTGCTTTATTTGGGCTAATATGGCTCGCCTAAGTTAAATGCTAGCATGATCACCTATGCCTAAGTAGATTTATCTGCAGGTGTACATTTCTCGATCCATCTGGGTGCATCGAAGCTCTGCTACACTTTACATAAAAAGTTATAGTTTCGCGGCAAGGACGACGCAACGAATGCGATAGCAATTACTTGGAATGTAACGCTGAGAACGGCTAGCATATGGAAACGTGAAGCGTGCTGCTAACGCACGAATTACGCACGAAAACAACTCACGCAGGACGAGAGCTAACTAGCAACGTTTACAACTCGACGCTTAACGCGATCTTTAAACAAAAACGACGCACGAAACGTAATCACAGGTACATATATGAGTGTGAAATAACGAGTGCCCCAATTGTTACTTCTCTGTGTTTGAAAAGCGCACTGTCTTCGCAAACGGGGCCTGCCCAGCGAGCGAAGTTGAGCGTTGTGATCCAAGCAACTACTACAATCATTCCGGTGAAAGGCTAAGGCACGCAATTCTCCCCACCAAAGAATAAGCGCGAGCGCTCAAGCACCTAACTTCCGCGCCCCCATGCGCAGGGCAAAGTATGCGCAGGAGATAAGCTCGCATTGGCACATCGCAACTGATGGGGTGGTCAGCACTGGGGGATTTTTTTATTTCTGGTGTTCTCTATATATAGATACGTCTACACTGTCGTTCTTCATGAAAGAGAACACGTGAACACATGGACTGCGCTCTGCGGCGGCTGCCTACAGCACCACCAGCCAACAAGGGACGAAAGCACGTTCGCTTCTCGCGTCATCTATCGCCAAGCAGATAACGAGTTATGGCCGGTATATAGACAAGCGCTCCTACATTACGCTTCCTGATCACTCGCGCGGTGAGCAATATCGGGTGATTACTGTAGCTTGCGCCATGGTTGTGAACAACGTTTGATATGTTCGCAGTGTACTACGCACTGCAGGCGTAAGCAGAGAGAGAGTGCAATCTAGCAGCGCTTGTCTACCGGCCATAACTCGTTATTATTTTTTTTGGCAACAGATGACGCTGAAAGCGAACGTGTTTCCTTTTGGTCTCGGTTGATGGTGCTGTAGGCAGCCGCTGCAGAGTGCAGACCTGACGTTCACGTGTTCTTTTCCATAAAGGACGGCAGATTTGGCAACGGTAAAAACAAGTAGAGATTGTTCATATAACTGCTATCACAATAAAAGAGCAAGCTGGACTGAGCCTAATTACACGTACTTACTTTACTAGGTGATAGCGCGCTGACCTCCGGCTTCATTACAATCGGCTACACTTACATTGGCCTAAGTAGGCTCATTTAAGTTCAACTTGGCCTAAACCAACGAACGCAAGCTGAGCTGAGAAAACTTAATTTTGTGTGCTTGGTGCCACCAGGTTCTGCGATGATAGCATTAGCTTAGTTGTGCTAATCAACAGCTATAAATAACGATGCGAGCTCGGCTGTGGAAGCGGTGTGTTCGCAACCGCTACGTAAACAAAAAAAAGAGGCACAAATTCAATGGAGCAAGGAAGGCGACACCCAGCTGTCATTTTGACTACGAGCGCTGTACCCGCGTAAGCGATAGCGACATGAGGGGCCAACCGACATGACGGGACGCGCATGCGCACCGCAGCATTCGTCTTGTCGCTAGATAGCACGACGCTTTCGGCCAAGTTATCCCGTGGTCTGCACACTCTTGCTCACGTCTGTACGAGTTTGGGTGACTGCGTGGGTGGGTGCGTACGTGTATAATTGTGTCATTTGTTCGCGCTCGCATAACTTTCAAAGTCATAGTGCGTTGAGACTATTCGCTACATGTTAAGAGCGTATATAAAAGCGTCAAAACTATTTATTTTGTGGTTTAGGTCCGCCATAAGAGCGACGTGGGCCAGGGATGCCAGCTTTCCTCTGCACAGCGGCGACGTCAGCGTGGATGCCCTCGTACTGTTCGCCATGGGCAGGCCCACCTCCTCACCGCTTCAGCACCAGACACAGGTCAGAATAGCCACAGAAGCAGCGTTGCACCAAGACATCATCGAGGGCTCCTTCCCGGGCACCTTCAGCGCTTCCCTGCCGCTCAACGCCATTATGCTCAAGTGGGTGTCCCTGGCATGCCCGCAAGTCAGCTACGTCGTCAAGGTATCGGATGACTCCTTCGTTAACATGCGACGCCTGCGCGATACCCTCGGAGCGGTGCAGCTTCGTACCTCTGTCATCTACGCCCATATTTACCGCAAACCTTCCGTGTGGAACGGCCACAAGCTAACATTCATCAGGGATAACATCTGTGTAGCTTGCGGCTATGCAATGAGCGGCAATGCGGTGCCCCAGCTTCTTAACCGGTCTACGCACGGCGGCTTCACCAGCGTCGAACACCTCTTCTGGAGCGCTGCTCAGGACCGCGTTGCCCCGCTCAGACTCGTGAACATGCAGGCGTTCTCCACCACTCGCGGCGAGGGCTCGGACAACTTTCCTTGTGGCGTAAGGGACGCCATTGCAAGCCGCCACTTGAGCGCAGATGACATGCATGAGGCGTGGAAGGTGTTGCACAATGGCACAGCACCGTGTGTCGATAAACGCACTGAATCAGAACTACGTGATGCCTAGCATCGGGCGATACTTCAGCATATTACGCATGTCTAAGTACGATCGAAGTCATCCGCGAAAGAAAGCATTGCAGCTAGGGCACAAAATGACATATATTGCGTTTCTAGTTCTACGCAGTAGGAAGTAAAATTATACCTGTTTATTCTCTTTTTGTTTGATGGCTCGGCCGAATCTTTTGGGCCTCTTACGTAAATAGAGCGTTTGTCTAGTATGTTTACGCTATCTACGGGCACACGTATTGTGTCTTATGATAAATGCCAAATTCGGGGGTATATTACGGCTACATTGACAAATTATGGACTTGAATCAACAGTGAATAATAAAACGTTATGCAACTGCAAGTATTGCTATGTGATGGTAATGAAGTCGAAGTTGGCGACGTTTGTTCGAGTGAACTCACTTTATGAAGTTCCTCTACGTGATATACCTATCCACTCCGGGTATTATGCATTTTACACGTGCAAATACACGCAAACACATGCACTAACAAACGTAAAAAGAGCTAGGACCCCTCTTATTAACAAAAATAAGATTCTGGATACACATCTACATCGAAGGACACCCAGAGACCAAATAGAAATTACTTCTTGGTGTGGCATTAAACCACGTGTGTTGATTGTCGGCTCTTAATTTGTTATTAACTGCTGCCTTGCGCAAACTTGACACTGTGTATTTTGGAGAAGTCGTCATTGAGAGCTCGACAATATTGCCCGTTTTATGCTTAATCTAGTAAATATGAAAGTTGCACTGACCACTTAATGTTACGCTCCAGCGGTCAATTACAGTGTAGCAGGATAACACGGTCACGAATTTCCCCACAGCAACGAATGTTTTGCTTTTTTCCTGTTACATGGACTTCCTTTCCCAAAACACAAGTGCACATTTCTGCCATATTATTACTTACGTTTACCATAAGTGCTTTTACCGCAATGTACAACATTTGAAAACATGTGAAATTTTTGTTCTTTTTGTCCTCCGTGAACCTGATCCCTTTAATGTTCCTTCGTCCGCTTCAATAGTAGAGCTTTAAAAAAACGTCAGTGTGGCTACTACAATACTCGGATTTCATTGTTCTATGGAACACCGCATTCGACCAAAAAAAGTTCTACATGAACGAGTGAAAAGCAGTATTTAGTCGGCACAAGCCGATTTGTCGGAGCATCGCGAGAACAATAGAAAAGCCAGAGCTCTTGCTTGGAACAGAAAGATTTTGTTACGGAACAATCATTCCCAACGTTTTCGCGGCATGGGCGGACACGTGAAGCCCATTACCTCGGCAAGGCAGGCTCTATTTCTAACCGGAATTTTATTTTTGGAGAAAGGTGCATGAAAGAACTTTAACAAAGTGCTTGATTGGGCTGGTTGGTGCTGCATGGTAGACGAAGAAAGTGCTTAACAGCGTCGTTTGAGCTGACAAGCACTTTGTTAGTATGAAAGAAACCGAAAATACGATCCGGTGACACAAGAAAGCGTTGAACGTCTGCTGAGGCGGGACTTCCTGAAAGGAACATTCGTGCACATTTGTGCTCGGGGTGCTTGTTTTGACAGTGTCCGGGTGTAAGGCATTAATATTTTGGGGGTTGCTGTGCTGTTCACAAATGGGTTAATTCCTGAGCAGTAAAAATTGAATATCGACAACTGCATCAAACGTACCTGCAATATGTGAACAACACTGCTATGGGCGGATTGTGCGTGACTTCATGGACGCAGCTTCCAAAAAAGTTGGCGCTCCAAGCTGGCCGTCTTTACGACAAACATGTTGTGGTTAATCTGACTCAATGTGATGACGACTGAGAAGAGCGCCTCTGTGTGGGGCTAACGATAGAACCTGTATGCGATATTCTGATACCATACTTAGACATCGCAGACGTCGCTGCCCCCCATGCTGGCGCTCCGGCACGGCTATTACAGTGACATCACATCAAGCCATTCATTGATATTGTTCGTAAACAGCACAAGTTCTCGCTCTCTGTCTCACATATTTGTGTCATATGCGATAACGTTTGCAACAATACCCACTCTCCCAGCCATTGTTTTAAAGCGAAAGCTGTTATGAGATTACAATGAGGGTTGCTTATGCAGTAAATGTCCACCGGTGGCCGCAACCACCAACGCACGAAATGGTGAAATAAAAAAAACCAAGGACGCAATAGGATTCGAACCAGTGTCTCCTACGTGCCAGCCCAGTATCCTACCACAGAGATACGCCATTTCTTTGCTTTATTGCCTGTTTCCAGACACTATGTACAGATGTCCTTAAAGAGTCATATAAACTAGATAGTCTGCCTCGGTATTTTAGCGAGGCTGATACTATTTTGATACCAAAGACCATAGAGAGAGAGAGAGAGAGAGACAAGTTAAAACTAGTTTCGTCACAGAGCTACGTCAGTGCTTGAAACTTCATTAGAAACCGGCCTTAGGCAGGCTTGATCCAGGTGTCACATAATGCGGATTGCATAACTAGTGGGTCGTACTGTAGCCCATAACAAAATCTCCTGGCATAATTTTTCATCGTCATTAGCGACAGCATAAAAAATTGCACAACATATCTTGCAAGTGTGTAGCGAGTACCACCCTTCCACAAAGAATGGCGAAGGATGGCATAGCGAATGGTTGCCTACTATACATAAATTATGATAATTTCTGGCGTATTGGCTATTCTTTAGGGGCTATGGTAGGATAAATGGTTTCTGTCTGTTTAGCGTAATTTAGAAGAAACGGCTGCAAGTATTCCCCTAAAACTTCACGTGTTAACAAAAAAATGCCCCTGAATATCAAGTGACACTTTTTTTTGCCTAGATTGCTTATCCTATCTAAGGCCCACTCTCAAAATATAAAGAAGATTCAATTATTCAGTCTACATTTTCTCTGGAACCACCTAAAGGAAGGTATTTTTATTCAGTCGCGTTATTGTAGATACTCATAGATTACATCAAAATTTGAAAAAAAGTATAACAGTTTTATGAAGTTTTTCTAAAGAAAAAAATTTGGGCATACGCAAAGCCGCAGAGGGTACGTACTGTTGTGTAATATTTTACAGCTTTACTTCTTCTGAAGTTAACAATTCTTTTAGTTCACAATATTTCTATGATATTGTGGCTCCTACATACAAAGTTTTATTAAAATCAATTTATTACCTTCTGATAAAACTTACGTTGAAGTTGAGAAACTCAAAAACAACGCAGTTCGAGAAAAATGACGTTCTACAAGCTCATAATTCATACGCCAGAGGGCGCACGGCGTACTTCAGTGCGGCATTTAAACCTCTCAGAGCAGCCGCTCGACGTGGGGCTTCCAGAGGTTTGTTCCTCAGAATACAGTGATTCTTTTTATTGTCAAAATTGGAAATTGATTTTTTTTTAGTGTTTACCCTACCATAAACGCTTGAAGTGTGGCCGCAGCAGCTAACCAAATCGTGTTATAAAAGGGGCTATGAAAGGCCACTCTTCAAGCTTTCACTGTGACAGTGCTCCGTGTTCCGCTCAGGCTAGGTGCTTTTTTGGACAGACTGATAGACAGTTCCATTATTTGATTAAGAATAAATGGAAGCAATTTCGAAGAGTTCATTTTTTTTATTTATTTATTTGTTTAATTTTATTTCAGCGAAGAGTTTTACATGAGGGAAAGCCTCCTATTTAGCAACAATGTTTCTATAGAGTACTGGGAGACTCTGGGGTTGTGGTGTAGCACATCACCTCTGGGTAGCTTGTTCTAGTACCACGCAGTTTTTACAAAAAAAGGAAATGTAGGAGCGTGGGGGTCTACGCTGGTGGTCGGTACACTAATCTGGTGCGATTTGCGTGGCAGGATAGACAAGTTCAAAATGGACAGACAAGACTTATGAAGCGCTAAGAGAGGAACCGTAAATCTTGTTTAAAGCCACAACATAAATATACGGCGTCTTAGTTCTAGCTTATGAGGATGCATTTAGTATATTAGGTTCGCAACATTAGCGCTGCATATTAGTTTTTAAACACTAGTCTGATGTACTGCTGCTGCTTCAAATTTCTTTCATATTTCTTTCACATTTTTTTACTTTTATTTATTGTTTCTTCGCGTTACTTTTGATGAATGCTCCATACGCATTTCTGCCGTCGGCGTCGGTGTGATATTCCGTAAAAAGTCCAAAGGCGACAACATCCTCCACGTGCTGCATGTTTCTGACTGCGTGTGAAAACATGCGAGAGCAGCCGGTGGTTTCGGCTCAGATTGAGAGAATACACGCCGGATGTCTCCCACTGCGCAAGAGTCATGGGTAGCGAAACGATCGTGGTAATTTGCAGAAATACCCCGAATTTTGACTTGCATCACTTCACCAGGAACTGCGTACTTTGATTGGGCTAGCATTGTATCGATCACCCTGCCTTGACAAAGGTAAGCAGGTGTCTCGTACCTCTGTACAATCTTGGATCTCGTCACTCAGTTTGCGTTGAAGCGATGACAGCGTTAAAGGTGGTATCACTCCGTGCAGCCCCATATTTACCTTTGCCAGCGTCTTGTTCAAGTACGTCAGGTTAAATGCAAAAGCAGTCTTGTTTGCGGTATCATTCTGTATCGTAATCACTGTCTTGCCGTTGAGGCAAAATAAATTTTGGTTAGCGTCAACTACGTATCAGTAGAAACCCATTATTCATTACTTTTTTATTTGTTCATGGCGCAGCCATGATCAGCAATGAATGTAGCAGTGCAATATATTTATTGCTTTCGATATAGGCATCTTAACAGGCTTTTTGAAAAATGAGGTGAACTTAGTCACATAAAAAAATTGAGTACTCGTGAGTGCCAAAAACAAGACGCTCGTGATTATTTTTCTTTTGCTAGCTTTAGCACGACAGCGTTAAGCAGATCATCTCGCGGAAATTGGGGTTGGTGTCGGCATCGTCGATTCAGAGCAAGAAATCAGGATTGTACGTAAGCAATGATTTCGGGTAGATGCAAATAAAAATATAGTAAAAAACCTTTGCTTCTACGGAGAAACAAAGCCAACACTTCTGCGTGCAAGCAGCCTTTCTACTACAGTCGTTGCCCGCGCTCAAAATTGATTAGCGAGAAGGCACGATATGAATGTTAAGTAATGCAAATAGTGTCATTAACCTACGTAACACTGCGTGAGAAGAGCATAAAATCACCCGGAAACCATACAGAGACTGCGTCAAACTGGCTACTTTCCGACCCTTTCCAGGTAAGTGCCATAGCTATTCTCTTGTTACTTTGAACTTATAATTCGGTGCATTTCCGGGCAAACTCCTCGGGTTACTTGAAGATGTATCAGAAAGCAAGCCCAATTATATACATTACTTGCTAGTCATTCTGTCCTGTTAGCCTATGCGCACACATGTCCCGCCAGCGTGCTAGCGCGCGTCGAGGCACCCAACGAGCGTCTCTCTGTCGGACAAGAAGGGGCGTACCAGTATTTAGCGCAAAGTTGACGCAAGATTCTCATACTGAAGCATAGTGGCGTTAAAAAAATATCAGCAACAAAATGGCTGCTCATTTTTTATTTCATTTCTCTACTTGAAGACGGACCTGATTACTGTAACTTTGTACAGATCTCGTTCTTAGGCTGAGAGGAAAAATACAACTTCGTCGTGTGATGTCAATTTCTGCTGAGTTGTTAGCCTAAAATTGCATTTGCAAGAACTTCATCTACTGTAGACAAACTTCATGCAGGGCATGCGCTGAAATTACAATAATTATTAACTACTTTACAACTTGCATGTTATCTGCAGACCAAGTGAGAGGAGAAACTTTTTGGTGCACTGAGTTTTTGCTTCTTCGAAATCATCGTATTCGCTATTGAATAGAAACATCTATACTCATGACCGAACTTTTTTTTCTATTTGGCTACAGGTTTGGTGCTAAAAATGAAAAGCGTGGCTACCATGGCTTCTTCCGGCTTGAGTTCTGGCTCATTTTTATACTCGACCCTGATGCAGACCCGTTTTTAGTACCTCGCCAAATTGTAAAAGGAAGCTATGTCGTAGTGGGCACTTGGAAACCGCACTTAAAGTGGGCATTCTAGGAGGCAGTTTGAAAAAGCCAATTTCTCGGTGCACGAACATCCCTTTCCTTGCAGCACTGTTTAGGAACCCTCCAGGAAGTGAATACAGGCTTGTGATTTGAAAAGCGACGCAAACGACACGTGAGGGCGTAGCTGAAGTGTCCTCCAAAATTTTAACTACTCAAAATTAAGGCAACATTGCACTAGTGGTGTGAAGCCTCAAGGATCTGCGGCGTAGGACGGCCAACATTGTTTCGCTTTATTTTTCCATTTCATTCCTTTCCTCTCTTTTCCCTATTATTTTTCTGTTTTATATATATATCTCTCTTTCTATATTATTCTGCCTGTATTCTTTTATCCTTGTTATTCATTCTATTATTACTTGTTCTTCTTCCCTTTGTTTCCACTCTTTTTCCTGCCTCGCCCGTAAGAAACTGCCACTTTCAATAAAGTTTATCGATTCAGTCATTCCCATTTCTTTCTTTAATTTTTAATTTATTTCTAGCTTCCTCTTTCTTCATATCTCTTCCTCTTTCTGCGTATTTCTGTTTCTTTCTTTCTGTTTGGTTTTCTTTCTATGCTTCACTTTACTTCCTTTCCTCCTCCTCATGCTCAATTCCTTTTCACACATCCTATATTATACAAGGCTATTATCTGCTCACCTAGGGTGCCTGAATAGCCGAGTGGTTACGATGATCGCCTTTGAAGTGTTGGTACGCTTGTCTGAATCCCACCTCAAGAAGCTTTTTTCATCAAGAATTTTCTTTGTCTATAATTCTATCTCCATCTTTGTGCTCATTCTCTCACCTACTCACGTCAGGCAAATCGGTGCAACAGGATAGCACGCGCCGGCGCACAAGTCTGGGGAGCGAAGCAGGACATGAAGAAGAGGACGAAGAGGAAGTGCGCGTGTTGCACGTGCTATAAAGGTAGAGGGCATTCAGGATATTGATAGTTCCACGTAATGGTATAACGAAAAGTAAAATAGCACCGTTGTTAAAAGTATTCTGAACTAGTAGAGGCTATCTTGAGTTTCCTCTCCTGATATCTTCAGGAGGGACGCTTTCACGACAAAATGGGGCAGCAGAAACGTTCTTTTCAAGCAGAAATGAATAGAATTCACTTATGAAGACCTTCCGAGGCAAGCAGCGAGATATCTCGTGTGCTGAATAGCTTTTCGTCGTTACGCCGATGAACGAACAGCAAGAGACGAGCTGCATTCGTCTCCGCTGAATTACCTCGGTGCAACGGTAACCCGCAACGCTCGATGCGCACAGGTGCACTTTCATTTGAAGGGAGACTCGAGGTATACGACAACACTGCAGATACGATGCTTGCACGCCATCGCAGACAAAACTATTTTTCGATCTTGAAGACCTCGCTGAGTGCAAACTTTCGTTTCAGATGTCTTACAATATGTTCCGAGAAAAAAACTATTGTAGTAAGCAGCTTTAGTATACCTATATGGCGCACGTCACACGGTCACAGTTTCATGCGCAAGTGAGACCTCAGGTGACCTTTAAAAGGAGCGTTCAATAACGGTGGGGCATGAGGAAGATCAAATTTTGTTGCGTGATGCGGTAACTGCTGTCGAAGCAATGGTGAGACATGATGATCAAAGCCATGGTGACCTATGTTATCAATTTTACGAGAAACTTCTACTCCCCCAAAGCAAAAAGTACGTATCAATGTTGTCAACCAGAATTCACGAAGCCAACTTGTCACACCATGGGTCGCTGAACTCGCTTTTGAGTTGACTGACTCGCACACAGATTGAGTCATCAGTCTGAGTGAACCAAGACGAGCTATATTTTTGCGAGTATGAGTCCAGGTAAATCCGGTTCAGAAAAAAAAAAACATGTATGAAACTTGTGTTGGAGTAGATGCTGGTGAAGAAAATTTTAGCGGGTCTGAGTGGGCGTGGTTGAAGGAAATTTTCGCTCATCCGAGTGAGCCTCAAAATTTATTTCTTTATTCAGCCTGCGTGAGCTTCATTTTTTTTTCTTTTTTGCTGGCCTATGCGTGTCACTAAACTAGATTTATTGATGGTTTTCTAAAAATATAAGCGAGGTGTAACCATGGTGATTTAACTTTAACTTTTGGTTCTATGCTCTTGGAATATCATCTCGATAATAAACGCGAGCTTATTGTATACACTTAGAAAAATTGTTGCAAATGGCGCGAATACGTCGCTTTTATGCTGTGCCTTGCTGCGTATATCAGCGATGTAAGCTGGTTAGGTAAAAACTATGTCGGTAAACCTTTCTTACGGTTTACTTTGCTTGCTGATGCCTTTGTTAGGGAAATGGTATGCGAATCAAGTCTGTCATATTTTAGTTTCATGTATGTTATAGAAATTGCGCTGGTTTTGCCTATGCTTAGGGCATTCAAACAATGTGCATTCACGTGTGTGTGTGTGCGCGCGTGCAACTCTATCCACGGGATGTCATAGTGCTCTGTTCTGTCGATTGGAGTGGGTTGGTTATAAGGCCTCACCGCGGTGGTCTAGTGGCTAAGGTACTCGGCTGCTAACCCACACGTCGCGGGATCGAATCCCGGCTGCGGCGGCTGCATTTGCGATGGAGGCGGAATTGCTGTAGGCCCATTTGTTCAGATTTGGGTGCACGTTAAAGAACCTCAGGTGGTAGAAATTTCCGGAGCCCTCCACTACGGCGTCTCTCATAGTCATATAGTCGTTTTGGGACGTTAAACCCCACATATAAATAAATCATCATGCCCGCATCAAATGTCGGAGGCGTTTGATGACCAGCTCACTAGGCATAGGCTATCGAACTTTCCAGAAAAAAAGCTGTGTATTTTTAGTGAAAGATTCTTAAATAAACTGAAAAGTGTGGTAGTTACACGGTAAATATCGCTAAGTGTTTGCCCTTCACGTGCATTCCATATCCTCATGCCTCTTCCCACCATATGAAAAAGGTGAAAAACAGGTTCGGTGTTAACGTGGTTTTTCGTCTAGGAATAAGCTGGGCTGAGACTGCGCAGCGGTTGATAGGAAAATTGAACGAAAAAAAGTAGAGTGAATGTCAGGTTATTCACAGGGAAACGTTAGTCGAATATTGAAAGAGTGCGGTATACCACATTTTCTTGTCATATGATAAGTGCTATATCCTGCAAACCGGGAGGTGTTTGAATAACCGTCTCATGGTTCACTGGGCATCGCTGGAGGCCCACCTTTTATGAAATTCGTACCTATGCATTACAGAGATTGCGAGTTTTATTTTGCAAATTCACATTGCAAATTAAAGGCATTGTCACGACACAGAGATAGAGCAGCGAAAGAAGTTTCTGAGGCTTTTTGTAGCCGCAAATATGGCGAAAAGTGTGTCGCGAAGCCTTCGGTCACATTGCACCAACTAGAGAAAAATTATCTAACTGCCAACCACTAGTCTTTTACGTCATTTCTAGTTATTTTTATTTGAGTTCAGTTCAGTAAACTTTCAGTTGCTCGCAATATATGAGCGCACAAGGTAGCAGGGAAATAACGTGATAGGAAAGACGCTCTCTGTCAAGTTTCCTGCTACCTTGTGCACTCATATATTTCCACATTCTGTTTAACCAAATCGCCCAGCATTCCACTTTGCTCAAAATCAGTTGCTAGTCTGCGCTTGTTCGTGTGCCTTCACTATGCTTGTCTTTTCTTCGCCCAGTTTTTGTAGTATGTGATTTAGCGTGTCTATTATGGATTCGACGCCACCACTGCTAGCTGTCTCTATAGCACTAGTGTGAACTGATTAATTTCTTGGAAAATTACACTGATCGTTCTAAACGTATACGACCAATTCGATTAAACGACAGACGATGTTTCTATAATCCGTAGTTTTTGAGACGCTTCAAACGTGGGTCATGTTACATGGGTCTTGCAGCAGCATTTTCAGCAAATATCATACCATTAAACAGATAACTTTACGCCTCATTTTATTCGCGCGAAAAGGAATAAAAAATGTTGGTGATTCTATATTGTGTCTGCATTAGCGAAAATTGGACAACACTGATTATGAACGAACGAAGCTGCTTCAGTGGCGTAGCGGCTACAGGTATTGAGCGTTGAGTTCGAAGACGCAGTCTTTATTCCCGGTCACACCAGCCGGATCAGGATGGAGGCGATGTTCAAAGGCACCGTGCGCTCAGCTTTAGGTTGCGTGTGAAAACACCGGGTGAACAGAATCGATTTCATGTCCACTACTACCGGGTCGCATATCTTAGTAATATCATGGTTTCGAAATTCAAAAGCAAACCTAAATTTTATTAGGGAATCCTACGCCTCAAGGACAAGCCGTCAATACTTGGAAATCCTTTTATAAGCTTAAGACATTTAATAATTTTCATTGGTCTTAACTCGGCAAAATAACCTAATGAACCTAATTGGCGTAATTAACGCACAGAAAATTCAAGTATTTTGGGTGCACTTGTATTTACTGTGCACACGCAACTCGCTTAGCCGTCATTGCTTCAGTTGGAATTACCACTCATTATACTCGTTTGCGTTTAATTTGGCTGATTGATTCTCGACTTGGTCAGCAGTATTCAGTATTGTCAGGGATTGGCGTCACTGGCCTCCTTGAGAACTCGACTCGAACTGTCTAGTTTTTGCGTCTCACACCAGTTTCTTTTTATGAAAGTTTTAAAAAGGTGTAAGGAAACTTTAAGGGCCACTGTGAAACACCCAAGAAGTAGTGGGAAAGGTACAACCGGGGTTTTGTAGGTCAGTGCAAGAAAAAGCAGGATAAGGCCATAAAGCACCTGGTGCAGTTTAATGTATATATAAGAGCCGTGCCCCATAAGAATCCTGTTCACCTGCGCTAAATGTTACATCAGACAAACTGAACCTCGGAATGTCATTGCAGGCTGGTCATTACTGCCATTAAGCTAAAAACTCTGGTTTGTCAGCGCGCCAAAGACTCCGGGAGGCTTCCCTGTTAAAGGGCTGCTGAGTGCACCCCGTGTTTAAGGACGAGGAAATCGTGACCTCCTCACCTTCAATCTCTCTCTTGAAGGCGGTATCTCCTCCTCGACACTTATTTTTTAAAAGCACGTGTACAATGTTCGCACTAAGCGTTCAACCTATCAAGATTTCGTGCTTGTTTAACGCCACGTAGACAATTTCACTCTCGCTCACTGTGTCTGCCAAGGGCTCTGACGTCACTCCGCTTGACCGGTGTGTTTCGCTGGCACGACGTGCCTACGCTTGTTGTGGTAGCTCGACAGACATGGCTGGTCGAACCCGACCAACGTTTTCGTGGCGTGCTGGTGTGTTTGTGGGCGACTCGAGAAGACAGTCTTTTAATGTGTCTGTGAACTGCCGTGTGGATATGCGATGCGTTTCGTGCCCTAAGTATTCGCAATATGTACGGCTCCAAATTCGAACGGTTGGGTGATGCTGCGTTGAGAATTATTGCGGTAAATGAACCCAAGTTGCAGTGTTCTCGTTTCCTAAGGTTAACTGAAGAACAAAATGGGAGCGTGTCGTTCGTGGAACTGGCGTCAACCTTCGTTTTCTTCGTGACCCGAAGGTACGTGTTTTCGTACTATATATTTGCAAGTCATTCCGATTGCTCCATCTCCACCATGTTCCATTCTTTCTTTAAAATAAAGGTGTCATGTATGCTTCCAACTTGTTGGCGTACCCTGGAAGTAAAATAATGAACGCGCGTGGCAGTAAGCTCAGAGTAGGTGTGTCCCTTTCATGGTCGGTAAACATTTGGCCATTGGCGATTAGCGCCGTGGACTTGTGTATAACATCTGTCCGCTTAGTTGGTAAAAATGGTAGGATTGCTGTTGCATTACATAGTGGATAGAATTTGTGCATAGTATTTTTGTCGGTGCTCCAGCAACTTTGTTGCGGTCAGCCCCTTAGCGTAATATATTTTCTTAAAATTTAGATGCGTGTAGACACTCACGGTAAAGCGATATCCTAATTGGTTTTCAGGAGTGTGATTTCTACTTCAAGCTGAAATATTTAGGAATAACTACCAAAAATTTACCGATCCAAGAACCGGGAATGCACTAGAGGAGCCCAAGAAGGGTACACGGTTTAATATTGTGACGGGGCAACCGATGGTGTTCAACCAGATCCCGAAAAGGTGCGAGCAGTACAACAATTTACTGAACCACGCTCAACCAAGGACGTCCGAAGTTTTGTAGGGCTATGTTCCTATTTTCGTCGATTTGTCCGCAACTTCGCCGACATCGCTCGACCGCTTACTGATCTCTTAAAGAAGGACGTTCCCTTCGCATGGGGATGAGAAGAATCCGGAGATGAGAGTGCGATGCCCCATCAGTCCAACCACATTGTTCCACATCAACAATACCCAGCACCTCCACCAAATGTGACGGGGCAAGGTCTTGGCTTACAGGACAGCGTCCACCGAGAATCGGCAGCCGAACAAGATGGCTGAGTTGCCTCTCGTGCAAGCGCCTAACGCACAGGCGTCTTCTTCATCTTCGCTAAGTGCCACGCTTGCTCCTGTCGATGATGCACCGTAACAATATAAATCCAGTACTAACATTTTTTTCCCAGGCCCTCAGTTAAATGACAGACTACGCTTCACTGCGAGAGGGTCCTGAGCAAAGGAGGAAATGGCGCTTTTTGTGTCGGTCACAAAATATTTATGTGAAACGAAAAATTTTGTTCTCCTTTGGAATGGTAATCGTCCCTATATTGTGCTGAATAACATACTTGTGGCAGCAGCACACACTTTCTTTAGTAACTACGTGTCTATGAAGACCGATCGATGTTCGAAAGAGTACACATAAAACTGCGGAAACTTAGTAAATGAGTAGTAACAGTTTATCTGCATTCTCCAGATAGTGTGTTTGTGGGTGCGTGCATTTTTGTGTAAAAAAGAATGAATAAAATTTGCCTTATTTATTTCGTCACTCTGCTGCTCCAACAAACTTTGGCCTTATAGATCGACCACACGTTCGATAGCGTACAACCTTCGCCTCTTTCTTAAAAAAATGGCTCACAGGTGAATTTCAAACCGCTTTCAAGTACAATACATTACTTAAACCAGCACTTTTGTTTTACCCAAAAGGCAGAACAAAGCTGTTAAGCACTTAAAAATCCCCGCCAACGCTTTATCTTTTTACGAGAGATGGTGGTGGCAATGGATACACAGCCTTCCGTACCCACGCTCGCTCTGGCAAAACGAGTGACGTTACGGCGGCATGCAGTGAGCAGGCTTGATAGTCGTCTAGGTGGCATTGGCTTGTCAGATACACGCTGCTATCGCCGCTTGTGCAGTAGGAAACGCACAAAGAGAAGTGAAATTGGTTAATCGAGCATGGTTGGGCGGCTGCATGACGATGCAGTGGACGAGATGATTCGCATCTGATATTTCACGTACGGGGACATATCGAGATAGTGTACTCTATAGACGTCGCAGTAATCACTATAGTCCGGCTCAAGGAAGGCGCGAAATGCTCGGAGAATACAATACGTAAGAAAGTGTATATATGCCAGTTTCCCATAGAACATTTCTGACCTGTTAGACAAATGTTGCATACCTTCATGAGCGTCTAAAAAGTAACCGTTTTGCTTAAACTAACTCTTTCTGTAGCATATGTTTCTTTTTCATTTTTATCGTAAGCTGTTACGTATGCGGGGCTCGCTGGTGTACGGTATTTGTTTCTTTTAGAAACTCCAAAACTGCAGTTTGCGCCATTTTTTCTTGTTCACACGACTCGTAAAGTAAAATTTGTTTGCTAATCTAGAATAGTTAGGACTAATTATTTCGCCTACAAAAAGTACGAAGTATGATATCTCTTTGCTGAAAAAAGACCCCGGAAAAAAGTTTTATAAAAAATGACAATCACCACGATTACAACGTTCATGTGAAGGTGCGAGAAGGAATGTCATCCGCTACCTCACTGCACAGCGCACACATAACAAAAAAATGAGCATAATTAGCGACCAGAAAATTGTAATTACAATAAAAGCTTTAGCGTAAAGCACATTCACACGTAACCAGAGGAAGTGGCTGACGTAAACATGGGTGAGTTACGTTTTCTGGGTGTGTAAAAAGTGTCCTAAAACTTATGAGATTGAAGTCTGTCGGGGAACAGCTTATGGCCGTCAGCAGATGACCACAATCATTCTACTAAAGCATAGACATGTCCGGAACAGTTGCCTCGAATATTACCTTAGCATTAGCAGCGATGATGGGTGGCGTGTTCGTTGCTTTTTGTGTGCACGGTGGCGGTAACGAGGTTCTTCGCGTAGCAAAGCATTTATATCGGGGTATGATGGACTTATTGCATGATTGTGTCTGCGTAATGACTCAACAGAAATGGGTGCCCAGATCAATCTATCAAAATAAGTGTGTAGAGAAAGCTGTAAAGTTCGTGCACGTGAACACAGGATAACACTTCATGTTGAGTGTATATATAATTATCATAGCAGAGCTCATGTTTATTGCGACTTTTTCATTCTCTGGCTACTAAACGTTTAGAGAATTGGTTTTAGGCCCCTTTACCCGGGACGCAATAACTAGGAATAATATTCTATTTAATTCTGTAGGCAGGATAGAGATGGTGCTACGCTTTGTTTACTGCGGCAAGTATAATATATCAAACATTCGGAAACACGTTAACATGCAGCCCTAACACTTGTGCGAGTAAAAGAGGCGCTGTCTTGCGCGGGATTCTTCAAGGCTTCTTGAGTCACTGACGATGCCAAAGCTCACTCTCGATTTCTGGGCACTGGTTGCCATGGGGACAGATGTTAATGGACAGAGCCTCATTCGTTATTGCAAGGCAGCCGAATGCGCCACGTTTTCCTCTTTTACCCTTGTTTGCTCAGCATTTCCCTGCCACATAGATACCTTCATTGGCATCGCTTGGGTAATTTCGTCTCGTCCCCTTTGCTCAAAGCCATGCAACAACAGAACGCCAACGCTGCGATAGGAAATATTTTTCAGGGGCGAAGCTCCTTAGGGCGTGGGCTGTGCGTCCCCTGTAGCCTGTATGTAGCCACCTCTAGTTTAGTTCTTGCAGTGTTCACTAGATGGCGGTACCGTCTCCTGTATGTAGCCACCTCTCGTTTAGTTCTTGTAGTGTTTACTAGATGGTGGTACCTGTAGCTGATGATGAAAAGATGCAAGATGTTATAAAATAGAAAGCGGTACTTGTAGTTGATGAAAGACGCGAAATCTTATAAAATAGGAATGATGTCACATATGGCGCGTGTCATTGGTTGAAGGCAATCGTTCGATTTAGTGCGGCGACGTACGCTAGGGGGAGCGATGTAATAAAATCGAGTGGGCAAAATGTACAGAGGATTCATGGTTTACCAGGTTTACCTCCGGAGCTTCGCCCACTCATCATCATTCACTTCGTGGATATGGCGGAATTTTTTTTCTATAGAAGCGGCTCTGGTAGGCAGTACAGCCGTGCTATATTTTTTGTTTATTAGTAAAACAGGCCCGTCATGACCACAGATCTTAGTGTCTGATGCGTGCAATGGCAAACGTAATTTTCTGCATCACAGGGCACGCTAAAATCAACAATATGTTACTTTTTCAACCCTTATGGTGGTGATGTGCTCCAAGCGAAGAAATCGCATTTCAATGCATTATTAGTACATACGGGTGTTAGGGACCACGCAGCTGCCCATATTAGCTTCAGGAAGCTCTGCGTATTGAACACTGCTAAATGTAGGTGATATAGTCCGTGGCGTCTCGCCGTTTGCATCGCCCAACTGTGACGGGTACTCCTACAGCTATACCGCCGGCTCCACGCACGTGTAACGCGAACACGAGGTTTTTAACGAAAAGTTTTGTTTATGCTAGTGTACACCAAGACAGGATAACTGCTGGTCATTAAGGGTAACTGACTGGATTCCCAGAGAAGGGAAGCGGGTTAGGGGGAGACAGAAGGTTAGGTGGGCAGATGAGATTAAGAAGTTTGCGGGTATAAATTGGCAGCAACAAGCACAGGACCGGGTTAACTGGCGGAACATGGGAGAGGACTTTGTCCTGCAGTGGACGTAGTCAGGCTGATGATGATGATGATGACGCCAAGATTTCAGTGACATTTTAGTCACGGAAATGGCGTCACGTAAATTCAAAAGACAGAAAAAAATCTGTCAATGGAAGTGAAACTCATGACCCCTCGGTCCACGACAACAGATGCCGGGCATGCTCTCCTCTGCGCCACGGTCACACAATTTGCCGGCTTTAATTACACATCTTTCATATCTAACGCTGCCCACTCACAGCGTTCACAGGGCAATAATGCATCACGACCGTGACATCTATGATTAGTTCTTTTAACGCACCGTTTCTAACGGTCCGTTCCATCCAACACGTTTCCAATAGCCGAAGTGCAATTTTGTCAAAGCCTTAACATACCCACAGCTGGCGACCTCACCGCAACCGTCATCGTAACTCATTGCATCCATTCACACCAAAAACAGCTCGGCCATGCTTGCCGGCTTTGCCTGTCTCCAATTCCGCGTTCCCTATTTTCCCCAGGAAAAATATTGACCGGCCAACAGGAAGGCATGACGTGTATTGCCTTTCCCTCTGGTCTGGAAGTGTTTTTTTTAATAATTACAACATGCCGCGAGTAGGCGACCTTAGCCCAAGAAGTTCGGTGTCATATCAGTCATGCTCTTCAGGCTGTTACGGTGATTTCTCTGGTTGCGCTCTCACCGTTATCCACTACGGCTACCACAAGCATCTATGGCCAAGAAGGTTTGTTTGATTATCAATAATAGATTTTAGGCGTCGGGATGGAGAGTTATCATTAAGCAACAACGCGTATACACTCACGTTAAACTGTGCTATAGCTGTTGAACAGCAACGGACATTACAGTAAACACTAAACTACTTCCGTAAGGAGACGTTTTACTTTCTTTTTATACCAATTGCTATTCTGCGGAGAGACCAACCATGTTTTTTTTTTCTATCCAAGCAGCCAGATTACTATCTTCTGTGTCATTGACGTGATTTACACCAAGTGAACGTATATCCTGTGTCATTGACGTGATTTACACCAAGTCCACTTGCATCCAATATGAGTTCTGACTTGCTACCCGAGGTAAAGCGCCACCAACGCCGAGCGACGGTGCCGACATAATTAAAAAAAAAACATCGAGTGACGTAAGCACTGATTCGATCATAAATAAAACTAGTTTAATGATTTCCTGATTAATGGTGTATTCTGTGGACCCTACATTCATGTCCACTGTTCTGTAAGCACTGTTAATGCGTACCTATTTGTGAGTACTGTACATCAAGATATAAATGGACAACACGTACAGAGCTCAACTCGGCTGTCTATAATGACTGAGCGTCCCGCGAGGAACAGCGCGAGCGACATCTACAGTCACAAATACACCACATGTGAGCATGCGTGGCGCCAATAATGTGCCTGCCCTGCAGTTTCCACCCTACTTTATCTCCGCGGCCGCGATGGGTGCTTTGGCCGTTGAAGCGCTGTCAAAATTACAAAATCGAAATAAAACAATAACAAAAAGAAATATTCTGGTTTAGTGATATCATCACAGCGACAACGGATTTACTTCGTCTTTCTTTCTTGTTTTTGTTTTTTTTTCGCGAAATCGCTCAGAACGCTTTTGATGACTAAAGCGGTTGTTGCAGCCACGGTAATAAACGGGGATCAGTATTGCGAGGCAGGCACATCACTGGCGCCGCGCACGCTCAGATGTGGCATATTTGCGACGAGAGATGTCGCCCGTGCTGTTTCGCGCACGACGCTCTATCGTTAGAGATAGCGGAATTGAGCACTGTACATCACGCACATAATGTGTCATCACAGTGTGTCATCATGACGTATGCATGAGACATGCAAGGTTTTCGCCTTAAATGGTGAATGAAATTGCAAGACTGAATAACTTCGCTGACTTTATTAACACAGCACTGACTTAACGGTGAGAGCTCATTAAAGGTCAATCAGAAGTAGATCAGCAAGTTTCCATAGTAACATTTTTCATTCAACTGATTACTGTTGTCCATACAACTACAAACAAGTAACTTTCAAGTCATGCTGCGTAATGAAGCTTCGAATATTATTGATTATATGGCACCGCTGCTCCCAGAAGGTTTCACCGTTGGCGTTAGGGGCACAAGGCTGCAATCGAAGCGACAAAAGGAAATTAGTAGCACAAAGTGTTTTTCCACTCAAGTAAGACGAAATGACTGGGTCTACAAAATTTCACTCTCTAAACTGGTGAGCGGAAAATGAAAAGAAAGTGATGAAGAACCATGCAGCGAGTGCCACGAAGCTGATTTATTCTATCATCCACATTTCAATAAACGCTCAGCTGAAATTCTGAGCTACGCACGTTATCACCTTTCTTATCATGCCATTTTCATAGGTTACGTGTACAGACTCCCTAATTTTCTTTAATGCAGTGAACGATATTCCCGACAAATGTGGATCAATTGCTGCAAAAAATTCATGGTGTTGCACCTTTGTAAGCCAAGAAGGGGAAAGCCTGACTACACACGTGCGATTCAAATGGGTCCCAGCGAGCAAATATGTATTACACATGAAGTAGACCCTTCCAACGCCTCATGCGAGCACTCCTGTCTTTTCATGGCTTTTGGAGGCACGCGATTGCTTCGATGAAATACAAAAAAAAACCTCGTGAACTCACGTAACTGCACTATTTGTTGAAGCTGTAGCTGATGACGTTAGCGATGATGAGTGGTGGCTGAGCCCTTTAGAACGGGTGATAACCTTTATCCGATTCACATGGTATGACCCATGGTGCCCCACTGCGCTTCTGCTAGACAACAATGCATCTGTTAAACGTGTTCACTCGCCCGAATTTATGCTTGCATATATTCTTGTTTAAATTAGCTTCACCTGACTTTGTGATGAACACTTCACTCGAAACAGTGTTCGATATGACATAAAGTCTAGATTCCTTACGCAGCACAGCTGTTGGGGTCGAGGTCTGCCATGTTTTGCAAATAGAAAACGCCCTGATCCGACTTGCGCTCAATCACCGCCCATTCAGTCGTTACTGATGGCAAGAGATGTGGTAACGCGTGACACGTGATCGGAGTTCATTGCCAGTGAGTTCCTTTGTTAAGATAGATGCTTTGGCTAGTTAGTGATTGGGAATCAACATATTTGCGCAGCGCAAGACTACGAGTAGTTACGACGTAACTACAGGAGAATAGACAAGGACAGAAATAGCGCTCACACGCGCTCTTTCTGTCCTTGTCTCTTCTTCTATAGTTACGTCGTAACTACTCGTAGTCTTGCGCTATGCAAATATGTTGATTCCTTTGTTAGCTTTCAGTAGATAAGTGCACTGGGTAGGAACATTTAAACAATGTCGGTGGCATATAAGCGCCATAGGAGATTAACACAGCAAAGCTGTTATGGTCGAGGATTGCTTAAAGGCATAGAGAGAAAAAGACAAAGAAAATGTTAAAAAAAAGCAAGGACGGCCATGCATAGCATAGTGGGCCGAGGAGTGAGCTAGGAGAGTAAAAGCCTAACCAAGCCAGGACCAGTTGGGTGCTCTCCAGCTCTGCTACAACTCAGCTTTGTGCAATTTTTGTTGAAGCTGTGCTTATTTTATAATGTAACGCTTGAGAGTTGACTGGTGCTTCTTAAGCAGACATAGCGTTTACGGCGCCTGATGAGCCAATGACTCCTAAAAAAGCTGTGCAGCTCTTTAGGCGTACGTATTGTCTTACAGACACGTAGTAAGTACTTAGCTGAAGTAGGCACACCTCTGAAAACCTAGTTCTCGCGTGAGGCGTGCAAAGGGCCATTGAGTGTGAAGTATGTGCACTTGCTCGTTGCGAGTCATATGAGTTACACAAGTGCGGCAAGGTTTTATCCGATTACTTTAAAAGACTGAATCAGAACGGGCTATCGCGCATGTGCGCGGATACCGCTTGCCACTTCCTTCCTTGTCTCTCCCTTCCCCTCGCTGCCCACGCAGCTATATAAGCGTCATGAATAAACGACCAGTTGGTCATTCCTTGTTCAGCAACGTGTCGCGTCTGTTCGTTACATCGAACATGTTACATGGTGTCAGAAGTGGGATTCGAACCCACGGCCACATGCGTGGACCAGAATTTGAGTCTGGTCCCCGTATCACCTGCCAAACTCGTTCGTTCATGAAAATTTTTTAGAACGTTTTCTGCACTTACTACTTCAATTGAGTATCTGGCGCCATCATTGCTTTTCGTCTGTAATAAAAAAAATGCACAATACACTTTGAAGGTTAACGTTCGCAAAAACAAATACGAACAAATTGCCGTTTTATACTTACAGACGTATCTGCCGCATTCGTCTGAAGAAAAAAAAAAGATTATGAACTCGCACCGTGTAAAACAAATTGAAGTGTAAACATATGAGCTTTAAGGAAATATATAAATTGTGAAAAGAAAGCACGAAAAATCATGGGGCTCTCTTGCGCTGAACAAGGTGCTGCTAAGAAATTCACCCCCAATAAACTTAGTGGCAAATGTATAATTCTACCCACAATCACTAACTGACTCTCAATCATCTTAGTCCCTGACATACAGTTCTGAAGCATGCGTGCTGCATACGTTCTTGGCACGTAGTTTTGAAGCATACGTATTATGAACCTTTGTTCTACTTCTAAAAACATTTACTTACGGTTTTGTACTTTGGTAGGTAGCAAAATCTCACAATCTTCTGGCAACACCAATCAGAGTCATGAATTTTCATACTGCCCACTTTTCTAGATCACGCGCATTTATCGAAAGTATGCGAGTTCGGAGTTGTCTGCGTGGTCTAAGTGCTGTGGCGCGTTGTCCACTTTCTCCCTGCCTGTGTGTATTTAGCGTGTTACACAATTTCGACTGATTTCCTGCTGTGAAAGTGTTGCCATCAATAAGCTCACTCGCGTGAATACACTATGTCGCTCTGCATCTGAAGAAATGAAGTAAATGAACTCTTTGTACGTGCGAGAATGTTTTAATATTGTATAGCTTAAGTTGGCTATCTGCCAAACAGACTATATATAGCCGCCATATTTTGACCTTGCGTAGTGCCAGCAGTTCCAGTCATTTTAAGGTGTAGGTGTCGTAACAATGAGACTCTCGAACAAAAAAAAGATTAATAAGACAACTTTCAAAACTATTCTGATTGCTTATGAAGCATTAGCTATGAATTATTACAGTACACTCACCGAGTTAAAATAATTACGTCATTTGATTTTCTTAATGCACTGCCATTCATAAGACCGCGCAGTGTTCGCGTTCAAGAGAAGGAAGGGTGAAGCTTTATTGAAGCGCGCATTCTTCCTCTTAAGTCTATTTATAGAGCAAACTTCGAACCTCCCCTCCCCTCAACCCTAGGACACTAGAAAAAAGCGGCCAACCCTGCTCCCCCCATCCCTCGCATGTGACACCTGCTCTCATCAATAAATGATCAAGCCCCGTCTTGGTGCCATGGTCTAGTAACTAAGGTATTCGGCTGCTGACCAGCAGGTCGGGAGATCGAATCCCGGTTACGGTGACTGCATTTAAGGTGGAGATGAAAATGCTGTAGGCCCGTGTGCTCTGATTTGGGTGCTCGTTAAAATAACTCCAGCTGGTGAAAATTTTCGGAGTCCTCCGCTACGGCGTCTCTAATACTCATGAGGTGGTTTTGGGACGTTAAACCCGACATATCAATCAATCAGTAAACGATTAAGTGAATCAGGTTACTTACTCCGCATCCTCGCTCCTGAGTCGTTCATCTTCATTGAGAGTTCCTGCCCCTCCAGTGACCCTGAAATGACGGCGAGGCGTTATTCGAACTGCTTCACTTCCAAAGCTACCTTACACCTATCACTCGAATGGAATGATCATGTCTTCAAGTGTACTCGTTTTCTATGCGACAATTTTATATACGCTTACACTCATTTCTTTCTTTTCCTTGTTTAGTAATGTCTGAACTCCGATCAATAACTAGACATAACGTTCCCTTTTTTCGTTGGCTTCATCATTGGTTGGTATTGTGCAGTTGTGTAGCTACAGTGGGCTTCTCAATCTGTTCCCCTTCTTTGATTCAGCTAAAATAAAGAGGTGCGTATAAAGAGTTCCATCGCGGTGGGTCGGCTCTAAATTCGTACCTGTAATCTATGTCCTTGATGAAATGCTGTACGTGCTTTTACAATCTTGGTTGCACTGCTGGCGTCAGGTTGAAAATTCAACACAATCATATATTATTTACTTTAACCGTGAAAACATCAAATTGTGAGTGCGCACAAAGTAAACGTAAGGCTAGGTGGTTCGGCGGCGGAGCGAAAGATCATTTTAGAAAAACAAACCTACTAATCACCGTACAAGCCATGATTCACCGACTGGTTTAAAGATTTACATAAAAGACATGAAAGCGGGCCATCACGTTGGGCAGGAATATTTTTTCAAAGCTAATTGAACGCGTGAGAACGTCTGGCTGCCCTGATTGTGAAAAAATTTTGTGGCTAAGACTGCAGGAATAAGAATCGAAAAGGTAGGTTAAGTTAAAAATTGAAGTGTAGCCTAACCATTACGAAAAAGCAACAGATGAATTTTAACACTGAAAATGACTCCTGCTCGCCTTTAATTGTCAGTGCTGTGCGATAAAATTGTCACACGTGTAAAAAAGCCGCCAAACTGGTTTGTTCAGTGTTCAGCAGGGGTATTGGTATGAGTATGAATTGATTTTATTCAAGCACAAAAAAATTATATTCGAAAAGAGACGACTAAAGGCATTCACGCCTGACGAGGTTCTCCCAAATAATTCCTTAATTCCATTTTCCTGCTAATATATGTATGTTCAACGAAGTTACCCCTACCTCAACAGTCGCCTACCATAACATTTATTTGGGGGTCGGAACAAACGAACACTTCGCTTGCCGGTGCAACAATGTATCGACGAAATAAGATTGGGCAGCAGCACTGTTCTGACGCACCGACGCGAAAAAAAGTCTAAGGTGCATAATTCATCTGTATTGCTTTCTTGATTTGATGGAAAAGAAGTAACTTCGTTTTCTAGCAACCAATTGAGTACGGCGCATATTCTGGAGTCAGATGTGTACACATCTAATACATATTTGACTGCCACATTTAAAAACAAGCCTCTTACGCCACTAAACCAAAATTATTGTCACACGGTGACTGCTAATCGCACATACGTCCACTATGGCGTCCCTCATAATCTTGTGGTGGTTTTGAGACATTAAACCCCACATATCAATCAAGCGCACATACCCGATCAGGATCAAGTGTCTAAGCTGTGACCTGCTCCTTACTGCAGCGTGCATTAAGAATCCAATCATAATCATAAAGTTGGATTCGGATCAACCCCGATCATGACCAACTGCGAGCTTGTGAACCAGGAATAATCATTAAACCAATAAATGTGTGCCACTTGAATTAAGTAGGCTCATGGTAATGTGATACATGCGCCTGGTTTCGCTGTTCCCGCCTTCAACTAATCACATTTACATGCTTTCTCTGCTTATTAAACTCGCACAAATTACTTTTCGGAAAGTGCCGACGGTATTAGTGAATTTTTGGATACATACTTTTTACGGGACTTTTGCTTCTTGTGAATTTGGCTGCAACACAAAAGGCAAATCGTTACATTCATTCACTGATTCAGTCGAAATGTTAGCGAAAATAAAATACTTACAGGTCTTCGAATTTCGTGCTGACGTAATTCCGGGTATAGTGAATATCATATTGAGAATATCGCGAGAAAGTTTTAAAAAACGAGACTTGTGAAATAACTTCAAAGGTATGTTGCTAGAAATTCGCTAAAATAGAATAAAACGCTCGGATCTTTTACAGGCACAGAAACGAAAACATTGTGGGCTGCGTTTTAAACTGCCCTTTGCATTGGTCTGTTTTTAAATCAGTTTTTACATCGGACACGGTGGTCTACTGCTGACCCAAAGGTCACAGGTTCGATTTCGGTCACCGCAGTGCATTTCGGTGGCGGTGTAGTGTAGAAAGCTTGTGTACTGTGCGATGTCATTACACGCTGAAAGAACGCCAGATGGTCTAAATTTCCGGAGTCCTCCACTACGGCGTCTTTCGTTATCATATTGCGGTTTTCAGACGTTAAACTTCAGATATTGTTATTGCTGTTGACCCGTAAGTCACGGGACCAAATGCTGATCGCGGCGCTCGCATTTCCATCAACATGAAATGCTGGAGGTCCGCGTACTCAGACGCGAGTGCACAAGATGCTGAATACTTCTGCAGCTGTCCAGTACGGCGCACATAACGTAGTATTGGTACGCAAAACCTCCACAAGCATCGTTCATCAATGCGTTTAAATTTAAGCCCTTCATATTTTTCTTTATATTCTTTTCCTTTACTATTCGGTGAGTGCTACCAATTTCGAAGTTCAGTTCATTTTATTTTTCACTATAGCCCCTAAGTGTGTCACCATATAATCAATGATTTTATCTATTGCTTCATGTTAATTCTTTTCTCACGAGTTTTTCATGAACAAGAGTGACTAGCTGGTATGTTTTATGGGTTAACCTAATGTAGTATAAAAAGGCACATGCTGGCAATATACCTGGCTGGTCTTTCATTTACACATACATATCCGGAGTGACCGACAATGAAGTTTCCCAATATTAAGCTCATATCACAAGTAAAACTTCTTTTTTGTCCTAATATCTGGATTAGAGCTTCGTAGATTAAAGACGCGGGTGAGATTGACACATTCTTTGATCTTATTCTACTTGAAACAGAATATTATAACACCCGTGCAGTTAGATTCAAGTGTAACTCTCAGCAAAAATTTATTCTCCTTTTTCTGCGATGGTGTGCCTGATTTTCATATTCTGGTTTTGGGACCCAAAGAGAAAAACAGAATGCGTTTCTTTTAAGTGAACACTCCCGTAAATGCTGTATTTTGCGTTGTTCCGAATGTGGCGTTATCGAATCGTGGCCGCCGGAACGCTGGTTAGTCGAAATTTCTGAAACCCTTCACTAGGGCTGGAAGTACTATTTTCTTGGCTGGTCGGTTCATCAAGGTGGCATGCGCGGGTGTGTGTCTAACTTGCTGCTCGTGTGTGTCCCAATAAATTATGATGCAGGGTATGATGAATAAGCAGTCGAAAGTTTGCGCTCCCCCGGATCCCTTCCTTCATTATATCGTTACGCAATACTGACATATTTTTGTGGTTTGTACGTATCCACTACGGCGTCCGTCATAACGATATCGTGGTTTTGGGACATAACATCTCTGCAATGCGATATGTTGTGTACCACGCCTATCCAAAGTAAGCGTTGATTACATTGCAAATTGCCTGTGTTTGCATTGGATTGTAAACACAGACAACAGAGCAAGACACCGCTGAACTTACAACTTACGTCTGGCAATAAACACCGAGTTGTTAGCTTAGCGCTGTGTCCTGTCTTGCTATGTCATTGTCTGTGTGATTCTTTGCGCTACTGTAACCTAGATATGCACTACCAACTAGCAGACTTTAAAGCCAACGTGGGAATAGTATAACATAGCAGCAATTTAGTAGCTACAGTTCCCGTGTGCATACAGTCAAATCTGCGTCTTTGTAAAGCTCGCGAGCTTGCGCACTTGCTCTGCGGCACCGGTTGCGGTGGTGGCGGGCCATAACGTGATGCGCCACGCATGCTTGACTTAATAGACATGCTGGCCGGCTACTTAAGAGTGACAGCGTTGAAAGGTTTGCTTGTTTAACCGAAGAGGCGCCTTCTCTCAGGGCAATTTCGCAACCTCGATACTCAAAGAATACGCGTTTCGACTGACAGCACGCGCCTTTATAGTCAGACGTCTGTTGTCAGTCGAAACGACAGACATGCGCTGTACACTGACGCGGACGTGGCTGTTTATGCGCGCGAGTATGTGTGGTGTACCTACCCAGGTGGCACAGGTTCCCCTTCGTACGTGTAGCTCTTCATAATGTAGAGATACTTGGAAGCGGTTAGCGAGATATAGGTTGCGTAAACATAGATGCCGACGAGGACCATTATCGATAGCCAGTAACCATTCTGGAGAGAAAATGAGGAAATTTCGGATTGATATGTAGCACACGTTAGATTCCGCAATATAAGTCTTACAAAAAGTGTTCGGGAAAGCTTTGCTTTGTGTAGTTGCTTCAGTTGTGCAAAATACACAAGAAGAAAAGAGACATTGAATGGTCTGGATAATAGTTTCAATACAAGGGACACAGATAGAGTTGGAAGCGATATATCAGCGACATAGCTAACGAAGTAAACAGAGGAATGTATGGCAAACAAAATACTCGCAACGTATTGGACTCGGCTACTGGTTTTGGCAAGTGTGAAGCCAGCAATTTATTATGTATATCGTAATTAGACGCAATAGAGAGACATATCACGAATATTTGTTGCATGTACAACAGATTTTAAACGTAATGAATAAGAAATCAACTGGTACAAAATCATCGAATAATTGCTATCTGCTTGACTAATGTTTAGTGGTTCCTTTATTGAATGAGGAAAAGAAATATTGCAAATATATGACTAGGTTTATATTATGAATGGCCTGTTCCAGTGAGCTGGTTTTTTTTGTTTTAAAAGCCACACAATTGTAGCATTATTTATGTAGAATTGCCAGTCGGCAATGTTCAGAAGTGCGGGGTTATCAATGTTTTCTTTTCATTCTTTGGAAAACGTCCTTGGCGCCAAAATGTGTGCGTAAGCTCTATGCACTGGGCAAAAACTAAAGTGCTCCTTTCATAACTTTTCGCGTGCAGGACACATAATATTCTATCGACCTCAGGGTCGGTTTGTTTACTCAAGTAAGTTTAATATTTCAAAAAGGCTAATGTGTTTTCTGAGGGGTGAACTTCATTCAGAACAAACGACCACGATAGCACCTCCATCCAGTATTTAATGCGTTCTTGCCACCAATGTTCGTTCGTCATTCGCTGTCGCGTCACCAACCAGCTGTACTTGTGCTGTCCGGGTCCACAGCTGATCATCATCATCATCATCATCATCATCATCATCATCATCATCATCATCATCATCATCATCATCATCATCATCATCACCATCATCAATATTATTATTATTATTATTATTATTATTATTATTATTATTATTATTATTATTATTATTATTATTATTATTATTACCATCATCTTCATCATACTCTCATATTCCGCCAATCAACCCGGCCCTGTGCTTGCTTTAGTCGCGTTGCACCCACCAACTTCTGAATTTCGTGCTCCCAGATTTGGGTGCACGTTAAAGAACCTCAGGTGATCGAAATTTCCGGACCCTTCCACTACGGCGTCTCTCATAATCATATGGTGGTTTGGGCCGTCCAACCTCACATATCAATGAATCAGAGCTTCTGAATTTCTTCAGCCACCTAACTTCGTCCCCCCTTCACGTGTTTGCCTTCTCTTGGAATCCAGTCTGTCACCCTTGATGACCAGTGGTTATGCCGCCTACGTGCTATGTACCCGGCCCATGTCTATTTCTTGAGCTATAATAACCTTAACACTTATTTGTTCCCTGACCCATTCTTCTCTCATCCTATAGTATGACTAATATTTGGCGTTTTACAACCCAATACCACGTTATCATTACGAGTGAACGTCGTATAGTGAAGGGCTCCGGAAATTTCGACCACCTGGTGTTCAGTAGCGTGTATTGACATCTCACAGTGGAGTGTCCTTTACCATTTCGCCTTCACCAAAAAGCAAGCGCTGTGACCGGGATAAAACTCAGGGTCTACTGTCTTGCTGTCTCTTAGGGTATCACCTATCATTTTCCTTCACTGCGTCGTCTTCAATTCCAGTTCAACCTTCTTTGTAAGCCTCCATGTATCTGCTCCGTAGGTAAGTATTTGTAAGGTGCAGCTGTTACACACGCTATTCTCGAAGTATATTGTTCTATAGACTATATACTATTCATGATTTCAGAATGCTTGCCACAGAACAGGGATCAAAATATTACACGTTTGCTCTAAACGTTAATGCGAAAGTACAACTATCTCGTGCAGCTGCGCATGCAAGCGTATGTCAAAGCAAGCGTATGTCATTGCGTTCTTGTTATCACTTGTTGGCGCAGTAAAAACAGGTACTGCGAGTTCTGGTATGCCACCAATGTGTGCGAGCAAACATATGTACCAAGGGCGCGATATAGACAGGCCAGATCATTCGTTCCAGGTGAAACTGCTTGAGGCCTATGTGCTTCGATTCAGTTACACGTTAAAATCACCAGGTGGTGAATACTTCTGGAGCTTTCCACTATGGCGTCGTCCATAATCAGATTGCCATTTTGGGAAGTTAAATACCATCAATTATTAATATTACTTTTACTGACAGATATTGTTACTTTGCTTTTATTCTTTAACAACGAGCACACACTCCGATGAGAAAATAAGCAAAACTGACTATACAACTTCAATGTACATTGCAGCTATTTCCTTATTTATGAGATAAGCTTACTCACGACAAAATCAATCATTCCGTTGCAAAGAATGTTGAATCCGTCTGAAAAAATATCCATAATAGTTGGGCAGTCTCCAATGTTGTCGAACTGAAACAAGGCATGAAATTGATTGTAAGAAGGACCAGGAAAGAAAATGGGGGCATCCACGCGCTAGTGATGCGAAGACAAAAGAAACAGCCTGGTTAGTTGCCTTGCCCTCCTCCTTCCGCTACTCGGTGCCCTCGCATAACGCTTATTCACTTGTACTTCTTTTTCACACGTCCTTGCTTTATATACATGACATCAATGAAAAGATGAGGAGGCCGACCACAAGAGCGAAAAACTGCAATATTTCAGCAACAGGATTCTTGTTTACAATAATATACATGCACCTGGACACGCTGTACTATAATATACATGGTCATACTATGATTTACTCTTCTCTCCTGGGCCACGCCGCAGTGGTCTAGTGGCTAAGGTACTCGGCTGCTGACCCGCAGGTCGCGGGATCGAATCCCGGCTGCGGCGGCTGCATTTCCGATGAAGGCGGAAATGTTGTAGGCCCGCGTGCTCAGATTTGGGCGCACGTTAAAGAGCCCCAGGTGGTAGAAATTTCCGGAGCCCTCTACTGCGGCGTCTCTCATAATCATATGGTGGTTTTCGGACGTTAAGCCTCACATATCAATCAATCTTCTCTCCTGGGCACCTTCACTTCCCTCACACCCCCACACCCTCACATTTTCTTTGGAACCAAGCACGGCTATGTTGTGCTAGGAGATATTTGGCACACCTTTTTTCCACACATTGCATTGGTGTACAGTTGATGGTTATACTATGATTTACTTTCTCTCCCCCTTCTCATTCTCCTTCTCCGCATCTATTAATCAGTACACCTAACCTGTGCGTTTCTTTTTTCACCATTTTCGTATACTGTAATACGCTATGCTCGGCACATGCCCGCCCAGGTTTACGCGCTTGATCCAGGAATTTAGTGAAATATTGTATTGCGCTACATTTTGTGCTACATTTGTAGCTGAGGAGTCCTTCACATTCGCAAGAAGCAGTTGCGAGTATGGATGTGAGACCGGGCTGCCACGGATTCACTCGCAAGCAGTAATCTGGCAACATGTTTTATTCAGAACGTGAGCCCTGAACTGCATGAGACCTCTTAAGAGAAGTGCATTCAAGGGGAAAATTTTACAAACTTGTAAGATAAATAAGTACAAAAAATGCTATATGTGTTGTTTCCCCATACTGGTTTAATGCGGTTTTTTTCCTTGCTGAAAAGGTGGCCATTTCAATGCATTGCCGATCACTTTTTTGTATATCTTTCAATTATATTGCAACTCCGGGTGTATCTTCTACTGTTGCCGTAGACATGAAGTTGCGTATTATCTCCAATGGTCAGGTGGAAGCACGCCAGTTGTCTTAATTAGGAGGTCACTAACGGGAAACAATAAATTAGTATAGCCTGATAATTATACACTGAACACTCTATTGCCGCTAGGTTCACTATTGTAGGCGCGTTACCAGAAGAGAAAATTAAGGTGAAGGTCTGGGAATTTTACACCTAAATCTTTGTAAATGACGTCAAGAATTTCAAAATGTTCTTTTTTTTTTACTTTGGCCTCACTGGCCCCTCTAAATTTTCGTAAACTTGGCATGATAAGCCTCTGGCTCCATCAAAGGACAATGTACTTCCTGTGTTTCGATTGGAAACTGCATAGGCCTTAGTAGAAGCCATCGTAATTGATAACGTCACCGTGATTATTGCATGAACTGTAATGGCACTCTCATTTTCATTTTTCATGTTTTTCATCTTACCAATCTTCTTGTCGTGGTAAGAACGGGGATATTGTAACGTTGAAAGAGCTTATACAATAAATATTTTTTGTCGTTTAGTGTACCCTACTAAAGGTTTCTCAGTGGGGGCTCATCACTGCACCAGAAACTGCATGATGTGAGCTGTCGGATGTATCGTCTAAGGCGCGTTATGTGTTATCTTTCCGCAAAATGCAAATCGGCTTGTTTCTCAAATCGAGACGTCTTAAAAGTGACATTGCGGAAGTCAACCGCTGAAGCACACCTATTTGCTTTTCGACAGTACTGTGCTGTCGGTTTAGGTTTAGTCAATGCAGCTGTACTTTTCTCCCACTTCATACTTCGCAACTGCATCAAGCCATGCTTGACGTTATGCTTTATATCTTCTACCAACTATACACGTGTAATAAGTAAATATGTGTAACGAGTGTAACCAGTGATTTGTTAGTGACATAGAGCCAATTATATCATGCATGACGCTGACAGGATGCATATTTATGTAGACAGCGTGGGAAACGGCGCTCGCATACAGCTGGTGTGCTTAGTGCACTGGACATTTTATGTCCGGGACTCGACGCTTGCGCAATATACATTTCAAACCAGTGGCGTGCACACTGCCGCGTCAGTATATCGAAAACGCATATAGTTAAGGACACTTGGTTAAACTTCCACTTACTGATGGCTATACAACTAATTTACTTACTTCGTCGATGTAAGAAGAAATATTATTCTTGAGGCTGTCACACTCGTCTATGGTGAAGTCAAGAAAGGTCTGCAAAGGTCGCATGAAAATATGAAGAATGTGAAACAAATTAACCCACCTGGGAAACTCACTTGCTAAATGGTCGCAGCTGTTTTATCTTACCTGCTTTACAGTGTCTTCGAATTCTCCCAACTTATGCACGACATAATCAGAAAGTTTCTTGTCATTAGAAAATAAATCCTGCAAATAACAATACAGCTTTTTTAACAATCCGCTTCTCCTGTTTTCTATTGTGTTAGCGCAAAATTGCACTGCTAATTACCATTGTAAACTAAAACAGAGTGGCCAGTACCTCTATAATAAGTTTTGTTTTTGCTTTTGTTTTCGCCGAGTCACTTGTAGAAATTCTTAGTCGATATAGGCGGGTTTTTTGGGGTTTATTAACATTCATTCAGGAAGTTCATTTTTAATGAACTTAACTTTGAATAACATCCTGTTTGGCGCTAACAGCTATTGTCGATGAAAGCACACGTTTAAGGAATCAACTACTCAACTGATCATTCACGGGCAAACTTGCCCGAACCAAATGGAGACTGCACCAGAGGCAATGTTGAAAAGTAAAAATGTGCTTTCGTTTGCAGTTGCGCATATGTTAGCTGTATACAATATTAGAGTGATTTTAACGCAATAGCGTTGTAGAGCTCGTGTCGTAAAAATGATGGCGCTGGTGTCGGTTACGTTAGTTTTGAGTGAAAAGTCAATTTATGTATGACCGAAAAGTCGAAGACGACTCAAATAAAATAAATTGTTTGGGTCCGAGTGGAGTTGCACCCCGGGTATTTCGTATGGCAAGCGGATGGTATACCACACGGCCACGCGCGTGTTTGTGAATACAGTCAAAATAACTTCCCCTGCTTGGAAATGCAGTGAAAGTAACACATGCTTTACAAGCGTGCGTCCTGTATATTCATGCTTTACAATACAACATAAAATGTTGCCGTAATAATGCACTGTACAAGCGCCCATTGGTATCGGGCGTAAGAACATGTGGTTACCATAATGACTTCGTGGTTTCAAGCCGGTTAAAAGGCAGACATGCTAATGCACCCCTAAGGCCATGTAGAGGGTGCATCGCAAATTCAAAAAAAGGTTTCACGCATCAAGAGTTTGCAGTACGCACTAGAAACGAGATATCACTTACGCGTTGAAGTCTTAAAGGCAAACTTTTCGGGCCCCCTAATTTTTCGCAACTACTATTTATTTTTCAGCAATATGTTTTCTTATAACTAAACACTTTTTCTAGATTGCCAGGATAATTACATTTTCTTTCCTTTTATTCTTCTTTCGTAACCATTATTTCCTTGCCTTCTGGGTAGCATTTTTACACTCTGACCTAAAGCAATGCAATTCATCATAGAGTGAGGCGAATTTGTGCAAGCATCTCGGCCACCTCGTCGTTATACTTACGGTCATGTTGTTATAAGCTTCTTGATTGTCTGTATACTGAATGACACATAAAGCAGGGAATGACTAAGAAACCCGGACGGCTATTCTTCGTCAGGCACGTGAATGCTTGCAATGATATAGATGCTCATGCACGTGTGTTATTTACAGCAGCAAGTTAAGTGATGCATCTAGTAACACTGTTTACTCGTTGTATTTGTGCACTTTTATCAGCAAAAGGGCACACATAAGTTTGTGAAACAAATATGTATACGCACGGACACGCTTTAGAAATAAAAAAAAACACCATAATATGGCAACAGTCATCTTGTTGTCATGGCTACTGGTGTTGTGCTTCAGCACTTTGAAGCATTCGATGATGAGATCAAGCAATCGCGAATTTTGTAAGCAGGTAATCATACCGTAAGGAAATAAACGCTGATGACCATATTTATGTGTTTTATACCCTGCTGCTGGTCTGGCGTGGAACCTTCGTAGTTGCGTTGTAAAATGCAGTGCAGAATCTAGAATAAGCTATTGCAATCTAGAACACCAAATTTTCCCGTTGGTTTTGTTCCTCATTTTATTGCTTATCAGATGTATTAAGTACTAAGTGCTATAAATATGTATTGCAATGTTGAAGCAAATGACGCCCACTCTTGGATGTGCACGTCTTCATCGAGAGGGGCGGGCGGGGGTAATATTGCGTACGTTCGGCATCAGAACGTCTGCCAAATAATTTTATTTATTAACACAATCCTCGTTTTTAGATGCGGAAGCATCTTATACTCGCGCCTTGTAGTGCGCCGTCCGCGCCGTCCGCGCCGCTTCTCGAACATTCGACAGCTGACGCGCGCGCATGCGCCGTCGCGCCGTCGCCCACCATGTGTGCCGCGCGCGCTTCTCCTTCGAGAACATTCGACAGCTGACAGCGCATGCGCCGTCGCGCCGTCGCCATCTGTGCCGCGCGCGCGCTACTCCTTCGAGAACATTCGACAGCTGACAGCGCATGCGCCGTCGCGCTGTATATATACTCAAGGTCGGCGCTCGCTCGCTCAGTTGCCGCTCGTCCGTTGGTTTGTACGGCACGTCGACGTCCGAAGTCGCGGTGAAATGAATTCCAACGAATCCACAAACACAATGATCGACGTCCCTTCGACCAGCGCCGTCCTTTCGCATACGTGTGTACGTGTTCACTCATTTAACACCCCCTCCTACAACCACGTTAACCAATTTAGCCATCGACCCAAGTAAGTCGCAATTTAACACCCCATTTCACAACCACGTTAACCAATTTAGTCATCGACCCAAGTAAGTCGCACTTTAACACCCCGTTAACCAATTATATGCTCCGCATCCTCCTCAGTGTTCCCCCGAGGGAAGCTGCGGGCAATTTTTTTGAAGTGTTCATTAACAGCTTGATGTATAGCAAAGGTTATGCATATTGCAGATACGCTTCACGTGAATCAAACCAATCACATGACTTGGAAAAAAAAACAGGCAGGACTCAGTAAAAGATGCAAGCTAGTAAAGAAAAATTTCTAAACGGAGCGGGCTAGAGGCGATGTTCTGACTAGCGAACTTTTCTTCAAGGCAGTGATTTCTTGCGAAAACGTCGGATCTAGAGAATATTCCCTGTTTACAAATTTTTCGCTTTTTTAATTATTTCGCACTGAAGCCTTTGTTCATAATTGTGAGATTCTGTGCTTGTCCTTCGCATGTGTAGTGACTCGTGCTGTTTCTGTAACTCACACTTAACGGGTGTTCTGTTATACAACTGCCCTTCGTTAGAGACGCATAACTGCAGCTAACAATGATAACCTCTCCGGAGGCGCGGATATGTTCTCACCTTTAGGTCCGCTTTCTCGAACTGTCCCTGGAATTGCTGAACAGCCATATAACGTGATACCACCTCATCGACCAGTGATTTGACATCTATTTTGTACTGATGAACAAGGTCCGTTTGAAATTCTACGATTTTCTGCGTGGTGCGAGAAAAAAAAATAAAGAAAATGGCATGGGTAAGCTAAAACAAGAAGCTTTCGCAGCGGTGGCTACTCGCACCCGTGAGCACACACACACGTGACGACGAGAAAGAATTCTCGCTCTTATTGGGCACCATCCCCTATTGACTCTGGCATTTTATAGCTATAGTGATGGCTGCTGAAAGACTGCTCTGTAGAAGTCTGCAGAACTCCTCAGCTGCTTCAACGATATTATTCCTATTGGTAGTTACATCCCTTTTTTTGTATCTTAGTGCACGCATCTAGTTAATTCGTTTGCCCACTTTTCTCCTCACTGCTCTTAAACTTTGTCCTTCGTTTAGACGATGTTCATTTTTCTTTGAAATATAGCTTCTAAAGTCGGCTACCTTACGTCTGTCGATCAACTTTGAAAGTTTTGCCATTTCTACGTTGTGTTTGTGTTAGATTATTCTATGCTATGGTCTTTCTTGAGGAAGTCTTTTTTTTTCGAGAAAACTCGACAATGTCTGGGCTAACTACCGTACCTCCAACTTCTATCCCACGCTCCGTAATGATACTTATCAAATTGTTGTTGACTGCATCGACACTGAGATCCTCTTTCTCGTTTAGAGCCGAGTATCGGTTCTGCGTGGGCATTTTGAGTTCCTGTACTCTCACTCTTAACATTATCCCATTTATCGGCTTCTGCCGTATGCCAGTTTCTGTCGTTACCTCATATCTAGGTGAATTCGGAATTTCGCAATACTATCTGCATACTTAAAACTGTGAACATTGTATTTTGAATGAATAAAACTTAACGTGAAACTGAAACTATGGTCATTAAATCGCACCCTACTGAGCATCTCCACATTCTGCACATCCCATGGTGTGTGCACAGTCTGAGGTCTATTGCATTTTTAGTCTTCCGCGACCATCTCAGATTCAGTCGTTTTCAAAAGAAAGTACTTGCTATCGGTAGATTATTGTGATCTGTGTGTGGTATTAAATAAGCAACATTATTTTAAAACATACGCAATTCGTAATTTATTGCGGACTCGTAAAATTGTGCTATGCAATTGGAGGTAAAGGTGAAATAATATTGTAAAGCATAGTTTATGAGTTCTTTAGCTCTTATAGATGAAACGAAGAGTAGGACAGGTAAAGTGAAGTGATTCTCATGTCATCTAGTATTGCGGTTCGGCTGTGTCGTAAGAACTGAGCACAGATACCATTTGGGTGCAATGGTAGCGAAAGACGGAGTGAAAGGGAACACAAGATCGCTTGCATGCCTGCGGGTGCTTGCTCACTATTGCAATACGTGTAAACACTGCTGTGCGTGGTTCTGTGTGTAGAACGCCTATATTCATATCGCCGGGCATACAGTATACTGAGAAGGCCGGGTTGTCGCATACTATCGTGCGCTGTTTGGTCATCGTCGCTTGCCATAACGCTTCATGTGTTGCATATTGACGCGTGCTCGCACCATGAAGTCATTTTCCTCTTGTTTTTGAGCACCTTGAGGATTAATACTTATCATCATGGGCAAAAAAAAAGAAACAGAGCACTTGGCGTATTTCAGAAGAAACTCCGTACAAAAATATAAAGAAATACCGGAAGAAAGCATGAAATAGACAGATAAAAAAGAGCAAACGTGAAAGACAAAAAATATAGACGAGAAACAAAGGCTGCCATTATCCGTTCTTTCTTCAAATTGTACAACCCTTGTGCGAAGCGGCCTTAATTTTTTTTTATTCATGAGGTTCACTGTAAGTGTGCGCTCAGGGTAGCGTTCTTCTCGATGTTTGTGCTTTCTTCATTGTAGGATCGCTACAGGCTGGTTCGTTTCCCTATAGCCTGTATTCAGCTACTTACATCGAGAGCCGCTTCTAGGTCCTTCGGCTTTATCCCGGCCAGAGATCCAATTCCGACGTGTTCCCTGCAGTGCCTGCGAGAACATCAAGAACAAGAATGAGGGGCTCTTCATTGATGAAGTAACTCGGAATGGTTACACCTAGAGCAGATTGGCATGTGTTATCAGCCATACTGGGATGAATGATGAGCGCGAAACTAAAGGAGGCTGAAGGCCTATTAGAACAAGCACAAACTCCTTTGTACTTGTTTTTTTTAAGTCTTTGTTAGTGCAGCGCTGCACATTTATTCCAGTTGCCCAAATATTTACGCTGTTACAATATGCTGGGAGGTATACTATAATCATCCTGATTGAATAGAGGTGACGTTAGGTCTGATAGCATGCCATCTGTGGCCCACTGTATCAACCGGTGAAGTTTTTAGGGCATCACGGCAGCATGGAACTTACGAGTTTTATGCGCCAACGGCAAAGTGAAAGCGCTATGCATAACAAATGCGTGAATTACGCTGAATATGCAAATGCTCTGAATACTTCGATTTTTTTCACTTTTCAGCAGCATTGAAACCTTTAAAGTTCTTTTCAACCAACGAAGCCCATATTCAGACTTTTATCCGGACGAGTACTTTCTACCAATTACACTATTCGCATACAACGCAAAACTTTGAGCCCGTCAAAATGTCACCTGCAATGGGTAACACTAATAAAAGAACAATATACTGTGTTTTAGGATCATATAGATTTTTAATAAAAACGCTATATACGGTAGTCGTGCAACCGTTTTCTCACTCGTACTCTAAATTGAGGCGCAATACTTTGCCGCAACTCAAACGACACTGACGAGACAAATTAGTGAGACCTCGTTAGTTATTCACTTGAGGGTCATTGTTGATATTAGAGCGTTTTATTACATACCCAAATTTTTTAAATATTTATAGTTCCACATATTTCTAGACAGTCATATTAAAATTTAGAATGCGATGCATCTCTGTTACGTGAACCCGTACGTTATACGCGTGAATAAGAACTTGCCCGAAGAAGTTTACTTTCCGCAAACTAAAATATTTAGCACCGAAACAGAAGAAATCGCTACTTGACTTTTTAGAATTGTGCCTGCGAACTACACTATCATAGCGCACAACACCAATGCACAGCAAGGGCTATGAGAAGTCGGTATTTCAGCTAGCTTTACTCACTTTTCAACTAAGCTGTATTTCAGAAGTTTCATCACATAGTGTCGATTGTCTGTGGCATTCATAAGCAGAGAGATGGTCTGTAGAGGAAAGGGAAAAATAGGCATAATGTTGATTTGACTGATGTAAGATAGAAAAATGGGTGATATAGTGCAGATTCATAGTGGCTAACAGCGCAAAAAACAGACAAGAAGTGGACACGGTACAGGGTTATGCTCTGTCCATATTTAGTTTGTGTTTTTCACACCATTAGCCACAATGACTGATTAGTTCGTAATTCTTGTATCTGCGTATAAAAGTTCATCCAAACAACTCAAGTGCGTATATGGTGCCTAATTTAAATTGATCGATGCATAATTGGATAGATGAGTCGAATGGCTGCTAACTATGTGAACAGGAGCTGCATTAGTCATGTCTTAGTTATTTATCTTTTACGATGATTAGAATAAAACTTTAGGCAATATTTACTGGAGGGGACGTCACACGTGCATGTTACAAAGAAAAAAAGTTTTAGGCCGAGTCCACCAAGACTTCCCGAGCATCATTTACATCATGGAAGTGACGTTGACCAAGTGTTCACGGACAGGTCACGAAAACGAAATGAAGTTTGGTTGATTTGAATGACCTGTGAATCTAACCCATGGCCTCACATCCCGCCACAATCTATGTCCGGTGCACTACCCACTAGGGCACCGGCGGCCATGCACGAGGGCTGACAATCGTGAATTTAAGTCTCGAACCTCCGTCTCATGGTGATGGTGTCACGGTGGTGTCACCGTCCAAAAGTACTGCATCATGACACTAATGTGTATTATTTTCCGAAACTCTATGGTTGGTGCAATGTGCCGAACACGATGATTCGGTTTGATGACGATGCAATACATTACTTGCATTTCTTGTCATGTTAGCGTGATGACTAAGTTACTAAGTATTGCAGCTTCCACGTGTGCCAACAGCGTCTCTCTGCCACCTACTGCATCGTGTGTGGGTCGCGGGCTCGATCTCCACCATGATGCTTACACTGGGCACGGTGGCACCACAAACATGCGGACCGCTGCTAACCCGTTCCTGTTTATTATACAGGTTTTTGGCTTCCTGCATAACGTCAACGCCACGCGTCGTGGCAAGTGCAATGCCGGTGCCACGGCGCACGACCAAGAGAGGACCGACTGCCTCGTGCCGTACCACTTGGAAGGGTTGTCATGGACTTTGATGCCCCGTCACTCGTCCACTGCGCGCGCAGAACGTCACGTGATGGAGCTGCGGATGACGACACCCGTCTACTCGGCTATAAAAGGAAACCCTGCTCAAGGCACGATCACTGGGCACGGTGGCACCACAAACATGCGGACCGCTGCTAACCCGTTCCTGTTTATTATACAGGTGAGAAAGCATTACGGAAAGTGCTTTTGCTCTAGCGACCCGTTTGTGGTGGTGCTGCCGTGCCCACAGCTTTTCTGTTCAGAGATTTGTTGCTTGATGTATGACGCTGCTTCATTGTGCTGGAAGATACTCTTGCTAGGAGGGGATATTGAGACCAACGCTGGTCCAGACCTGGCTAAAATAGCGAAACAACTTAACGAAATCGCTAATGATATTAAAGAAATCAAAGAAAAGCGGCTTGGAGATATTGAAAGGAAACTTGATGCCTTAACAGTGCTTGAAACCAAGGTCTCCTCATGCCAAGAACAGATTGCTTCCATGTCTACTACAATTCAAACCCTTGAGAACAAGCTAGATGACCTCGAGAATCGTAGCAGAAGGTCTAACCTTATCATTTACGGATTACCTGAAGCTGAGGACGAAAGTATCGACACGTTGGAACATACTGTAAACCAAGAGATAGTAAAAGGCATTCTTGATTTGGATCCTGTGGGTATAGAGCGCATTCATAGGCTGGGAAGGCCATCGCCCAGAAAAGTAAGGCCAGTAATTTTCAAGCTGCTGGACGCAAGGGACAAAGTTGCCATTTTGAAAAAAGGAATCAAATTAAAAGGCACAAATTATTCGATAGGCGAGGATATTTCAAAAAGAGTGAGAGAGTTGAGAAGGAAGCTCTGGCAAAGTTCTAAGGAAAACCGCGAAAATGGAGAGAAAACTTCGCTTAGTTTTGATAGATTATACATAAACAAAAGGGCCTATGCCTGGATGACGAGAAAAACGACAAAGTTCCTGCCCAAAAAAACGAAATCGCAGAGTCAAGCCGCCCAATTACTCGAAGCCAAGGGCAATTACAGAGCTAATTGAAAGGCATGTCAGCGTCTCAACTGTACGCTCCGCCGATTCATTCACTGCGAAGATCGCATCGTCTTGCTCAAACACAAAAAATGTGGTAAGTGAAAAACAACTAAGGCTACTGAATATAAATGCACGCAGTATCATTAATAAGATAGATTCACTGGAAATTCAATTATTGCAACATGATCCGCACATAGCCGTAATAACTGAAACTTGGTTGAGAAGTAAAATAGGTGATGAAGAAGTTTTTCCGCCCCATTACAACGTATTTCGCAAAGACAGGGCCACCAGAGAAGGGGGCGTAGCCGTCCTAGTGAAGCCGCCATTAGAGGCTAGGATTCTAGCAGATATGGGCAGTCTTGAATGTTTATGCCTACAGATTACGTGCTGGGGCCATAGCTTTCTTTTGTACGCGTGCTACAGGCCTCCAGACTCAGCTCCAGATTATCTAATCACGTTGCAAGCACATATGTCCCTGTATCTTAATGAAAAAATATTTTAATAGGTGATTTCTATTTGCCCACCATCGACTGGAACCGGTTGCAAACTTGTTCGCAGCCTAACGAAAATGAGAATGCTATTTTTAACATCATGCTCACACACGACCTAATTCAACTAGTTAAACAACCTACTCGTGTACAAGGACAGTCGAGCTCTACTTTAGACTTGGTGTTTGTGAATCGCGACTTTTCTGAACACTCTGTATTAATAGAGCAAGGGTTATCGGATCATAGCCTTGTCAGCGTATCTATTCCGCTCCTGAAATTCGTTTGTTATAAAAAACCGTCCGTTCAAACTTTTAAAGAGTATTCTAGAGCAAACGACGCTTGCGTGATTGAACATATGGAAGCGGCCTTAGTTGACTTCAGCAATGATGTCAATGACGCATGCGCTCTTTGGGATCGCTTTTTGAAAGTATGCCGCTACTGTATCACCAACTTTGTACCGAACAAACGTAAAAAAACTAACAAACGCACACCTTGGATGACACGCAGTATCATCCATCTAAAGCGGAAAATTAAAAAACTGAAAAAGAGGCATGCCCTGCGATATGTGATCCAAAAGCTACAAAGAAGCCTGGCAAGGGAAGTGCAACAATCCAAAGACTATTACTTTAAAACGTTAATGCCAAACTTTATTAAAAGCGACCCAACAAAGTTCTGGAGTTATCTATCCGATAACAAAAAGCCAGTGACGTCAATTTCTGTCAAAGGGCGCACGGTTACAAATCACAGTGACATCGCAAATCACTTCAACAGTTATTTTCAGAGCGTGTTTGCCAATTCAGCAATATGTGTACCAGAAACTTTTTTGTTTGAACCATGTGAAGCGAATTTCATTTCTTATTCTGGTTTGGTTTCAATGCTTTTAAACTTGAAAGCAAAAAAAATCTGTGGTCCTGATGACCTTCCCAATGTGTTTCTTCGGCGTTATGCTGAATGCGTCGCCAAATTTCTTGTTGTAATCTTCCAAGCGTCCCCGTTAACTGCAACACTACCACGTGACTGGAGGATCGCTAGAGTCATCCCTATTTTTAAAAAGGGGTTCGATTAATTCCGGATAACTACCGTCCTACATCTTTAACTTCAACATGCTGCAAAATAATTGAACATATCATAGCCAACCGTATTCTTGAATTTCTTGAAAGACACTCGATTCTAACAAGCTTCCAACATGGTTTTAGGAAAGGCTATTCAACTGTGACTCAACTGGTCACCGTCACACACGAGTTTACAAAAGCCCTTGATAATAATGTTCAGGTAGACACAATTTTTCTTGATCTTAGTAAAGCATTTGACAAAGTTCCTCATGACAAATTAATTCAAAAATTAAAAAATATAAATCTTCCCGAAAGTTTGGTAGCGTGGGTGTCTAGGTATCTGATGAATAGAGAGCAGTATGTCTTGATTGATGTTCATGCCTCGAGCTGTCTTCCTGTCACATCCGGAGTGCCTCAAGGTAGTGTTCTGGGGCCGTTGCTTTTTCTGTTATACATCAATGATATCGTCACTGTAGTTACACCCACCACTCATGTCCGGCTGTTTGCAGATGACTGTATTTTATTCCGTGAAATCTCCAGCATGCAAGATCAAATAGAACTTAACACAAACCTGGACAATATATACAGTTGGTGCAGGGATTGGGGCATGGTTGTCAACGCAGAGAAAACTGTTTCCCTCCGCATAACACGCAAAAAATCTCCATTCCAATTTCAGTACACACTGGGATCATGCGCGGTGAACCAAGTCAACAGCTTCAAATACTTAGGCGTAACGTTCACTAGTAATCTTTCCTGGAACTTGCACATAGAAAACATCTGCTCCTCCGCCTTTCGAAAACTGTGTTTCTTGAGACACAAACTTCGTAATTCGCCTCCAAGTGTTATACTTCTTTGCTACCATTCATACGTTAGACCAAAACTTGAGTATGCTGCTATAGTATGGGACCCGTATACTAAAAATAACATCGATAAATTGGAAAAGATTCAGAGGAAAGCTGTCAGGTTCATTTTTTCAAAATTTCGTCGCACGGATTCTCCCTCTGAATTAATGATTGCCAATAACATTCCCAAGCTTCAGTTAAGAAGACAAAAATTTCGTCTCGATTTCCTCTGCTCACTTACTAAACATGAATTGGCTATCGACCCCTCCCTGTATATATCCGCCCTGACCACAAAACACACGCGGCACCATAACCCTAGATCGCTAACACCATACCAAGCGCATACCGATACTTACAAATTTTAATTTTTCCCGTGCACCGTGGCTGAATGGAATTCCATTGCTGAGCCATACTTATTAGATACTGTATAGCCCCATTTTTGTTAGTGTTGTTAATTGTGTGTTGGATTGACAATGCAATGTCCGCCCTTCATTTTTTGTCCCTTTTGCTATTTTTGTATTATTGTGCTATTCAAGTGCTCTTCCTGCCAGGACCACAACTGTGGTCTGCAGTATGTATTAAATAAAAATAAAAAAAATAAAATTTCGACACAGGTGAAATGCAAGGGGCCCGTATTCTGTGTGATGTCAGTGCACGGTAAAGAACATCGGATGGCCGAAGTTTCCGAAACCCTCACCACGTCGACCCTCCAATTTATTATTGCGACTTTAATGTCAAAGCAGAGTAGAGTGCGTCAGGGGACAAACTCGGGTTATTGATATCACAGTTGAAATCAAGAAGAAATGGACATAGGCCGGGCACGTAGCACGTAGGCAGGATAACCGCTGGTCATTAAGGGTAACTTACCGGATTATGAGAGAAGGATTGCACACGAAGGGGAGACTAAGTTAGGTGAGCCTATGAAACGAAAAAGTTCGCAGGTATAATGTGGCAGCAGAAGGCACAAGACTGGGTTGATTGGCCCTGCAGTGGGTGTATTCAAGGTGATAATGATGGTGATGACGATATTTAGGATTTTACGTTATTAGGATGGTTCATAGTTCATTAGTCAGAGCAGCTAAATGCCCATATAGATAAAGAAAATAGCGTAATGTTCAAATTTGCTAATAATGATCTTATTTCAGCTATTCTATTCTCATCTACTCACCAGATCTTTCAGGGGTTCGGAGTCGCCTTGATAGTATGATCGTTGGGAGCGGCAAAGGTAGATATCACCTATGCAACCCAGCAGCATAAAAATACCGGCTGATAGTAGCATCAGGGAGCCTCCGAACACCATTACGTGGCTTGTACTAAAATAAAATACAGCAAACGCAATTTGCATAACGTTGCAGTCACTCATGATGCAGACTTCGCTTTCATAAAATACTCGAAAACATGCAGCCAGCGGCCATGAATACCAGCTTTCGCTTAAGCTTTCACATATCCCAAATTTGCTGCATTTTACTACTGCACATTTATTCGAGAATAAAACAACGTAGTTACGTCACATCACAAATTCAAAACAACTCTAAAATTATTTAAGTTTACCAATACAATTACCAGATATTAGGTGATTGACCTTTAGCCACTCACCCAATGATAAACGCCATCTTCGATCATGTCCACTTTGAAATTCAGTGCCATATCCATGTGGTTGATATTTACCTCCACAAGCTTAGATATTTTCAATCAATCAGCCTTCATAGCTATGAAAAAATCTCGCTATATGTATTTCATGCTCCAATTTAATGAATGGTAAGCAAACTCTTACAAATATTTATTACAATTACTGTACCTATAACAATTCATTTTCACGTGCCCTATATCTAGCACTCCTCGGTAAACCATCGAAACAGCTTACAATCCAGGCAAGTTCTCAATAAAACGGTCCGTGTCACCGCTTCACAAGATACGCGTGAGAGGAAAGCTCTTTCTATGATTAAGCCGCCTTATGTTGGAAGGCAGCTTATGTTGGAAGCATGAATCAAAAGACCATCTTTCTACAATGTTTTCCTTAACATTCCTGTTTATCTTAATGCGGCAGCACATGCGCTGCTGCGTAACAGTTGCTACTTTCTTGCATTCGCAATTATTTGACGACGTATAAGACGAAGGATGCGTACCCCACGAGAACATATCCGGCCATGTTTGACAGCGCGTTTCGCTCCAAGGGAGACGCGTGGCCGTAGTGGTTGGCGAAGCCCAGTGTGAAGCCAGCCATCATTCCTCCCATTGTGACAACCACGAATACCATCATGGCGATGATAGAGTACTTGCTTCAGGAAAGATGGGAAGTATGAAAGAATCAGTGGGCACGTAATGCTCATCAATTTCGCAATGATACTCGTATATGATCCTTTTTCAAAAAAAAAAGACAAACAGCTTTTGAGAAAATGAGCCACACTCACCTTGAAAGTAAGGAATATTGGTTAACATATACGTAAATGAATTAGGTGCTTCCTTCATAACCGAGTGCAATGTTCTTCTATCTGGCCTATAGCACAGTGACGGCTAGTGCTATTGGCATTATTAAAGCGTATTTATACGAACTGTCGTTTTTGTACCTCAGGAAACCAATTTTACTTATAAGTAGTTCAAAGCGGAAATGACACCATTTCATTTTGCCAGTACCAAGAACATGTGAATAAACTTGAGAATAACAAAGAAACTGGAAAAGCTAGGAACCGCACTCTGTGCTATGAAAGGAAGACAGTGATACCTAGGAAGAGAGTTGAGGGCATCGGAGATAGCCTATATCCCAGGATCCATATAGAAAAGAAAATTGACCTCGGCAGGTCATGTAATGAGAACACAGAAGCGACGGTCAGTTAGCCTTACTGGTCGTTTTCTAAACATGAGCATTCCATGAGAGTTTAATGAGTAACAATGACGTCTAAGTTTTTTTGTAGGAACATATTCGGCTACCACATTGCTAATTACGTAAGTTTGGCAGGTAGTTCGTGTGAATTTAATGTGCTTCACTTTTGAGGCATACTCATATTTTCAATTATTAACATCAGTGGTTGGGTAAGGTGAGTTTGCAGCACACTCACGTCAATACGGTTAGTAATCTGTCTGTAAATAGTGATCTCCATTTAACACTATGAAACCAGCCGCACAGGACAATGTGGAATTCAGATCGTTGGGAGACTCATTCATCCTGCTTTTCACCTTATTTCAGTGTCACACGGGCAGTATTGATTCTTATCGGAACAAACTCGGATCGTATCGTTTTATAGTGATTGGTTCTTTAAGAAGTCTGCCTAGCGGGAGCTAATCATGACTGAGAAATTAAATCCCGATCGGGCTTAATTGCGATAAGCAGTTGTGGGCTTTGGAAATGAGGCGATACGCTGTCGGAGCAAACAGACAGAGTTGACAGCGTCAGACAAAACCAAACACACATTTATTTAACTGATTGTTCAACGACGATGTCGTCAGCCGGATCAAAATGCACCAGTACACGCTAAAACGACCTTACACAATATTTCACAACACTCGGCAACAAAACAAACACAAGGAGGCGTCGCCAACGCTCGACTCACCACGAGGCTCTGCGAGCGACGACCCGCTATGCCGTCCTCACGGGCGCACCGCGAGAGACGACCGCTCACTCTAACCGCCACACTAGAGAAGCCACACGCCAAAAACGACCACTCATCTCCCATGTGCTGCCACCCACACTTGCTGCCAGACGTCACTGCTAGGGCTACCGCGCTAACCATGATGATGGTGGCGATAAACGCTCGCGAGCACAACGCCACCTATCGCTCAATTGTCGTGAACCCTAAATTCGGCCTTCACGCGAAACACGTGTGCACCACCAGGCGCAATCAGTCTTTAGAGGGTATTGCACCCCTTCACAGCGCACCCTCCGACACCGGTATAAAACAGACTGCCGTTGACGACGATTCTAGTATTGGTAGTGATGATTATTATGATAACAATGGTGCCCCGCCGCAGTGGTCTAGTGGCTAAGGTACTCGGCTGCTGACCCGCAGGTCACGGGATCGAATCCCGGCTGCGGCGGCTGCATTTTCGATGGACGCGGAAATGTTGTAGGCCCGTGTACTCAGATTTCGGAGCACGATAAAGAACCCCAGGTGGTCGAAATTTCCGGAGCCCTCCACTACGGCGTCTCTCATAATCATGTGGTGGTTTTGGGACGTCAAACCCCACATATCAATCAGTCAATGATAACAATGGTAAAGTATGCCAGACAAGATAGTTTTAGCTGACTGCGATAAGTGTTTCGGTGCCAGTAAGACTGATTTAAAAGACTAGACTTCAATAAATGTGCTATAACGTTCCCACGCCGCATCTCTGTAAGCGCATTGCTTGTTATGGCTGTGCAAATTATCTTATTGAAGATAAAGGCTGTATTGTTCTCGCTGTTAGTATGTCTTCTGTGTAATTTAGTTACTGAACTGAAAACATTTTTGGTAGTAATTTGTGGTGGGCAGTGCCATGAAACCCCCATGAACCAAAGTGCAGCCATTGTGAGTCAAATTAAGTTGTCATAATTATTCCTTATCCTAAACTTTGTGTTTTATATACTTTTATATATCAAACTCTAGGCTAGAAGAAAAGTTCACCAGTTGAAACATTGGCTCAAGCACACAACCCTCATTTACGACAATGTTTTTTACTTGCAATCATTTACACTGAAAAAGAGAAAACTGGCACTGCATTACGCAGCGCATGTTTTATTCTATTCATTTTCCACTTGTTGTTTTTGTTATTGATATAAGTGTGTTTCGGCCGCATAGCTGGCACTTCTGTAGATGTGTTTAGTTTTTGGCGACTCTTCGTAATGGTGTCCGTAGTGTGCATTCTTACGTACGCCCTAACAAATTAATTCGCTGTTCACTTACATCAGGTCCTTCCATCCTCTGATGTCCAGGAGGTTACTTGTATCACTCGTTTCATTCGCGAACAGAATCGTTGTCATAGAGTCCACGCCGTCTTCTACCTGGATATGATGAGCCAGAAAAAGGCGTAGTATACATGCTAGTCTTTTTCGGTTCTTGTTATATCACAGTGAGAAATCGTTGTTACTGCAAAAGTATTGTAAAAGTAATGCAAGACGTGAAACCTTTTCCCCCAAGCACGTGTGGAACATACCCGTATACCTCGTTGTTACTGCTTTAAACCATGTTTTGCCCTAAAGTTCTAAAAGTTTTTTTTCTGTATACAGAAGCATTGTACGATGCCAGTCGTCTCAAACAAGTGGCCCGCCGGTCTCTGGCCAGCAGCCCTAAAATAAATTTAATCGTCCTACACAATTTTTTATTATTTTTATATACGTATGTTCAGGGGGAAGTACAAAGGTATGACTGCTTTTAAGCATCTTTTTTTTTTCGCAAAGCACTGCCTGTGGTCTCCATGTGCTGATACACGACCTCAGAAGAAAGCTCAGAGTCGTTGTGCATCTTAAATGCGAAAATTTTTTTTGTGTGTGCTGCAGACCCTTTGAGCGCTTCTGTCTAAATGCTTACCAATCCGCCTAGGCCTGGGTGCTCTCGTTATCACCCCCTAAACTTGGGGTGGATCAAAATTAGTATGTGAAAGTAAGGTGTTTTCAATGTTATTACTCTCTCGTAATAGAATGAACAATGTGAAAATCCCGCGGCGCACGACGTCAAACTCTTTACACACCCGCACACCACAATTCACCGTATGCAGGTAGGAGCCACAGTTGTTTGTCAGTTTATATCTACCGAAGAAAGACGACAACCGACTTTCAAATTGTAAATGCCAGATCACTAAGAAAAACTGACATTGGTGGTGTGGACACGATGAACGCAAGAAATAAATGTTACGGTTGCAGCACACATCAAATTTAAGCATTCTGCATGGTAGTCGAGTATTCTACCACAGATCAACGTGAGGTCTCGATACTGCTTCGTAAAAAAAAACTCTACGCCGATGTAACGTTGGTCAAACGTCAATTGTGGTGTCCTATCTAATACTATAAGCACTACATATATACAGTCGACAAAAGATTCCCGCCGGGTAAGCGTTCATAGAAGTAGCACTATAGGCAGGGCTTCTATATATCCTCCCAAATATAGAGTGCCTCGATGCCCCCTCCTGCCCCGCCATGGTGGTCTAGTGGATAATGTACTCGGCTACTGACCCGTAGGTGGCGCGATTGAAACCCGGCTGCGGTGGCTGCATTTCCGATGGGGGTGGAAATGTTGTAGGCCCATGTGCTGAGATTTGGGTGCACGTTAAAGAACCCCAGGTGGTCGAAATTTCCAGAGCCCTTAACTACGGCGTCTCACAAGCATATGGTGGTTTTAAAACGTTAAGCCCCACGTATCAATCAATAAATCGATGCCCGCTCCTCCGGGGGCACGTGCATCGAGCCACACTACGGAAGTACAAAAGACGTACTTCAGCTTACCGCTTCTAGTATTGGTAGTACGGATGTTGCTGTTGGCATCTTTAGTCAACTGTAAACAACTGGTTATATATAACATGTGCAACTGTTCAACATACATGTTTGTGCGCATAGCATTTGTGCAAAATTTGAGCATTATTTGGTAACGTTTCGCTCTGCAAAAAAAGTTACATCGCAGTCACCTTTCCTCCGCATTCTTCCCACGATATCAATTCCAATGGTACATGAGATCTGCCGAGCATTTAGTAAATATGGAGAACAGTATCGACATGCTGTTGAAATTTTGGTACCAGAGAGCTTTCGTAAATGACTCGTATAGGAGATATATAGGCATTTAAACTGGAACCATTACCTCACAATTCATATACTAATGTCCTTCCCCCCACTGCTACTTTCTTCACTGCAGACCCTGGCCCAAAAAGGAGAGAATTTTTGTGACTGTGGCTCACTAGCTGGGGTGAATTTGAGACCTTTGTATTTTCCATTCCCCCAGAACGACTCAAAACCAAAAACCACATTCTTTTTAATCTCAATCTGTGTATTGATCTTCCCCTACTCCATGCACTTCTGAACGCTTTCTGGACCTGACGTGGTACATGAGTGCCCGCAGGATTGATGGCGCAGCCAGGCTTCTGTACTTCCGTCATGATCTGCATTGCCTCCGTTATCAGTGCACATTCGCCCTAGCGACATGTCATGTGATGACATTGCAAATTTAGACAATGAGTGGCATCACGATACCGCCACATTTTGACGTCATTTTGTGGTGACGTTTTCCACCACTCGTGTTGCCGCCACGGATCGTCAGTGTTTGAATTATCTGAGGCTTTCGTTTGAATGCTATTCAGATAAGCACTGTACAGATATGGGCGCAAAAGCTGAGTAAACGAAAAAAAAAAGATCCTTCAGCGCCACCCAGGCTGCCAAGTCTATCGCGAGAAGTAAGCATCACGTCGCAGTGTAGTTTTATATTGTACTAGCAGGTAATTATACGGTACTAGCAGTTAATTACAAGTTAATTCATAAAAAATGTACCGCTAGTGACTAGTAGAGCAAAGGGGTCCAAATGGCGAAACCAGCACAGTTGGGTTTCAATTTAATGATGGACATTCACAATAAATTACCCAGCAGCAGTAAAAATATGAATGGAGCGTCATGAAAACATTATATTAACTGCATTCATTAGATTATTTCTGGATAGTTGTGTTCTTTTTTTACTTTATTCCGTCTTTCTCTTCCCGTAACGTAACACATATTCATCGTTCTTGCAGAAGAGTTGATTGGTGGGCGAGTTGGTGTATATTTATTATGGTCACTTGTCATCATGAAGGAACGGGACAAGAAACACAAACTGTGCTTGTTTCAGAACCGTCTTACTTTCTCCTGTTTATTTGCGCTACCAAATAATTATGATGATTTCTCATCCTTGGTCTTCGTTTTTTTTATGTAGCGCTCTCTCACATGGTGAAAAGCTCTGCCTTTTGCATCTTGTTTTTGCAGCCCTACCATTTAATCTCTGTGTTTAACATTTAATAGACACATTACGATCCTCAAAAGGTAGCTCTGTTTGCGCAATACGCGTTAGTGGGAAAACGCTGTATACAGAGCATAGATTACCAGCAGAGTGCTTACGTACTCACTTTTGGCAAAAATCACTGGGCATCTTCCGCATTCTTCGAGAGCATACGAAAGGGGCAGCCACCTTCGCATTGCATTAATAACGTGCACAATACTTATTCTATACTACTTAACTTCAATTACGTGTCACTAATTGCTGTTCAAGACCAATGCTAGTAACTGACGTCGCATTATATTCCTTGTTAATTAGCTTTCAGTAATAAATATTGGCTTTCCTTTATATACATTTTGCGCTATGATTCTGATTGTGTGTCTCTCGTGATTGGGTCTGGTTTGGATACCGTTAATTCACTGGATAAGTCAAGTGATATGCTTCGGGATGTTTCGTGCCCTCGCCGCTATTTTTGTTCAAGGGTATCTTCGCGTGAAGTATTATAAGGATTCCGCTTCAGAACTTCATTGGTCCAGATAAGACGTAATTCCTCCTCAGTGCCCCATGCAAGGACCCGTGATTTCATAATGAAGTAATGAGGCTGAAACAGCAATCTCTTATTCAGTGACCTCTGTTCTCATACAGAAGCAATTAGGCCTAAACTGCATTCCTTCAGTCCCAGGCACATGCACTCCAGAGCGTACACAAGCTTTGGTGTTGATTTTTACAGAACTAAAGGAGTGAGTACGCAACCGTTATGCTTACGTGACGAACTTCGTAACTGAACGCAAACAGCTGTCCTCGTAGCTGCTGCATGAGGTCTGCGACAGTGACGACGATACCTACAAAGAAAAGAGCTTCATTCTTGTGGAATAACGTAGGCTAAGGAGAATCGAGATTTCCATGCACTCACCGTGCCTCTGGAACAAGGTTGAAGACATAACAGCTCTGATAATACTGGCTGTTGTCTGTACGTCCTGCAAGCAATCATGCAGCTCAGCAAACACATTCGAAAGAAAAAGTTCTTCCAGTCATCAAATAAGTGTGCAAATAAGAGATTTCGGGTGCACGTTAAAGAACCCCAGGTGGTCGACATTTCCGGAGCCCTCCACTACGGCCTCTCGCATAATCATATGGTCGTTTTGGAACGTTAAAACCCACATATCAATCAATCAATCAATCAATCATTTATTCAAGTCATAAAATAAATGCTTCAAGTAATGTTACACTTTAAATTAGGTGCAGTGGAAGCAAATAAATTATTTGTTACAAAAAAAAATAGACGACGCAAACCACCGGGCAAAAAAGGTGAAAAGAAAGAGCGTATTCTTTCACGATGGTATACAATTTTCTTGTAACACAAACCAATAAGCCCAACAACAAGTTTTACTAAAATTTTTGTTCGCACCCACGGGATTCCTTATTAGCTTCCAAGCCTTATTCTTATTGATGCGATTCTTATTGATGAGATTCTTATTGATGCTTCGCGAGTGACTACTGCCAGAACTCATGAATGAATCAATCAATCGATCAATCCGTCAATCCGTCAATCAATCAATAATCATTTAATTAGTTTTATTTCCCTTATCCTGTTACAAGTTTCCAAAGCAGCAGTATCATGACAGTTGTGCATACGTAATACAAAATAAACCGAGCAATTCTATCATGGCACCTAGGAATGCAATATTCATGTAACAAATACAATACGTGAATTCGCAGGAACCACCCCTCTGATGTCACTGTATATCTTTTCTTCTACCAATCCTGGTAGGCGATGAAAGCTTAGGATTTCAGAGCAAAGAAAACGGGGGCCACCTCTGCGACAGCCGGGCTCACTGAACGAGCGCCCGACAAAACTTGGGCGCACCATCGCAAAGGGCGCTTTCCCACTGTTCTAGCGTACGGGTAGACGAAAAGATTGACGGCAAGGGATGCAAGAAGATACGCAGAAATAAAACTAAAACAGTATAATCCACTGCTGTGAAGTAACTGACAAAATAGTGAGCTCAGCAGAAAATTTCTAAATGTGTTTCTCATACGAGTGTGCTATATGCTACTGAATTTACCTTACACATGCTCTTCAAATATTTCCTATCTTGTGCAACTCAATCCTTCACCCTCCCTGTAATGACCCTTACGTGGGGGTTAACAATATGATTGAATAAATAAATAAATAAATAAATAAATAAATAAATAAATAAATAAATAAATAAATAAATAAATAAATAAATCCTTGCCTTTTGTTCTATGTAGGCTATCTTCTTTCTCAAGTCTGTGAAGTTATCAGGCTGAAAGGAAGTTAATAAAACACCATGTTATTCAAAGCATGCATGTCCACAGTTACGCTGCGATTAGCCTACCGTTTCAATTTGTTCACGTTACGTTCTTGGTTAAGTTCAGTAAAAATTGATTTAGATAATAATAACTCGAGGTTCTCAACGCAGACGTGGACTGTGGAAATGGCTGCATAACCATAGTAAGTGAATGCAACAGCTCTTCAGCAATCTTTCATATTTAGGGGCTTCCTTCTAAAGCTCGCTGTCTGGCGGCCGCCAGCGTGCACACCAGTGCCACTGTACGCTTCTCGAGTCGCCGCTCAATCGCCGCTCCGGTGATTCGAACAACGCTCACCAGATGGCTCGCCGCCACCCAAGGCGTCAGTTTTCGATGGCCCGCGCGCTACGTTCCCTTCGTTCTCATCGCTTCGTAGGCATGGTAACACGTGGCAACTTCCTACGACGAGTGTTATGCACGGGTACCGAAATCTTTTGAAGCTCACTCACTTGCCTGATCTTAAACCCGCTTAAAGACGCCTAATAGCTCTACATCTGACAATTATGAGCGTTAGGCATTTGAATCATGGCCCCGCCGCGGTGGTCTGGTGGCTAAGGTACTCGACTGTGGATCCGCAGGTCGCGGGCTCGAATGCCGGCTTCAGCGGCTGCATTTACTATGGAGGCGAAAATGCTGTAGGCCCGTGTGCTCAGATTTGGGTGCACGTTAAAGAAACCCAGGAGGTCGAAACTTCCGGAGCCCTCAACTACGGCGTCTCTCATAATCATATGGTGGTTTTCGGACGTTAAACCTCACATATCAATCAATCAATCAATCAATCAATCAATCAATCAATCGGGCATTTGAATCATGGCAGCGATCATTGACATAAAGGAGCAGGTGACTAACGTGTAGACTGACGTGGCCAAGAATGTATAATGGCGGCCTCAGAACGTTCTCGATAACGCTGCTTTCGACGTACACATCATACAACGGCTCGTTAACAAGCCTTGCTACAGAAATGGTCTCGCCAAGAAACGTCCAGTGCACCTACGAGCAAGCTCCCCTAAAATAATGGCCTTTATGAATATGGCTGTGATTTTTTTCACTGCAGGCATGCTGTAAAGAAACTAAAGCCTTTAGTGCATCCTCTACTCAAAATCTAAGCTTGATGTGGCTTCCATTTTGACACAGTTCACCTATAGGCCCGTCTTTTGTGTTCGTTTTTTTCTCTCATGAAGCGTATTTTATTAAAAGTGTCATAGGTACGATGATATAAGTAACCAGTGGTTGGATAAATCGAAGTAAATAAATTACATACTATACAGACCTAGTGTGCCCGTTAACACTGAATCTTTCTGTCTCACACACAAGTGATCCGTCCAAAATGAGAACGCGTTCTGCATATTGCTTGAAGTAATTGAGCACAATCACTAGGTTTTTTTCTTGATTTTTCATTTAACAAATATTTTGTTTTTCAATAACTATTTCGGAATATTTTTTATACATTTGTATTAGATTGGCCCAAGCCCGTTATAGCCGTCACCCCCGGAAAATCTTTTCAGGCCTGCGCCCAGCAATCTGACGTCATTTCCGGCCGGCCGACTCTCGGGGAAGCCGCAGCGGCAGCGAGCGCAGCGCGGGCGGCGGTGGTGACGGTTCGGCGGCGTGGTGTTAACGGTGTTTCGCGTTTGTTGCTTTCCGTTGTTGTTTTGCGGCAATTTCATTTCCGTACGTGATGCTGGAGTGATGCGACAATGCCGAATAAGTGTTGTGTACCCGGATGCATCGGCAACTACAAAACAGGAAAGAAGATACAAGTGTTTTCCTTCCCTAAAGACGCCGACGCTCTCAAACAATGGCTACGCGCCATTCCTAGGAAGGACTTCGTGCCGACTTCGTGCACTGAGGTAAGAATTTGAGATGCTCCTGTTCTTAGCTTGTCGTTGCTTGTTCGGGTAGAAATCACCTATGATTGGAAATACTTGCGCGTGTGGCCGCCGGGCCTCGCGAAGCGCTGACGCCAGCAGTTGATGAGAATCGCCCAGAAAGGCACGTTCGCAGCAAGGATGGTCAGCTGCGCTTTGTTCACTAACAGTGCCGTGGTGTCGTCCATTCTTGCAAGCTCTCGCTGGAAGCGCTTCGTGGAGTGCGGTGACATCACGCTCCCGTGTTTCCTTTCATGTTGCTTGTACCGCTTAGCGCAGCGCTTTTATTTAGATGCTTGCGAAACGTAGGTAGACTTTGTTTTAGCTACACGGACTGTAAACACGGTCATGCAAACGGGAGCGCATTTTTTTTCTTTTGAGAAGTGGCGTCTCAGACGTTCTTGAAACGTTTGTGCAGGTGTGCGCGGATCATTTCGACGCTTCATGCATCGAGAAGACGACATCGTACACGGATCCAAGGACTGGGAGAGTTATTGAAGTTGCACTCCCAGTACCACGGTTGCGTCCTGGATCTGTCCCAACGGTATTTCCCGGCTGTCCGTCCTACCTTTCAGTACGAGACAAGAGCACGAGAGAAATTCCTGACGCCAAGAGGAGCCGACAAGAAGCCTCCCAACTCGCCCGTGCTGTAGAAGAGTCGCTGGCGTCATATGAAGCGGAGCAAGAACGAGACTGGTTTTCGTCCCTCGAAGAACTAAGGGCTCGCCTGCAAGGGGTGTCAGTGTCTCCGAAGTGGACTGTGATTCATAAAGAAGAGTGCTCCATGTTTTTGAACATTATCGACTATCGTGAACCTTGTTTGAATGCGTCATTGACCGTGTTTGCAAACCTTGGAGTCTTTGCCTGCTATCAAGGTTCACCAATCAAGAACCTTGGTAGCGCTGTTGTACCAGACTCAGTTCAAAAAGTAAGTTCCTTGTTGGAAATTTTGAACAACCTGTCGATGCTGTCTGAGGAGCGCTGCACTTATCGCCACCTGGCTCAAGCAATACATTCCCTTCTGGACAAATTGGAAGCCAGCATTGATGAAGGCAAGAAAGAGACGGTGAACTTTATGAAGGAGCAGCTACTACTCCTTTCTGCAAAGCGCATTCAGTATAGCGCACAGCTGATGGTCTTTGCATGCATTTTGCGTACAATATCACCACATGCCTACAAGTTCCTGAGAAGCACAGGTGCACTAACTTTGCCCCACCCAAGCACTATTAGAAATGTGTACTCGTCTATTCAAATGTGCCCACAAGTTGATTCTTCTGACGACACTTTCCTTCAGTATGTGTCTCAGAGATTCAAACATCTGCAGGCGCATGAACACACTGTGACGCTGATGCTTGACGAGATTTATATCAAACCTTGTTTAGATTACAAAGGTGGGAACATATGTGGTGCAGCAGTTAACTCCAACGAAGCGGCCACATCGGTGCACGTGTTTATGATACAAAGTTTGCTGAGCGAATTCAAGGAGGTGGCGCACATTCTTCCGGTAAAAGCCTTACAGGGTGAAGATCTTCATTGCATGCTGAAGAAGGTGATCTTGGGCTTAGATGAAATTGGATACAGGGTCATAGCCGTTGTCTGTGACAATAACTCGCTGAACAGGAAGGCAATGAAGATGTTTCTGCCAGAACCAAAGCTTAGCCCTGTTTACCCGCATCCGGCAGACCCAGATCGGCCGTTATCTTACGTGGTGGATGCTGTGCATCTATTTAAATGCATAAGAAATAACTGGCTCAACCAGAAAAATGCTGGAACTTGCTTTTTCTACCCACGCTTCGAGCTTTCGAACAATGAAGTTCATCCCGAATGCAAGATGACTGCTTCATTTAAGCATTTGAGAGATTTGCATAAAGAGGAGTCACCCCTGCTTCTGAAGTCTGGGTATGGCTTGACGTCAAAAGCTCTAAATCCAAGCAGCTTTGAACGACAGGACGTCAAACTCGTACTGCAGCTTTTTAATCCGCACGTAGCCGAAGCCCTGGCCGCTCGCAAGGGTCATACTGATTTTCAATATGCTACAGCAACCGCCGAGTTCATCAAAATAATTCTTCGTTGGTGGAGCATTGTCAATGTAAAGACACCTAGTAAGGGCTTCCATCACCGTAATGTTTACGAAGAGCCCATGTCAAACCACACAGATGACCCAAAGGCAAGCTTTCTAAGCGCTTTTATCACATGGCTCGATGTGTGGGAATTTTATAGGCACGACACCGGAGTACTTACCCAGGAGACATTGAGTGCCTTGAGGCTCTCTGCTCAATCCCTTTTGGCATTGGTGAAGTACTGCGTTAGTGAGCTTCACTTTAAGTATATTCTGCTGGGGAAAGTCCAGACGGATACCCTCGAGAGTCGCTTTGGACAGTACAGGCAGATGGCTGGTGGGCAGTATCACATATCTGTTCGCCAGCTTTGCGAAACCGAGGGAAGGATTCGCCTTCAAAATGCCCTTCCAAGGATGAGCAACGATGATCTCAGAGGCATCGAAGAGACGGACAGTGTCAGGGATGCGGGCACTTCTTTTAGTGTTCATGTTAGCGATGCTGACCTTGATGAGCTCAGAGCACAAATGCCGGTGATTGGTTATGTTGGTGGGTATTGTGCACACGCTGCAATGAAAGTTCTCAAGTGTGAAAGCTGCCAGAGGCAGTTGGTCGTTACCCGAAATACGGCCGAAACAGGAGAGGACACCCATTCTTTAATCGCACAACTGGATCGGGGTGGCCTCAAATTTCCTTCTGCTCTTGTAATCACAGTAGTTATGTACACGGAGGTTGTAGTTAGAAAGCTCATGACGGAAAGTACCTCTACCCAGTTTCTCCATGGGCCGAACCAAAAGAATGTCGTTCGGCAACTTACACTGGACTCTCTGCCAAGGCTTGAGGACATAGATACGTGTGAAAACGGGCACACCTACGAGCTCCTCATCACATTGGTTGCAAACTGTGCAGCAAATATAATGCTCAACGACTTGTGCAAGCAAAGGAACGATCTTTTACGCATTGAAAAAGATCAGAAGGCGAAAAATAGAAAGGCCCGAATTTTTCTTGGAAAGTAATTTTCCAAGCGTCGCGTCTTTCTCTTCTTGTGAAACTGCACAGAGTGTATTTGATTGCATGTCATGACTTGATTTCCTTGGTATACTTCTGCCTTATGTAAAATGAGCCTTGTTTCCAGTTTTGTATCTCTTTACAAGTTGTTAGCTTTTAAAAGTGCTGTACTTTTTTCTTTGTTTTAACTCGAACTGCCTCGGTGCCTTTTGTAGCAGTTGTACAGTCCGTTTTGGTACCTAAGCTGTGTACACTTTCCTTGTGCACTCTGTGTACAGACATGTTGTGCACTGTGATTTGTTTTTTCTTAGATTTTTGTTTGATTTTTTCCCTAAGACATGCACCTACCTGTGGCAGTACAATTACTTTTCTTTCTGTCATTTATCATGCTGTGGACCACAATTTAGTCACCAGTGTTCTTATGTATTGTATTTTTTGGCAAGTGTTTGAACCTGATACCTTGTGTTGCTACTGCTACTATGATAAACGAATGGTATGTTTTCCTCTAACCTACAATTTAAATGAAAGTGTGCTTTTTCTGTTCCAAAGCTCGGGGATGTTTTTGCTGTTACAATCTGTTTTGTTTTGAGTTTTATGTGGCAAGATATTGTGTTTTGTACTTTTGGCATATTTTCAGCATTAAGGGCAACATCTTGTGTTGCCTGTCGTCTGCCTGGACCGAGAACAATGCGCACTGTGATATTTGTACAGACGGCGTCTGGCTGTGATAAATAAATATGCATTATTCCATTCACGATATTCATTATTTCTTGATACCTTGATAAGTTCCCCAACCGCGGTGGCTCAGTGGCTAAGGCGTAGCGCTGCTGAGCACTAGGGCGCGGTTTCGATACCCGGCTGCGGCGGCCGCATTTCTGATGGAGGCGAAAAGCAAAAACGCCCGTGTGTACGAGATTTCGGCACACAATAAAGATTCGCAGGTAGTCAAACTTCATCCTGAGCCCTCCCCTACGGCGCGCTTCATCGCCTGCGTTGCGTCGGCGCGTTAAACCATACAATCAATCGATACCTTGATAAATCGTGCGGACATGGTGTCAAGGCACCTCGCCCGAGTCGGTAGGCGTGAAGGGCGCTCGCGGCAAGCGCTCGCGGCTGGCGCAGCCACCCAGCGAAGGGCGGCCGGTCGGCCGGCGCGATGTGACGTCGTTGACGTCACGTCACGTGACGCGCAGGCCTGAAAAGCTTCCGGGGGTGACGTTATAGCTCCTGCTAGTGCTGGCTTCCCCATTTTCTTTTTTAAATACTTCGCCCATACGGGTGTATGTGCATTTTAGTGTCTGTGTGATTGTGTGTGTGTGTGTGCGTGCGTGGGCGCGCGCACACACACACACACACGCACACACATTTCTTTACCAGTGATTATTGGAGATGGTAAATCTGACGTCATTAGGATCGCTTGACGAATGTCCTACTCGTGGCGCATGCGTTCTCGTGCATTTACGTTAATTTATAGGTTGTAAGGGCACTGCTATTGATAACAATGTCGTTTTAGACATTGTGATACGTTGAGCTTTCACTTTGATAAATTGTTATCCAACTTTAGTGTCTGCTTAGTAGTCGTGTTCTCCAACACGTGCCTCGATAGCATCTTACTCAGACGTGATCTTACTCACTCACTAACTCCCTCTCTCTCTCTCTCTCACACACACACACACACACACACACACACACACACACACACACATATATATATATATATATATATATATATATATATATATATATATATATATATATATATATATGAACAAAGGAACACTTAGAGCAGAAAGCGGCTACTGCAAACGTCCTATATTGCTTCTCTGTTTTAATGCTAATTGCGTTAGGGGTGACAGGAAGTTTTATATCTTAGCCCGATCTTTGTCCTACGAATGGAGTACCGGACCACTAAGCAGTTAGATGTAGCCACATGGTTTGGCATGATGACTTTCATAAGCTTTATTAGACATAACGTGAGCGCACGTATTTTATGTACCAGGGTTGCTTTCTTAAAATTTAAACTCGGCTAAAACACAAATGGCATTATGAATAGTCTTTAGTATTGATCGATAAGTAATACAGCTTTGACTAAGCAAGCCCGTAGAAATAAGAGCAAAACATTCTGAATGTGACTTCATCTTCAAACCGCAAAAAATACAAATAAATGAACAATATATAATAAGTTTAGTGCACGAGCAGTGAAATCATGTAGCAAAGATAATTATTCGTGCCAGATAGAGTAATATTACAATATTGCAGCCAGCAAGTAGAAGTGATAAATGTCCTTGGAAAATATGATTGATAAAGGTCCTTAAGGCTACATACCAAATTCGATTAAACTGATTTCATTATACAAATCTAGCTTCAGATAGTGGAGTGTGGTTAATGATGAACACATTAGCCATATTGGTCGTGGATCTAACATATTGTGAAGTCCACACGAGCACACGCGCTGCGCATCAATATTACTCGTAGAATTAGCCCGTTGCATCAGCATAGGTGGTGGAGAGCATGAGAAGTGTGCTTGTCATGTGTTTACAAACATGCACACGACATCTTCGATCTGTTTTGTGAGCGCGCCAAGTGTTACGTAAAGGTGCATTGATGTGCAACGGGCTTTCTGATGCGTGGCGGAACCGCTAAACCGACAAAAAAAAAACATCGAAGAGATGTATTTGATCTGCCAATCATGAGATAAATGGCCACTTCATGCGCAAAATTCAAAGTTTAAGAATAGCCAGGAAGTAATCATGGAACCTACTGAAAAGTTTATTAGCCAAACCTTGAAAAGTAACTTATTTGGTGCAATGTAGCCCCCAACGGCAAGTTTCCTCTTTCAAGAATACCTTGCAAGACTGCATGCACTCTATACATCAGTGGAGCAGGTTTTACTATTGAAAAATGTGCAGTGAGTGGTGTTTACTCACCAGGCCGCTGATGATAAACTCAAACGCTGAGGAGAATGATAGAAGAAATAAAATTGTACAATTTAGAAAACTGTATGAAGACTGTTGAAGCGCACATGAAAATTCTGCTTACTGTTATTGTACACGAATTCTTGGAATAGAGACTGGGCTTTCAGTTCAACGCGAAGTTTGGACGCTATGGCATGTGCAGCTCTGCCACCGAATGCTGCGACACATAAGATACACGATTATTAACATTCGAGAATATACAAGGGTCCTAAAGTTGGCCAGTTGCCGTGTCTGTATACTATTTTTTTTCTTTCTGTTTACTTACTCTTGGAAAAGCTGTGGCGGGATACCTTGAGCTGTGAAGACATGTTCTCGAAGGTTACCTCTGCGGCCTGTGCAAAAGAAAGAAAAAAGGTAAGCAGAATATGCATTGAAAAACAAAATTTCAAGTATTGCATACTAAAATAGAAACCGTCTTTTTGTCATTGAAAGACGTAATATGCCCTTAAATGTTATCTAGAAGAAAAGCCTCAAATATACATTACACTGCGAAAATTCAGAAATTATGAATTTCAATTAATTTATTAGAAGATTCGTGTGGTGGTGGTTGTATGAAGTATTGCTTGATGAAAACATGAAAGTGAAAACGCCCACATCGACGGGATTTATTTACCTCTGCACATATTTAAACATAAAATTCTTTCCCATTGCCTTTTACTACAGAAAGTACGATAACACTTGGTGATACTGATGAACTGTAGAATGTATTGTTATTGGATAAATAACATAACTGAAACTGCTTGTCAGTTATGTTACTTAAGCAGTAACTGAAGCAGTAGTTTTTAACATGTTAGCCCGCACAACTATTGTGTGCAGATCCTTGTTTGTCGTCATACTTTAAGACGACTTCAAGCAAAGCACTGACGCAGCAGCTGAGATTGTGAATGGAATTATCAATTATCGCATGATATTTTGCTGCATGCTTGTGCTTTCAGAAGTGGACTGTATTTGACGTAAAGAAGGAGGAGGAGGAGGAAGAAAGTTTAGGCGGAAAGACAGGGAGGTTAGCCAGTTCTTAGACCGGCTGGCTACCCTGTGCTGGGGAAAGGGGTGAGGGGAATGATAGATGTTAAAAAGAAATGCTGCGAAGAGAGGAAGAAATTACAAAAAAAAAACTGCGACAGAGGAAAGGCAACATCAAAGAGTATAAGACACTAAAGTCTGTCTCTGAGGCCAGTTGTCCGCAAAAAGCGCAGCAAAGCTTTCAAAGCCTTCTGGGCTGAGGATGGGCTTGGCCAATGACCCAAAATCCTTTGTTCCGACAACGGCCGATTGTCTAGTCTATCCAGAGCTGCAGTGAGTTCTTGTCTTTGCACGTTGAAATAGGTGCACTCACACAGAAGGTGCGCGACGGTTTCTTCGCAACTGCAGTAAGTGCATGTAGAAGAGCTGGCCATCCCGATGAGATAAGAGTAAGCGTTCGTGAAGGCCACTCCAAGCCACAGGCGGCATAGAAGAGTCTCCTCAGCTCGAGATATCCTTGGGGGAAGACGAAGCTGCAGATCGGGATCCAAGTTATGCAGGCGCGCGTTTGTGAAGTCTGTCGAGTTCCACTGTACCAGTGTGAGGTCATGTGCAAGCGAACGAAGTCTTGTAGCTGCGTCGGTTCTTGAGAAAGGGATGGCTGTGTATTGGGTACCATCGTGTGCAGATCTAGCGGCCTCATCTGCGCAGTCATTGCCATATATACCGCAATGGCCTGGTATCCACTGATACACTATGCTGTGCTGTTTTTCGGTTGCTTGGTGATGAAGAAGCCTTATTTCAGCTACTAACTGTTCATTAGGTATATGGCGAAAGGGTGATATAAGACATTGAAGAGATGCCTTCGAGTCCGAGAAGATCGACCAAATTCCCGAAGGTTCTTTCACTATAAACTCCAGAGCTGCACGAATGGCTGCAAGTTCTGCAGCTGTCGACGACGTCAAATGCGATGTCATGAATTTAATTGTGATGTTCCTCGTGGGAATAACCACCGCCCCTGCAGAGCTTACTGAAGACACCGAGCCATCCGTGTAAATGTGAAGGCGTCCGTTGTGCTTCTCTTGCAGGAAAAGTAATGTGGCCTGTTGTTGACGTAAAGAAAACACCTCCTGTTGGTTAATAGAAATCGGTAGTGAAATGCACATGTTAACGTGATACTGCTTTGCTTCATGCATCTCGCTCCGGACACACCAGGCTTCCGTTCAATGTCAAATATACGAATGTTTACTTGTGAAGCAGTGCACGGAGACCAGGCACAAATAGAACGAAAAGGCATACAACCTTTCGTACCTTGTTCTCACGTGCTGCTTCACAAGTAAACAACAACTATCACGAGCTCTACCAACTTCGAACGTCACGGAACTTAAAATATTGGAAACCCGAGCAATGAAGGGCAAAGGCGTTGACGAGGAAACAAGCACAAGAGCATAACTGAAATGGTACCGTGTGTGTCCTTTTCTCTTCCCCGGCACAACTGCGGGGTGCCTTCGGTTTGATAATGCTTTCGACTTCATAAGGTCGCGTCTGGTTCAAGACGTTTCAACACTGTGCCTTCTTTCTCGTGTCAAATCGGCTTGACGATGTGCTTACGATATCGTACGAACAACGTTGGGGCAGAGTTCTTAAGAGAACAAGTGCACGCTACTTATCAGACTATGTCGGAGCTCACTGCTTGGACTGTACAAAAGCTTACAGAATTCTGGAGCTTCACTTTCGAGTGTATAACGCGATAATCTAATCGGACCATGGTCGTATCGCCATCCCGATTGGTAGCCTAGTTTCACTTATAGGTGCACAATCAATCCACGCCGCAATGAGAGCTAATGTGCGGACGCCCTCGGGCTCCTATACCTATCCACGTGGTGCTTCGAGACAGGGCAATACATTGGGACAATGCCACTGAAGGCGCACCCTTCACCACCCGTTAGATTAACCGTATATGCTCTAGCACCCGTGAACCGTAAGCGTGACTCTCGTGACTGAAGCGTTCGGCCAACCAGAGGTCCGCAACCTCCGCGCTGACCAGCGCCTGTGCCACCGAGCCCAGCAGCCTGGCGAGACGTTTACTAGTTACATAGAGTACGTGCTCGACCTCTGCAGGCGTGTGAATCCATCTATGCCTGAAGAAGAGAAAATTCGACAGATTCTCAAGGGCACCGAGGATGGCGCATTCCAGATGTTGCTAGCGAAAAGCCCGACCACGGTGGCAATCCTCGTAAGCCTCTGCCAGAGCTTTGATGAATTGCGCCGTCAACGTTCCATCGCCCGACAGAGTGTCCCACCACCGGATTCGATCTCGGCCGTCGCACTCGCAAATGCCAACGTTCAACAAAAAAGTCTGTCCAACCAGATCAAAGACTTCATCAGGGAGGAAGTCGCCCGACAGCTCTCCCTGCTGCCGCATAGCGACGCGCCCACCACAAGCCTGCCTTCGACACTGCAGCAGGCCATACGCACTGAAATTTGCGATGTCCTCCCTACAATGCAGGCCCCTTACCCATGCACTTCAGTAGCACCTAATCTCTCAGCTGTCGGTTATGCACCACCTGCACCACCTTCACCTTTCAGCTACGCAGCTGTGGTCGCACGGCCCCCACCGCATCCAGTCGCCTTATCGGCTCCACCTGCTCCGGCCTCGCCTCCAGTTTACAGGCCCCCACCTCGCTTTTTCCGTGGATCTAATTAGTGGCGAACAAAAGACAATCGTCCTATTTGCTTCGCCTGTGGCATCGCTGGCCACATTGCACGCTTCGGCCGCCGTCGCCCCACACCTGCAAACGCATACTTCGGAACTCCTACCTACGCGCCGCAGCAGGCCACCATGTCTGCATATGAACAGAGGCACTCAGACTCGGATCGCCGCCCATCGACTGCTCGTTTCCCATCCCCTCGTCGCCGATCGCCATCGCCTATGCGTCGTCCACCACCTCCTGAGGATAGAAACTAATCAGTGCAGCTCCGGAGGCAAGAACTGCAACTTGTGCGCAATTCCCAAGGCCTCCGTTTTCGCAGCAAAATGTTGTTGATGTCGATGTTGAGGGAGTCGCCACATTAGCGTTAATTGATACCGGGGCCGTCGTTTCTGTGATGAATGCCAAATTTTGTCGGAAACTGAAGATAGTGACAACATCTCTCTGTGGCATGGAGCTGTCAACGGCTAGCGCGCAACGCATTCATCCCTCGGCTGTGTGTACGGCGCGCTTCGTCATTCAAGACGTTTTGTACGTTTGCTCTGCCATCTTGCTCTCATGACCTTATCCTCGGTTGGGATTTCTTATCACGTCATGAAGCTGTCATCGATTGTTCCCGTGCCGAAGTGTCCCTTGTGCCAACATGTGAATTTCCACCACGCGACCGGTCTCCTCGGCTCTGCAAACTCGTCGCTGACGACGACATCACCTTGCCTCCGGAAGCTTCGGTCCCTATAAGCCTTTCATGTGTAGCGCAACCTGATGCCACGGTGGTGTTCACACCATGTCCAGTTTTTACTGAACGCAAGGGCATCGTTCTTCTATTTGCCGTTCTTACAATTGCGTCCGGTTTAACCGTAATGCTGGTTACCAACTACTGCAACTACCCCATTGGCTTACTTCGTGGTGAAACGTTGGGATACGTGCAACCTGTCGACCATATTGATGATATTATTCTTCCAGACGAAACGCCATGTCACATTGCCGCAATCACTCATGCGTCTGAGCCATCAAGTTTGACAGCCTTCGATTGTGCTATTGACCCAGACCTTCCCCTCTCACATCTCCGCCAACTTGTTGCTCTCCTTAACAAGTTTCGCTCGTCTTTCGACTTTCAAGAACCTGCTTTGGGCCGCACCACGACTATCACTCATACTATTGACACCGGCTCACATTCGCCTCTGCGACAGCGTCCTTACCGCGTTTCCGCCGAAGAGTGCTGCATCATTACGGAGCAAGTATACGACATGCTTAAACGTGGAGTCATACAGCCTTCTCAAAGCGCTTGGTCATCACCTGTGGTTCTGGTAAATAAAAAAGATGGCACCGTTCGATTTTGCTTGGAATATCGCTGCTTAAACAAGATTACGAAGAAAGATGTCTACCCGCTACCACGAACAGACGATGCTCTTGACTGTTTACAAGGCGCCGTGTACTTTACATCCTTGGATATGCGTTCTGGGTCATGGCAGGTGCCCATGGCTGAATGTTATCGCCCTAAAGCAGCCTTTGTAACGCCAGATGGCCTATATGAGTTCAAAGTAATGCCATTTGGGCTCTGCAACGCACCTGCCACATTTGAGCGCATGATCGATACCATCTTGCGTGCCCATAAGTGGAAAACTTGCTTGTGTTACCTGGACGACATCGTAGTCTTTTCATCTGATTTCCCGACACATGTTCTTCGCCTCCACGAGATTCTGACGTGTCTAAATTCTGCAGGCCTACAACTTAACTCCAAGAAGTGCCACTTCGCAGCACGAAAACTAACCATCTTGGGACATGTCATCACAAGAGACGGTGTCCTTCCGGATCCCGATAAGCTTCGAGCTGTCGCTGACTTCCCGTTGCCCACATCACTGAAAGCCCTAAGAAGTTTCCTCGGTCTCTGCTCGTACTTTCGTCGCTTCGTGCGCAACTTCGCGTCCATCATCGCACCTCTCACGAGTCTGCTTTCCAATAGCAAAGGTATATCTGCATGGTCACCTGCATGTGACGACGCATTTCGCCAGCTCCGCCGCCTGGTGACCTCACCACCTATTCTTCATCACTACGACCCCACTGCTACCACAGAAATTCACACCGATGCAAGTGGCATCGGTCTTGGTGCAGTTTTGGCACAACAAAAAGGCACCCGAGCCGAATACGTAGTCGCCTATGCAAGTCGCGCTCTCAAGAATGCTGAACTGAATTACTCAGTGACAGAGAAGGAGTGTTTGGCCATAATATTCTGGGCCTTGACGAAGTTTCGCCCGTACCTTTACGGCCATTTTTTCGACGTGGTCACAGACCACCACGCTCTATGTTGGCTGTCCACATTGAAAGACCCGTCCGGACGCCTGGGACGTTGGGCACTTCGATTGCAAGAATACGACATCCGTGTAGTATATCGTTCCGGTCGCAAGCATGCGGATGCCGATGCACTTTCGCGATTGCCATTAACCCCAGATGTGGCTTCTCTGTCACCACTTTTTACCACCTTGTCACCAATAGACACCACTGACATGCTTTCGGAGCAGCGTAAAGATCCATAGCTTGCATTGTTACTCGACTACCTTACCGATCCGTCTGCTGTCCCTTCCACGAGAGCGCTACGCCGACAAGCAGCCCACTTTTCCGTGCGAGACAACATTCTGTACCGCTGCAACTACATGCCTGCTGGTTGGAAGTGGCTTCTTGCTGTCCCAACTCATATGTGCTCTGACATCTGCATGAATTTTCATGCAGACCCCCAAAGCGCTCACGCAGGTGCCCTGAATACCTACGAAAGGCTGCGCCAACGATATTACTGGCGAGGAATGTATCGCTTTGTGCAGAAATACGTTCAGTCTTGCACCACTTGCCAACAGCACAAGACACCTCCGCGGCACCTTACTGGCATGTTACAGCCGCTCCTATGCCCGGCTCGCCCATTCGACCACGTGGGTATCGATCTCTATGGCCCCCTCCCATATAGTCGCTCTGGAAACCGGTGGATTATTGTCGGCGTCGATCATCTGACACGCTACGCTGAGACTGCAGCTCTACCGGCAGCGACCACCCACAAAGTTGCACTCTTCGTTCTGCGCAGCTTCATTTCCAGCCACGGGGCTCTACGGGAATTACTAAGTGACAGGAGTCGAGTGTTCCTGTCGGAGGTCATCCAAGCTATTCTCGCTGAATGCAACATCATCTACTGGAAATCTGCCGCATACCATCCACAGACGAATGGTCTCACTGAACGGTTCAACCGCACACTTGGCGACATGCTGAGGATGTACACCTCCTCCGACCACACTAAATGGGACGCTGTATTACCTTTTGTTACCTTCGCATACAACACCGCGACGCAGGCGACTACCGGTTTTTCCCAGTTCTTTCTGTTGTACGGCCGCGAACCATCCCACCCACTCGACACCATACTCCCGTACCACCCTGATGCATCGGAGTGCTGCCTGCTTTCGGAAGTCACCAGATACGCTGAATACTGCCGTCAGTTGGCTCGGTCTATGACAAGTGAGGCTCAAGGTCTACAAAAAACCCGACATGACAACGTTCATAGCATAGTGCCTACGTTTCGTACTGGCTCCCTCGTGTGGCTTTGGGTGCCCCCGCACGTTCCTGGCCTCTTTTAACTTCTGGCCCGGTACAATGGTCCATACTGAGTAATTGACGCAACCTCGCCGGTGAATTACATCATCGGGCCCCTAACACAATCGCCAGATTTGCGCTGTTAAGGACGCGAGACCGTACACGTCGGCCGTCTCAAGCCCCACTACAACCCCCCTCATTGTGGCTACTCCCTGAGTCGCCAGGATGGCTACTCTTCACCCCGGGGGTATTGTAGTGGAGCATACGCACTAACGCGTATGCGCCTTCCATAGAGAACGAAAAACCCCGTGCTCTGATTGCACGAGAACCTGGGCCGCCTTTGCCAGACTTGTCGTACGGCCATTATTCGTTGCGACATCGTTGCGACTTTTCTGTTTCAATAAACGTCATCAAAACAGGTTCGAATCCCCAATCCCACCTAAAGAGAAGATTTTTAAAGACGATAGTCTTTCTTGGGGACCTTCAACGCAAAAACTTTGGTCTGTCTGTCTGTCTGTCTGTCTGTCTGTCTGTCTGTCTGTCTGTCTGTCTGTCTGTCTGTCTGTCTGTCTGTCCATTTGTCTGTTTGTCCATCGTTACCACGAACCAGGTACTCTAAACAACACCAGCCGATACCCCGAACGGCCGACCCCATCCGCAGTGCCCATCAATGTTGCTCGAGAATCAGCGCTCATACGTGTGCGATTGCCAATTAAAAAGGAATTATCGCGCATATCTGAGGCACCACAACACGTATATATTCTGCATGTTCGTTTTTTACTAGAAAAGGCATACATAAGTAATTATAAGGACCGTAGCGCTTATCACGCTCCGCTGACCATGCAACGCTTCCATGAAGCTAGTGTTTTCAACGCTTTGCTTAGACGACACGGTGGTGACACCTACCCGTCGCCTTGCGTTCTACACCTTATCACCTCTGAGACGGGCGCGCACGCTCGTCTCAGGGCCACGCGCTTTGTTTTCCCAATAAAATTTCCAGATGGCGCGCATGTCGCACGTGTGACGTGACTTGATGCGCTCGTTCGCCTCTGCTGCACGCACGAGGCAGTCTAACGAGCGCCTCCGGAATACTATTCACGATTTTTTTTTTGCGCAGGACATCAAATAAATATTTTGTTCACTCTCTCCACACGCAAGGCTATCGTCTTTCGACGACATTTGCAGATTACATGCAGACAAGGGGCCAATTTTTTTTATTCTTCATTTCTCTTACCTAGTTCAAGTATTGCTGCCTCAAAAGGCGATGGTCATCGCAGGAGTGGAGGCCAAAAATAAAAGTCACAACACAACACAAGGAAGGAAAATAGGAGGAAAAAAACGGCAGGGAAATTAACCAGCCTATAGGCAGCCGGTTTGCTACCCTGTGCATGGGAGGAGAATGAGGGAGATGAAAGAAAGAGAGCAGAGAGAAAAGATAAATAAACACAGCACATTTGGCAGCACACGCGCGCAAACACAACACAACACAACACAAAATGTATAAAACATCATTAGTGGTTATTAGGGGGAAAACGAATTCATCACGTGGTAAAGATTTAACATGGCTGGGCAAAGATTCCAATAGTGCGGAGAAAAAAGCTATTTATACGCATTTTTTAGTGATTAAAAAGAGACATGTTCAACTCATTACGTCTGATGATCTTGATTTCACTGATACCATGTAGTTGCTGACTAAATGAAATTGTGAACGGTGAATGAGATTGTAAAGTAACTTTAGAGATTAAGTGTTACGACAAGAAGAGAAAGTAGTATTTCAATTTACCTCGAATTTTCCCTTTCGAAAAACGCTAACGTTTTAGCCACAACCATCGATACCGGCACAGAAACTAGAACTTCCGCGAAATTCTCGTAACGCTGTCGCATTAACATATATCCAATACATAAGTGCTCTCGGATTCTTCACTGCGGTTTACTAAACAATACAAGAAAGAAGAATCTTTCACCAAATCCACGTACACTTTTTAAGTCAATTGACCTGGCCAGAAACACTGCTACTCGCCTTAATCATTTTGTCTTCTAGAAAGGTGCGTATCTTCTCCTTGTAGTCTTGCACGTATTTATCCAACTTCTTCATCCCCCTGTCCAGGCTGTAGTCGCACGACAGAGCAAAGATGGCCACGAAGCTGTGAAAAAGAGAGGTTTTGATTAGGTTCAGTCTAGGATTTCACACAGTAGGTAGTCTCTCCTTCATGTGTGCTGATATTATAACCGGTACAGATTGTTTGGTCATGACAAACAAAACAAAAAAAACTATGCCTGCGTAGAACACGCAGCACAGTCACAGCGAAAGTTGGAGAAGCAACCTTTCTGGAGCCCATCGCAAAATCTTTCGGAGTGAATCCTACGAGTACTATGGCAAGTAACCCACTAAGCCAAAGATCATAAATATGAGAACTAGTGATCTAGCCACCATGGCATTATTCTTTATTCTGCAGAGAAGCTAGGTGCCCGATACGAATCTGTAAGGCATTACCTTGCCCTTTGTTGATTCTGTAATTTATAACCGTGTAGAAATCATGGCTGAGCCCGTTGTATTAGCGCTAATGTTACTAGAACAGAGATCGAGAAGAGTTTCTAAGATTTGGTATTTGACATAACTCAAAAAACTCGAACGCAAAAGCAGGAAACAGACACATGAGGCCGGTGTTTGAATTCGAGGCTCGGACAGCATTTCAGATCTCAAAAAGGATCACCAAATGTTTGTCTCACGTTACATTGTTAGAAGGTAGGAAGTGAACCGCATTCGATATCACCTAAATTTTACACCGAACTGTAAAAATGTGCTGAGAGTTTTTTTTTATCCAATAGAATGGTCTTGGTGCGTCAGCCAGCCATCCCTGAACCTTCCCACCAGTGAGATAGCTCTCTTTGCAGCTAACCTAGCACCTTAGCTTTCCTTGTGATAAAAGCTCACTTCTAAGCATGCGTTACATATTTGAAAGCTCTGAGCGTTTATTATTTTTAACTGCGTCGCCATTTGTTGCATGATAATCGTTATAAGGGCCTATGAGCATCTTGTGGCATTTCGTTTTTCATTATTGTAATGGGAGTGGCATGACATGTTCTTTCTTGGATGATAATGTGGTGTTTCGATCATTTACGGGTGATGAATAGGTTCATTTTGATAATTACCATTAGTTTGATAATATACCGCTCGTCTCGTGGTTATGTTGCTTTCTGGTTTTTTCGTTTTTTCCGCTACCTATTCAAGTATGCAAGCTTAATTACGCACTTTCCACGTAGTTTACATATTGAAACGCGCTAGCGAAGATTCGACGAAGAGGAGAAAGAGACTCGACTGGCTCGCGAGCGACGCTGTGAATCCTTCGCTGAGCTACACCTCTGCATTACCCATCTTGTAAATAAACGCGTTCCATCGTCACAATTGTGGTGGAAGGTGCTGGGTAAGCTAGCTACTACCAAGTGATTCCGGAGAGGCACCGTCCCCTAACGACGGAACCGCTACACGAGCTTCGCCGCAGCCGTCGACTAGCGGGCTTGGCACCATTACCTCAAGAAATGAGTTCGGACGGAGACAACCAGCAACTAGCCGCAAGGACGTCACCCTACCACTACAGGGAGCCGGGAACCTTCACAGGGAAACCCGGCGATGACGTGAACGAATGGCTAAGCCACTATCAGCGGGTGAGCCGTTCGAACGGTTGGAATGCGGCTAGCCAGCTGTCTCACGTGGGGCTCTTCCTCGATTTCACGGCGCTGGTATGGTTTGAGAACCATGAAGACACATTGACAACCTGGGACCAGTTTGTGGAGGAAATTAAGAAATGCTTTGGAGACCCAGCAACGAAGAAGAAACGTGCCGAGCAGACATTGTCGCAGAGGGCTCAAGTCACCTGTGAGACATGCAGAACCTACATTGAAGAGATTCTGAAGTTGTGCAAGTCGGTGGATGCCCACATGACGGAAGAAGACAAAGTGGGCCATATACTCAAGGGCATCGCCGATGACGTCTACCACTTCCTCATTGGCAAGGAGAGCCTGGAATGCGTGGCCGATGTGATTAACCACTGCCGAACCTTCGAGGCTCTTAAAACTCGTCGCATCACATCGAAGTTCGGACGTCTGGCCAACGTCACGACTGTTGCCACCGTCGATGTCTGCCAAAATTCTCTACCTGCCGACCTTTTCTCCACCATTCGTCAGATTGTACGGGAGGAACTGCGTCGCCATGTCTCTGTTCCCAGGAAAGCTGGAGACCCCCAGTGTGATACACTATCCCCAAGCATCAATGCTGCCAGTTTCGACGAGCGCAGTTACTCCACCCGCAGTCCACGGCTGAGGGCTCCGCCACCACAGGCTACTTACGTCGAGTCGTCTTATGCGCCCCGCAGCAGTTATAGCTACGACAGCCAACCGCCTCCGTTTGTGTCCGAGTGGCAACAGTTCCCTGAGCATCCGCTCCACACCGCAGCATACAATGTGCCTCGGGAACGCCCCGTGTGCTACCAGTGCGGCGTTCGCGGACATATCGCCTGGTTTTGCCCATCGCGACGTCGCCCACGCACGACGTTTTCTGACCGACCAGCCATGCTTGCACGGCGAAGCCAACAGCCCGATTACGCCTACTGGCCTTCGGATTCAACTGCCCAGAAGCACGGGCACCGGCCGAACGTCCCCAGTGACTCGCCTGCCTCTGTGAGGAGCTTGACGCCACCTACTACGCGCCAGCGACGGTCCCCATCTCCCCGTCCCCGGCCGCGGCTTTCCTCTCCGCCACCGGGAAACTAGCCGGCGCGGCCGATGGAGGCGAGGTCGCTGGACGTACCGCTTTGCCCACAAGTATGCCTCCATTAGTTCACATGCTTCACAACAATGTTCATGCATTCATTGACGATGTTTCCACGATGGCTCTGGTAGACACCGGTGCAACAGTTTCTGTAATGAGTTTAGTTTTCAAGGAGAGACTTGGCCGCAAGGTTATGTTTTATTGGGATAAATCTACTTTTCGAGCAGTCAGCGGCACGGCTTTGTGTCCAGTAGGTGTGTGCACTGTGTCTGTTCGTGTTGCTGATAAAGCGTTCAAGGCAGAATTCGCAGTGCTCGCTCATTCCACGCATGACGTTATCCTTGGAATTGACTTCTTGCAAGAGTGCCGTGCGACTGTCGACTGCGGGGCAGGCGAGGTTCTGTTGTCCGCCCTCGCCCAGCAGCCTCAGCGTAGCGGAGACGACAAACTCGTTGTAGTTAAAGACACTATTCTACCGGCATGGTCTACTGCCAGCGTGCCCGTTGCTGCTTCGATTGCCGACTCGAGTTTCAGTTCTCCCGATATTGTGATTGAGCCGTTGCCTTTGCCTTGCGTGAAGAAAAACATCTTTCTGCCGCGCTGCGTTGTGTCTCTCACCGAGGGAAAAACTAAATTATGGGTAGTTAACTGCTCATCCGAGTCTGTTGTACTACCAAAGGGAATGTGCCTTGCCATGTTTGAAGGGCAGTGCAGTATCTGCATAGGAGCTCTCAGCAATGCGGCAAATTTGGACTATGCTGATGTATCCGGCACGGAATACTAATTTTATAAGATGGTTAGCAAGTCTATTCCCTCGCATATGCGCAAAGTGTTGGTTACACTGCTGGCCAGGCACGCTAAAGTATTTGATTTTGCACGGAAGTCGCATAGACCTCAGACGCCCAGCACACGCACTCGTCACAAGATCGACACCAGATCTGCGCACCCCCTTAGACAGAAACCTTATCGAGTTTCCGCGTCAGAGCGCAAGGTAATTTCAGAGCAAGTCAGCGAGATGCTAACCTCTGGCGTAATTCAAGAATCGTCAAGTCCCTGGGCCGCGCCTGTTATCTTGGTCAAGAAAAAAATGGGTCCTGGAGGTTCTGTGTTGACTAGCGACGTCTCAACTCTATAACTAAGAAGGACGTGTACCCGCTTCCTCGCATTGATGATGTCATCGACTGCCTGCATTCAGCGTCCTATTTTTCATCGGTGGACTCGCGATCCGGGTATTGGCAGATCCTCATGGATCCGGCTGACAAAGAAAAGACGGCCTTTGTTACACCCGATGGTCTGTTTGAGTTTAATGTTATGCCATTCGGCTTGTGTAATGCCCCCGCCACATTTGAAAGATATACGGACACCGTTTTACGGGGCCTCAAATGGGAAATTTGCCTGTGTTACCTGGACGATGTGGTGATTTTGGGCCGAACATTTGAAGAACATAATCATCGCCTTGACCTCGTTCTAACCTGTCTCGAGGAAGCTGCGCTTACACTGAACTCAAAAAAATGTCGCTTTGGAGAACGTGAAACCTTGGTTTTGGGACACCTGGTGGATAAAAATGGCGTGAGACCGGACCCGCAGAAAGTCGCCGCTGTCAGCATCTTCAAGCAGCCGCAGTCCCCCAGGGAGTTGCGTAGCTTCCTGGGCCTGTGTTCTTACTTTCGTCGATTTGTTCTGAATTTTGCTGATAAAGCACAACCACTGACTGACTTGCTGCAAAAAGATGTCCCTTTCCACTGGACACCGGATTGCGAAGTAGCCTTTAAGCAGCTTCGGTTCACACTGACTTCAGGACCGGTACTACGCCATTTCGATCCTTCTGCTGAAACAGAAATTCACACAGATGCCAGTGGAATCGGCCTTGGTGCCGTGCTCGTTCAGCGCCATGACAATGCTGAACACGTGTTCGCTTACGCAAGTCGTTCGTTAAGCAAGGCAGAACGAAATTACTCAGTCACAGAACAGGAGTGCCTCGCAGTTGTTTTCGCCGTGCACAAGTTACGCCCATACATCTACGGCCGTCGCTTCTCGGTGATCACCGATCATCATTCTCTATGCTGGTTGGTAGGCCTCCGAGACCCATCTCGACGACTGGCGCGATGGGCTTTGCGCTTATAGGAGTTCGACTTCACAGTACGCTACAAGAGCGGTAACCGGCACGCAGACGCCGACTGCCTATCGCGCCTTCCTCTACCGACGACTGAGTGCGACGCTGACAACTTCGACCAGTATATTGGCGCTATTGCCTCTGAGTTCCCTGATCTCGCGACTTTCCGGACAGCCCAACAAGAGGACAGCTCCTTAGATTCTCTGTTCGCCTCCGCAAATGAACAAGCAAACCCAAGCTCTTTTGTGGTTCATGACGGCGTCCTTTACAAGAAGAATTATTCCGGACAAGGCGCCCGTCTGCTTCTAGTTGTTCCACGCACTTTACGGGCTCACGTCTTTCGGTCCTTACACGACGACGCAACCTGCGGCCACATGGGCTTCGCCAGAACGTTTCAACGAGTCCAGCAAAGGTTCTATTGGCCCAAGATGCGACACGACACGGAAAAATACGTTGCTGGATGCGAACAATGCCAACGACACAAACGTCCCACGGCTACGCCGCCAGGACTTCTCCATCCTGTTCCACCTCCTAACTCTCCCTTCGAGACTGTTGGTGTCGATCTGCTCGGTCCATTTCTACGATCGAGCAGTAACAATCGATGGGTCGTCGTCTGTGTTGACCACCTAACGCGCTACGCAGAAACTGCTGCAATACCTGCTGCAACGGCCATGCACGTGTCGCAGTTTATGCTTCGCTGTATAGTTCTCCGCCATGGTCCTCCACGCGTTGTAATTAGCGACCACGGACGTCAGTTCGTTGCCGACGTCGTTGAAGAGATCCTGCGTCTGTCTGCCTGCCATTTCCGCCATGCCACACCATATCACCCGCAGACCAATGGTCTCGTAGAGCGCACGAACCGGACTCTCCCGAACATGCTGTCTATTTATGTCGATTCTAAGCACAAAAACTGGGACGAAGTGCTACCTTACATCACGTACGCGTACATTACCACGAAGCATGAGACTACAGGTTACTCTCCATTTTACCTGCTGTACACTCGCTCTCCACGATTTTGTCTCGACACTATACTACCTTTTACACTAGACGTGGAAACCTCGATAGCCGAGACGCTCTGCCGCGCAGAAGAAGCCCGTCGCATCGCACGACTCTTAACCTTGGCATCCCAGCAGCGTTCTAAGAAACGTTACGACGCCTGCCATCGCTCCGTATCTTATAGTAAGGGCGATCTTGTGTGGTTATGGACACCAGTCCGCAAACGTGCTTTGTGCCAGAAGTTCTTGGCTCACTATTCCGGTCCATTCGTCATTCTTGACCGCCTCAGCGACATCACGTACATAATCTCGAGCGTCACAAGCAATGGTCGCTGCTCTAGCAAAACACAACTGACACACGTTGCGCGCCTTAAACCGTGCCACCATCAACCATCTGAGTGACTCGCCCAGAGGGCATCGTCTGCGAACCGGGAAGCGAAACGCGCTAGCGAAGATTCAACGAAGAGGAGGAGGAGACTCGACTGGCTCGCGAGCGACGCTGTGGATCCTTCGCTGAGCTACACCTCTGCATTACCCATCTTGTAAATAAACGCGTTCCATCGTCACAATATTGTGAGGGCTGGCGTTATTTTACTCTTTTTACTAAGGTATATTGCAACTGTGACAGGGATTCATTGAACAAACTCACGTCGTGTAAGCTCTTCTTGCGAAGAAATTTCAAGACCCACGTGTCCTAGTGTTCATATGATATATGTTGCGCATTGTATTAGCCTTTTAATAGGCGCCAGATAACTCACTTCACGTTTCCCACTAGCAAGTCTGAATGCATGACAGCACATGTCGTGAGACCAGGCACATCTGTAATCCCGTTGAGAGCGTTTGACACCTACATATAACTTGAGGAGAAACTACAGTGAACTTGGGCCGCCTTTGCTGTTTCTTTCCGTGAAACCTTTTTAGTCTGTATATCAGCATTTCGTCAGACACACGAACAGGCCTTCTTGTCTAACTGTGGCTTAGTTATTATTTTCTTGTTTAGTTCATAATAAAAAAATGCTACCCCTAGAAACAAAAGGGCGAAAAAACAAACAAACATGACATGCGCCTCAGGTCATCTTGGTTGGGTCATCATGTTTTTCTGCAGCGTTTTTACATACGAAGCATTTCTCGGCACACTGCAGGCACTTCAAGCATCTGTCTTTCTGTCTGTCTTCGCATACGTCATCAAACTTCTTCCTCCAAACGCGTGTGGTACATACTCCTCTACCACTGGTCCCGGTATGTAGGTGCGCAACCCAGCTGATCGACTGTTTAGAGCTACCCATGAGCGGTGACAAGAAAATTGAGAATTTTAATGCGAGTGGGTTGAAAACAAAACCCACATAGGTGGCGTTGACCCGGGGAAAGCAAAGAATAAATTTCAGGCTCCTAGCAAGAATCGAACCCAAGAGTTCCGAGTGGCAATGAAATATTCTAGCACAGAGCCACACCAGCTCTCGGAACTTGTATTGAATTGGACCTTAATGTTCATAAAATGTCAATGGTGGTTGCAGTGCTGGCTATTTGATTTTATAAACATCACAAATGTACTCATGTGACACAGCCGTCACGTCGAGTTAAAGTAATTGTAGTTAAGCGTCGTCGGTTGAAGCTGATTCGTGTAAGTTTATCTAGGGCTGCCATCTTGGAGAGCAGAAGCGCTGCATATCAGCTTTCTACTCATGGTGCTTAATACCCATCGCAATGCTATCGCAATGCAACTGTAAACAAATTGATTAAATAAAGCATGCACACGCGATGGCCCAATATGTATTTCAGTAGATTTGTTCATATATTTGGCGTAATTTCCCAACTTTTCATTTATTAACAAAGTTAAAACCGTCTAGTTCTTTCCGGATGCTTCGCTTAAATCGATTCCCAAGATACAGCCGCGGCCTCGTCTGAGTAGAACGTATGAGCAGCCGGTTTTCGCTCTGAGAGCCGAAACCTCGAGGCATTATCGGGCTTTGACGTGGTCAGCTTGAAAACTAGGCCGTGCGTGCTCTTGATACACCACTTTAGAGCCCGAAACTGCCTCGAGATTTCGCGCCACAGAGCGAGAACAGGCTTCTCGAGCGCACTACGCCGAGGTGACCGCGACTGTACGTTGGATCTTTCAAACGTTTTCATTGTTACACCAACTCTCCTACATCAAGCTCCTCGTGTTTGGTTTCACTGTTTGACCCTTTCAAAGCACAGCGTAATTTTAATTAAAACGACTGAATGAGGCCTAATATGACATTGTGAATTGACAATATCATCATGGAAGTACTATATGTGTGGAATAAATCGGGGAGGGACGGGGCACCACGTGTCTCATTGCTCCGTTCCCATTTGTTTCGCGCATAGTACTTTCAATTATTCGTCCCAACTCGGTGGGCTACCAGTTTTGCTTTCACATCGATATCATAATAACGCTTAATTTGTCGTGATAAAAAGACGTGGAGCAATGCTGACCTTATGCGAAAAGCTTCTGCGCTGGCAGCCATATTCTTTGAATTTTTCTTGCCTTACCAAGACTGAGCTGCCTCTTTTTTATCTTAGTAAGCTAAATGTCCCTTAGTAACAAATAAATTGAATTTTTTTTAGCTTTACGTGACGTTTGAAGCACGGCACTGAAGTTTCTCACACAACGCCAGCGCACACGAGCCAGGAAGATGCAGTGTAGGCGTGAAAAAGGAGACGGTAGTTTATGGTGATGTCTTGACAGGTGGAGGCGCCGCAAGTGCCCATGCAGCGTAGCACGACGATGCACACGCCAGACACAATCCCAATGTTCGTTAAGACCACGGTCACCTGGAACAGCTGATAGATGTACGGCTGGTGGATGCGCACCTGCAAAACAAGACATCCGCTGTTGTGCAAGCGACATACAACGTTGCCTAATGAAGCGAAAAGTTTGGTTTGTTGGTTTACTCTAAGCGTGCTTTAAAGTAGCGCCAAAGAACTAACACAAGAACGAACATACAAAATACACATCGAGCGCTGCAAGACGCGCTTCTTGTCTTTCTTTTTTCGTTATTGTGTTCGGTTATTCCGCGCTACTCTATACTATCTTGGTAGATAGCATAGTTCCCCACCGCGGTGGCCTAGTGAATAAGGTACTCAGCTGCAGACCCGCAGGTTGCGGGATAAACCCCCGGCTGCGGTTGCTGCATTTTGGATGGAGGCGAAAATGCTGTAGGCCTGTGTGCTTGTGCTCAGGTTTGGGAGCACATAAGCAACCACAGGTGGTCGAAATGTCTGGAGCCCTCCACTACGGCGTTTCTCATAATCATATGATAGTTTTGGAATGTTAAGCCCGACATATCAATCAATTTTGTTGAAAGAAACAGAGTTTACAGTATCGGCAATGCTTGCCTCGGGACCTTACACTGCACACTCCACCTCTCACCATTGTGTGTGTGTGTGTGTGTGTGTGTGTGTGTGAGAGAGAGAGAGAGTGAGTGAATGAGAGAGATAGTGAGTGAGATGACGTCGAAGGAAGATGCTACCGAGGCACGCGTTGGGGAACACGACTTCTAAGCTGACAATAAAGTTGGATAACAATTTATCAAAGTGAAAGCTCAACGTATCACAATGTCTAAAACGACATTGTTATAAACAGCAGTGCTCCTCCAACCTAGAAATTAACGTAAATGCACGAGAACGCATGCGCCGCGAGTAGGACATTCGCGAAGCGATCCCAATGACGTCAGATTGACTGCCTGCAATTATTCACTGGTAATTAAACTATGCACTTCATTAAGAGCCTTCCGTACATTCATTAAGAGCCTTCTAGCGACGTATTAAAATACTGCTTTGTCGTTTCTCATTGATTCATCAAAAAACTCCAGAAGCTACTATGGGGAATGGCGCGAGTAGTTCAGAAGTTCAATTCTCGCCTGGCTAAAATGGACAGGTAGTGCAATCTAGTGGGACTCAGTTTAACCTGGCACGCCTAGAATCTCGGAGGCTACGACCAAAAATTGTTTAATGGCCATCGTTGCTGCTGTGGCTCACGCTACTTTTGCTTTGGTGCTACTAGTGTCGGCAGCCGCGCAGTAAAGTCGCGTAGGTAACGTTGTGTACGGCAACAGTGACGGGAGATGGCCACTTTCAGGCGGGGAACTTGAAGTGCGCTAACCCAAAGTGGCCCACTAAAACTAGATTTTATTTCAAAATAAGCACTTTCTTGGCACAAAAGTAGCCCTAGCATGTTTCTGGACGATTATTGCAGCAATCGACGTCGACCTAATATTTGCTTTCAGTGTCTTTTGAAATGTCGTGTGTGCAGGCCACACGTGGCATTTTACATGGGGTAGACAACTCGCTGAACAGTTCTCTTGAATGTTGCGTTACTATACACTCTTATTCGTTGGAAAAGAACAGCTTTTAGTAATGTGGGATTCACATTGCCCTTTTGGAAACAACATTTGGCAGCAGGCCTATAAAGAATAATGCCTTTAAGCAGTGCCTCTCGACCATACAAGCTAATGAGTGCCAATGCGGAAACTACCCCACAAAAATGCTTTTTTTAACACCGGGTCCATTCGTACATGATAAGCTGCGCATCGTGTAAAAGATGGCTTGTACGTCGCTTGTATTCTGTTCCATTGATCCCATAAACCCGACGCTAAACGATCATATTCTAACTTCTCCATTCCTGCGAAAACAATAGCACGTTTTGTTCGCCCACAAGCTTCTTAGCATTAGCATTTTACTGGACTATCGTGGCCACCAACATAAGCAGCCTAGATAGGTGCTGCCATCTGGCGATGCAGACGTCAACCAGGCAAGCACAAATCAAAGAGTGCCAAATCATATACCTCAAGTAACTATTTGGCCGCGCTGCAATTTAGAATGCGTTGACTTTAATGTTTTGAATAGGAATAACTATGCGCGATCACTAAAGGGCCAATCTAGTCCACAGAACCTGTGATATGCATTATGAGCATCATCATTGTTATTAGCATCATATTCACCTTACCAGATCCACTAGCGCAGCTAAGACATTTTGGGGCTATGGTGCACAAACACGGACAGTAATACTGCAGTCAATTATTGACGCTGATACAACACTCTATTAGAATGCCTGTTGGTGAGAGATAGTAAAAAAAGTCAATGTGTAGCAAACCTGCAATTTAAGAGCATATACATTGCCTACCAAAGCTTTTTATTAGGCGATTGCATTTATTTCACCTACAATTCGGGCTGTAGTGTGGCCATGTAAAAATGCATCGAAACACTATAAAAGTTGGAAGATTGGTGGAAATGCTACTTGCTTGGTCGAGCAGGTTTCCAAAGGTAGCAGCTTTCCGCCGTTGTATAAAATCTGAAAAAAACTCTGAAAACAGAATATAATGTTGGAAATGAACGATTACATTCGGGTCATCAGTGCAAATAATGCCGACTAATTCAAGATATTTTCAACTTGTGTAAAATGTGTATGTATTATCTGTTTTCGATTTAAACTAGCACTTTAGCATTTTTCTTCTATTCCACTTCGATTACTTGACGAAAGTATTGGGAACACTGCGTAATAACATTGCGAAACTTGAATAAGTTATGGTCACCGGGCGGATTCCAGGGACTGACCTCTCAAAGGGCTGAGCTTTGGGGGGGGGGATAAAAAATATACATCAATCCTTTTTACAGGTATGGGCTTTCAGCAGCCACTTGCCTTCGATGCAAAACTATCTCTCTAACCATTGCCGTATGCTGCTGGACAACCATCATCATCTGCACTGGCTACCAGATGATTTTCTTCGGTTGCTTCTTTTGTTTTCCTGATTTCTGTTTGGGTCACAAACCACGTCATCTATCATCATGGCGTTGTACATAATGTAAGCTGGAAGTAGGCTAGATGCATTTTGTTTATATTGGGGACTTTCCAGGCTTTAAAATAAAGGAAAAAAGAACAGCTGTACTTTATTGGGCACTGGTATTTTGGAAACCGCTATCTTTTTTCCGGGGGTATTTAGGAGCTGTACGAGGGAACAAAGCCCAAATATCAAGAAAATGTAAACATGTGGAGCTTTGCGTGTGGTGCCTGATATGCATATTTATTTATTTATTTAGTTATTTATTTATTTACTTATTTATTTATTTATTTATTCATTTATTTGCCTCGCCACGGTGGTCTAGTGGCAGAGGTACTCGGCTGCTGACCCGCAGGCCGCGGGATCAAATCCCGGTTGTGGCGAATGCATTTTCGCTGGAGGCGGAAATGTTGCAGGCCCGTGTGCTCATATTTGTGTTTCCGTTAAAAAACTTAGGTGGCCGAAATTTCCCGAGCCATCCACTACGGCGCCTCTCATATTCAAAAGGCGGTTTCGAGACGTGAAATCCTACATATCAATCAATTCATTCATTCATTCATTCATTCATTCATTCATTCATTCATTCTTTCTTTTTTATTTTTATTTCTTTCTTTTTCCTTGCACGAATGCTCTCTCCTAAGTTTTTCTTTTCTACATGACGAGATCGGACCTACGTCCTCGTGCTTGGGAGCAACAACGCTGGTCATACGTTCATACTCTGGCAACAATTAAATATGGCAATGTGAAAGGACAAGTGTCGTCGCTGAAATATCACGTTGCCCTGTAAAAAACAGCTAATCGCTGACAAGCCTACAATCGAGAAAGAAACTATTCGAATTCGGTGAACAGAAATAACATGTGACCGACGTACTTCCGGAGAATACATTTCTGAATACAAACCTGCCTATGGCTTTTCGCTTTAGACCCTCCCCCCCCCCCCACAGTGATATCTGTAACTCATAGCAAGTTAAAAAAAATGTCAGTGTAGACTTGCCTGCCCTAACTGGGTCCTTTGCGAGAACGTGTACTATGTATCGAGAGATGACCGTCCAGGAACCAATAAGTTCTCGTGTGTTGTTCAGTCGGAGCAGCTTGTTTCCTCCGAGGACGTTGGGAAAGCTGACCTTGAGAAAGGGAAAATGACAACCACCAGTTTGTAGGACAAAGACACTAAGCAATCTATATATATTTTTCAAATATAAATTTTCTGAGCTGCAGAAATAAGACATATTCACAGAAGGCATGCCAAGCTTCAAGAAATTGCGGAGCTGAGCAACCTTATTTGTTACTCTTCAATGTGTTTTTCTTTCCTTTTTTTAGCTCCTTTTCAGATTTTGTCCTCTTTCTCTCACTATGTCTCGTCGTTTCTTCCTCTCTCTTCTTATTTTTTATCATTGTAATTTTGTTTCAAAACTTTGCATTTCTCTCCTTTTCGCGCTTCCTTCCTTTTTTCTCTCTGTTTTATACCTGATTCAGCCTGTGTTACACCAAATGCACTTGTTTTGTATTCTTTTTTTTTCCTGAGGATAAGAGATGATCATAAAGGCGCTCGAAAAACAAGAAAAAACACACCTTCTTTTCGCGAGTGTGCACTCAATATGCTACAGATTGTGCGTTACGCCAAGTGACGATAGCAGCATTCGACAGGCTGGCTCCTAAAGTTCTGCGCACATATTGTTCGTCCTGTCCCACAAATTGAACCTTGCACCACCTGCGCCTTTGTGGAGGTAGCCAATCTAACCATCGAGCTAAACGAGGAATACGGAAATTGAAATCGCGAGCACGAATCAGTTAACAGTTCGAAGCACACGGATATGTAATATTGGTAATCGGAACTGATTCCTTATAGGAAGATTACCTTTCCGCCAGGGAATTCGACGTTGTCCTCGAGTGGGTCGGAATCGTAGAACGGAGGAGTCCGGTGTCTCAGAAATGGCGCCGAATGCGGAAATGTCAGCAGCAGCAGCATGGCCACTGGCAGAACCTCCCGCATCCTTGAGGTTAGGGTTAAGGCCCCGTACACGCCTTGTATGGTGGAGGCACAAAACAAACAACTAGAAGAATGGTTGTGATATATAGCAAACGTATAACCACGTCTGAATAAGTAGTTCAACATCATGAATGAGAGGCCGTGGGAAAAATCTTCACTTACTTCATAGCGTTGCTTCATGGCATGAGACATATGTGGTTTCGCGAAATACAATAAAGCCATATTTTTGACCACTATATCATATATTACTCAGTTCAAATCACCCGCCCTGCCAATCTGTCCACGTGTACGAAACCCACATGTCCTTCCGATCCGTTTCCGCCCTTCCACCTCCAGGGACGTTATCTGAACAGTCTTGTACTGTGCCTTTGATTCACTCTCTGCCCCTCTTTTTCTCACCTGCCATCTCCTCATTCTCTTCTGTCTTTGGGAGAGAGCTATTAAAGCCTTCACATACAGGATGCAAAAGAAAGCCACTGCCTTGACAAAGACATGGTTGTTTGTCAAAACATCAGCTCATACAACCTTTCCTGTTCGACTAGTGGGAACCAGCAGACAAGACAGTAGAAGTTTAGCGGCCGTTATTTATACTAATTTTGATATAAAAGGGAAAATGAGTTGAAGTGGACAAAAGTTCAAGCGGGTCGTACTAGTTGCGGCGTGCTACAAGGCTTGGCGTGAAGATATACCCGATAAAATGCAAGGGAGGAAGGCAGCCGCCATAGTTCCATTCGTAGAGCATCAGACGCGCTATTCGAAGGTTGCATGCAGTTTCAGGCTCTGCAGGTCCCAATCTGTCTTTTTTTCCCTTAAATTTCTTTCACGATGATATCAAAACTACTACAAAGGACATCTTAATTTTTATTTATCTCAACATACTGCAGCCTTGAAGAGTTATCGCAGCAGTGGAGGCTGAACACAAGTATTGCAATACAACCCAATATGCACAAAGCATGAATATCAATGGTTATGTCACGTATAGCAAACCTTTACATGATATAGTGCGCACAATAAACTGTGTTAACACGTATTTGTTCGGTGATTAAAAGGAGACGTAGTCAACTCATGTTGTTGTCTGGTGAATATACGTTTAGCAGGTGTCATAACTACTGAGTAAAAAAAAAAGTTGCGAACACGGAATGAGAATGTAAACATTTCAACATGGTGACGAGAAGAGGAAGCACTAAGCTGAATACTATGAAGGTGAGGACTAGGTAAAAAATACATCTAGTCGCGACATTTACCATACTTTTAATTGTCATTAATAATGTGTCAAAAAAGAAGACGGTCTCTGAAGTTCCCCATCTCTCGGTTGTTTTCCGTTCAATGATATTTGATTTGTTCAAGCTACCATCTTTCCCTTAATTTCTGCCTTGTTTGGATTTCATTACGTAAAACAACGCACTCACACGTGTGCGTACAATTCGTATGAAATTAAACCTGAACAGCGGCAAACATAAGATCTTTTATACGGCACGCTACATGTCGAGTTATCATCGTGGGAAAGCTTATAGGAGCGCAGTGCTGCCAATCGCTCTCGCCCTTCAACGGTGAACACTGGAGGGCGTGCACTGTACCCCAGCGAACGCTTGACGCTGTTCGGGTTTCGTTTCACGCCGTTACACACCAAGAGAGGACGCCACCACAACTGCCCTCATATTTTCACACACACATTGTGAGCATTGTGACTAAACACATTTGGTGAAAACTAAGCCTAAATTTAGTGTTGAAATAAGTATGCATGTGGCCACAGGGCCTGCGAACTAAGTTAAATAAGCATTGTGGTTTCGTCATTGTTGAGCTGCTGTTCGTGTATTAAATCATAGAGCTTATTCATAGGCGTAATATGTAAATATGAGAAGTAATAAATAATCATAACATATCTGTACAGATATCTTGCCCTCTCATCATGCGAAATAGCCGCGAAAAGCGAGTACGAGCCCAGTGAGAGTGTGGGCATGTGACATTGCTCGCAAGCTATGTATACGCGATCGGTATACACGACTGGAAGCTCCGATGTATTTTCTTAACGGTAATAAATACGTCACTTCGGCCAAAATACCGAACTGTGTGGGTTCCTCGATTAACAGCTCGCATACCCCATGCAGTTTCAAGAGCGCCAGTGTCAAGCGCAACCGGCAAACGACCGCTTTGAACTAAGGGCGAAGGGAATAGCGGTTTCAAAAAACTTTCGATACATGGAACTTACTTTTCTGGGGATGAATATTGTGTGCACTTGCCGAAAATCGTGAGGAGCCGAGGTTCGAAGCGACAATCGACAAACCCTTCAACTTCTTCTTACTACTGCACGCGCAGTGCGTGTTCGCATGCTGGCGATTCAAGCCTAGGAACTAAGGGACATCCTACTTAGGCGTAAAAACTGGCAACAAATGACAGTAACTGATATTGTAGAAGAAAATAAATCAAAGAGGGTGAACTATGACTATACTTGTTTTTTGTCTTCTAATTTTGATAACAGGTTTAATTACTTTAATTTCAATTTACGTAGTCACCACAAGCATGAACAGTGAAGTGACTTGCGTGTATTAGTGCGAGTCAGTCTATGTATTAGCTGTATGTTCTGTACAATGAATTTATTCAGCATTATCAGTAACAATATTGCGTAAATAAGTTTCTTTCATGATTGAACGCGAGAAAAACAATTAGCCTTATTAGTGCGCACAATGCGGATGTTTCCTGTAAATAAAGTGCAATGCAAGGACACTGCCACATTACTCAGCCGTACGACTCCATCAAGGCATCAAGGCAACAAAAAGATTACCGTGCTAGTGAATGCTAACCTTTTCGGATTCTTAGATTATAATTCATAGTTATGTCTGTAAGGAACAAGAGATAGTCTGACTGCTTGCTCAGCAACCGTTTTTTTTATTCGCAGTTTGATCCCTAAACTAATTTTGCAGATTTGTTTTAGTTTCATGTAAGTATCCTGCCACCCGGTTCTTGGTCCATCCCCCTTTGTGGCTGAATGCCATCCATCCATCCATCCATCCATCCATCCATCCATCCATCCATCCATCCATCCATCCATCCATCCATCCGTCCGTCCGTCCGTCCGTCCGTCCGTCCGTCCGTCCGTCCGTCCGTCCGTCCGTCCGTCCGTCCGTCCGTTCGTCCGTCCGTCCGTCCGTCCATCCGTCCACCACCACCACCACCACCACCATCATTATCATCATCATCCTAGCCAGGGATGCCAGTTTGTCCCCGTATTTCGGGCTTGCTCAAGTCCAAATCGCATTCTTGAGCAGTGCCTAAAGTAGCATGTCCTCCCAAGAGACCGACATGATGGTTTAAGTAAGGAAATATATAGCTATATTCACAGATGTTTTGTGGACGGTGTTCCTATTTGCCCTCTTTGCAACGTACGGAAATGTCACAGGCGAAGATGATATCCTTTGAGAGTATATCTGAATAAACACACCTCACCGGCAAAAAAATGCACAACCTTAGTTGCAGTGTTCACTTTATGGCGCATTGCAACATCTTAGAAGACAAATAAAAAATGCACATGCCCAGAGAGAGAAAAGCCGAAAACACTTAACAAAATTTTCATTGTGCTAACATACGTGCCCATGACCAAAAATTTGTCACTGTTTTATCTTAAGCCAACTTCTAGTTCTGTACGTCTAATATGCACAATAGGACAGTGAACACAATGACAACTGACTTTGGCACTAGCTATACCATTACGGACGCCGCCCCCAAGTAACTCGGCTAAGATAAGGTCTAGATGTGCTTGTTTTAGAGCGAAAGCTGTTATGAGATCACTTTTCGGGTCACGCGCATTTGTTGTCCGCCGCCGCCATAGCCAGTGTCCGTAACCACAGCGCGCGAAATTAGAAAAAAAAACACTCGCACCAATGACATAGTAGGGCTTCACCCGGTCCGCTGCGTCCCAGCCTAATATTCTACAACTGAGTTACGCCGGTGCTTACATTTACTTGTTAAGCTTGCCTTAGGCAGGCATGACCTAGCACCAATGGCGCAGGGGGGCTCGAACCCGGGTCCGCTGGGTGCTAGCCCAGTATTCTATCATTGAGTTCTCAATGAATTCTGTGGGTGTATTTTGTGACGCATTTGAATTTGGACCAATATGTAAATGTGTAAAATGTGAACAGTCATGATATGCAAAGCATTGAGCAACACCGGTGCTTGTGGCTTGTGGTCAACCTTGTGTCAGGCAGGCTTGATGTCGGGAAAGCAATCCCGTTTATACGACTTATAAAGCGTTTTACAACAGCGAAAGAACAACCAGTCGTAGCGCAAAGCGAATATCATAAAGAGTAGGCCATTCAGTGCTCCAAATCACCACAAAAGCTTGTTCCTGTTCCCCTATGAACTATGGCGCATACCCACTTCAGCCATAATTCCTCATCGTCGTCAGCCACTGCATGGACAATTGGCACAAAATTCCTAGTAAGTGCTTAGCGGATACCGTGCTTCTCAGAAGAATGACGAAAAATAGCATAGAAAATGCGGGCCTACAATACAAAAGTTTATTAATAATGCCCTAGTGGGTACCAAGCAAGTGTGCTTGCAGTAGTTACCCAATGAGTGTTCAGAAAAGGCTCTAAAAGGCCACTGTTCCAGCTTTCGCTGTGACTGTGCTGCGCATACCACGCAGGCCTGGCGTTTTTTAGCCAATGCTGTTTGATCTCTTATCAACGCCTTTATCGCCGGTGCCAAAACACTGAGTAAACAAATAAGTATTGTATTTTTATGGTCACATTTATTTTACATTACTACCATACCTCCAACAGTGTTTTGCTTGCCCACTAGGCACATTTTTTTCTTTGTTTTGCTCATAACTGATATAGCAGTGTACCATATATTGGCCGTGTTCTTCGTGGACCCACTAAAGACAACCAAATCTCAATCGCTAATACATGTTTTGTTTTATTATTTACTCATTTCTGCTTCCTCCGTTATTTCTGAAGAGCGTATACATACTGCCGTAATTTGTTATTGTGGCAAGGAGAGCGACACCCTCTATTTCGTCTGTCGTATTGGGCAGCACTTAAAAAGTAACCTTTTAATAAGTGACATTTAATTTCTGACAAATGCTGCATCACGAGTGAATACATTAGAGAACTTTGAAAAATATTTGTAAGATTAATTACAGTTAGATATGTCAGTAGAAAATGAAATTCTTGAATAATTACGTTTTCAATTATTTTAGGTATATTTACAAGTCATGTTCTGTGTTCTGTGGAGTCACAAATCTGCATGACTAATAGCGTTCTTGAAACATTCCACATATATGACAATTTGCGTACAGGATAAGGCCAATGATAAAATATGCAATCCTTAGAGCAAATTATAACTTTGTGCACTAAAAAATATGAATCGTATCACTCAGAAGAATTTATAAGGAGTCCCCAATCCTAATATTTCTTTGTTTTTACAAGTAATCTCGACGCATATTAAGTAAAACAACACGAGATGACACATGAAACTACACAACGAGGAACGATACGTGCACAGGGCGCACTAACAACTTAATTTTTGGTAAATTGTTCAATTGCAGTCGCACAATAAGTAATGGCTACACAAAAAATTATTATAATGAGTTCCAATTTCCTGCAATGGCGTAATCTTTTAAACTGGCAGATTGATTGATCGAAATAACTCTACTGAGGCCTACTAGCATACTGCGAGCAACTCAAAAGATGACAGAAAGTTTCTAATAAAAATAATGTTTCAAAAATTTCCCATACCATCACTTTTCAATATGAACACTCTGACTGCACAATTATTGCAATAACAATTATATGGACAATAGTTCAGAAGAAATATTTTTTGAAACGCTCGACCACGCATTCGAACCAGCGACCCCTCGATCCACAGCACGCCCCGTCGGAGAAGTCTGTCCCGCAGCATTTATTTCTGCACACTAAGGACGGTCTATTATTATCCACCATTTACCGCTGGTGGTGCGCACAGCTCAGAGGTGCTTCAGTGAGGCAGAGATTCGTTCATTGTTGCCCATGAGAGCGCGCGAAAAGTACGCTTTAAAATTGTCATTCGGTTGGCGTTTCGCCTGAGTTGGGATTCGCGCCTCCATCCTGTTCTTTGCTTTAAAGGGCAAGATCACGCCAGCTCACGCGTTCATCTCGTGAGGAGGAGGTTTGTACGAGTTGTGCTTTCACAGCAAATTTTTTATTGATGCCTTGACCACACGACCGTCACTTCACTCGCCGCAGTGGCCACGTTTGCGAAAAAAGTGGGCTGCTAAGTAGAACTGCCAAAGTGGAAGCTAGTGAACTGTGCAAAATTGTAACTTGCTGTTCAAACACAAAGACCAAGTCGGATTGATGTTATTCACGCCCGTCATGTGTGCAACTTTGCGTTCTTTCCATGCGTCTTGCTTTTTCTTGGGGAGCCCGCTGGACGTGTCTAGCTATGAAAGTTATTCACGCTTGTCTTGTGCATGTTTTTCTCGTGCTTTCTTTGTGCTTGAGGAGCCTGCTAAAAATTTTGAGCTGCTTGCCGTTCGTGTGGCACTTTAATTTGTTGCTGTCACATTCATTGCTTCGTCCTTGTGGCGTAACTGACTTTTTTATAATATTTACAAATGTAATTTGCTGCAGTTGAATACGCAAAAAATTAGAATAAATATTTTTGCGTCATGTACCTCACCGATTCCTAGCCCACGAAATGGACAAGTTCGTGACAACAACAAAAGAAACAGTGCAAGAACATTTTCAAGAAAGAAACTTCCAGAATGAACAGTATTTAAATAAACAATAGGTATATACGTTCCAAGAGTGCGGAAAAGCTGTAGTCCCACGCGGCCGTCACATTTTGTCGGCGAGTATATACTGAAGCCTGCTGCATTGCATTTTTAATGCCAACAAGGCAACTGCGGAGGAGAGGGGTGCCATCATAATGCAACTATGTTGGTATTCCAGTAATAGCCTTTGCTTACATAAGCAAACATGTCCCAACACATTGAATTTTCTCTTTTTGAACATGCTGTTGGGTGGTATCGCATACGCTTTTGGTAGCTTTCGTTCCTGCGAGGGGAATATGCCGAGCAAGCATTCTTTGATAATGGCATATAAAGGTCTCTTTATGTACTAAAACTAAAATGTGATTTTTTACCTTCTAACTTTCCGATCCTCCCAATTCACAGTCAAGAACGGGAAACAACCTAATATCTTCAATAGAAAACTCACAATTTACCCAATGTATTGATATGCGTGGCCAAGAAGATTCCGAATGCCCAGCGCTCGGGCATGAAAGCTGAAGGAGTACACACAGGTCGACTGGAGAGCATCACGTGTTGGTTTTCATTTTCAGCCTGCAGCCTCGCTTTCATTTTCCAAAGAACATGGAAAGGAAGGTGCGTCTGGTTTGTGTTCTTGCGCTCACGTTTACACATTTGACTTTGTAAGTTAACTTCTTGATGCGTGCTACGGAGCACCCATGAGAATTTTCTATTTTCTCAGTAAATGTTTTGACGCGTATACTGCGCCTTCATTTTTCATTCCTTATGAAAATTCAGAAACTGAAAAAAAACGAGTACAACTTGGTGCGTCGGAAGGCAGGTATGGTCCACCTATGGTTGTTTCTTACTTTGCTGAACATACATGGTCGCCGGTGTTTGCGTTCGGTGATACCTCCGTCTATCTGCTTTACGAGTGGGTTTCATTTCGTCCGCGTGCTCTGAGGACCTCTTTTCAAATATACCCGACCATTTCTAGATGCGCACGAGCACCCACTGAGGTATTTTAGGGCCCGGGGCTCGTTTGCATAAGAGAAAGCATGGACGACGGAAATGTTTCTCGGACATGATCCTAAATAAACTAAAACTAGGCCCGAATGTTTTCTTTTGTGTAATACTTCCTGGCTGCGCTCTTTTTCTTTTCTGGCAGAGTGAATAGTTTTGTTAATGTTTTATGTATCCACCAAGCTTCTCCAGCGTTAGGCTGGAAAATGTTGGGAGAACTCGATAACTCATTTTAAAAAAGTTTCCCTTCTGAACAGTATGTATTGCTTTTTGTTTTTTCCCTGGTCATTACACCACCGTCTAGCGCACTAAAAAATGTGCCATACGAAAAACTAGTTCCTCAGAAGCATTATTTCGCAACGATGCAATCTGGTAGTTTTTTAACGTGTGTATATTTCTTTCTTTAGATGCAAATCCTTTGTATCCGCAACTCGCGCTTTCATCTAAAGCATGAAACTCTTTTCTGTTAGATTATTCTCTGTGAATTGCTACACGTGTTTGCTTTTCCACTGTGCCCATTATTTGAATTATATGCCTCGTTTAGGCTTTGTACTGTGTACAATATCAATGCGAATAAGACGCAGAGCATGATAAAATCCCTGGTGGGGTCAACCTGGCTCGTGAGTCTGGACGCAGGCGCATTCAAATTGTGAACAACGCTGTAGGTTACCAAACAACTGAGGCCTACTTGAGGGGATCTCATCACAAAGCAACTTTTCAATGAAGTACGAGGTCTTCTTTCCCCGAAGGCTTTATGTTGATTTCACATTGAAGTTGGTGAGATGACGTATAGCTCTGAATGTCGCAAAGGGGTGTTTGCTTTCCTTAATCCAAAAAAATATTACAATATCTGTAATAAATCTACGTATAAACTGTAATAACTGTTGGTATTTTACGTCACAAAATTATGATTAAGGGAGACGCCTTGCAGTTGGGTACGGAAATTTTGATCATGTGGCGTTTTTTATAAGTATACACAGACCTCTAGCATTTGGTCTCAGTTCAAATGCACCAGCCGTGAGTGATTTTCGATCCCGCGACCATGGGAGTGCCTTAACTACAATACGACAGCGGCGAGTGTAAAATAAACCTTGAATAGTTTTTCATATTGTTAAGCAAACGTGAGATGGCCATCGTGTGTTTAAGGTGCCATAGATTTGTTTTTACAAAAACCTTTCAAGCCTTCTACAACATAACGTTATAGTAACTCTAGGCACAGGAGTACGTGAAAAGCGCGCAGAGATGAACTATAGCTTCCGCAGGCATGCGTGCCCATGTATAAAAAATACAGACTGGATACAATCCTGGTAGCGTGTTAACTGTACGGTATACAACAGAGCAATACTGCAGCCAGATTATCCACTGACAAAACTACCGTTTTATGCCTTCATTGTTTAACACCAAAGCAGCGTTGCTTTTCCTTGGGTGTTAGTTTACATACTTGCGTCTAAACGCGAATGATATTCGTGGCTCCTCTTATATACTCAATCATCACAAGGGACTCGCTACATTGTGCTTCTTTCTTTTGTTCATGCACGTAAGCGTATGGGATACGGTACAACTATTCACTAATGTACGGACAGCTTACACACCGGCACTGGATCATTGCAAGCGCGACGTTGTCAGACCAGAATATAAACGCGTATCGCTGCTATACGCGACTTGTACAGCTTCTCCCACGGGCGCCGAAGCACACGTGCCTAATGAATGTGCTTGTTTGCCAACACACGGTACGTCCTCGCGGCCCTTAGTCTCGCGTTTCCCAGGAACACGAAAGCCTGAAAGGTTTTTCTTGCTTGCTGTCGGCGCTTTCTGCCGTTTTGCCTGAGGCCATGGCGTCGGCTATTCCCGGTTGTGATACACGCTCGCTCACGCAGTGAATACTTGTCTATGACGCTGCGTGTTTTCATACTCGTCGTACACACTTCGCTGATGGTTTTCTAATCTTCTTCCTACATGCATGCTGTAGCATTCGTGATGATATTTGAGTTTTTACCAAGCATCCTCAGAAAGACGCAAGAAACAATGACCCTGACGCGTGGCCAGCGCTGCCGGCAGTGACACCACCAGTAGAGCCACAGCATCGCCTGCTGAAAGCTACTTCAGAGTGAGTAAGTCGTGACAGTCAAGATAACGAAATAATAGACGTGATTAAGACCCCCATGAAGACAATTCGAGTACTCCTGAATAATATTCAGTCTCCGGCTGCCCACAGCACTCTTCAAATATTGGATGCTTTGAATCCGCTACTATCAAATCTAGAGAAGCACCATGGCTCTTTCTCTGCAGCCCTTCCGTAAACAAGTGAAATAGGCTTCAATTTTCCAATGGAATGCCCGAGGTCTTAAACCCTGCATTTCGGATTTTCGACCATATGTTTTAAAGAATCAGGGGCCGAATTCACAAAGCTTTCTCTTTGGCTACGCATTTTCTTTGCGAAAAATTCTCTTATCTGGAGGGATTACTATAGCGCGGGTACGAATTTAACTTATTCAGCACTTAAGAGGGCAAGGAGGACACACGATAGCCGATGAAACGACAAGGAAGGAAAGAAGTGTGTGCCGTTAATATCAAGGTAGCACGCAAAGCGTCCAGCATCGAGAGTATACGATGATAGCCAATGATTTGCTGCATCTAAGTTTCAGTTCCGCGAGCGTCTGCTACAGCGCTTGCGGGATGCCGCGTGCGTTGTAATAGACGTTTTTGTGGGCTGTGCAAAGCCAAGCACTCGCCTTTAATCAACGACTGTAGCTAAAAAAAATAATTGCTCGATGGCCTTAAGCCACCGAGCAATCCATGCACTATCTCGCCAAGTACAAGTAAACAACACTCCAGGTGCACCACATAAATGAGACCACACATAAATCGATGCATGCAATGTTTGAAAATGTGCCTCGAATGTCTTCCCCTATTTAACGCGACCAGTTACCTTACATTTCATTGAAGCTGCGCTGCCACTTAACTAATTCGGTGCAGTCTAGCACGGTATAATGGTGAACGTAAGGATGTTTTGTACCTATAGTCCAAGGTATCCTTTGTTACAATATTCTTATTACAAGACACATGAGCGACTTTGGTGCCTGCAGACAAATTGTGCGGAAATAGATAACAGCAGTAATCAAATGAAATCGTGAGCGCAGTTTCGCTGGTTCCATGCACCGCAGCATTTTTATAAAGCCGGAATGCGAGAACGTGCATACGCTTACGCTTAGGTATATGTCTACGTAAAATGAGGGAGACTCGTCGGGAGGTGTCTCAGTGCTAATGCTTTTCACAAAACACGGTGCAAATATTTCGTCCAGCGTTGTTTGAGCGCGCTAACAAAGCAAGGGACGTGTATACGAGTCTTGAGGTCGAGAGACGTTATCACACGTGCGAAAAGGATTAAAAGAGAGAGAGAGAGAGAGAGAGAGACTCTCGTTTCGGCTTCGCGAAAGCTTGAAATTGATAGATAATAAAGACAATTTTCTGGCCCAGCAGACGTCAGGGAAAGTCTCCGCAAAGCAGCCTAAGATGCTCGAAGAGCATAAAAAAGTGGAGTACGCGTTATATGGGAGTGACAGCCACTCAGAAAGCGAGATGAAGTGTGACTGTCCTTAGATGTGAGAATCAATGCTAATTAGGAGAGTTGAGTTAATGAGCCTAAACTTTAATAAATAACGATAATGGAAGCAAACTGAGCATTCATTTAGTGAAAGTTACACTAGTGACAGTGAACTCATAATAGTTGTTTAGCGTTGTCACAGGCCGATATATATTTTTATTTTTCTTATTTATATTTGACAAACTATGAGAAGGTAGCCTACGTTAGAGCCGGCTATCCCAACGCCAAGACAGTAATGTACAAGAATAAATAGCGCACGGTTATACAGTCACACGTGGCGGTTTCTATCTTCTAGTAACCTTGGGCAAACGTATTCTATTTTTTCTATTTTTGACTAAGTTTCACCGGACGTTTTTGCATTTGGCTTCATTCGAAGGAATAACGATATATCAGCAATATGGCGATTGCAAGCACTGCTGCAGTGGACGAGCGGTTACAGCGCTCAACTACAATCTAGGAGGTACTTGGTTCGATTCGCAGAATCACTGAGCACTTTTTTTTCAAGAGGTTGCCTGGCCTGACATTATGCGTGGTGGCGGGTACTAATTTTTTGAGAAGTAGGCTTTCGCACTTGCTTCTTTCACTCCCCTTTTGACCCAAAAGCGCTGTACTGTGCTCCTTCAAAAATTAAACAATTCAGGGTTCATAATTTTCTCCTCCATCAACTCTTATCGCAAAAGTGTCCAGTGCTGAAATACCAATATCATACCTGGTATATTACTTTTCACGTGTTTGGATATTCGACCAGCAATCAGTCTTCACGGTGTTTTGAAGAAAATCTACACATGCAGTGAGCTAACTGCTTGTAGCCAAGTTGACTGCCTTTGTAGGGACACGCTTTCGTGCTAATTTGGTGGGCATCATCACATGCAGCAAGACCAAAGAGCACGGACAGTTAGAGCTGACGCAAACAGAGTGATTAGTTTGTGTCTTCTCTTCCGCTATTTTTCATGCTGCACGCTTCAGTGTAATGTCGCTGTCAATGGTTAAAATGAACTATAACAGTTAATCGAGTTCTGCTGAGAGGGTCCCCTATTGTCCAGAATGGAACAAAACAATGGCAATTTAATTTGTGTGATAAAAAGATACCCTGCTTTTGGTTACTAGAATAAATTTCTAAACTGAAGTTTATTCTTTATTAACAACAGTTCCAGTGCAGATGAAAGGTGCATGGACAAAATTCGTGTATTTAGCTTGACTAGGTTTGTGACCTTAATTGTAATTGCGAACCGGTATCACAGTATGCATAAATATCACACACATATACAACCACGTATGATAGCTTGCTTATTCTGATTAAAATTGAAAGGTTGAAATTGACATATTCAATCAACGCAATGTGTACGAGATATGCCATGTAGAGTAGCTATGCTTTAAACTAATCTTCGCAGGTTCATTCCATTTTACCCAATTTCTTGCCCATGACTGTAGGTTGGTAAATGAAACAACTTCTTCAAACACGCATATTCTGTGTAAGGTTACATTTATTTTTATGCAGAAAAAAACAAATTCAAATGTGTAATGGCTCAAAAGAGAAATAACTAGAAACAAATTCAGCCAAATCATTACCAAACTTACTCACCAATGATAAACGGATTCTTATTTAAAAGATACATACATACATACATACATACATACATACATACATACATACATACATACATACATACATACATACATACATACATACATACAAACATACATACATACATACATACATACATACATACATACATACATACATACATGCATACATACATACATACATACATACATACATACATGCATACATACATACATACATACATACATACATACATACATACATACATACATACATACATACATACATACATACATACATACATACATACATACATACATACATACATACATACATACATACATACATATATGCACACACACATATATATAAGTACACCCATACATACATACATACACTCAGGTGTAAATAATAAAATGAATGGCTATAAAACAATTCTAATACACTCATTTTGAATATACTACAGAAATTAACTTACGAGAGAAATCCACCGGCACTGTTATGTCTGAACACGGTGTTTCTCGAACCATCTCGCAAAAGCTTGATGCATAGTTTTCCGCTGCTGCCCAGTGACAAGCAATTTTTATAAAAAACACAAAAATAAAGCCCTTGACAATGTCACGCTAAAGAAAAAGGGCTGCGCATCAATATTTTGTACATGTCTGCAATATCACTCTGTTTATTTACATAGATTGACTCATTAACAACTCACTAACAAAGCATGTTAGGACACTTGGGCTGAAAGTTGGCACAGCGCGAGTAAATTCTAGACAATACATGAATAATACAATTATAAGATACAAAGCTTCTTGGTGCACACAGTATTTATATTGACAGATATATGTGCCATTTCGTTTCCCCAAAACACTTCTCAAAAATAGAATCAACTTTATTTAATTAAACGTTTCTATTCTGGCGCGTCGTGGTGGCTCAACGGTGGAAGTGACTCTTTCGGCCAAGAAAGCAAAGACCAATTATTTTTCCAGTTCGTGAATTCACCCCATGCTAACATTGAGGCAGCTGGTAGGAGTGCTTTTGGAGAGAGGAAACCACCAAATTCCCACCAGTTGTCGCCTTGGGTAGCTACTTCACTTGGACAAAAATGATGAAAAACACTCCTCAAGAAGACTTCAAAGTTTGCACATCAACACAGTTTCTATACAGCTGTCTATTAGTCTGCTTGAAAAATATTGAGTTTACTGGTGGGCAAAGACTGTACACTATGTGAGATGATGCTCCAGTGCACTGCATGTATGTCTTGCTGCTGGCCTCAACTGCGATGTTGCTCAGCACATATGTGTAAAATAACAACTAATACTATGCCACTGCAAAGTGATTATGTGTCATTTGCATGAAACAGAGACCACAGTAAAAGAACATAACAACATTTGCCTTCACAAAGTTCAAAAAATGTAAACAAATTTCCACAGAGTTTTCACAGTTCATCTGAGGATAGTAATATTGGTTGTAAACACAGTCTTACTTCCACTAACAAACTATTTTAAGATGCCAGATTCAATATTAGAGTATACCAGCACTTTTGTAGGGCTAAACACTTGTACAGGCACCTAGAAAAACACAAGTGAATGCATGCTATACCTACATATAAAAATAAATACTTTTATTTATGGTCTGGGTAGAGCTGCATAGATGATAAGTCACTTGCATTACATTATGAACAAACCTATCCGAGCAAAGTATACATTTAAAAAGTTACACTTACACAGTAGATAAGTAGACTGTTGAAGGACGGACAGGCAGTGGGATAATACCCAAGCACTGAAATCTACTGTCAAGGTATACTAGGAGTAGTGATGATCCTCTTCCTTCCAAATAAAATAATCCACATAGATTCACTTCCCAGAGCTTATAAACTCATGGCATCATTGGTGCTATACAAATGAGTGTACACTGAAGGATTACATCGACTAAGTACATGATTACTGCATCCATGGCTTTACTTCTTGTACTACAAAGAATGCAAACACAGTTATCATTGGCGACCATGGCTGCTGTGATTTCTGGCATGTAAATGTAGAGGCACGCAGGCACTTAACACACATGTTAAAAACTTCAGCTCAAGAATATTTGCCCACTAACACTACAGCAGCCTTTAAATTAGTGTCATAGTTTGGTATCTTCCATGAAAAATTTAAATAATTTCAAATGCAAGCAAATGAACTGCTGAATAATGCACTGCTAAGAAGTTAAGCAGCAGCTGCTCCTGACATCACAATGTGCTCTTTCTGCTGTTGTAAACTTTGAGCAGGAGAACAGTCACTGGCAGTCCCTTTATACTTGTTGGTCTTCTGTGCTCTGTTTTTGATACACTGTACATGACCGTGCAGCACCGAACCCCTTGTTACTGCTGGAACTTAGAAAAATACAGATCATTGTTACAACCATGCTACATGCAAGAGTGTATAGTTGTCAATTATGTGCTCATATTTACAGATATTGTATTTTCGGAAGCCAATGACAAGCCTCAACACACACACACACAAACAGTGAAGACTGAAAATATATTTAATATGATACAAGAGCAAAACTACAATGTTATAGATGAAGGCATGAAACTTCTGACAGGCATGAAAAGCCAATAGAGTTTCTTCTATTTCGACTTTACACTAGGTGCGAGAAATAGACCACAAATAAGTTCACTAAGAAACACAAGTTAGACTGCATTACAACACAAGAGCCAATGTTCGTAACTTTAGGGCTGTCTAACATAACCAGCTCACCATACCACATAGAGGAGCAAATGGGCAGTCTAGAAGACAAAGAACTTGTGGATTATGAGTGTACTTGTTGCTGACATCTATTATTCTAAATGAAGAAAAATTTTCAAAAGTGCACTTCATCAGGGGAAATAATCATACGCAACAAACACAACGGACTCCTACAGGTACCACCAACACTCACCATTATTGTTGATACCAGTGTCTTGCCGGATGGATATGCTGTGTCCTGCACAGAACACGAAAGGAGCGCTCCAGGACTTGGATTGCATGTGTGCTAGCTGCATCGCTCTGCTGCTGAAATAGGCTAGCCACAGAGAGAGAAATGAGAAGCCATGGCTTTGAAACACACTGAACGTCACCCTTAGAGATCAACAATGCATACTTAGGTCAGGTACAATTTGTAGAAAAATATTTATCACTATGAAATCATGGTGAACACGTTCGGCTGATACACAACAAGCCAAAGCTCTGAGAGAGAAAAAGCTACATGAAGTAAAAAATGCAGTTACTGGCCCTATGTCGTCTGAGGCTTGTTCAATAGGTATTTCTCCTTGCAAGTTGTGAACAGCCAGGCAATTTTCACCCGCTTGCTATTTCCTTTCAGAGCACTTGATCCACAGAGGGAGTCGCAAGCTCGAGAGCTCAATAAGGAATCAAAGTATTTGTGCTCGTTTCAAAGCACAAGCTTTTGAGTCTCAGATTATTGGAGTTTCATTCATAAGCTGCAGGCTTTCAGCTTTCAACATTCTCAATTATCTTGCAATTTAGTTCTATAAATGTTGAATAAGAATTATGCGTGAGAATATTACAGGTATCCACTGAAAGCAACCATGCTTGGGTTTTCAATTTGTGCACAGTAAGTGGTGTTCACGTAACCGTATGTATTAAAGAAAAACTAACCTTGCAGCGAACCGTTAGGCAGTTTTGTGCCCTCGAAGCTCCCAAGCAGATCGCAGTCCTTCCAGATGAGGCTGCCATGCATGCTTCCACGCAACATCCGCTGAATGATAACAGTCCCAGCAGTGACATAGGCTTGCACAGTTAGGGAGAACGTGTCCTTCCTATTTTTGTACAGGTGCTCCAAGTAATGATGAGGATTGATGTGCCAGAATGTGCAACCGATGCATCACAGGACCTTAACAAACCAATCTCTGCGATCTGTGAAGAGCCAAAAACGAGATATTTAAAAACAATTATTAAAAGCACTCACTTCTAATACTTATTTGAGGAAGCTATCACTTCGTTAAAGTGACGAAAATCTGCTATAATCACTTTGAAATAAACTGAAGCCTCATGTAAAATTTACGTACCGCAATATATATGTCCTACTGAAGTATAGTACTACCACAGTGGTAATCGTCTATAGAACTAATTTTCCAAAATAACATAAATTTTTCAAGTGCAACCTGGCTCCTGAAAAATAAATTCACATTAACTTTCCAACTATCAAACGTGGTCAATCGACAGGCCCAACCTCATAATCAAACAAGAGTTCACTTGTATCAAATCACAAAAAACTTTTTATCTATTTGCTCCATAATATATGTATGTAGATAACAGTAGTAGTAAATTTTTCATACTTCAACTTATTATAGAGAAACATTACATCTGATGGGCTTAAAAACTTGCGCACCTTATAGAACTGCGTGAATTATAGTACCGGTGAAATTTAGTTCTGCAAGGTGAACTCACCGATGGCAGCATTTAGTAGCCGTCGGTGTCATGATGAACCAAGTACGGCCAACAGGCAAAGGGCATCTGCAGACTGGAAGCTGCCAATGACAGCAATGAAGGGCTGGCCAGGCGCGCACGTCCATTGATAAAGTGTAAGAACTGGCCATGACCGGCTGTTGTCAAGGCTCTAGTGCCGTGCAAAACGATGGCCAGACGAACTCGGAAACCGGTAGTTAGGCGATATTGGCTTACAACTTCATCCAAAGCAAGGCGCCGGTGAAATCTTTGCTTTTTCTGGGGGCCGGAGGGAAGCTTGACGTTCACGGGCTCTCGCTGCCACATAGAACTCTCAAGTTGTTACCGAAGAACAGTCTAGGCGCGCTTCCAAAGTAACACGATTCACAACAGAATGTAGCATCTCGCAGCTTTTGTTGATCACATCACAGCGCTAGGTCTGGGGGCCGGAGGGAAGCTTGACGTTCACGGGCTCTCGCTGCCACATAGAACTCTCAAGTTGTTACCGAAGAACAGTCTAGGCGCGCTTCCAAAGTAACACGATCCACAACAGAATGTAGCATCTCGCAGTTTTGGTTGATCACATCACAGCGCTAGGACTATGGTTATCACAAAAAGGAGAAGTGACGACTTAACAAACAAAAGCGCCAGGCTGCCCCACCACAACTTCGCTGGGCAAAACAGTTATCAACGCTGTCTTTGAATTTTCGGTCACACGAGCACAGCTTGTTCACAAGTCTTGGAACGTCAACACAGCACCACTGTTCACAACGAACATCGTTTCACTCTCGAACAGTACATTGCTCTCAAGTAAATAGAAGCGTACGGGCTAACTAGTGGCGAAGCAAGAATCGAGCGCGTATAGTTCATACGTTTCCGTACATACTTGGGGTCACTCAAGTAACGTGTCAAAACGCTGTCAATCCGAAATGTCGCACAGCACCCAACTGAGAGACTGGGAAGTCAAGCGAACGAACTGTTACCGGCACACAAACACACATTGCAGGCTTCTCGAGTGCTAGTTGCCGTCGATACATCGACGCCGATCCCCGCTTGATAACCATACCGACGCACAGGCTTCGCTGCGCTTCACCGTACACCATTGCACTGCCACAGCTTTCCGCACTGCTTACGCGCACCGAAAGAGCTGCTGTAATCACAACACCTCCGGTCAAACGCTGAAGTAACTCGTGCGAGAAGTGTTTGCTGAAAGTCGCACCGACCGATATGCTGTTTACGACGCCATGTTGTTTTCGACAACTGCGCAGCACATAAGAGAGCTCTTAGAAAGTACTTGCACTATTTTCACGGCGTGAAAACATTTTCTATTATGTGCGAGGGGGGTGATATGACGAACAGGACAGGCGTGCCAGATGAAAGAAGTGTTTTGGAAACGTCACGGAGTGAGCTGGTGTAGAGGGTATTGTTTCACAACCAATCACAAGCTGTGCCTGTCGGTCAAGCCGTCGTCTGCTCGCGTTTGTCGTCTGCTTCGATCAGAGCATGCGACAGGGGATTCGCCTTCGCAACACTATTATTCTCAGGTCAAGTGGTCGCAGAGTCGCACAAAATACATGTCAGTGGCTCGCTCTACTTTTGAATGATGTTCGTGCGCCAAGTTAAATGGCTGATAATTGACGCAGGGATGAATTCAGCCAAGGTTTGTTCCAGAATTGTGAGGGTTTGCATATTTTTGGTGTCATACCAAATTACTAAGGTAATTTCATTCCGATCGCTTGCCATATTATCACGGTCCATATCGGTGTCTGAACAGTGAAGGTGAAGATGCATAATTTTTTGTAGTTCCATGCGTAATCACGCGCACCCCTAATACGCTTTGGTTTACAAAGTACGCTTTGTTCCAGATCGTCCCAAGGTGTATCGCCAGCTGTATTTCAGAGATCGCAACCATTGGACAGTTAGAGCCAATCAAAGTACACTAGGGGAGAAACTTTACGAACCACTCACTGAAAACTACCTCTCATTTTTATTTCCAATAGCGTGCAAAGAATATGCTCCCATTAACCTCTTTGGTGGTAATTTCCACCAATGAGGCAAGGATCTCGAGTCGCACTTTTAATTGGATGAGATGGGGCGCAACACAACAACATAACAAATAAGGTTGATCCTATGCCATGCCGCGTTCGAATGCACCGACCATTCACGTATCACATTCGTTTTCATCCAATCACAAATCTTTACATGCGTAGTTTTATGCCATTGATGCCCAATAGAATTCTTCAATTACTGCGACTTCGAACATATTTGACGATGGTGGTTGTCAACACCATCCACTGCGTACAAGGGAAACAACACGCGAAGCTCAAAGCGCTGAAAGAAATAAAAACGCACCAGCAGTCATCAGGCAGCCCTTAATGGGCGTGAATTAACTCAAAACCAGCCAGGGCACCAAAGTATACCGCCGCGGCAGCAGGTTCTAAGTAGCCACATTGTTCCTAAAAGTGGTCCGGACCACTCTTAGAATTTTCTCTCAGCCATGCTGTTTTTACGCACAATTTCGCTTCGTGAATCCACTTACGAGCACTTTTCGGTGACGTAAGGAAATATAGCAACTGCATCACCATCGCTGACATGTTCCCGGGCAGTCACAGCGCTCTTTATTTGCAGCGGCCGATGTGACAACGATGGCCTCTTACGACGTTTTTTCGTTTCGTGAATCGACTTACGCAACCAAATTTCTCTTGCGCAAAAATGTTTTCGTAAGTGAGTTTTGTGAATCCGGGCCCAGTTTCCAATTATTGTAATTTGCGAACCACGTCTTCACAATGTTATACGACTTTCAAAATACGAGGCTTTCAGATCTGCAACCCGTAACAAAAACAGTGAGGTCGTTGTTTACATCAGGTGCGAACTCACATATATTGAGCATCCAGTAACACCGGACGACAGCAACCAATACGTGTGCCTGACAGTTAAGCGTAAGAATGTGAACTTCACGCTAGTGGCATTATATGTTTCGCCTGCAGGCCGCTTCGACCCAGCAAGGTTAAGTGCCATCATATCAGCGACACCTGGGCCATGGATTATTACCGGTGATTTTACGCTCATCAGCCGCTGTGGGGAAGCCAAAAGATGGACCGTCAGGGAAGAAATGTGTAACCTCATTTGCATTTGACCACCAACTATATTGTTTAAATGACGGCATTCCCACGTTATTATGGGGTCTGGCATATAGTAGCTGTCTCGACCTAGCTTTCGTGTCAAGTAGCCTAAGTACCAAGGTGCAGTGGTTTGCGGACAATGAAACGCATAGTAGTGACCACATCCCCACCTATATAAAGATCAAGGGGATAAGCAAGTCGCAGATCGCGTCCGCTTCACGAATAGACTGGTCAAAGTACAGATCATCCACAGAGAAGCAATGCGAGAGATACCAAGAAGGTTCTCTTGAAAGCCTAGAAGGTATAATGAAGGCCGCTATCCAAGAGGCAACGTTTAATTGTAGACCTTTGCCAGATTTTCGCAAATATGAGGCGGAGTTTGAGCGACTACGAGCAATCCGTCGTCGCGCCTAACGACGTTATAGGCGCACGAAATCCATCTACGACTTGAGGGAGGCGAGACGTCTACAAAAGAACATTCAACGTCGAATCAATACACTACAGTCGCTACGATGGAAGTCACTATGCGAGTCGCTCGATCCCCGCAAACCTCTTTCGCAAATATGGAGAATAATCCGTGGCCTACGAACATTGCCACAAAAGCATCGCCCGTTGCAAATGCTTTGCTGTCCACCAAAGCCGACGTGAAATCGATGTAGCAGAAGACTTCTGCGCCAAGGTTGCAAACAAGGGGCCTCGAATCAACATGAGTAACCTCCGAAACGCGCCGGTGTCCAGAGACACTCGGATGGACAATAGGTTTTCTCTATAGGAGCTTCAGGCAGCATTGGCAGCATGCAAGCGCTAGTCATCTCCAAGACCCGATGGAGTCACTTAAATGGCCTTTGCTAACCTAGGACAAACAGCTCGGCGTGCCCTTCTAGCTGTATACAATGACTCGTGGAGCAACGGTTTCGTCCCTCCTTCGTGGAAGTGCAGCCGCCTTGTGCCCCTGCTCAAACCAGGCAAGTTGCCTCTGGACTTGGCCTCCTATCGCCCCATCGCGCTTGCCAGCTGTTTTGGAAAGGTGACGGAGAGAATGGTACTGACTCGCCTGGAGTGGTACCTGAAACATAACAATATATACCCCGATGCTTTGACCGGCTTTCGACGTGGATGGTGTTCCATAGACAATGTTGTTGATCTTGTCACGTCTGCACAACAGCAGAAAAGCCTAAAGAGATTATCATCGGCACTTTTCTTAGATATTAAGGCTGCATGTGACATTGTACTACATGAAACCATTCTGGACGCCTTGGGCAGCATTGGATTGGGAGGCCGCGTTTACTAATGAATCTACAGCTATTTGAAGGATAGAACCTTCTTCGTTCAGACAGGAGATGGTGCAACAAGGCACCATCATACTTATCGCGGCGTACCTAAAGGTGGGGTCCTAATCCCCATACCTTTCAACCTTGTGCTCATCGGCCTCGTTGACGTCCTGTCACATTCCGTACATCTGTCGATATACGTGGACGACATCTGCATCTGGGCATCAGGGGTCACGCGTCTACACGTACGAGCCAGGCTTCAGGCAGCGGCTACACTGACGTCAAACTACCTTCAAGGACGAGAACTGGAGCTGTCATCTGAGAAATGCTCACTGGTTGCATTTACGCGCAAGACAATGACGCCATAGCGCATCAGAACTAATGGACACACGATCAGCTATCAAAAGACCCACCGTTTCCTGAAAGTAATAATAGATCGTGACTTGTCTTGGAGCCCTCATATCGCTCACATGAGGAAGAAACTGACCATGATCACCCACGTCCTAAGGTTTCTTGCGGGAAAATGATGGGGTGCATCGGTACGAGCCATGTTTCAACTGCATGCTGCACTTTTTTTTGGCTTTATGCGCTACAACCTACCTGTGCTTGGCAAGGCCCGCATAACAAAAATACGCGTCCTCCAGTTATTACAAGCTCAAGCACTGAGAATAAACCTTGAGCTTCCGAGATGCGCATCCTCAGCAGCAACAGTCGCAATCGCTCATGAACACCCTATCACAACCTACATTCGTGTCGATGCTTTAAGAACGCACATAAGACATGCCACCCGGATTCAATCGCATTATCTCGCCTCCCTTCCAACTTGCAGGCCCCGCTCTGCGTTCTGCTCTATTATTGCCCCACATCGCATGGTGATTCCCACGAACTTCACGCACGCAGCAAGACTGTCGTTACCATTGTGGTGTCTACTTCCACTGGAAGCCCTGATAACCATCCCAGGAATGCAAAAGAAGAAAAATTTGTCAAATTTGGCCCTAAAACAAACAACATTACTGTTTCTGCATGAGAAACACAGTGGACGCATTCACATTTACACGGTTGGGTCGGTCACTTCAACAAGTTCAACAGGCGCAGTGGTAATTCCGGGGAAATCCATCACGATAAAGTTCAGGACCTCGCATCTGACATCATCCACGCCGGCACAACTCGCCTCCATTCATGCCACTCTGGAGTTCCTAGTTGAAGAACCGTAGCAGATATGGTCAATCTTCTCCGACTCCAAAGCAGCACTCCAGGGCATTGCCTCGCCATAGCGTCATGGACCAAACGAACAGCTAATTGCTGAAATACGACTGCTTCATCACCGGGCTATGGAGAAACAACATGACATAGCGTATGACTGGATACCAGGCCATTGCATCATTGATGGAAACGACCGTGCAGATGAAGCAGCCCGATCTGCTCATGATGATGCCCCTTGTGCAGCTATACCATTATCAAGAACGGACGCCGCTGCAAGGCTTCGATCACTTGCACGATAACTGACCCTCACACAGTGGAATTCACTGGCATTCACCAACGTCCGCCTTCATAATTTGGACCCACACCTACAGCTCCGTCTTCCATCAGGAATAACCAGAGCTGAGGAGACACTTTTGTGCCGTCTGTGGATAGGGGTGGCCTTTACGAATGCTTATTCGTTTCGAATCAGAATGGTCAGCAACACAACATTTGACAACTGTGGCTGTGTAGAGACTTTCTCCCATCTTCCCTGTGAGTGTCCTCGCTTCAGCGTGTCAAAAAAAGAACTGTCGAAAGTTTTAGATAGACTAGAGAATCACCAATTGTCGGAAGAGAGGGTACTAGGACACTGGCCGAGACCGTCCTCTGCACGCAAGGCATTGAGAGCGTTGTTGCGCTTTCTGAGGGCAAGTGGTCTTAGAGACAGGCTGTAAGCAGCGTCGTGGATCGTCTGATGACCTTATCTCTCCTTTTTTTCCTTCTATGTCTCTTTTCTCTCATCTTTTATCCCCCCTACGCCCTTCCCCAGTACAGTGTATCCAGCCGGTCTGAGAACTGGCTAACCTCCTTGTCGTTCTTCTTTCAATCCTCCTCCTCCTTCTCCTCCTTGGGTTTTTACCTCCCTAAACGAAGATATAGTTATCAGAGCCGCTGCAGTGGAGCAGTCAGAAATTTTCCTAAACATCTGATGCTCTTCAATATGCGCCGACATCACGAAGCCGTGGTTCTCAAGCATCTGCATCGAAATGCGACCACCGCGGCCAGGATTGAATCTGCAACCTTCAGATTCGCAACCGAAAACAATGACCAGTCCTCCACCGGGGAGGACGCTGTATTAGCCTTGAAAACGAACACTGGCGTCGCTGTGGTCGTGGCGTTTCGGTATCAAAGAACAGACTCGCCTTCTCCATCACCACTTTTCTAATTTTATGCGCCTGCCGCGTACCGAATATTTAGCGATAAGCTGGTGATAATAATACATAAATGCGCTGAATACAACCAACTTCTACACTTAGCTTAATTTCATAGACTACGAGAAAGCGTTGGACTCAATCGAGACATCAGCAGTAATGCGGGCACTATGGAATCAGGGCATTGAAAAATCCTACTTAAGCATACTGGAAGAAATCTACAGACGATCCACCGCCACCATATTTCTCCATATTGAAGGTGACGCAATCCCGATAACAATGGGTGTAAAGCAAGGAGACATGATTCCTCCTATGCTATTCACCGCGTGTTTACAGGTCTTATTCTGGACCCTAGATTGGGATGAGTTAGGAATAAGAGTTACCGGAGAGTACCTTAGTAACCTGTGATTAGCTGATGAGATTCTCTTGATGAGTAACTCAGGTGACAAATTACAGCTGGTGATTACTGAGCTGGACACAGAAAGCAGTAACGCAGGTCTGAAAATTTATATGCACACAAATAAAGTATTTTACAAGATTCTCGGCAGAAAACAACACTTTGCGATATTGTAGTAAGACGGTAAGTTGGGCCAGTTGGTAACAATAAACAACAGTTGTGAGTCAGTGCCATCTTTTGTTTCTCTTTTGCTCCTTCCCTGTCCTGTATTTTTTTTCTGGTGTTGCGCTGTAAGTTCACGACGAACACTTTGCGATATCTATCTATCTATCTATCTATCTATCTATCTATCTATCTATCTATCTATCTATCTATCTATCTATCTATCTATCTATCTATCTATCTATCTATCTATCTATCTATCTATCTATCTGTCTGTCTGTCTGTCTGTCTGTCTGTCTGTCTGTCTGTCTGTCTGTCTGTCTGTCTGTCTGTCTGTCTATCTATCTATCTATCTATCTATCTATCTATCTATCTATCTATCTATCTATCTATCTATCTATCTATCTATCTATCTATCTATCTATACAGACAGACAGACAGACAGACAGACAGACAGACAGACAGACAGACAGACAGACAGACAGACAGACAGACAGACAGACAGACAGATAGACAGATAGACAGACAGACAGATAGATAGATAGATAGATAGATAGATAGATAGATAGATAGATAGATAGATAGATAGATAGATAGATAGATAGATAGATAGATAGATAGATAGATAGATAGATCCTTACTGGTTTCTACTGAAACTAATGCATTTAAGATGAGAAATGGCTTTTCTCATTTGAGTGAATCGTAGGATGCCAATCACTGCACACATAGATATCAACCACAGTGGAGCTACCACAAGCTTGTGGGCATGTATAGCGTTATTATAATTTCTGTGCACGAAGGTGCCGGCATCTAGAAGGTCATGGTGTGATTCCAATGCCCCAAAAAGTTTTGTTTAGCACAGGAACATCATGCCAGCCCATTCTGGTTGCTCCATTCGCAAGCAATAACCAGAATATTTTCCAGTACAGAAGAAACAAATCAATTCAGATGAAAAAACTTCCGGCCAATAAAATAACGCACACAGGAAACGAAGAAGGAGACAGGAAACTGGCCTCTTTCCTGTCTCCTTCTTCGTTTCCTGTGTGCGTTATTTTATTGGCCGGAAGTTTTTTCATCTGAAGCAATGCACCAACTAGCCCAACAACGAGTATTATTGAAATATCTTTCTCATACAGTGGGCCCTTTTCAATGTTCCTATCTTCAGGGTGCTCAAGTACACGCCCTTCTGGCCTCTTTCCTGTCTCCTTCTTCGTTTCCTGTGTGCGTTATTTTATTGGCCGGAAGTTTTTTCATCTGAAGCAATGCACCAACTAGCCCAACAACGAGTATTAAACAAATCAATATCTGGGCAAACTTTGTCTCGGGCGTCCTGGGAAATAGGTCGTGTGCGGAAATCTGGCGATTTGTCTTCCGCATGTTGTAAACCTGCTGCGCTTTGGGAAATAAATCCATAATAAGCACGTCGCCTGTCATAACAAAACAAAAAAATAGTTTCAGCATGACTCCCGTCATAACTAAACAAAAAAAATACTTTCTTCACTTCGCTCGCTGAATTCCTCGCTTCATTTCTTTCGGCACTGTATTTTACCTTCTTGAACTGGCTGCCACGTGTTGCAGCATTTTTGTCTTCTTTTCATATGGCAGGTAAAAATAATAGAAGATACAACACTTGGGCAAGGATTATTATAACTTTCGACATTGGTTCCATTCTCGCGTGTTTAAGGCTCGAGGGCACACAAAATATGGTGTGGCGTATTTCTTCTTGTTCAGCAAACTGAACTTTTTCGACAATTCCATTGGTTATAGAGAAGTTGGTGCCGAAGCACGTTTTTTAATATTGTGCTAGAACTCTGTTGAATAAAGTGTACAGAGAACTGTCTCCCCTCTTCTTTTAGTTCCTCTGGAAGTTTCAGGAATTGGAAGTTCTCCCTGTGGTCAGCTCTCTACCATTTCGTTAATTGTTCCTCCCTATTTATCTGGAAGTATACACTCCGTGAAACTGTCAATGTATCAGACATTCTTGCCTCTCAAGTCCCAAAGCAAGATCAACGCCCGCTACAAGTTATTGAGAAAACCAATCGATAACTAAGTCAATGTATAGCAAAATGAATTATACAGGTGAACTCGTAGCAAAAGTGAAAATCGTACAAGCCCACTCCTGTAAAGAATACATATATATGTGTGTGCGCGCGCGTTAGACCATGAAATGGACTTAATCACGCCAGCGAGGATGCTGAGCCCCTTCAGGCAGAATGCTTCCTCATTCCATTCGCTTACACTTCGCGCACTTTGCAACAGAGGCTTTCCCGCATCTTCTACGCGGCTACTGCGAAAATCGAGTCACCATCCCGGGAGCAGCGGATCTGTAGCGCGGGCTCGTTGATGCGAAGATATCGCTGACAGCGACATAGGTGTAGTGATTTATAGCCCTTGCGTGGCGTCGGGCTCACTCGATGGCAGTTCGTACACGTCATCTCTGCGTTCTGCGCACCGTAGCTGTAGTCGTCTCGCGTGGGCCAGGGCGAAAACGGAATGAGCGGCGGTAAAGGACGGGTGGTACTTCCGTGCTCTCGCCGTCGTTTCTTGTTGGGGCGAACATCCGTCGAGGGCCGTTTGTCATTCGCTCATCCGACGGAGTGCTCCTTCTTTCCAATGTCACTCGGTTTCCGACGGCTGACTGCCGCTTACAGAAAAAAAAAAACAACAGAGCATCTGGTTCACGAAATCTCAGGCTTCCCTTGTGGTATGAGAATAAAATGAATAGCAAAATCTGACGAAACTCCTTGGAAACGGGTGTCCTCACGCATCACATCTTCTTCCTTGCTTACGCTAATTCTCACATCTGTGCTGTTTGTGAAAACATTCGAAAAGGTCACTGTTACGTTTATACGTGCACGCTTGTTTTCATGCATGTTTGACGGTGTATACTTATTGTTACCAGAACAGATAGTTGGCACTGCAGCCACAATGGACGAATTAGAGAAGCACCGTCACCACAACTGCTCATGTTATATTACCACAAGCTCCCTGCCCCCATCTTTCTTTCCTATTTCTTTGTTATGTAATGGGCTTTCAGACAATGAAGTTGCTGACATTCTGAAACATCTCGGCGTAGGCTACGCTGTGATGTTTTGGAAGCAATGAAACTGCTGACATTCTCAAACGTTTCGGCGTAGGCTACGCTGTGATGTTTTGGAAGAAATGAAACGGCTGACATTCTGAAACGTCTCAGCATAGGCTACGCTTGGATGTTTTGGAAGCTTCTAGGTTATTTGAGATTGTTCCGTTTCCCAGGAAGATCCAAGTCAAGTTTATTCAGGAGCTTAGATGAGCTTCAGTGATCACGCTGGTTCGATCACTGACGTAGAAAAGGTGACGCATTACACTGACGATCAGATTATCGACTGCCGACGTCCACACTCGATTATGTCATTCTTGCGCAGCGAGCTGTATTCATCTATTTATTTATCATAGTGCCCAAAACGTTCAAGGGCATTACAGTGAGGAGGGGGGGAGAATAAAAAATTTCAACGCTGAATACAGATACTCACACTTCTGCAACACAATAATAACACAATTCATTGTCAACTATACGTAGCGGTACGTGGAAGTAGACAATACAAAGCAGCTTCACAGTACCGTCTCGTCCCTACACATCCTCGCGAGTACACTACTCTAGACCCTGAAGTAATCTTGAGAATCATTCAAGTGAAGTAACCTCTGCTATTTCAGAAGGCAATCTAATCCACCGCGCTATCGTGCTGGGAAAAAAAATGACATTTTAAACGTGTCAATGTGGCAGCTTATTTCCCTTATCTTATTGGCATGATCTAGTCGCTGTGAAACGTAGTCCCGTTTGCAAAAGTATCGTGAGGGGTCCAGACCTGTATGGCTATGAAATATTCTCTTTGCTTTTACTTTGAGTCTTACGTTTCCTGAGCAAAAGTTCACCTAGTAAAGTAGTTTCATCTTAACCGGGTTTGGCTTTGTGTCCTTCAGCGTTACAACCACGTGGCAATATAATATAATATCTGAGGTTCACGTGCCAAAATTACGTTGAGATTTTGAGGAATGTCGCAGTGCAGCGCTGCAGAAAGTGTGACTATCTGGTGTTCTTTTAACATGCATATACAGCGCGCAGTACACAGACCTCTAGCACGCCACCTCCATTGAAATGTGACCGCCACTGCAGGGACGAAACCCACGACTCTCCAGTCTCTCCAGTCACAAGGAACAATGATCATGTTCTGCTAGGGACTATGCATCTCCTTCCATATCATCATCGGCGGGCTGTCTAAATATACGCTGTCAGCAATAACCGTCAGATCTCAACAGAACTGTTCAGGGCACAAGCATTAAGACTTACTACTGAGCTTGGTTTATAGTCTTTCTAGGTGAGCCGTAGCAAGCTACGTATAGCTTTTTTTATATGCAGGCGTATAATAAAAACAATATACGCTATATTATAGAGACCTTTTGTGCATAGAAAATCAGACGTGCCAGGTAAACTAACACAACTCAATGAATTCAACTTGAAGCTTGGCGATAAATTGCTTTACCCATCCACGTTTGTGCGTATGAATTTTAGAGCTATCTTAATGTCTGGTGCATAGGAGCTACGTTGATGCACAAGCTATTATGGTATTAAGTGATTGAGCCACTCGTCTGCTGTGCCCAAAGGGGCGAGGTCGGTCTTCGCCGTGGATGTCACAAACTAATGATGTCGGAATGCCAGAGACCCGGGTACTAGCTCTGTGGTTTCAAAGCACGTTATTGAAACTTAGGTAGCGCAAGCTATGTATAGCCCTTCTCTACATAGTCTTTTATATTCATAACACGAGTCGCTTTAGGACGCTAAACGAGTTCCATAAAACAACTAACCTACTCCGAGACGTACACTTCTGTAACTATCTGCAGCAAAAAAAAAAAAACTGCCTTCGCACACTTAAGCTTATCCAGCAAAAAATAGGGGAGTACAACACTAATATCAAGTACCATACGTCCTTAGCAGTTAAAGCAAATAACTTCTCTGTAGGCTGATCAAAATTTTGGCGTACGCTAGAGACTCCGGCAAATGTATTACGCCTGGCGTCAGGCCCCGTGCGAGTGCATTCTCAAGCTCATGTGTTTGTCGTAAGTTCGTCTTGCGGCTAGTCACTGACTCTGTAATGAAGCTGGCACTGTGCCGCGGCGGAATCTAATCCCCGCAGTTCCTATAGGCTGCATTTCTGGCCATGGGCCCCCAAGAGGGTTTTAGGAGGTGCAGCGAGGAATAAAGCGTGTTTATTCTCTGAAAGTTATACGCAGAGCCATCTACGATTGTTTAAAACCGCCATTCAATGTGGGCTCATTTTCTTGCCAAACTTGTGCATGCTGAGAACGTTTCCTTTACGTTTTAGGAAAAATTCAGAGGCCGATCTGTAGACTTGCGTCCCAGGAGTTTTCCAAGGGCTCAAGATGGAACTTGATAAACATGAGGAGTGTCGCAATATGGCGGACGCCTTAGACAGCTGGAGTTCTGGGGAGCAAAAGGAACCTTTATCATATGAATAATTCAAAATATTGTACGCATGAAATTTAGTTAGCATGTTCTTAAGGCAGTCAAAAACAAGTTCTTTTCTGCGATTGGAGTACAGGCAACCTGTCTGTTCGAACAGTGTCATGTAAATGGCTCTTCCAGCGTATTTTCGGAACTTGTAGATAGACTTGTTGTTAGTGCCTTGATATACTATAAAAATCGTAACATAGACACGTGTGCCTTTTTTCATGCCTATATGCATGAGTGCTGGCACGTTTGAGTGTGTTCCTTGCTGTCTTAAGAGTTTTAGAAAAATGGTAAGGAGAATTGTTGGAGTAAAATAAAGACTACTACAAAAAGCAAACCTTGTGACCATACTTTTAAGAACTGCTGTATTATATAATACATGGTGTTGGGCACATTGGTGGTTATTATTAAAGGGCATTCTTAGCGTGAAGAAGTAAATCGAGAAAGAAACGTATTCCAGTCACACCTAAATAGGGAGATAATATTCATATGATCACAAGCCCCATTTTAACATCCGGCCTTCCGCAGCAGCTTTATTGTGATATGAGCGTAGCTCAATATTGATAAAAACACTCCATTTCTTTTACAATACGGTAACAGATATTATTTACGTGACCCGAAGCTAAGCGGGAACCTCAGCTTTCTATCTGGCTGAGCATAATATACATAGCTCGGCTTGGTTAGGCTTTGAAGTATATTGGTCCGGTAAGTGGACGAACACGAGAATACATTCAACATACGAAACACCTGAAGTTATGCATGTGTGATTGCGCGTGCGTGTGTGTGTTCATTACACGGCGGCCATGTAATTTCACGTCTTGTAGAGTAATTTTAAATTCTCACTTATAGATTTTCCATGGTTTTCTTGGCCCATCCGGTAAATTTACCTAAAGCAGTAATTTGAACAAGTGCGTGTATTTATCATTTTTTGTTGAACTTATTATTTTGCGCACACGCATACAATTATGCTAACTAGTCTCCGAGTGCTCTCGTCGTCAAGCTTATTCTCCGTCCTGCTCTTTTGTTGAAAAACTGTCAGCCGCAAGTCGTTATCCTTCACGCACCTTCTTCCTATAGTACCGCTAAAAAGAGGTGATTTTTAACTCCTAGTTACCTCTTGTCTTCTAAGGCCCGCTGTAGTGATGAAGTTATATATATATATACATATATATATATATATATATATATATATATATATATATATATATATATATATTTGTGTGGGTGCAGCCACACATGCTGAGAACCACTTGACGCGAGCTTGGCTTCATTCTTTATATATCACAATCACTAGCTGCGCCAACTCAGTTTTGAGAGCATTTGTGTAGAAAGGGGGGCGGGGGAGGACAGCCTTGTTTACTAATCTTTTTGTGTTTCCCCGCTGCGCTAGTCTAGCGGCTAAGGCACTTGGCAGCTGGCCAGCAGGTCGTGGAATTGAATCCCGGCTGTGGCGGCTGCATTTTCCATTGAGGCAAAAATGCTGTAGTCCCATGTTCTCAGACTTGGGTGCAGGTTAAAGAACCCCAGATGGTCAATATTTCCGGAGCCCTTCACTACAGCGTCTCTCATAATCGTATATATCGTGGCTTTGGGACCTGAAACCCTACACACGAGTCAATTACTCAATCATCTTTTTGTGTTGTGCTTCCGTCTTTTGTGTTGCCTCAAACTATGAGCCGGAACCAAACCACCCAGACTTATATTGATTCTCATCTTCATCACCCTTTTGCCCTTTCCATTTTGTTCTGTCCAGAGTAGCGGACAAAAGCGCACAAGCTCAGGCAGGCCTCTCTGCTTTCTTCCATCGAGTTCGCACTCTCGGCGTTGCCGCTGTGAACTCCCGACGCACGACTCATAAGAAAGTCTGAAAGTATGGCCGCGTTCGTCCCATATATTACCAGCTTGCGATGTTTTAGTTTACGCGACGTCGCTTATACTTTACACACCCGTGACTTGCATCTAAACCTCGTAAATATATGCTCCTCGGTTAAGCTAATGACCGGTCTTGTAACTATAACTGAAACCACATGGAGCTCTCCCTAACACTAACTTCAGTACTTAGCTGCCCTTGAGAGCAGAATTCCCATTCCAGGTTTCCAAGCATTCATGCGCGTACAGCCGTGAAAGTAAAAGTAAAGAAGCACGCAGCAGTGGCATTCGGCAATGAGACGTGATGGGTTCGCTTGTGCACTTATGAGCTCTGTGCATTTTTTATTTGCGTTAATCGCACCCATACTACGAGTAAAGTCTGCACGCAAGCTGCCAGGTGTATGAGGATAGTTGCATGCATGCTCATCTAATTTGCATACCAGCTAAAAGTATGGTCATAAGTGGGAAGCGGACGACTATGCGTGAACAGTCAAAAACATGTTCGCGAAACGGCAGCATGCTTATGTATGCGCTTTTGTTCTTGGAATCTTTGACGCCGCGCTAGTTCCTGGGCATGTAACCATAACATATCCTCAATACAGGGTCTGGTATTATTAAGAGAAGCATTCCATGAGCATTAAAAAGCTGGTGGAAACAGAGTATATTAGTCGTCTGTTTGCTGAAGTCCCTATAAAGTGTCTCATAACGCACATTTCTGCTCGATTCGTGATCATTGACAGCCCTCGCAGCGTGTCTACAGGTATTCTGTGATGGAATGATACCCTTAATAATGCTAAATATATATTACCTTGGTGAGTATACTCCATCGTAGCCCGTGGGTACATTTCCTGCACATGTCACTTTCCTGGGCGGGCTTACTGCAGACCAATTTTCCGTGCTTTCAGGGTGGTATATGCTGTGGAAACGGTGATCTGCTACTGGCCCCAAAGCCACGGGTTTGATCCAGTTCTAGTTGATCACACTTAGATGGGGGTGACGTGCTAGAAATCTGTCTACTGCGCGATGTTATTGCACGTTCAAAAACAGTGAAATATCAATATTTTTGGACCGATTACCTATGACGTGCCTCATTTTGATATGCTGGTTGTGGCTCGCAAAACCAAATAGATTTGGCCATTGGACTGTTATAGTGCGAGTGAACCTTTTAAATAGGTATGGATTATTCCCTGACATACGCAAACTTTTTTCTACACTCAACCTAAAAGGGCTCTCTACCACTCCAAAAAGTTTTTTTTATTGCGGCACAAATGAGATCGCTCATCACATTGGCGGCAACGAACATGCTTTTGTCCCATTTAGAAAAATTATAATTTTAACTCGATGCTGAAAGTTGACAAAATGACCGCTAGCGTCACCCAACAGCGATGTTGTCAATCTACTGGTAGGACAAGCGATCCCGGCAGGTTGACTTTTTTGCTTAAAAAAAACATGTGAAGCATGACATTGTATTTTAGGCGGTTGAGGCAGCTTTGGGTTGTGCCAGAGACTATGGTACGCTTTTTACAGTGATGCAAGAAGAAAAGAAGTGAAAGACGATAGATAGCATTTTTAGTCGTTAGTATTTTATTTATTACAACCAATAATTAGAAGCATTATTACCGTTTCGTGACGATTTTTCTTGTATTTTCCACACCTTCGGTAAATCTGCTAGGAAAACGCAAACTTTTTGCTGTATTGCGCTAATCTAGCGTAAGAGTGATCCCCTCACCCTTATCCTGTCAGAAAAGAAATCAGACAAATATATAGTTTAAGTACACACGAACAGTTGGCAGTTTTCCCGCATTTCTTGATTTTCCTATAAAGCCACCCTATTGCCAGATAGTATGTTTTCCTTAAATTCGAGCCAAACATCTTCATACGCAGAGAGTGAGAGAGTATGTGCGCAAATATTATCTCACGGGGCACACTGCAGTGAAAAGAATGTGTTTTTTTTGGTAGCTGCTTTATGTGTAATTCTGCGCTTGTCCCGATTTGCGAGTGTGCATATACAATGCTTGAAATATGACTACGCTGTCAAAACCACTCGCGCCAAAGTGAAAGTCACTCCTGGTGAATAAGGTAGATAAGAGTTATTAATAACACAGCAGCATTCTCTCACTATGGTGTGGCGGCTGCTATGAAGCACTATGAAGTAACATAATTGAAACTTGAACGCGCATTTCTATTAAACACTGGAAGAGAAATATGAAGGTATACGGTAACGCTGCAGGGCCAGGTAATCGTGTCTCGGCAAAGATTTGTTTGGCTATTCATCTGCAGCTAAAAACATCCACTATGTATTTCGATACATTTTCGTGATTTAGGGTGTTTTCTTTTTATGTGGCTTCTGTGTGCACTCACAAGAAAGAGAATATCGTGAAAGATGAGTATACTGAGTGTGGTTCATTTGTGGGATCAGTACAAAGAAGAAAGAAAGGATAGTCCTGTCAGGGACTTATAAAACTGAATCAAAGAACGTGTTATTTATATGCGTCGTCAATTTCTTTTGCGTCATTATTCACGCTCTGCTGTGTATGTCTTGTGAAAGCTTCACTTTTTTCGCACATAAAATTATTTATTTATTTATTTTCTATTACATACTGCAGGCCCTTATGTCCAAGCAGGTAGAGAGATCATTGAGTGAAGGCATGACGGCATTTTCTTTTTTTGCATGTTTTATCTGACCCGCCATGCAAGCCGAAGGGTTAAGCCACAACTGGTTTGAGCCAGATGTGATGGGTGCCATCAGAACACTGGCATTTCGATGTAGGCAAAATGCAAGAGCTATCGTGTACTTCTAAGTTTAGACGCGTGCGATAAGAAAAGAGGAAAGGTAAAGGCTGTTCTAGAATCTACCATTATGAATTGCCTGATAATCAATGCGGTGCTTTTACACAGAAAATGTCAAATCATTTTTCATTTCATTTTCCGCAGGTGCACAAAGTAATTCACTGAGAAATAGGGCCCTGTGCTGACACTTTGATGCAACAACACATAACAGAATGTCTAGAAAATGAACTTCAAGATTGCGCAGAACACAAATTGCAGTTGCATACCTAGAAAAGTGGCCTTTCTAAAGCTTTTTGTAAACTCTGTCAGAGAGCTTTTTTCAAACACAATTGTGACGTTCCATGAATTTCATAACTCACCATCTTTTTTTTCTAAAGCAGCCTTGTATCAATGTGCGTATTTAAAGGGCAGCTACATGCTTTTTACAGCGAAAGCTGTTATGAGATCAAAACTAGGGTCACGTGCGGCGCCGTAGTTGTCCACTGTCGCCGCTGCCGGTGTGCATGACCACATCGCACGAAATTAGAAAGGAAACCTAGTACCAATGACACAGTGGGGCTCAAACCCGGGCTCACTGAGTGCCAGCCCAGTATACTACAACTGAGTGATGCTGGTGCTTGGGAATTGGTGGAAAACTTGCAAGAGGCAGGCTTAACGTCGAAAAAACAAACGCGTTAGTACGACTTATAAAACGTTTTAAAACAGTTAAAGAACAACCAGTCGTCGCCCAATGTGAATAGCGTAACGCGTGGGTCGTCCAATGCTCCAACCCATTAGAAAAGGTTGTTGTTGTTGTTGTTGATGATGATGATGATGATGATGATGATGAGCCTTTTTCTTTCCTGGCACTCGCCCACAAAGGGGGATCGGCCACAAACCGGGGGCAGGATTCCCGCGTTATGTATTTAAAATCATTAAATAGAATTTCAGTGTCAACCAAAAAAATTGTAAAAATACATGAAAATGCTACACGAGTTAGCGGTCACGCCTTCAGATAGTCTCGGAGCCAAAAATAATAATAACAATAAATTAACAAGGTAATATTTTTGTTACCGTTATGTACTCACAAACAGCAGGGCAAACCTCCCAGAGGCAATAACATAATGTAATTCCTCCAAAGGATAAAATTACTACCACGTTTATTTTTAAACCTAGCTTCTCTATTGATTCGACCAGGTATCTTTTCTTTGATAAGAATATCTGTTACAGAATAAAAATAAATGATTTATTGTTTCTTATTACTTGCAGAATAGGCATAAAGAGATGCTGTGAGTCCACCTTTATGTAAGTAATGATTCAGTTGCGGAATTCTGCATCGTAATCTGGTAATTGTAATTTCTAACTGCCGAGATACGCACCACTGTTTGTTCCAGCAAAATCTTAGATGTATACAGTCTCAGATTTTGTCCAATAATAATTTGTCTATTTTTCGTGCAAACAAGCATTTTTATATCTGAGTGCTGTTACATAAGCGAAATAAGGTAAAATAGGTGAGAGGGGTCCGCTTAAAGACGCTTTGGCTGACGAGTCTGCAGCTCATTCGAATAAATCCCGTAGTGGCCAGGTACCCAAAGCAAGTGAGTGAGTGAGTGAAACAACTTTATTCGGCCCACAATAGACGCGAGTAAACTCAGCGTCACCTGGCTAGGCCCACTCGGGTACCATCAGGTTAAACCTGACGGCCCTCGCGCGGGCCCTCTGGACGGCCAGGATTTGAGAGGTCTGGTCCTGGGCCTTAATGAGTCGCTTCATTTCCTCTTGGGTGAAAGGGGGACCGGCAGAGGCGCAGCCCCACAGTACATGCTCGAAGTCCGCATAACCACCACACAGGGGGCAGTCCGGGCTTGGAAACCGTTCAGGGTACATTGTGTGCAGTGCCGCAGGGCTCGGGTAAGTGTTTGTTTGTAGCAGTCGGAGAGTAACAGCTTGGGCCCTGCATAGCGAGGAGTGTGGTAGAGGCAGCAGTCTTCTTGACAGATAGTGGTGCTTGCATATCTCGTTGTACGAGCAGAGAGGCTCAGGTCGCCCAGGAGATGACGCGTTACCCGGCACACGGTCAGTCAAACCTCGTGCAGCCGAGTGCGCCTCCTCGTTGGGATTGAGCGAGGCACCCTCAATGGTTCCAAGGTGCGCAGGAAACCAGACCAATGAGTGATTTTTGAGGTCTTTGACTTTTTGAATAATCTGTAGGACCTGGGGAGCCACCATGCCCATCTGGAAGGCCTTGATAGCGGCCTTGGAGTCTGAATAAATTGTGTCATGTACACCGTCCGTCAATGCAAGAGCAATGTAAGTGAAATTTTCTCAGGTTTGCTGGTAATAAACTGCTATTCATACTAATTAATGTTAATTTTTTTTGCTGCAGAGGGTACAGTGCATACTGAGAGAAAATCAGTAAGTATGTCTGCTTCTGATTCGCTTGCAAGAAATTTGCGAAGTTCAAGAAATAAAGCAAATAATTCAGCAATGAATATAGGCGTGCAACCTGGTAATCGAACTGAAAAAGACCAGTCGAGAGAAGTATAGAAGATGCCTACTCCATCCTTTTCGTTTAATACGGATGCATCCATCGCAATAATGTTGTTTATAGACACATGAGTCAAGTAAAGTTGTAACAGGTTATTTAAATGTTGAATTGGCATTTGTTTCGCATTAGAGGGGAAAATATTATTAAATTCTATTTCAAGTTTTGAATTCGGCATACTTGTTGAGGTAATCTGATAGATATTTAAATGCAAAGGTTCTAGCAGCGCTTGAACAAACCTAATGTGAGGGGAGTGTAGTATTGACCATTGAGTTCCGAAGAATGTGCTTGCTTCTTGAATAAAAACGTAAGACGCTTGTCTCAGAAGCGAATTGTATAACTTTAAGAAAGTTTGAACTGTAAGTATTTTAAATCGAGTTAACAAAGATGGAAGACGCGCTTCCACGTACAAGATATTATTTGCAACAAATGTGGGTATTCCAAGACACAAGCGCAAAGCTTATCTTTCTAATATTATTAACTGTCTGATCCTATACGCCGCTTTGCCAGAAAGTAATACGCACCCGAATTTCATATTAGGCCGCTCATGCATCTTGCAAATTATTATCAATGAACTCCTTCGCAAGCCTTTTTTTTTCCTAATTCTCGTAACCACCCCAAAGCACGTGACGCTTTAAGCCAACTTCGTCTATGTGGCTTTTCCAATTTAACGTTATATTATATACGATGCACAGGTATTTCAGGAAATCGACCTGGGGAATGAGCTCGTTACGATACATCAGAGAAATGTTCACAGGATCCCTAAAAAAAGAACGGCAGAAGCGCACTTTTTTTGACGTTCAATGACATATGAATACTGTCAATCCATGCTTCCAGCATGTTCATGTAATTGTGTAATGCCTGATACAATGATTACAGATGACTGTTTGTTGCAAAGAAAGCAATATTATCTGCATACACGTACATTTGAATATCCCGATGACTTGGAATGGAACTTTACAATATATTGAATAAAACAGGTGATAACACTGAGCGCTGTGGTACACCTCGTGTCTGCTTATATTTTTTAGAAGAGCATCCATCCAAGAAGCAATAAAATTCTCTGTCTTTTACAAACTCTGTAATCCATGATGTTACATATTTTGGAAAGCAATAGTCTTGCATCCGCTTGATTAGGATAGAATACTTCTTTATCGTACGCTTTAGTTAAGTCTAGAGTGACTAGTGCACAGTACTCGCGCCGATCCCGAGCCAGCTGCATGCGACTTTCCAAGTCCACATGTGCACACCAAATGGAGTATCCCTATCTAAAGCCAATTTGACTGGGGTTTAATATTGTATGCTCATGAATTTACTTCATTGTACGGGCATTCAAGTCTCTCTCTACAAGTTTGACCAGGTTGGACGTTACTGAAATAGGCCTTATGTTATCCAGAGTAAATTTCATGCCCTGTTATTTTAGTATTGGAATTATTTTGGAAAGCTTCCAATCTGCAGGAATCCAAGAATTTATCAGAAAATGTTTAACTATATTACGGATTTCATGTGCGGATATTTCCTATAGCACTTTTATCAATGTAGAGGTCACCCCATCAGGTCCAGAAGCAGCGGGCGGTGAGCACTTTATCACATTCGCCAGTTGAGCTAAGTATACCTCTTTGAAATCATCAACCGCCCTTATTTCACCATGGGCTTTCACATAATTGTCGTGAACCTGTTTTTCAAGCTTTTAGCAATACTTTCCAAGAAATCTGAGACTTAGCGAGGAGACTTATTGGCCGAATCAATGCTTTCTTACACTAGAATCGTTTTTCTCGCACGCAAAAACCTGAAAAGCGCTTTCTTATTTTTAGACTTAGACAGATAACTAAATTTATTCATATCATAGTCTTCTTTTGTGTTGCGCACTGTACGCTTAAAATCAGCGGCCATGAATTTATGATTACACCAACTGCCCCGCTAGACGGCACCACCTATCCAGCTTCTCGGGAATTCGCAAGTTAACGGCGTTTATTTCCTAGACCATTCTGTTCTTTCGTGAACTTACTTACAGCGCAACACCAGAAAAAATACAGGACAGGGAAGGAGCAAAAGAGAAAGAAAAGAAAAGACGGCGCTGACTCACAACTGTTGTTTATTGGAAAAAACGGCGTGAAAAGTATATATATATATAGGTACTGGCAGCCTACATCACAACATGCGCAGAATACGAGGTGCACCGAGGTAGCGTTATCACACTCATGGCAATAAACAAGATTGGCCTAAAATAACTTAACTCTTTTTCATGCAGTGTGACGGATGGTTCACTAACGCACTTGCTCCCCCTAATCTTTATATGATATGCCTCAGCGTTTCTCTTGTTAGCTGGTTAGGATGCCAAACTGGTTAGGATTCTGTTCTTAGCTTTGGTAATCCAGCTGAAACAACGTAATGGCCATTGGCGCTCGCGCTTCGGCTATTTATGCTTATAGCAACTCGACGGTTCGAGTCCTCGCAATGCGGATACCACGAGTTTCTACGAACGAAGGTGGATTTGCGAAATAAGGCTGGAAACGTAAAGTCTATATGGCAGGAAACGTAAACTTTTGAACCTGATCTGGTGGTAAACGTAAAGGTTTACGTTCCGTAAAGACCCGCGCATGCGCAGATACTAGAGAATTGTAGTATACCGGGCTTACCGTGAGACAGGGCGTACCGTGATACCGGAATCGAAGTGCGCATGCGCAGATACGTACGTTACGCGTCCGCTTACCGTACGCGCGGTATTTTTCAGATTTAGGTAGCGTAGGTGCACGTAGTGTACGTAAACACGGCGGCGCTCTCGGACGCCCGCTACTAAGTGATTTTGGCGTAGTTGTTGAAAGATTCACCTTGTTCGCAGCAAACGACTGTTCAAAGTGGCTTCGCTTGCCCTGAGATAGCTTCGATTACTGAGTATTACGGATAAGTTGGCGTAGTTTTTGAGATAGCTTCCCATTTGAACGCGCCTAGGCCTAAATACAAGATCAATGTAAACAAATTGGCAACGTAGATGTTTTCGCGCTTAGTACGTGGTTTATATTTATTTACTTCTATAAAACTTCTAACAATGCTTCGCGCGGTGGCATAGACAAACACTCTCGTTTTCTTTTCATTTTCACTGTTTAACTTATTAACCATCTAATAGGTGGCGCCACTATTCACTTAGGGGCACGTAAACTACGTAAGCGCTATTTCGCTAAACTATAAGACGCTGCCTACAACGAACGTTTGCTGCACGGTAGCGCCATTCCCTTAACCTACGCCATCACGCTAACGGTATACTGTCTTCTATCCGGTATGCGGTAACACGGTAACGTAAAGAAGTATACGTTCAAGCTAAAACTCCCTGATATTGCCGATGCCTGTAAATGCGCACTACATGCCACAGTCAGCACTGCACATTTTCGAAGACGATGCCGCTGTTCATCGCACAGGCCGCCACATGTGTTCACTTCTCCGAGATAAACAGCCAGCCAGTGTGGCATATATTTCATCACGCACTTTACCACACACCTAGATATCCTTTGACAGATACCACATCTAATGTTGCCACTGTGAGATCAAAATTAAGCTTTCAAAAAGAAAAAAAAAACTTGCCCCAAGCGCCGATCGACTGCACCCCACTCAGCCACCGGTGGGAGCGTTTTGCCAACCACTGTCTTGCGCGTGCACCGGTGTCGTCACGCTGTGACGTACCCTGGTATAGGTCTATTATAAGCGGAAATTCTCAAGAGTCATTGGTCGAGCGGATGTGAAGCCTGCTGGTCAATAGCAAAGCTTGCTTCGTTCGTATTTCAAAGAGAAATGATGCGCATTTTGCCCATGGACAAGGTAACCTGATGCCTACTGCAAAGCAAATTGTGGAGTGCTGCATATGTTGCGAAGTCTCACCAATATGTTGTAACTTGTATGTGAAAAACTACAGCGAAAACAAAATGAAAGTGTGGTCAAGGAAACTCCTGTCATATCTGGTACTGAACGTATTCTGCACTTATTTCAACAACGATGCAGCGTAGCCAGGAAAGGCACCACAACTACACGTGACTGTGTGTCCCAGCGTTGATAGGTGTCAATACTTGCGGACTTTTTGTCTGTGTTTGTTATAAGAGGGAAGTATAGTAATCTTGAAAGCAAAAGGTTTCCCGATGCATGCTTGCTACAACTGTTTAATATTCAATTACCAACAAGACGTGTTCAGGTTAACGTGGTCCTTCGTGTCTCAGCAGAGTAGTCAATTTGACTAATTAATGAGGTTCGCTGGAATATACGTCATTTACTAATTTATCGTTTAGCACCCTACTGTAGCACCGACAGCATACAAAACGCATTAGGGTTTTCTTCGTAGTTCTTGTTTCGTTTTGTCTTCAGATACGGGAGGATTCATAAACCTCCCTAAACCTTCGGGCACTTCATAGCGCTAATCTGCCATACATAATTTGACGCTGTACTTCTAGTTGCCAAATAGGCCAGACCTAGTCATGGCCTGAATTTCCGGACACTTGCCATGTGGCGCCAGATAAGGTGGTAGCGGTCCTGCCGTAACTAAATTGGAAATCGGCGAGAAACGGGTTATAAAAATGCAACAAATTATCTGGCGCTGTTAGGCCTATACACAAAATCGCATGTGGTATTTTTTTGTTGTTTTAATACCTTACATTTCATAAATTCTAATCTAAGTTCCAGAAAATTCAGGTTTAGCGAACACTTTGAGCACGTATGCCGATGTCAGCTTTATAAACACTATGGTTTGCTTTACGGCGTCCATTATACGAACAATCAGTGCATGAGATAAGGCACGACAACTACCAAGTGTTCTAGCAAGAACATAAGGATTGCCGAGTTATTGCTAACTTCTCGGCAATGACCACTTTGATTAAGCTGCACAATCGTTCCATGACAAAGACCTGCGGACACCAATAACACTTTTGAGAACGGATGCCGTGCGACGACTGCAATCACTTGCTCGCCGTATCACGCTTCTACAATGGAATACGCAGGATTTCTCCGACGTGCACCTGTATTCGATTGGCCCAAGTTTGCAACTTCGTTTGCTATCTATAGGCTCTCACGATGCAACGCAACTTAGCTGTGCCATGTGTGATGGGGCGTGGCATTTACAAATGCGTATTCGTGTCTATTGGGATGACCAGCTGTGCGGAATGCAACATTTGCGCCCGCAAAGAGATGGTTGAGCACTTTCTGTGTCACTGCCTAGCATACCAGACTCAACCGCGTCGTAAGGAAGCCAAGCTCCGTCATCTGGTTTCAAGACCATTGACAAAATAGAAAATACCATATTATAGGGCCTTGGTCTATTGTCCCGCATATGCTCAGGGCCACGAAAGCTCTGTTGTGTTTCTTGAGGACACCAGACTTTAGGTTCACCGGCTTCTGAACGAACAGCGCGAGACCATGTTGTGAAGTTTCAAAGCTGACTGCTTCTCTATCTCTTTCCTACACTTCTTCCCTCTTCTCTATCTTTTCCTTTCTATTATTCCCTTCTCCTCAACCCAAGTGAGCGGTAGCCAGCCGAGTTAAAGCTTGGTTAAACTCTCAGCCATTCCTCTCAGCTTCTCTCTCTCTCTCTCTCTCGTTCAACTACCAATGAGATGATGACCTTGGTTATTCATACGCATATTTAAAAAAATATGCTGGTGGTATGCGAAAGTATGTGGTGCTTTCCATTTTACAGATTACCGCAAAAGTGGTATTATTATACCATATACTGTTAAGTTAGAACCTCTGAACCAGAGCGTGTTTTGAGAGAATATAAAAAAACACATAATAATAATTTCTTTGCGTACTTACACTGATTATCAGGCGGTGAACTTCTATAAAGCACTCAACCTCTAAACGTTCAGGTACAGGAGTGCGAGTATGAATAAAATTGCTCGAAGAAATTGATTGTCAGAAGCCTTCGACTCCTAAAATCTATTAGCACTTCATAGTGCATTGATTGATTCACACTGTCGAAGCAGAATATTTTATCGCTAATTAATTCAATGTGAACAAGGAAATAAATAACTTCGCTTCATGCGGCCTTTCACTTGGCGTCGCATTTGGGCAAGGCAGCCCATATATTGCACACCTCATCCTCGAAACTGTACGGCACTTACGCTCTCACACGTCATCGTTGATGAAAAAGAGTTGGTTTGTAATGTGCCCACCTTTTTTTTCTTTCACATTACTTGGTCTCGTAGGCCTTCGTTAGATGTGGGCGCAGTGTAGGTCGTTACGTGAGCGCCCGGCTTAACGATGTGGCCTAGCAACCGAGCCTCAGAACACGCTGTCGTCTACGTGAGCCGAGTGTCAACAAGTGACGTGCACACTGACCCGAAGCACACAGGGCAAGCTAGCGCTGTTGTATTCAATAGCAGCCTCACCCCATTTCTTCCCGGCTACATCACGTTTTGCGGCCATGAACGTTCATAGAGGTGCATTGCGGCAATCGCTAATGCAAGATGGTCGGCCTTGGAGGAGCACCGGTTACGGTGCTCGGCTCCTGATCCTAAGGTCACAGGTTAGATAACGTTCAAAAGGACAGAGTGGTGAGCTACTTGGTAGTGCATAATTCAGGACAGTTGCACAATGAAGCACACGGATGGAAACAGATCAAGACGGGGTAACGGCCACAGCAGTCGCATTTTTTTATAGGTGTAGAAGCTCGGCCTGGTTCATGTTTGTTCATGATGGCGAATATGACAGCGCGCGAACACAGCAAGAAATAAAAAAGGCAAATCTCACGTAAAGTGGGAATTGATGATATGAGAAGCACGAAGGAGAAAGGTTGATATCTAACTTTAAAATCAGCCCAACGTTACAAGGTGGAGGTAAATGATGTGGTACATGACTTTCGTGTCATGATTATCATCTTTGAATGTGTCGTTCACTTTCGTCATATATGCACGTCTCGTGGTACCAAATTCAGTATATGTGGAGGTACTGAAATCGCTGCGAGCACGCTGTGAGCTTGCTACGTTGTCATGTTTTTACATGACACGCGTGTCAGGATTGCACTGTTTGCACCAGTCATATCTTTCGTCATCCATTGACGTCACGTAATACCAAATTTGTTATATGTGCAGCAAGCGAAACCACCGCGAGCGCATCAATAAGGGCCCAATTACTCCAACGTAGCATTGACGGGCGCACACGCTGGTCACAGAGACGTTCGTTAGCAAAAGGCGAGTACTGTATGGGACACCGGGCACGACCGGCGCGACCAGAGTCCTTCGACGCGGCCCGACGGCAACCGGGGTGAAATGCCACATGCTGCATTTCACGCCAATGCGTTACCCAGACAACACTGCGCCTCCTTGTTTTCATGACGCAGGGACGCCGGACGCGCTGAAACGCGCATGCGTCAAATCAACGAGGCGCGGCGCACGCCTGCGAGTATATGGCAGGACTGGCACCTGGCGTAGCAACGGCAGCGTAACGCGACGAAATGACCGCCGGCGAACACGCGCGCAGCGTCACATCGAGATGTATTGGTGCCTTGACTTTGGCATGTAGTCATGTTCTCACATGACACGCATCTCATGATTATCATGTTTGCACCAGTCACATACCTTCGTCATTCAGTGACGTCACGTAACACCAATATATGAAGCTAGCGAAATGGCCGCGAGCGCATCATGAGCGTAGCATGTAGTCATGTTGTTAAATAACACGCATGTCGTGATTATCATGTTTGGATGTGTCATTTACCTATGTCGTCTGTTGTAGGCCCGTGTGCTCAGATTTGGGTGGACGTTAAAGAACCCCAGGTGGTCGAAATTTCCGGAGCCCTCCACTACGGCGTCTCTCATAATCATACGGTGGTTTTGGGACGTTAAACCCCACAAATCAATCAATTATGTCGTCTGTTGGCATCACGTAGTACCGAGTTTGGTACAGTTGAAGCTAGCAAAAGGGCCGCGAGCGCATCATGAGCGTTGCATCTAGTCATGTTGTTACATGATACGCATCTAATGTTTATCGTGTTTGCACCAGTACCATACCTTCGTCATCTATTCACGTCCCGTAATACAAAATTTGGTATAAGTGAAGCTAGCGAAACAGCCGCCAGTGCATCGTGAGCGTAGCATGTAGTCATGTTGTTACATGACACGCATCTGATGATAATTGTGTTCGCACCAGTCACATACCTTCGTCATCCATTAACGTACTGTAATACCAAATCAGGTATATGTGACGCTAGAAAAATGGCCGCGAGCGCATCATTAGCGTGGCATGTAATCATGTTACTTAACAAGTATGTCAAGATTTTCATGTTAGGGTCTGTCGCATGTGTTCGCCATGCAATCATGCCATATCATACCAGTTTGAACATGCCAATTGAACGAAACCACCACAAGAGCTGTAGGACCATGAAATGTAAATCATGACATACATATCATGATTTTCATCTTATGACTATATAAATATGTTCTTCATACAGTCATGTTATGTCATACCAAGTTTGGTATTGATACCATTATCGAAACGACCAGGAGAGCTAAAGTCGTAGGCGGCTAGATAGATAGATAGATAGATAGATAGATAGATAGATAGATAGATAGATAGATAGATAGATAGATAGATAGATAGATAGATAGATAGATAGATAGATAGATAGACAGACAGACAGACAGACAGACAGACAGACAGACAGACAGACAGACAGACAGACAGACAGACAGACAGACAGACAGACAGACAGACAGACAGATAGATAGATAGATAGATAGATAGATAGATAGATAGATAGATAGATAGATAGATAGATAGATAGATAGATAGATAGATAGATAGATAGATAGATAGATAGATAGATAGATAGATAGATACGCTCAAAGTGGCAGGAATTTGCTAAGAAATGCTCCGCATTCAAAAAATTGCTGCCTGACTGCACCAGACATTTAGAAAAAGGAGCAAAACGTACTCTTTTTTTTTCTTTCTTGTGATTGCCGGCAGCTTGTCTGGCTCGCGACGTAAAGAAGAAACCATTATTTTGCTGGCGCGGCACAAGCGCCAAGGAAAATTAATAGCAGCTGTGCCTATCTAAAGCAATGTAACCATAGACAAGTCTTATAAAGCCATGTTGTTATAAAACCTAATTAGCTACACATAAATGAGCTAATGAAACCGCACTGTAATAAACCTTAACTAAGACAAGCTGAGATTCTTGTACGCCTAGTCATGCCGTGCAAGGTAAAATCTGCGAAGCTTGGTCTAATACCAATCAAGACTGAGCCTAACAGAAGTGCTAATTTAGATAATTAGCTAAATAATCTTAGAATAACACAAGATTCAACCTAATTAAGATCATGCCTCAAATATGCAAACTAGGCCTATTGCTTATTCAGATAATTAGGGTACTTGGTACAGCGATTGCTAAGTGATTCTTAATGGAACCCGATTGATACATAGCCAACGCTTGTGAATCGCAATGTGATCACTCGAACACTTTGTGCATGGGTGTGTGAATAAACGTGTGTTTAGTCAAACCTGGACAATTGAGTGCGAACTATTCTTGCTCTGCCCCACCTTCGCATGACTCTGCGAAAGCTGAGCAAATTTTTTACCGTGTCGAAAGGCTCCGCTGATGGCAGATCTTGAAGTGGTCCACAAACATGTGTTGACTTAAGAGCCGAATGGTAGTATTTGGCAATATTTAGTTATAGGTAAATTAACTTGAAACGTAGGTTAACTTGTCGTCCTTGTGTTTTTCTAGCTTTTTTTTACTACTTAGCCTTCTCTGGCTGCACAGAAAGCGATTATACTTGTTATAATAATTGTTGGTGGTTGGGCGTCCAAAAACGCGATGTAAATGTGAGAGATGCTGTAGTGGAGGGCCGGGTAGTTCAACGACGCGATGTTAACGTGCTTCTTAGTCTGAGCACACGAGCTTCTAGCAGATTTTGTACATCAAAACGTAGCCGCAAACTCGGTCCTGTGAAATAACACGGTGTTAACTAACAGATAGCTCAAAGTAGAAAGTACGGCTGCCACGGTCGCAATTTTTATGAAAGTGAAAATACTTGGGGCTCGTGGGCCTAAATAAGGTGCTTGTTAAAGCATCACAGGTAGTCCAAATTTTCAGAGACCTCACCTTTGGCATCTCTCATAACCATATTATAGTTTTGAGAAGCTAAACCTCCAAAACCACTATGATTATTGAGGTACAAAGTCTTCATTCTAGAAGCTGTAGGCTCGTGGTACACGCTATACATATAGCACACATCATCACCCATGAGTTGTCTGCCGGTCACTTCGCTTCGTTCATCAAAGTACTCAACGAAACAAGAAACACTACAAAATAATGCCATCCTAAGGACTGCTGGTGCATGGTTTCTTTTATAAACTAGAGCCAATAATAAAAATATCTCAGCTTTTACATAACAGTCAACGATGCGATTATGAGGCCCACCGGAGAGAAATCTGAAAATTTTGACCCACAGGTGTTTCTTTAAGGCACAATGACATCGCACAGTTCACAGTTCTCTACTGTTTTCCCTCCATCGAAATGCGAACACTGCATCCAGTAACTAACCTACACCTTTCGTACCACCAGCCGCCGATCTCCATAGCCGCTTTACCATCGCGGTGGTAAATCTACACTGTCTCCATAGCCACCATAGTACTTCATAAAAAAACGTAATAAATTTTAGTAAGGAATATTGTAAGGCAGGGAGCTATACGTATACGATCTCTCCAATGTTAGTCACCGCAATTTGCAGGAGGTTTTCAGAAGGTTAGATTTCGAACAGTATGTCAGGATACTAATAAATTGGCATGGTCATGTTGCTTATGATGGTGATGAAGACAATCACCCACTTGTGAAACGAGATTGCGCAAGTTTGATTAAATGATTGGTGCACAGTTGCAAATCTGTTTCATATGTTAACTGTATCATAGCCGCGACATAAAGCGTGTTAAGAGGCCAATCAGGTTTTAGCGTTAGCTTTTTCGGTGAGTGTAATATGTGCTTAGCTTTTATCCATTCTTTCATTCATTCATTCATTCATTCGTTTATTCGTTCATTCGTTCGATCGTTCGTTCGTTCATTCATTCATTTATTCATTCATTCATTTATTCATTCATTCATTCATTCATGCATTCATTCATTCATATCAAATGCACTTGAGTGACTAGGCGTTTTAGAAGGGAGTAGAGTACATGTGTGCAACAGTTATAAGAATACTTAAATTTCAGCCAACACTTTGAATAGTATTTAAAGGTGCTGCCGGATATTGTACAATTTCAGCTCGTGAGATGGTCTCCGAGAAGAGGTAGAAGTGGAGCAAAGCAGGAATACCTGCATTGCTTCTCTTGTGGACTTATTGCGTGAAGCAACGTTACCTACCACCCTTAAAGAAGTAAGTAATTCAAGACACCATTTCAATCTTCGCGACAGTTTTTTTTTTCTTCGCGGCAGACACCATTTCTACTATCGCAACTACCTCTGTGACGTACACAAATGACTTTTATTTCATGCTATCTATGTTAAGACGTATGCACGCCTTCAAGGCTGACTCACAGTGTGAACAAACCGAAAGAGTACCGAAAGACTTGTACTTTTCTCCAGCTCTGCTAACGTAGAATGTACCGCTGCGTCCTCCAGTAGCGGAGCCGGGGATGTGGGGGCTCAAACCTCTCCCCACTCCGAAATTTTTCAAGTTTGCATGCGTATATATACACGCACACATGCAAACGCAAGCAAAAACGTACATATAAGTGCCCTTGGATTCTTGTCGACTTTGACATGCTAGAGAGGCGGTCACAATCAAATCTGTTTCCTTCAGATCAGCAGCCGAGCACAATAACCAGTGACAAAGTTATATTTAAAAAAGAAAGAAGAAGAAAAAAGAGAGGTAAAATATTTTACTTGGGATTCGAACCCACGCCGCACCGAATTGAACGCGCGCGAGCTACACACATAGTCGCTAAACCAACTCAGCCATAACGCCTGTCGGTTGTGCGGTGATCAGGTGTGTCTTATTAAAATATATAAGGTGCGACACTCGAGTCGGTGACGCGACTGTGTTGTATAAAACTACATTGTGAAATGTATTTTTCGTCATGCATAAACATGATTGCGGGCTCGAGTGAAAGCTTAGTCTTTGTACATCTTATATCTCCGAGAAATTTGCAGGTTTCAACAGTTTTTTTTATACGGCCTTTTTTTTCGTGCCCCCAAAACAGCTGTGATTTTGGTGGCTTCCATAGGGCCCCATTGTGTAAATTTTATTCGTTGTGGGAACCAAATCAGAAGCCCCGACGTAAACAATGCTGCTATTTGTGTAGTGAAATACAGCTCTTAGAACTTGTCCCTTTAAGAACTCTTGGAATTTCCACCTCTACAGTTTTTTATCGTCAAAAAATTACCCCGTTTCATGAAAAACAGTCGAGATTACAGCCGTGGCCACTAGGAGCGCTGATCGGTCAGAGTCCCGATCGTGGGTTCGGGCTGTCAAGGTGGATGGACGTGTTTTTGAGCGCTCCGGATCGACTGCGCAGATAAGTGTTTTTGCATATTTTGAGCTTGTCTTTATAATTATAAGGCAGCGGTTGAAATCTTCGTAGCACTTATTTTATGGTACGGCTTTTTCGGGGGCCAGACACCAGGTATTTATTAGTTTGTGCGGGTGTGTGTGTTTAATTTTTTTGTTTTTTGTTGTTTTTTTTTACCACGCCGTGGGGGAGGTGCGCGTACATTGAACACGCAAATTTTTGTGGTAGAGCTTAAACTTTCTTTTTTTTCGAAGTGCAGAGCTAGAGTTTAGTAATTACCGAGTATAGGGACAATTGGTGTCAGAAAGGCATGGTTAAAAAGACTGTAAAGTGTTCAGGATGTGGAGTGGGTTTGAAAGTGGACCCAAGCGTAGAAGCGGATGGAGAAGAGGCTGACGCGAAGTGTAGGCAATGTGAGGTCGAGGAAAAAATTGGGAAAATGATGGTTGCCCAGAGTGAACTGCTGATGAGAATCGCCGAGCTCGAGACTGCGTTGGCGACAGAGCGAGAGAAAACGAGGGCAATGGGAGAAAGACTGAAGTCCGCCGAGGAAGCGCTAGCGAAGCTGAACAAAGAAGCGACCTACCTAGAGAACAGTAGGGAACCGGCAACTAGAACGGTGGAGAAGGAAACGCAAGCAAGTTTGGAAAAAAACAGGTTTAGCCGGTTCAACTGTCGCAAGGCCCAGCTTCAGCGAGGTAGTGGTGGGGTAGGGAGGGAACAAAGCAGCCGGCGTCACAGGTGCAAGTAGCCCCCAGGTGCAGAACGCTCCAGCTGAAAAGTCACAGCATGTGATAATCGCCGGGGACTCGAATTTAAATCGATGCACAGAAGCCATCAAAGAGAGGGTAAGAGGTGACAAGAGGGTTGCAGTAGGGGCGTTCCCAGGACGCAAGCTGGAAGCAGTCATGAGGCAAGCGAGCGCAAAGCTCAAAACGACAGCTGTTAGACGAAACCTCGTGATAATTTCAGAAGGTTTAAACGATGTCCTCAATGAAGATGCAGCAGGACTAGCAGCCACACTGGCGAAAGGCGTCGATGACATGCGCGCCACTTCTCCTAAGGTACAGGTAGTGATATGCACGATACCCGAGGTACCCATGCGTGATAGCAACCTGCAAAGAGCGGTGGTCTACGCAAACCAAGAGATATGGTGGATGAGTCGAGAGAAAGGCTTTGAGGGGTGGAAATAAACAGAGAGGCGCATAGGTGGGGGGGTTTTCAACGAGACTGAATTCACTTCGATGGGCGGCTAGGTCATGAGGTGGGTTGGCGACTTGCAGGACGCGCAGTAGCTTTTTTGGGGGGCAAGCAAGCCCTTCGAGGTGCAGGATAGCTAGTAACGAGGAAAACAACCAGGGAGACTCTTCGACAGGTGGTATAGACCGATACGATTCCAAAGTGGCACCAATATCTAGGATAGGTAGAGTCCGGGGCATAAATAGACGTAGCCACGAGCGCCGAGCCAATTCAGACATAGGGTATATTAACATGCAGTGTGGTAGGAACAGGCTGAAGTGGGAAGAGATAGAAGAACAGCTAAGGGAAGAGAGGCCGATGGTATACGGTTTTGTAGAAACACATCTCAGGGACATGGAAGAACCTCCGAACAATCCGGACTACGCGTGGGAATATTATAATAGAACAGAAGGCAGCAGAAATGGGGGCGGTATTGGAGCATTCATTCATAAAAGTACAGACTGGCAAAGGGTCAAGCAGGAGTGCAAGCAGGAGTGCAACATTTATGGCTGAAAGTGAAAGTGGCGGGTCAAATGACACTCCTTGGTTTCGTGTACTTGTGGACGGGAGCAAAGGCCAGAAAGGAAAACCAGGCAATCAAAGGACAGTCAGGAGTTAGGAAGAGAGTGCGAGATAATTATACTAGAAGACATGAATGCGCACATAGAAGATATAGATGGGTATACCGACCCGACAGGCAAAATGATCATGGATATGTGTGAAAGGCTTGATTTGATCATTTGCAACAGTACCGAGAAGAGTGAAGGGCAAATAACATGGGAGGTAGGAAGGCTTCAGTCGACGATAGATTAGGCACTGATGTCACATAGGATGTATGACAAGCTCAGGGGAATGCACATAAATGAAGGTGGCTCCAGAAGTCTGGGTAGCGATCACAAACGTATCAAGCTAAGTTTTGGAAGAGCAGTGAAAGTGGGAAGGAGACAAGATGAGCAACTACAGGAAAACTTTTATTCAGAAAGGCAAATTGAGATAGCCACTAAACAAATTGAGAAAGTAATCACGGAAAATAATTAGACAGTGTGGACATACACGAATCTAAATAGACTCTTTGAGCTAGAGCTTACTAAGATGCGTGACAAGTCACCCCGGAAAAGAAGACACAAACCCAAAAGTTGGTGGGATGAGGAAGTTAAGAGAGCCATAGCAAAACGTCAGGAAGCCTCTAGGGAACACAGACATGCTAAGCAGCGGGGTGAAACGGCAGATGATGTTTAAAGAAAATGGGCAACCTTTCTAAGCTGTAGAAGGAATGCATCCCTTCTGATCAATGAAAAGCTTACAAGGAAGGGAGCTCAGTGGCTGGCAGAAGTACATAAAAAAGATAGAAAGGCAGCTGCGAAATTTTGGAACCATCTAAACTCCCTAAGAAATGAGACGAGCCTAGAGCAGAGTTTTATAACTACAGCCCAAGGTGCTAGGCTAGAAGGGGACGAAGCTATTGAATATATAAGAACAAGGGTAACAGAAAAACTTCAACAAAGAATTACACTATGCACCACAATAGTCAAGGACGAATCAAGTGGTGCAATGGCTCCATTTTCACAACAAGAGTGGGAAAGGGCTGAGAAAAGGGTTCCTAGTTGTAGATCAACAGGCCCAGATGGCATTCCAATTAGGGTGATAAAGACATTAGGTCCGAAGTCTAAGCAGGCTTTGAGAGAGGCAGTGAGCACAATAATAATCTATGGTAAAGTTCCGGATGGATGGAAACTTAGCAGGATGAGCATGATCTATAAAACAAAGGGGGACAAAGCTGACATAAACAACTACCGTCCTATAACAGTGACATCAGTAGTATACAGGCTGGCGATGCAGATTATAAAGGAAAGACTGCAGGCGTGGATAGAGGATAAGGGGTTGCTGGGGGAACTGCAGAATGGGTTTCGCAAACACAGGAGGTTGGAAGACATCTCACTGACGCAGTGCATCGAAATAGCAGAAAAGGAACACAGGCCCCTGTGGCTAGCATTTTTGGATATTAAGGGAGCGTACGATAGCGTGGTTCAAGAGGAATTGTGGGGAATACTGGACACACTAAGCGTAGAACATGTAGTCACTAATCTTTTAAAGGGTATCTACAAAGGTAACAAGGTAGTTATAAAGTGGGAAAAACAGGTATCCAAGCCTGCAGAGGTACAACGGGGGCTTAGGCAGGGGTGCCCCCTGTCACCCTTATTATTCATGATGTACCTACAAGGATTAGAGGCAAAATTAGAGGGAAGTGGACTGGGCTTCAACCTCTCTTTAGTCAAACAAGGAAAACTTATTGATCAGGCACTACCAGCATTAATGTACGCAGATGATATAGTGCTAATGACCAACAACAAGGAAGATTTGCAGAGATTGATGGACATCTGCGGTAATGAGGGAGATAGGTTAGATTTTAGATTCAGTAAGGAAAAATCAGCAGTCATGATTTTCAATGACAACGAAGGTAGTGAGCTTAGAATACAGGAGGTCACGCTAGAAATAACAGATAAATGCAAATATCTGGGCGTATGGACAAGCAATGGAACCGAGTATCTGAGGGAACACGAAATATACGTGACGACTAAAGGTAACAGGAATGCAGCAGTCATGAAAAATAGGGCACTGTGGAATTACAATAGGTATGATGTTGTGAGAGGAATATGGAAAGGGGTCATGGTTCCTGGGCTGACGTTCGGCAATGCGGTCTTGTGCATAAGATCAGAAGTTCAAGCAAAATTAGAAATTAAGCAACGTGGAATAGGTAGGCTTGCTTTGGGAGCTCACGGGAATACACCAAATCAGGGAGTACAAGGTGATATGGGATGGACATCATTTGAGGGCAGGGAAGCTAGCAGCAAGATAAAGTTTGAGAAACGATTGAGAAAAATGGGGGAAGAGCGTTGGGCTAGGAAGGTTTTCAGCTTCTTGTACATGAAGAATGTCGATACAAAATGGAGGAAGCGAACCAGGAAGTTGACTGGAAAATACGTAGAAAACAGCAGGTGGCCAAACCAAAAAGAACTATCGGTTAAGAAGAAAGTGAAGGGAACGGAGACTGACATGTGGAGAAGGGGCATGATTAAGAAGTCCGCACTAAAAATCTATCGAACTTTTAAGCAGGAAATTGCCAAGGAAAGGATCTATGATAATACTCGGGGTAGTTCTCTACTGTTTGAGGCCAGGACGGGAGTACTGCGAACCAAGACATATCGGGCCAAATACGAAGGGGTATACACAGTATGCAGTGCGTGTGGAGAAGAAGAAGAAACTGCCGAACACTTGATAATGTTCTGTAAAGGGCTTCACCCTATAGTTCAGGATGGTGGCGCAGAGTTTTTCAAAGCACTGGGGTTTAGGGACCGGGAGGGCAAAATAAACTTTAGGCGGGTAGACTTAACTAGAAAGAGGTTATCTGATTGGTGGCTAAAGTCAAGGCACGAGGGAAAATATAAACTCTTTACTGCAAAGTACGAATCGTCAAACTCACTTTTTAAGGGAAAAAAATATAGTTTTTGGTTCATTAGGTATTACGGCTTGGTGGCGCTAGCCACCGCCCGATCTAAAGGGTACAGCCATATCCATCCATTCATCCGGAAAGCTAGATATGTGGTCATTGCATGAGCAATGTGGAAATCCTGGTAGGTATATGTCATGAAATCCTCTGCAACAGTTGCGTTGGGGACGTATACAGGGATACCGCGGGCCGTGGTATGTGGGTAAAATTAACTCGTAATTCACAGTCTATCACTCAAAAACGGCGACAACCAACGATAATAATTTATACGCGAGAACATTAAGAAAATACAGCATCGGCAGCCTAGTTTCAACGAACCTAAAAATGAAAATCAGGAGTCCAGCAGGAATCGAATCCAGACATTTTGCATGGAAGTCATGAATTCTACCCCAGAGCCGCACCTGGTCTTGAAACTGCTTTGTGAAAAGACCCTGTACAGCCTTGATGTCGGTAAAATGGCAAATTTGGTTACAGGGCTTGGTATCTGTACTTATAACATGGTAGTAGACATTGCATATATACTCCTATGGTACCGGTGTCATGTCTAGTTAACGTCACTTGTGGCTAAAGTGTTGGCCACTATATATCCCTCCTATGACTCAGCAGATAACATTCAAGAGTTTTTCGACGGAGGAATACGCTAACAGCTTATATCCGCATCATCGCACCGTAAGGACACTTCATTTCGATAAAACTGACGCCTGTGCTTTAACACGAGTTCTGACGTTGCGTTAGACCGTAACTTGCTCTTTAAGTGCCAGTGTAGTTAACATGCCTGGTAAGCACACAATGTGCATAAAACTATTCCGTTTATAAAAAATATTGACGTAGAGGGGGCGGGGGCTGGAAGTGTATTGAAAAGTTTCAAAGCCACGCTGCCTTAGGAACACATGGGATAGTGCCCTGGCAACGTTTGACCAGCCATGTACGTCAGAACGCTTCCGTCGAAGCAAAAGAAAAAGAAAGCAGCTTAGGCAAGCACAGAGTGGCGACTTCGCGTAAAACAAATTCCCACAATGCATGGGATCTGCTTAGTTTATTATTTACTTTGCAAACTCATTTAGGAACGGGGTATAGTTCACAGCTTTACTTGCGTATACTCGCATAACTGATACTGAAGATCTGCACTTTCATTTTTGTAAAGGGGGATGTACTCTGACGTCGGGAAGCTTTTAACTGAAACCTTTCACGTCAGAAACAGGTACTTGACATGGAGTAATGATTCTCGCTATTCTGTGTATCCGCTTCTTTAAGGGCAAGTTCATCTTTTCAAAGCGCAGGCGCTGTAACCCGGCGCCTCCAGCGTTTTGTTTTTCTCTAACTTTTTTGTAATCAGAACTTACGCCCCAGGCACCGGTTGCGCTGTTTTAGAAGCAAAGTTTTCCTGCAGCAAGAGAAGGATTGGATGCAGATGAATGGCGCCTAATAATTCTTACTTTTCCGGTTTTTGTTTTCATTTCTTACGCCAAGGAGTGTATTGGGGCATGGTCAAAGTTGCTTGCAATGGATACCTATAACCAGATTATAGTGAATGGAATGTTTACAAATAATCATCATTCACTAATTAACATGAGCGGCTGTGCTAACATGATGAAGGTGAATACAGGAAAAGCATAAGCCTGCTATAGCACTGTCTCGGGGATGTATAGTACCAGCAAAACAAATATTTAAAAGAAATATGGAGTTCAATTCTGATTCCGGAGTAATAAGCACTATCGGTGGTTAAATGCGTCATACTACCTTGGCAAGCAACCGCTGAATTGAATGGAATTATGTGAATCGATCATCATGCTGTGTAACTTGAAGTGTGTAAATAATTTCGCGCCTGCATAGATGCTCAGTACTGCATGCCCCAAGTTCTACCTAAATGACTAGGGGCGCATCCACACATGAGTGTGACTTCAGATTCAAGTATATTGCTAAGTAGTTGCGTGATTAAGTTACATAGACAATTGTTTCTCAATTGTAACCTAATAAATAAGACAAATTTGTCGTATCGCTTTCATTATTACAGACTCTTTTGTAAGCTTCTCATGCCTTCGGTAGTGAATGAAAATTTTTCACTTGTGTTTTTTGTATGTTTTTGCATTGTTCTAATACTCTTGAAATGTAGGAGCGTTCATTATTCAAGTAGATTCAGTAACAAGTAATACTCCTGAAAGGTAAGAAGGGTGGCCTGGATGATAAATGAACGTGCTCTCGGCTTGCGTTTTTTATTCAGGGGAACTCAAAGGAAGAGTATTTAATTGCTTCGGGGGTTTTTACACGATAACCTAAAACAAAACAACTACTATGTTGAGAAAAAAGCAGCTGGCACGATGGCTTGATTGAGAAATTAAACGTGTGTGCGTTTTAACTAAAATGAAAAACTTGTTTATTTTTGATATTTGTGCACCAAGCCCACGAACGCAGTGCGTTGACAAGCAAAGTTCTCTCGTTGATTTTCTTCAGAGACACTAAGTTGGGTTTTTCACTGGTGAAAAAGTGACGTGTTTGAAATAAAAAAACGTTTCAACCTTCCATCATAGCAATCGGTAAAACTCGAAAGTAAAATATGTCTTTACAGAAGCAGTTTACAGTTTAGTGCACATTGTTATAAGAGCGCTTGCGCAGTGTCGATTGGTGTTTAATTGCTACAACACCGCTTGCCTTAGATGAATCCATGCTAACGCCTAGTAGTAGTACATCTCCATCTTGACGGCAAACATCAATATATTATTATGATTAAACAAAGCCTTCTGGCCAAATGTGAGGGTGGAACCAGAGAAAGTGATGTGACAGCCAGAAGAACATGACTTATTGGACATTGAATTAGGGCTAAGGTCACCTACTCATGGCACGTTGGAGTATAAGGCACCCTCCGCTGACCAGAGGGAGCTGTGTAGCTGGTACTAGCCAATCCCGAGTTCGCTGACGTTGGCCGTTGGGTGCACGCAGAAAACACACGCGCGCACGCATCCCCGTGTAGCCCTGCTGCAACCCGCCCACTGTTATGTCACAGGCATGATCTTCATTCGGGAGCGCTTCTTTCCATGAGAACGAGCGCAGTTCAGGCAAGCCCCCCCCCCCCCCCCCCACGCCACCTTCCACGCACAAGGCGGCACCGTGCAGTTCCGGGCAAAGCGTCGCCTCCTCCGCCTCCTCCGCTGAGCCGTTCTGGGGAAAGCTTCACCTTCTCCTCCAAGCACCGAGAACTGCTGTGGTAGAAGAGACCAAAAACATTATTTAAGGCCGTGCCGGCCCCATGTTTGAGGATTTTGCCCCAGCTGACGTTGTCGTACTGCCCGGCTCTCTACGAACCATAACCTGCTATAGTAAACATTCCTACCTGTTGCTGTTTTCGAAACCGATTGCTTCCCTATTCCGCCTCTGAGCGAAGGCTTCAGCGAAGTCCGGTAGACTGCTCACCGCTTTTGGCTACCGCTACCATCGCAGCAAACTAGCGACTTCATAACAGTGGTGGCAGTGGTGGGATGGCATCAAAACCCACACTTATAACACCACTCACGTGGGCCGAGAGGCACGGCCATCCTGTTCCATTTTGACTGACCCCAACCCATTGTGTTTTTTCTTCGCTAGGCATTGCGTTCTGGTGCTGCACTCACACTGGGAAACTCGACTGCAACGTGGACCAGACCAGAAGGATGTGCAATGCGCGTTGTGTCTTGTCTGTTGACCAGCCACAATTTTTCGTGGAATGAGCGTAAGGGGTGAACCCAGAGTTAGTACATCCAGACGAAGCAGACGCGTTGCTCTATTGCCACACTTGAATGGTCGTTTCGGAGTGCTCCAGAGCGTTCTTCTGAGAGAGAGAGGTTGAGAAAAGGAAAAAAAACACAATCTCAATCTATATCAGGATAGCACTCAAGAGCGCTCCGGAACTACCAGTCAAAGATTGCATATGCATTGCAGAACTATAGTTCGGCATGAATAAATGCTGTAAGAGACACCAATGCTCGAAATAATATCGCCACCCGGGGGTGTCTTTGGCGTTCGCTGAATTCCTTATACTTGTTGTTCGAGGTATAGCGCATCCAAGACGGGACAGAGAAGAAGACACAGAACACATACACATATGTGTTCTGTGTCTTCCTCTCTGTCCCGTCCTGGATGCGCTATACCTCGGAACAACATGAATAACCAACAAGCCCGCCGTGCAACCTTAGTGCTTATACTTCTATTAGAAACATCCAGAATGAAACGGGCGCTTAGACACGACGCGTTGCATGAAGTGATCGTGGATACCACGATCATGATGCCTTATTGCCCTTTACCGAGGACGCAGAGAGGACTGTGGTAGATATAAAGGCGTATTTTTAACGGTTTAAAGTATGTGACCATGGCGCAGTGGATAGCGTGCCCGGCATCTGTTGCAGTGGACCCAGGAGTCACGTGTTCAAGCCTCTATAATGGAACTTTTTTCTTTGTCCTCTAACTGTGCGTGTTTTTCGACGTCACTTTTGTGACGGAAATACGTCATTAAAGTCTTCATGGGCCCTTGCATAAAACACTTTCATATTAAAAATTGGGAGGTACTCTGATGTAATATGGTAGATATATCACAGCGCTGTGAATGTACTTTTAACGAATTCAGATGCAATAAAATCTTCGGTTATAACTATAGGTATAGCATACAGAGCATAAAAAAGAGCCCATCTTATGATGATGTGTTGCTTGCTTAAAGGCGGCGACATTTGTTGACTACATTTCTTGGAAATTATATATAGTTAGCTACAACAATTCATATATATCATTTGATATACCACAACGTAGCTAGTTGAACGCCAGTTAAGCCTTGCAGCGCTTACTGGAGTACGAGTAGTGTCAGGCGCTTTTGAAAATGTGCTTTGTAATGGCAAATATCATCAGCTTCAGTTATGCACTTTTTATTCATGAATACAAACATTAAATGAAGTATAGAAACATTGTAACAAGAAAACTCTTTAACTGGAACTTTACTATTCAATGTTCAAGTATGCTTTTCTATAAAAGTACTCCAGAAAATGTTTTTTTCTAATTTACTTACTGATGCACCATGCATAATAACATTAATTATTAAAGCCTATTTGCCGCGATGGCCACTTTTTTTTGCTCCACTAGCCCACAATACATACCTTCTAAGCAATTAACTTTGTTAGCAGTCTTTTCCCGGCACGCACGACAATAGATGGCGACTAAAACTTTCAACCAATTAACTCTGGAAAAAAATTAAATCACATGACTTTAAAGAACACTAGGTGCAAGGAACCGAAAAAAAAACAAGAAGTATTGAGAGATCATAAGGTATGATTATTAGATTTCCTGTGCGCCAACGAAATGAAGCTTTTTACTTTCTAGCAGCCCTTCGCAGTAGAAAAGAATAAATTGAATATCCTCATTATTTCGTTCTTTCCAGTTTGTGGGCAGCCTGAAATAGGCCCTCACTTAACTGCCTATTAATACACGGGGTATTTTCGGGCAAAGTCGAAACGTATAACCCATTTTCTTCAGAACATGAACCTACGTGAACTTTCAGTGGTTTTCACGTGGTTGACGGAGCTAAAGGTGTCATAAAAAATTGGCCCCGTATCTGCATGGTAATCTGCAAATGTCATCGAAAGATCTTGCGTGTGGAGCGAGTGAACAAAACATTTATTTGATGTTCTTTGCAAGAAAATTGGTGAATGGTTTTCTGGAGGCGCTGCGTTAGAGTGCATCGAGCGTTCAGCGGAGGCGAACGAGCCCATCAAGTCACGTCACACGTGAGACATGAGCGCCGTCTGGCAGTTTACTTGGACAACGAAGCGTGCGGCTCTGAGACGGGCGTGCGCGCCCGTCTCAGAAGTGAAAAGGTGTAGAACGCAAGGCGACGGGTATGTCGCACTGCCACCGACGGCGGAACGCAAGGTGACGGGTAGAACTAAACTTGAATATGCTTCCCCAATCTGGAGCCCGCAACATGCCTATCTTGAAGACGCCCTTGAGTCTATTCAAAACCATGCCGCTAGGTTTATCAATAATTCTTACTCCCATGACGTCAGCGTATCTTCACTAAAGGCAGAACTTCAACTGCCCCTCCTTTCCCTCCGCCGCTGTATCGCCAGTCTTTCGTTACTTCATAAGTTTTTTTTACAGCTCGATGCGCATGCAACCTTATTTTGTTCCCCCAGCGCACATCTCTCAACGAACTAATCATCCTCTTCAAGTCGCACGCCCACGTGCACGCACCGTTACCTTTTCAACATCATTTTTTACTCGCACAACAGTTGCCTGGAATGGCCTTTCAGGCGACATTCCTGCCATTACTTGTACTTCTACCTTCACAACCAGTATCACTAATCATTTTTCACTTTAGGACAAACGATTGTTTTCTGCTCAATTTTTGTGTACCCACCCCTTATGTAATGCCCCGCAAGGGGTCTTTAAGGAAATAAAATGAAATATAATGAAAGGAAATGAAATGTGCCACCACCATGTCGTCTTAGCAAAGCGTTTGGAAACACTCGCCTTTTCGTGCAAGCATTGTATGGTCAGCGCCGCGTGATAAACGCTACGGTCCTTAGAATTACTTATGTATGCCTTTTCTAGCAAAAGACGCACATACAGAATGTATACGTGTTGTTATGGTGCCTCATATATGCGCAATAATTGATTTTTTAATTGACAATCGTACAAGTATGAACGCTGAAGCTAGAGCAACATTGGTGGGCGCTGCGGATGGAGTTGGTCGTTTAAGAGCAGGGGCTGGTGCCATTTAGCGTACTCATTACTGTAAGGGTAGATGGTCAAAATTTTCGAGGCTTTCCACTATGATGTTCCTCCTAATCACATTGTAGTTTTCGGTTGTAGAACCTAAGGTATTCTTATTATTAGTATTATCGGTCCCTTCTTGCATCACTTTTCCAATTGCTTGCCATACAACTATGCCGCAACGGAAAGAACGAATCGACGCTTGTAAATGAGTCATCTCAAACTACACTAAAATGTCATCTGCAAGTATATTTTTGAAGTTGCCACTAGACCATAGTTTATCTTTTTGCGAAGCAGCGATATACCCGAAACGTACCTCTAGGGAATGTAGGTATAATCGTTGGGGTTTAATTTCTCAAAACTACGACATAATGACGCACGTAGTAGTGGAGGGCTCTGAAAAATGTTGACCATGTGGTGTTCGTTAACGTGCAGCAACATCGTCCGGTACAGAGACATGTAGCATTTTACCTCTATTGAAATGCATCTACCGTGGCCGGGATTCGATCTCGCTCGCGACCTTCGGGCCAGTAGCTCAGTGCTCATAAAGCAATATGAGCTTATAGGCAGCCTCTCACTTCGTCGACGCTGTGGTTGTTGACGATGATGGTAAAGTTTGGCGCAGTAGTGTGTCGGCCGCTAGAACCACCAACGCGTTACAAAGTTTATGAATGTGACTTCAGATGCGATGCTGCGCTTCTACCACGTGGTACTGCATTTGCAACGTAAACATTCGCACAACATTGCTTTCTGAAATTTTACACTGATGTTATCAAGTTCATTACAACCAGCCTGCCATTACCACCCAAACCCTTGTCACGTCTTTTTCTGAATTGAAGACCTGGCGTCTCTCTGTGTTGGACTTCTACGTGTAATTCTCCTGCAATATTCAGGCCCCAAAAATGATTTTAATTCTTTGCATCTATCGAGGTTTCCCGCTCACAGAAAACGAAAGAAGTCTTTCTGTTTCGTGTTTTGTGCGCTGTGTTTTATCAAGAACCATGAATAACCAATACGCCCAAACCTTCTCGCTCCTGTTTTATTCAGTTCACATTTTGGACGAAGTAGGGCCTTTCTCAAGATGAAGAAAATGTGCGCAGGCCCTAGTTTTCTTTCAACCCAATTTCCCTAGAGTGGGAGAAAGTAGGGTTGGTAAGAAAACACAAAAGTATAACAAAAACAAATGCATACTTAGCCATCTTTTCAAGTTATTCAATTCTTTACAGGTGTATGCTGTATTACAATAGTTTTAACAGCACTAATAACACGCTGAACCGAAGGCGAGAAGACGACATGTGCGCAGGGTCCGTTGCAAAAGAAATATACAGTTAGAAATTGCTGTTTCTACAGGTAAAACAATTTTAATAATTGACAGACAAACGCAGCTTGGTACAGGGTGCCCCAGCTATCTTTAGCCAGAGTTCAAAAATATGCAGACAAATTTTGTGACAATGCGACCAGACGCATGTTTCTTACTACCATCCAGAGTAAGTCAAACCGTTTTTGTTCTATATTTATATGTCTAAATAGGCGCAATTAACTAACTATTGAAGACGCAGACTTAGTTAGACTATATATGGGAAAAACTGTACATTAGTTCACAAAACGTCTGATTAGACAGTTTCTAACTTTATATCTGGTAATTATTAGTGTTTTTACAGTTATCACATATGCCAGGGAAATAAAAAATGGCACATGAATGCAAAAAAAAGTTCCAGAGGCTGGGTGAGCTTATGAATAAAATTATGAACTCCGACTTATCGCAACAAAATTGAACAAAAGCTACACAGACGTATTGCCACGATGCTGGTGGTATCCTGAGTATGCACTGGCACCACTTGAGCGAAGGTCACCAAGACTACTGCTAGTCTAGCAGTGGTCTCGGTGAGCAGCACTAGACTGAGTGACCTCCGCTTATTTTGGGCCTGTGCATACTGAGGATGCCACTCAATTGGGTTGCGAAACGTCTGTGTTATTTTTGTTATATTTTGTTGTGTTAAGTCAGAGTACACACTTTAAGTACCTCATGACATGCCCGCTAGCGCCTCATATAGCAGCACTGCGAAGTGTTCTGTGTGAACAATACCACGGTATTTGGCAGGGCGTGCTACCTCGTAAAGAACGCAACGATGGTAGTGGTTTCGCACTGACACACTCTTTGCTAGCGGCAACACAAGCGACTACCGTTGCGTCTGCGTATAACAACCATGAAGCGTCGCGAGAGAAACGGAACGATTTGTATGTGAAATGGTTGGGAGAACTGCCACCATTGTGCGCGCAAGCGGCCATGTCACATGGTATATTGTTAGTATTTTGCGGGCATCTGATTAAGGAGAAAAACACTAACAAATAACAAATACGAAGTTAGAAACTGTGTGATCAGACGTTATGCGAGCCAATGTGCACATCTCCCTCCTATAACTTCTGGATAGTTTCGTTGCTTCGAAAGTAAGGTAATAAAATATGCCTATTAGGCAATCAAGAAGAACGCAAGAAATAGTAGGGTGGGCTCCAGGCAGTAGTAAGCAACGATGCAATAGTAAGCAATAGGCAAGATATTCATTTGGCCGCATCGTCATAGGGTGCGTCAGGATAATTTGAATCGTGGCCCAAGATAGCTGGGACACCCTGTATATATCATACAAGGAGTTTTTTGTCCCAACACTATGATATGATTATGGTAGACGCCGTATAGTGGAGGGTTCCGGAAATTTCAGCCATATGGCCTTCTTTAACATGCTCTGGTATTGCACCACAGTACACAGACCTTCAGCATTTGATTTCGCTGCCATTGAAATGAAAACTTCTCAGCCAGAATAGAATTCGTGGCGTTCGAGTCAGCTGCTGAGCACCAAAATCACAACTCAATTGTGGCAAACATTTTGGTGGTGTACTACTGTGTAATATATACAGGAACGTACAAATTAAATGACCAATTTCCAACAAAGAACCACGCGTCTAAACATGCTTTCTAAAAATAATAGCAAATGTTTCGAATTGAACGGTGGTTTGGGGAGGCCAAGCATCACCTCTTTGAGAATCCGCTGCGTGGTATAATGTTAGAAAGTGCGCCCGCTAAGCACTTATCAAGCAGTAGTGACAAAAGCGAGTTTTTCTTGGATTCCTTCTTTTCTTTGGCAATCATCTCTGCTTTTCTTTTCCTCGCCCCCGCTAGCTAATCCAGTAATATCCTTCTTCACGACGAGAAAACCTCTTTGTCTGCTGATTGGATCAATTTGTCGAGACATTTCAATCGCATTTCCTCATTCGGACCGTCTTCGAAGCTTTGAAAGGATCTTGAAAAGTAAAATGGGAGGAAGAGTCAGGAGAGGGTAAGCGTGGGCTGAAATGTCGACCACTGCGAGCCATGCCTTCATCTTCCGCACTTTCCGTTGTGTCTTCGGAAATGCTGTAGGCCCATGTGCTCAGATATGGGTGCACGTTAAAGAACCCCAGATGGTCAAAATTTCTGGAGCCTTCCACTACGGCGTCTCTCATAATCATAAGGTGGTTTTGGGACGTTAAACCCCCACATATCAATCAATCAATCAATCAATAAATCAGTCAATCCATTGTGTCATCAGTACGTGGATGATCGTGTGAGGAATCTAAGGGGCGCAAAAAAATATTTGAGCATTTATGCCTTCCTTTCTGTCAGCTGCCCGAGTAGCCTGCATCGCCTATCAGACAAACCACGCGAAAACTTGATTATTGAGATACAGAACGAAAAACAATACAAGCATCGTGTTCCCATTTTGTTTTGTTTTTCATTCATGCCGAGTAATACGATAAAAATTTTGACTATGCACAAATAGCACTTGGTTGTCCTTAGAAAGTGAGCTTTGAACAAGATTCCGAAATTATGGTACTTAGTCTTGAATTGTACTCGACAAAACACTTTTTTTTTGCACATCCAGGTTATGAGGGCAGAAACCTACCCACAGCTTCTTTCGCATGGCTGCAATAACTACTTCCGCACTTACAAGCTCCTGTGTGTATTCTTTGCATTATTTTTTTCTAAAAGTATCAACTTGTAGTGAATTCTTACTGAGAGGCATGGTGTCGATGATGCCCTTTTGTGATGGTAGAGTCAGGCGGCAAAAGTGCTGCCAAAACAGCATTGTATATTTCCAATCAATACTAATACAATGCTTCAAGTCACTTAGATTAGCGACGATTGATTAACAGCGTGTAACGTTGTTGATTGTGGTAATATTTTAATATATCGTAACCACTTGATGATAGCAGCTGATACCTGAAGCACATGCCCGTGTTTTTACCAGATCTTTAGCGAAGAGTGAGTGGCCTCCTTGGGTGGTGTTTACAAGTGCATGCCTCATCAATAAGTTAGCAGTAGTCGAATGGTTTTGCACCACAGAACATAACATAATAAATACATTGAAAAACAAACTAAAAGACAAACTAAAACAAACTAAAACAAACTTAAAGCAATCTGGCTACTTTGTTTTTTTAGCTGTCTTGCAATCTCAATTTTCACAAAGCTAAATGATTACTGTTCGAAATGTGCAATCACTCTTTCACAGTAAGTTTTACAGTAATAATGTGGTTATAAATATCTCCCTTGACTTGGATACTCAAGAAGAGATAGCGGGAGCATTGGAAATCTTATTCGTGATGCAAAGCACCTGGAGTTTGCTCTTTTAACTGTGAAGCTGTAAAAATTTTTTGTTGCGCCGGGTTAGCCAATTTGTGCGAACAGAAACGAAGCGGCACTCACTCCCTTCATCTCCTGCTTCCCTCCCACAACATGGGCACTGATTTGTACGAACGTGGAATGTAGTAGCTATAATGGTCATGTAGGTCACGAGACAAAAAAATCACTAAACATCCCATGACAAATAGTGACGTTACAAAAGATTACGCAGCATAACGTGACTTGATAACAGTCACGTAACATCGCATAACTAGCGACGTGACTGAAATGAACTAAAACACCTGTAGCTGCTACTGACGTGATCAAAAATTGCGTAAAATCTAGTCACGTGACTAAAACCACGTGCCAACACATAACAACTAGACACGGGATACGTTTCTGCCATAGACGTCGTAGTAACTACAAACGTGACTGTATATTTCATAAGGGGTAATTATAAAACAAAGGTCACTTTACATCACGCACCATCTTGTCACATGACTGAAATCACGTAACATCACGTGCCATCTAGTCACATGACTGAAACACGTAACATCACGTAAGAACTAGGGAAGTCGCATAAATCACCTCACAACTGGTATGTCCCCTGTTCCCACCAAGAACCATGTAACAACTAGTGGCATGACAAAAATTGCATCATGTAGCAGCTTATGATTAGACACGTCTATCTAAAACCACGTGACACGTGCGCAGAATGCGGAGCCAGCCGAAACAGCTGAACGGTATGCAAACGTTGCTTTACCCAGTACTATACTTGCAACAACTTAGCATATATAACCAAATAATGGCATCACCAGCAAAAACTTACAAAAACTTTGTGAGATCGAGCACTATAGCTCTGCTGTGAATTCAAACCTTGCGCAACTAGTGCACGTGACGAGTTCTTGCCAAGAACAATGTAACAGCTAGTCACGTGACACGTGACGCATGCGGTGACGCATGCGTACTATGTACATCAGGTGACGGTGTCTCATATGGTACACCGGGTGACGCTTGCGTACTATGGGAAACCAACCGAAACTGAAAAAGGGTAGCCAAACTAGCCATACTTAGTGCTGATAGCAAGAACTAAGGCGGCTGGAGCTCACTTTTTTTTATCGAGACACTTCTTGCTATATAGAACGGATAACATAAAACATCATGTTGCACAACCTGTTTTTGAGTAAATAAATAGGATGTGTGGCTATGGGCTTATGTTTTTTCTGTAGATATAAACCGAAGTGTGTAGTATTTTAGAAGAATTTCAGCAGCTATTGATGCCGTGCGATGGTCGCCAGGAATGTTCTTTGGTATTACCGCCACAAGAAACAAGAAAATCAACCACATGTTCACGAACACTGAATATACCATGGTGATAGCCATTTTAACAGCGAAGCTTGCATTGCTGACCATAGACTTCCCATAGTCGCCAGAATGCTATCATCGTCATCGTGAACTGGTATGTGCCACAGAAATTTCTTAAGGTACCACCATTAACCACCGGTGCACTAAAAATGAAGACAGCAACATTTACATTAAGAAATTAGTGCGAAGCCATGGCGTCAAGAAGCGAGAGAGAGAGCAAAAACGAGTAAGAGCGCCACCAACTCTGCTGCTCTCTCAGCCTTAGCACTGGTACAGCGTGGAGATGCCCCACCTTTCTTTCTTTGCATCTTAAAACCCTGCCTCACTCTCCTGCAGCCCCAAGAAATTTGTGAAATCTTTTGTAGTATCTGTATTGCGTGTTTGCTGTTTCTGCGAGAATCAAGTTTGAATTATATAGTATTTCACGTAAGTTGAAGCACATGTTTGGCGTTGCCTTTTACGCATGTGCGAGATCATCTTGTGGGCGATGCTTTATCTTTCTACTCCACGAGAAGCAATGTGCAATTTTAGGCCTACTGCGAAGCAAAAAACTTATTTTTATTAAAACCATTGACGTCTCTTTTTTACTACCAATCTCATGTTGTTTTACAGTGTTTTCAGATGTTTGAGCGCATACCATCACCATCATTATTAGAAATGTTTTCAGTGCCACCATTATTTCTTTTTGCAAACGTTTCAGTAACTAAACGTCAAGAATTCGTTTTCTCACTTTCATGTGCAATAGGATCGGAAATAGTGAGAGAGAACAAACTATCAATGTCAAAACTATGCGCTGTCAAATAATCTTACCTCGACACGCCATTCTGTGATTGGGTAGAAAAGTCGCAACCCCAAGCGTACAAAGTACCAGTAAAGAGAAAAACCAATAAGCTATGTAGGGCGCCCAAGTGTAAAAAAGCATAGGGAAGTGCCATTATTGCTCGAAGCACGGTAAGACAAACACGCGGCCCCACACGAGAATAAAAAAAAACAAAAACGTATATTGATCGCTTTGCTTTGATTTGCACCAATAATTATCGCTTTTTCTGGAGAATCAGGTGATTTATTGTGCGCCTTAACTTGCATTTCTCTGGTACCTTCTTGTTCAAATGTCGGGTGTATAGTTTGTTACATGCGTAATACAACGATCTCATATGAACTGTTGCATCAGTTCAAGTGCTGATTGCGCTTATTACGTGTTATTTCAGAGTGTGCGGTGGTAGTGAAGCCAACATACAACTTGACAGAAGTTCAAAAAAATGTTCACAACAAACTTCATAAAATGTTTCTGTTGCGTTTTCGCCAGACCACTAAACATGCAAAATTTATACATGCATTCCCATTGCATCTCTCCACCACAAGCAGCCCGACAAAGGCTAATAGGTTGCTCAAAAAATTGAATAACTACTGCGCATTAGTGGTACCGTGACGTTTAGGGGTCCATTCTTAAGACACACAACGTGATCAGATCTATCGACTTGCGGCAGACAAGAAAGTTAGTGAGTCGCATTAGTTACAGAAATTGCAACTATCACACTCCATGATCTTGTTTGTTTGCAGTCGTAACACTCTCACTGTTTCCCGAGTATGCGGTACTGCCATGAAACCTTTTGAGTATTTAATAAATACGTGCTATATTGTCAAAAATGCGAATTTTAAATTGTCAGCGAACCAACGCACCTCAATTGCAGCTACGAACGACAGACCTCAAGCAGGACGCACTAGCGAGATTTGAAACTTACGGATCCGGCCTTGCAAGCAATATGTAAACCTTTTACGGACGCTTCATGTAGAAAAATGGACACTAACTACCAAATGACAAAACGTGCACGGCAGTGAAGAAGGCCTTTCCAATACGTCACCTCTGCTTTAGTTTTCCGCCTCGCTTGCTGACTCACATTGGAGCACCAATATAGAGGTTTGTGGCCAACGTAAAGGGGCCTCTCTGTCCCTGGCCGTTCAGCTTCTCTCACCACAGCCATTCTCCCTGCCAAATCCATCACATTAGAAATGCCGTGGTCCAGTCAGGCGAGCCCAACCTTCGGGAATTGAAATGTCTGTTTCGCTTGAGCCTTAAACAGAGAACGCTGATATCTGTCCAGCCGTTCGCCGAGATTTGCGGTAGTACGCGCAGCAAGTCACAAACGGATTCCAAAAGAATAGATCAAGAAGAACAGGTTAGAGTCGGCTTAGGAAGCGCGGATAAATAAAAGGCCGAAACAATTTTCGTCCTCTTCGTCGTGCCGAGGTCGTGGCGAGCCAGGAAATGTTTCAGGCCTTGTGGTTTCCCTCTGCGAGGCACCGCCAACGTCTACACCAATAAATTCCTGAGCCGGAACGAAACTAACAAAAAAAAAGCTTGCCCGATATACTATGGTCGGCCAATATGGCAACAGGGTTAGATGGCAGGGGTGCCCTTAAATGGGAAAAATATTTCAACCTCTCTTTGTTTCCGTCACTGAGGCCGCTTTTTTGTCCTTCGTAGCGCAGACCAGAGTTTCGGAAGCAGAAGAGCGTGGCTTCGGGATGCCGTAAGCGAACAACAAACAGCGAAAGACGATTGGCAGTTTCATAGGGTGCCTTTGTGTATGTGTGGTGGGTTTCCGGTGCGTGAAAGCACGGCGCAGTGACAAACGAAAAAAAAGCAAACCCGAGCCATCCTTTTTCATTCTTACGCTAAAATATTTTGTGGGCGAAGTTACCTCTAGAGTAGAGTAATGCAAGAAAGAGAACAACAGAAACAGTAAGCGCATGTTTGTGCCGGTGCGTGTTTCCGGTACAGTGTGAGTACAAACGACACAGTCTGAGCCAGATGTGCTCGCGGCGCCTTCGTACACTGTCCAGACGCTGCGTGACGCAGCACACGTGCTGTGTCCTGTTTCTTCTCTGCGAACAAGAAATACAACACATTCTGAAGTTTCCCCTCCGGCCGCGGTGGAAGCTTGTCCCCGGATGGCCAGATGCCCGAGTCTGCACAGGAGGCGACGCTCTTTTCATTTTATGACGAGTCCAAGAGTGAGATTTCTTTTGATTTTTCACTGTTGGCCTATTTTGCTGTGTGCTTCGATGTCTGGGCTATCCTGCTTTACCCCCGTCACATTCCCGTCTCTCTTTCTCCACTTTGTTTTTATTGCGAAAAACAGCGTAACTTCTCTGTTCATAAAGAAGTCCATTTTGAGTTTGAAGCAGCCGTTTTCATTACGAGCGCTTGCCTGCAGCAGAAGCTTGACAAATTTGATATTTGGCTCAGTCGACTAGAAGCAACTTGAAATTTACTTCACCAATGATGTGTATGAAAACATAAAAACAGAAGCCTTGTTCGCAATAAACCTTCCACTGTTTCACCTGGTATCAATCGAATAGCCATTTATTGCAGGGGCGAATGTAACCTGCTTGCGAGTAAAAGCAGGCTCCCTGGTAGTACGCTATGTTGCCGCAACATTGAAGCAAATCTCTTAAAGTCAGGCAAATGTCTGGGGCAACTAGGGCTGTGTCACACGCTGTCTCTCGTTGTGGAAGTTGCCGATGGCAAACACTTGGAGGAGCTTGGCTTCTTCCTTTTCTTTACTATTTTAATTAACAGCGAAGCTGCTGAACCCGAGCTCTGCATGATACGTGACGCATGTGCAAAAATTATAATAAATATGAATCGGTTTATGATGATGATGATGATGACATATATGATATATATGGCTAATGCCCACTCTAGGGGGTTGAGCAAGAAACGAAAATTTAATCAGAGGTGATCACATAAGAATTGCATAAGTTGTAAATTACAAAATGGTTAGAAGAAATAAATGTTAGCAATTAAGAGATTTGTAATCAAAACGGACCTGATTCGAAAAAAAATTTTTACAGTAGAATAGAGATCTAAGTTACAACTTCCTAATGAGTGGGTTTTCAAGGAGAGTTTAGAACTAATGCAATTAAATCTAATTCAACAAAAAGCCATTTTAAGAATGCTTTTTTTTCTCAGTATGCTGAAGCGGCTACATGCTAGAAAATAATGCTCGATTGTTTAAACCTTGTTACAAAACAAGCAGTGAAAGGAAGGAGCCCTACCAGCTCTAATGATTTAATAACTAATTTTGAAACTAGACTGCGTAATTTTGTAAACATATCTTGTTTTTTGCATGTAGAACAGAAATCTCCACGCCAAGGAAACAAGAGGTGTCGTAATTCGTTTAGATGGGTGATTAATATTTTACCAGAGTCTTGGATTATGGCATGTCTTCAAAATCTGCCACATATTATGAGTGCTGATGTAGAAATAATTGGGACAATTGTACTACTGAGCGCGGCTTTCTCCAGTGCAATTCAGTGTCCACTTTCTCCAGTGTCGGCCATTTCAATAATTTTTATGCCCTTGAGCCTTGGTACCCAGAATAATCTCATTAAAGTTATGTGAGTGGAAACCGGAAAATGGAAAGTATGTGATAACTGCGAATCGTCATTCGAAGCGAGCGCTGAGCAAAAAGATAAATAACCTGTAACCATGTCCCCTCATGAAGTTAGAGAATTGAGGTTTTTTAATGCCCAATGACCGCCAGAAATTACGCCGAAAATACTGACACGAAATTGGGAAGTCTTAATGAGAATGACCACTTGAAGGTCTCGGAGAAAATACCAATGCCAGATTTTTTTTTTAGCTGTAAAGCAGATGCTAAGCAGATGATAATAATTATATTATATTTGTCCTCTGTAAATGTCATTGCAAAATATCGTTTTGTAACTGAGAAGGCAAATGTTGTGCATGATTTACATATATATCATAAAAAGTATTTAAATTAAGGTGCTGTCTTGCATTGCTAATGGAAGGATTGACGCTCATTTTTTACATTTAACGGACCAACTAGTGCTTGTACGTAGCCCACCTGTAGTGTCTGTTACCGCAGCCAATAACAGTGAAAAAATAACTCTGGCTAATACGTAAAATAATTTTTAGATGCGAAGCATCCTAAAGCGGGGTTCAATTAGGTGTGTGGCATGACCACCCTTACAGCGAATGCGCGTTATTTCCACCTGTCTCTCCTCTCGTACGCTACCTCCTCTCTCGCAACGTTGACGCAGGCAGTCTCTGTAGCCCACGCTAGCTCCCACCGCTCTCTCCTCTATAGGCATCCCTCCCCGCAGCGTTTAAACACCCCATGCGCATGCAAGTTTCCTCTCCTTTTCTACGCTCTCAACTCTCAGCAATAGCTGCGCAATAGAATGCAAAGCTGGGCTGGTTAGTTTAGCTACATAATAAAGTAGCACACACACAAAATAACGAAAACATGCGATCAAAAAGTACACAGGGCAGTTGCTAAACGAGCTACTCGAGATGAAAAAGTGTATAGGACGGCAACTGGATAACAACAGTTCTTAGTTCAGCGCTTGTCCTAGGTACTTGTCCATCTCATGTCTTCGTCTTTTTGTGCTACTTTGCTATGCAATAACTCTGACGGGCAAGAAAAAGAGTACAGAGAGAGAGAGAGAGAGAGAGACAGAAAAATAATAGAAAAGAAGCACAAAGGTTGTTAGCAAAAGAAAAAAAAACTCCTTGGACAGGTGGAATTCGAACCAGCGTACCAACGATCTGTAGGCAAATGTTTTAATCACTCGCCTGTCCATGTATGTAGGAGAGTGTAGCATAGTGTCGTGTAGTATAGAGTATAGCAAGCCAGTGGGAAAGAGAAGTGACGCTGGGGAGAAAGCATGTGAGTGTGAGAGAGAGAAAAGGTGAAAAAGGAAGTAAAGCAAAGCACAGAAACAAAATGAGAAATAAAAATAAAGGCTGAAAGACAGAATCAAGGAATGACGAAAGAGTGAAGCTAGGTAAAGCTTTACAGTGAGAAAGTGAGAAAGAAGACAAAAATTGTTATAAAGCGTAATAAAGCGAAAGAAAAAAATACGTAGAATTTACCACACCAACAATGAAAAAAAACGGCCAGAAGAGAAAAAAAGACGAGATAACTGAAGAGAAACAAAGAAAGCCGTCCTGCTTTGCCTTTTGTCCATGCTAGGCTACACTAGTGCGAAGCAGCCGTATTTTAAAAAATTAAGTTGGCCTTGCTACTCCACAAAATGGGACGGTCAAACAATACATACATATGCCGGGACCTACTGGACAAAACCAGTTACCATGTGATAGTTTGCGCTATTCTTGTCCACGCAGTGTTTCTTATGTTCATCCGATTGTACGCGCATTTACTACCGCCATACAAACGACGCTGCTCATTCAAAAAGAAATTCTTCTAAAAAAACTTGCAGCCGGCCATAAATGCCATGCAGATGTTCTCTTCATATATTCAACAAAATCAGCTAGAGCGCTAATTGTGCAGTAAGGTTAACGTCCTTTCACGTAGCGCCGGTTGTCGACAACATTCACGGTTCTCAGGGAGGTAACTTTTTTCGAAACCACTCTATTGATACCAGAGAAAACGCTACCTGTTGAGTGCACAGACATTCTCGCCATTTTTTTCTCTTGCTCATTTTGCTTTACGACTTTTACTGCAGCCTTCATTTTAGGTTTTGTGTACTCTGTATAGTTGTTGTCTTTCACGTTATAAACCAATACTAACGATACTCGGCTGCTAACCCCGAGCTCGTATAGGTTCAGTACCGGCCATGATGGTCACACTTATGTGGAGGCGAAATTGTTAAGGCGCGTGCACTGCGCTATCTTAGTGCACCCTAAAGAACACCAGACGGTCGAAATTTCCGGAGCCCTACGCTGTGAGGAGCACGTCATAACCTTATCGGTGTTTTGGGAGAAGGAACCCCATATTTTATTATCAGTGGTTGTGAATACGTAGACTTAGAGTGTATAAATAGGGCCTCAGCCTGTTTTTTTTATGCTGCTATCGGCAGAAGTATTGTTGTGCAGGCAGGCGCATTCCACTCTTCCGTAGCGTTATTTGTGGGGTTCACAAGTGAGATCTGCAGTATCTGTTTGGTCAAACACTATTCTTATCAACAGTACACTGCTGAAGAAAGCTTGAAATACGGCGAGGTGGTGCATAGCTTTTGCGAATCTAAGGGCGCAAAAAGAGACATTCACTAGAACGAGAGACACAGGATGGATAGTATATTTGAATCTTCAACTACTCCAGAGCATAGCCCGAAAGAAGAAACGACCAAGCCGGCTAACACAAAACGACACATTGCTCTGTTTTTTTTGTGTTTGCGGGCTCAGTCCCTTATTTTTTTGTTGCTACGCACTGAACCAGTCCAAGTACGACAAACCATCCCACTCACTATTTAATGTTTCGGTCTGTTTGAAATGTGTCTCACTGATAAGCTACTGGAGATTTGAATAGATGCACTGGGAATGCTAAATAAAGGACATCAACCTGAAGAGCAAGCTCCCGCTGACGCAAACATCAACAATAGGCTGAAACTTTTTTATACATGCTACACACCCTTTATTAGCTTCATTACAATTTTGCAAAACCATTGGAGCTTCGTGAATGCGACATATTCCCTATTAGGAGCCAAGCTTTTGGCCGTTGTCTACATAACCACTCCTCTCTAGAACTTGTGCGGTGATTTGAAGATATAGCAAATAAATGCTCCAAAAAGCAAAAAAAAATGCGTGCAACCATCTTCTCGCTTTTCTACCATCAAGTCAGTTGGATGACTGCAGTTAAAACTCATTAGGGATAGGCCATGCGTAATGCTTTGTAATGCTTCCCGACAACTGAGTAATTTTCGAATTGTCGATGACTGTATAGAAACACGTAGTAGTTTATGTTCTGATAATCAACCAATAAGTATCATCTGACGTATTTTAGGGAATTATGACCCGAGCGAGCTATAAGCAAAATGCCCCAAGTTGTTCTTACTCAAACCAATCTTTTGTTTTCACACTTCTTCCTTGGCTTCAGCTGCGAAGTTTCTGTTCGAATAAGTTTCCAAATAATGGAGTGTAAAACACTCTTTCCTAAGACAAGAGGACAGCTCTTTCACGCTTCGTGACCCTATTATATGCGGTAGAATGACCTTGTAAGTGATCGCATAATGCTTCGATGAGCTATACCGAGCACGGGAGATTAAATTTTGCGGGCCGTCACACAGATTTCCGGCTGCCTCGTTTATTCAAAAAGCTTTTTATCCTTTTTTTTCTTAGAATGGCTAGGTAATATTCTATGGTTTTCAAAAAACATTTACTCTCACCGCTTGCACATATGAAAAGATTTAGAGCTCACGTTTATTTGCCAAGTTTCCTAGATGGACACACGACTTCAAATGGTGGAGACTTGTGGCTTTCGCACACTGCTAATGATTGCGCGAGAAACTTTCACAAGAGAAAGAAAGCACGAAAAATTAACGCAGCTCTCGTGTGAATTTGAAGGAGTGAACTATAGTCTGCCGAGGCAAAGCAATTTATTCGGCTGCCATCTGGATTGCTCACACCACTACACTACCAATAATTATGGTTACATTAGCAGCAAGAAAACAGGCGGGAAGCTCTTTAGTTTCTTTTGTGAAAGCCTAATTTTTTAAGTGGGGTACCAATGAACTTATGAGCATGGGCTGTGGTCGTGTGAACACGTGGTGTCTTTCAACAATGTAACGACCAATGAGTATGCCTTGATGGGTCGTCGGGAAAGAGAAAAATAACGGTGGTGCAATCCACTTTACTGATTCCATTCTCGGCAAACTCTGTCTTGCTAATATTTAAATTTGTTTTTGCATTGTTGAAATGGTCTTTGAAGTCAAGTTTGCTTTCGTTGAATCGTCAAGCGCTCGTATAGGAAAATAGCTTCGGTACTCTTACGCAATACGCACGTTCTCTAACGGCGAGCTTGGGCGGCCAGGAATCACCGTGAACGGTTGGGCAGCCATCGAGGATCGATAAGCCCCACTTTGGGAATTGCGTGCGGAATACAGCAGTCTAGGCAGGTACCTCATGCGTTCCGCCAGCGTCGTACGTATACACACAAGCAGTCCTTTTTCTCGCTTTTTATGCACTCGTATAGGTCAGTGAACACAAGGCCTCGCGAGATCACGCGGTTCTTCTGTCGTCATCGTGAACATACTCCGGGGAGTTTTCGTCAAGGTGGTTGCCTTTTCTCTCCCTAGTGTAGGGTAATAATATAGTTGTTGTGTGGTAACATCTCAAACCAGCGATATGATTATGAAAGATGCCGTAGTGGAAGGTTCCGGCAATTTCGACAACCTTGGGTTCTTTGATGTGCCCCTGAATCTAAGTACGCGCTTCTCAAGCACTTTTGCTTCCATCAAATGTGTGAGCGCCGCTGTCAGGATTCAATCCTGTTATCTGCGAATAAACAGTCTCGCACCACAACGACTAGACTACCACGGCGTGCTGCGTAGCCAACCAAGCCACGCTCGGTCAACCTCCCTGTCTCTCTGCTTCAATTCTCTCTTCCTCTTTGATGACTTCCTGTTATACGGCTGATTTCACTAGCTTTCTGTGCCTGCGTCACCCAACTGTGTTTTCTTCGAAAATGATAATTCTATTTATCTCACGGCTGTACGAAAGAAACAGAAAAATACCAGAACACGAAAGTCTTGGAATGTATGTGAGCGAAAGAGGATCAACATGGAGGTGCGTTTTCTTGCCCTAAAAAGCTCAGAAGCAATGCTTCCAGTCGCAGTCATGTATGGCGTAACGTGAACGTGTATCACCATCGATACTTTCCGTATCAGTTGCGGTATCGCGGCAAAATAGTGAGTTAACCCCAAAGCCGCATGCTGTAAGGCACTTGTTGCCCATTGACACGGACGAACCAATGACACCCTACTTCTATGGTGGTATAGTGAGTACAGCGGTCGGCTGCTGGTCTGTAGATAGCTGTATACCGAATCCCGGCTGCGCGCTGCGGCCGCATTTCCGATACAGGTGAAAATAGCTTTAGTCCCACGTGCATAAATTTAGATAGCAATTTGCCTCCGCGGAAATTCGACGGCCGCGTGATATATATCAATAGCGCCACCTTCGGGTCAGCAGCCGAGCCCCATAAGAGCTATGTCACCGCAGAGGACTGAACACAGAAATTAAGGTTGTGTCAAGGTGACAAGCTCTCGCTAAATTTTTCTTGGGATGCGGGGATCAGCATTTGGGATACACAGTCAAACCCCACCAGAACAAATGTCAGGTAAATGACCTATTGAGTTAGAATTTTTTAAAATATTCCCGGTGGGTGTCATTGGACTCAATGCTAACGCACTTCAGTTAAATGACATTACTGCGGTGTGAATTTAAGTGCTGCAAACATATTTGTGCCACCATCTAATACTTCTCATGCTATATGGATCATAAATTCTAAAATATATGTCACATGTAACTTTAGAGTTCAGACAGGCGCCACTCTGCCTACATAATAGATTGCACATATAGCGCCTTTACCCAGTCATAAGAGGAGTTGGAGGAGGATGTAGAGTAACCATTGTAGACACAGCACCAAGAATTGTAGCTGAAGAAGCACTGTAGTGCTTTAAAAAAAAAACTAAGTACACAGCACTGTCGCCAGTGGAGTGCTGTGCCGGAGAAGGTTTAGGAGAATTAGTAAGATAGAATCACACTTTTCTGGAGCAGCGTATATATACGTGGCTGTCGATGCTGTTCTTAACCGTGGCTACCACCTCACGTTAGCTACATGCTTTCGTTTATGCTTGTATTATAGCACAAGGGCCCAGCACGCAGTAAGACCATGTTTGTTATCGCTGCGGTGGCGGTCTTGACATATATCTGCAGAAAGCGGCAGCTAGAGCGGCCGGCTGCGCATTCAGAGAAGTGTTATTTTATCATTACACAGTGAGTTAATCGCTGTAATCATGAGTACAAAAGCACAGCAAAAGATTACTTCGGTCTTCAAAATATCCAAAATGCGTAGAAATTTGCATTCAAATAGGCAGTATTGTTAAAGCGTCTCGATTTACTTTCAACAACTATTTTTTTCTTCACCTTTGATAGCAAGGTGTCACATAGCCAATTCGTTTCAGTGAACCTTCACTTTAACGTGATTTTCCTGGATCTCTTGAATTTAGTTCAATTGAAGTTTCACCAAATTGCTTTTCAAAAAGTGAATGCCTCCAACACCCCCCCCCCCCATACCATGGTAATTGCAAGTCCTCCCTAGAGATGATGACTAAGAAAATTCGGCAGATCTCACTCACCTGGTAATCGTCGTTATGCGAAGCATGCGGAGTGAAGGTGACCGTGTTGAAATTTTTTTTATTGAGCGACAAGCCATGAAATGACGGTAAATATATGCACAAATGTTGCACGCACAGACATATGTTGAAGTCTGTGCCAAGCATTTGCATCAACCTCTCCTTATATAAATTGACTAAAAAATGAATACTTACTGAAACGAAGGTACACATTGTCGAAAAAATACATTTTGACCGGTCAAGTTGTCGAAATTTACGGGAAAAAATCAATCACAAATCTCACAAATTCGACGTTTTTGTCCATATTGAGATGCGATGGTCACCGTGCGCTGGTCCAGTTAAAAATAACATTTAGACCTAACTCGAAAGCAAATGAACAGTTCTTTTTATGTGGCAAGTTTTATCGTTGCATTTTTTTGTTTTAAGGGAGAAAATAATTTTGAAGTTTCACATTGACGACTATCTTTCCATTTGGTCATACCACCGCTTTTGCCTTGAAGTTCCCTATTGCCGTCAATGGGAAATTTTTAAAAAATTATTTTCTTTTTTTAAACTAAAGAATATAATGATAAAATTTGCCTCATAAATAGAACTGTTCATTTGCTTTCGAGATAAGTGTAAAGGTTGTTTTTGTCTAGACCGCTACATGGCACCAATCACGGCTCACTATGGACAAAAATGTAAATTTTGTGAAGTTTGTGGTTTTGTCCCGTAAATTCTGCCAACTTGAGCGGTTTAAAAATATTTTTTTGTCAAAGTATATTTTTTAAAAGTAACTATTCATTGTTCAGATATACGAAGTGCAGTATTGCAACAGAAAAAAATGCAAAGATAACACAGTTTGGCTGAATTCATGTAGGCGCATGAGGCAGAAAAATTGCATTAATATTAATGAGATTAGAACACCTTACACAATAACCTTTACTTAAAATGCACACAAAGTTTTGTAAAAAAAAAGGATGGTACCTTTAATATAAATGTTTTTCCAATCAACACCCAGATCACATTCAAGGAAGTCCAGAAAGCGCTGACGTGACCAAAATTTTTTTGTTCAAAATATTCTAGCAATTTACTCTCCTCAAAGCTGTAAATCAGCACGACTTTTTTCTAATAATTTTGAGCTGGTCAGCGGAATGGCTCGGAAGTTTGGCATGGAATGACCCGTTAACCAGACGTAGGAGTACATATGTAATGTTCATAAAATTGGATATGTAGCACTGCAACCACTATTGACGCTTCACGAAGATTAGCGTCTATTTGAAATGTAGTTCCGAGACCTGGCGTAGCTCTGCGGCAGAATGCCTCATTGGCACGCAGAGTGCTTGAGTTCAATTTTAACTGGGACCCTGACATTCATTCCTTGCATTCGTCGAGTCGACGCAACTGATGTCGGGTATTTCCTAACGCTCACTTGTTAAAATTGCCCATGCGTGTTCTCCTCGTTCCTGGGTAGATACTAAGTGTCAAACCCTTGTGTCACATAGCCGCATACCAGCGGCACATACCCGACCGTGGGTATGTGCCACTGTTTGGCAGGAAGTGTTTGACGACGTACGTGATGAGATTGTGACACTATTCATGTCTTGACCAGCGCGTCATATTCGTCAAACCATCTTAGCCTCTCATGCTAATTTCGGTTCATGCCAAGTTAAGGGGGTGACCACGAGAGCACCCAAGCGTAATCGGATAGATAGATAGATAGATAGATAGATAGATAGATAGATAGATAGATAGATAGATAGATAGATAGATAGATAGATAGATAGATAGATAGATAGATAGATAGATAGATAGATAGATAGATAGATAGATAGATAGATAGATAGATAGATAGATAGATAGATAGATAGATAGATAGATAGATAGATAGATAGATAGATACGCTCAAAGTCGCCGAAGTTCGCTAAGAAACGCTTCGCATTTAGAACATATAAAGCTGAGGTTCGTCCACTGCAGCTCTGTATGTTCAGCGCTGATGCATATATACAGCGACACATAATTTCCTTGTGTGACACAGAAACGCTATTCATGCATGAAAATTTCATGACATTTTTATTATGACGAAACGTGGCACTGAGGCTGCATGGATGGTGGCTTCGTGAAACAGGACTTCATTGCATATTATTGTGAACAATGAAGAACACGGTCAAGCGTCGGTTTGCTTTTTTTCTTCACCAAGACTTTACGCGAATGCATTAGGCTCGGCACGTGTGCAACTCATGAAAGCAAAGTGTGTTAGGCTGTCTTCAAAAGAGAGCGGCTAGTGACTTCCTAATGGGATGATATTTAAACGACAAAATATATCTTCTGTGCTGTTAAAGTAAGCGTAATGTACATGCAGTGATGAGCAGCCTACTTTTTAAAGTTATACACTTATGAACCTTTGAACAAAAGAGAGAATCTAAATTGGGGCATGACTTGGTCGAATGGTTTTTTCTAGTTACATAGTGTAGTCTTTGCACTCTTTGTTCCTGCGACATCCACCTATCTAGGGCAGAAAAGTGGAAGCTCGTCCATCGTCCAATCCCCCCCCCCCCCGAGATGTCCTGTTTTAACTTTGGGTCAAATAAAATTGTAATAAAGAGGTTTAACCGAGAATAACGAAGCCTTTAAATACGCCCAGGTTGTGGCGCGTGTTTCTGCCGTTTAAATAGATGGATATTGATGTAACGTGCGTATTTTTATTGTGAGGTCAAAGCAGAGTGGATTACGAATAAACCTGCGTTAAAGATACATTAGTCGAAATGAAAAAAAATGGGCATGGATGAGGCATGTAGGTTGTAGGCAAGAAACACGAGTGACAGAGTGGATTATAAGAAAAGGCAGGTACATCAAGGGTAGACGGATGCAATCTAGAAGTTTGCGGGCACAAGACCAGATTAACTGACGAAACATGGAAGACGCCCTGTGCCCTGCTGTAGGCTCAATGGCTGATAATGATGATGACGACGATGATGCTGATGCAATGAGCAAAGCAGAGCTACTAATGGCTCAATAGTTGTGTATTCATTCGTGTTTGATAGAACGTATGTTTTCTGCTGAAAGTTCGCTTTGGTATGATGCTTAACAAGGGAACGTAATGACTCAGGTTGTCACCGAAACTTGCCTGAACGTGCGAGATACATCGCGAAGTGCGAAACCCTGTACGCTGTGTGAAGCGCCGCCACTGTTCACGAGAGTTTACAATGCTCAGTTGCCGATTCTGAAGACGTCGGTTCAATCATGCCCGGTGCGGCTGCATTTCGATAAAGGAGAAAAGCTTAGGCTGCGAACTGAGTGGTTTCAGTGAGCAATAAAAATGATCTAGATGGTAGAAATTTTCCAGAGCCTTCTATCACGGCGTATATTATAGGCTCGCTCATTTTGAGACAACGAAGAACACCCCTAACCAAACCAAAGCAAGCTGTCTTTTGCAGTCCTTTGATTTACCTGAAAGCGAAAGCATCGATAGATGCTTATATTCTAGCTAATATCCCCCACGGTAGCGTAGTAATCTATGCGAACGACCCACGTCTTCTTATGACCAGTCATAGACTTTCAGGCACCGGTAGAGATGCGCGCGGCTATTGACCCTTGATGAACGACCTGCCGAGATGGCCGTCACGTATAGGTTGCATCGTTAAGCCTACCCGTCACGTTTTTGCTGCCGCAATGGCTCGATGCACTTGCGCAGCCTACGTGTGCGAATTCTAGTCATCGCAGCAAGAAGCATTGTCACGTTCATTCACACCAGCTGGTCTTTCCCTCTTGGTAAGAAACTTTATGTGGTGTTTTCTAACTTCCCAAAGAAGCCGATAATGTTTGCGGCTGCTGAATCATTCTTTGTAAAAGTAACGTATTTCAGAGTATCGTCACTCTGTCCGCAACCCGAAAATGGTACCTGTGTGCAGTGAATGCGCTCGCGTGCTATATATTCTGGAGTCCTCACGCATAGTGATGTTTGGAGCCACGTGAACAAAGCGGTTGCGTTTGCACAAGACTCAATACCATGTACGTAAGTTTGCAAATAGTTCAAGCGCACACTGACCCATGATTGCTGCATACGCTTAGCCCTGGCTCTCTGACCATTTTATACACGCTAGCGCGATGCATTCTCTTCTCCAGAAGTTGCAGCCATAGTGGAAGCCACGCGATTGGCACAACTAAGTTTTCCTCGTGCCAGCGACAAACCAGGTTGTATACGGACATGCAGGTACTCTGAAGGATATCAACTATTGCGGCACATTTTCGAATTTGCGGAGAAAACTCACCATAAATTAAATTGAACAATTACAGATCTTAGAAAATGTATTACTCAATCATAATAGATAGCCCTGCCACCTCGCTCAACCACCCAGCCACTTATGGCTTTTTGTGTCCATTTTTTGTAGTGGTGGTCGATATGAGTAGAAATACGATGGCAAGGGTTGATGGTGTTCTAAGGTTGCACTACGAGACTGGCAGACATAAAATTAGTTCTTGCGTTTTGGAAGTACGAGTAGTCGGAACAGTATTTACTTCATTACGCAGAGTGGGCACTGCTTCGAGAATAGGCAGCATGTTGAAGCTAATATTAACACAATAGCGTTAATGAGTTTGTTTTCTGAAATTCTGGCGTAGGCGTCGTGGGTTGGGAGCGAAAAACAAGAGTCTTCTGCTTGCCCCCCCCCCCCCCAAAAAAAATTGAGGTGTTTGCAAACAACATAAATAATGAAAAATTCTGGGTCCGAGTGGTGATCCAACTCGGTTCGTTTACGTGGCATGCGGGTGTTCTACCATATAACCACGCGTCTTCTTGCGAAGAGAAAATCACTCGCTCTGTTTGAAAATGCAGTGAAAGTATCTTTCTAGCTTTACAAACAAGCACGTATACTGTATACATGCTTCACATCACAACATGAAATATTGCAGTGATAAGGCGTGGTACAAGCATTCATCGGCATCGCGGCGTCAAATGATGCGATTATCATAATCTCTTCATAGTTTAAAGACGGTCACAGGGCGCACACTTTGCACAAGGCACACACGTTACTGCACCTATTTCCTTTAATACCACGTAGTGGGTGCACAGCAAGTTCAAAAAGACTTCGTGCACTAAATGTTTGAAGTACGTGCTAAGAAAAGGATATCGCTATCCCGTTCAATTAATAAACGACAAGCTTAAGGATTCCCCAGATTGCAGGTCGTGACGGAACAAAGCGCAAAAAAAAGTTAGGCTGCTCCTCTCCATCCTTCAGTTCGGAAGACGCAAAAAAAAAGAGGAAATATTTTTGTTAGAATACATATCTACCTGCTTTCCCGCTTGTGGAAATTCATTACTCCTAGTGGTAATAATCATAAATCGCTTGCGCATGTCTTCTGAATATAAGTGAAAATACCTCGTTGTAATATTAAACAAGGATTCGGAGTAAAAAAGAGTAACCATTCATAGTAATACAAAATATACTAACAAATAAAGCGGCGAATGCTCACCAGATAAACGTCCAGCTCGAAGCCTTAAATGGACAAAGAGGGGGGGGGGATAAAAAAAAAGAGGGAAGGCAGGGAGGTTAACCAGGCACATGCCCAGTTTGCTACCCTATGCGGGGGGAATGGGAAGGGGGTATAAAGATGAGAGAGAGAGGAAAAAGAAGAGAAAGAGAGAGGGAAAAAACAAAAAAAAGAGGATTGTCAATGATCAAGGAAAAGAACATGAAGCACTATAGCCAAAACAACACGACCGTACGACTATGAAATATACAAGCGGCCTGCAATAGGTTCCTTAATGGTTCAGGAGAAATGTGGTGATGTTCAGACAAAAGAAAAAAAAATCAACACACTGCAATTAAAAAAAATATATCGTCTCGCCACGCCTTTTGTTTTTTTTTATTCCGACCGCTTTCAATGATGTTTGATTTTCACTCAATGAGAATAATTATTAGTACCACTTTTGTCATTATATTGATAGAATCACGCCATTGCTTGAAGTTTTCCTACAAAAACAGAAAATGCAGCTATTATGAACGCTCCAGGCGTTTTTGTCAGGGCCTTATCGATTGAAGAAAGGAAGGGCAGGCAGCAGAATAGTTGCAGCATGCAGGTATTAAAAAGTACCGTGAAACAGTTGGAATAGCGAAGTAAAAAAAATGTATGCAAGCTGCTGAGGATTTACTGAAAATGCAATTAGCCGAGAACATGTCTCGTATTAACTTCGGACAGGAGCGGTGTTTTGTTAGAAAGGCGGCGAGAAAAAGGTGGGCACTTTTGTATTCCTCGAGGCGAAGATAATCTAATAAATTTGAGCCGATTGTTGGGAGTGGTTGAAAATTACGAGCATTAGGTCCTGTTTTCAGCGCTGCTCTTTCTGACTAATTACTTCGTGAAAAATATTTCTCAAGGACGACTTTATCGTCTTTCAAATAAAGCCTCAAATGAAATTATGCTATGAGGACTTATAAAAGACGATGACTTCTAATCTATTGTTGTGGAGCTAATACATTTTTTTCCAAGTAAATAAATGCACAGTCAACTACAGAAGTTTGCGGAATACATGAGCCTGTGCCAAACTGCCTGTTCACTGCAGCTGCTCGTGCGCCATCTATCGTCGACTAGAGTGCTATGCCGGAAACTGCTCTTCTTGTCATTCACTGACCTTTCAATTTTCTACTGCCGCGGGGCGCGCTGTTCGGAGTTTTCACGCGAAACACTCATCAGTAGTAGGACCACCACATTCCTATTTTCATAGCAGGATAAATACTTTCACGGCGTGCCTCAAAGCGTTTCGGTGTCTAAGTATCACTTTGTGATAAAGATCCGAAATGATAACAGTTATGCTCATAAAGTGCTCTCGAGTCAGAAGCAAGTAGACGCAGATACCAAAACGTGCGTCACTTTAAGAAGTGAAAACTGAAAACTATTTGTACCCAGTCAGAAGACAGACAGGCCATAGATTAAGAAAATTCTGGTCGCTGCTGTCGGCCACCGCTCACGTAGCGGAAGTGTCGCGAAGCAGCTTTTGGCCTCGCGCTCGTGTGGTCCGTAAACTTTTGTGCTCTAATGAACAGTCGCACGTGATGTGAAGGTTATCTTGCTAGCGTTTGCTTGCGTAACGTACCAAGAGCCTAGGTGCACATTTCGAAAAAGTGAAATTCAAAACTGCGTATTCTTCGCTCCCTTATTGGCTGTTCGATGCTAAAGCAAACGCCCCTACATTGAAGTCTATATCATTTCTATCTTTAGTTCTCCATTCACTGAGATCAAGCGCATTTCTCGTGGGCTTGTATCTATAGCTTTATATATACACACACACACACACACACACACACATATATATATATATATATATATATATTAGCAGCAGTGCTGAAGACCCTATATATAGCACGGGCTCCCGAAAGCAACCATATAGGTGCACTTCATGTGGCACAGATTGTATAGTACGCGATTCCCCCGCTAACCGAGCGTCGTACCGCAGTGCTCGAATTCATTGCATTCGGAGCGTTCTCCAAGGAAGCTTCCGACGACAGTACATCGAAGCATTTTTAGATGCGGAAGCATCTTATACTCGCGCCTTGTAGTGCGCCGTCCGCGCCGTCCGCGCCGTCCGCACCGCCTTAGTTGAGCTAATTCATTACGTCTGATACAATAATCACTCGTTCTCTGCTACTGCAATATTCACGCGTTCATCAAGTATAAGGTTATTTGTTGCACTTCAAAAGCATACATGTGTCCGAGTTAAAACGGTCAAAGTTTCACATTAAATGCACCAGGAAGGTAAAGTATTGGTACGGAAACCAGTAACACAAACATGAGCTTGTACGGTAAAGTTAGCTATTTAAAACCTACGCGAGCGTCGGTGCACACTGAACCATGCCTGTGTATTCAGGCATGTGTCTAACTCTGTTACCAGCCACTAAACTGTTTTAGCGGGACGGCTCAGTGCTCTCCCATAGTTGAGTACGAAGTACTCAAAATCGTTCAACATATTAGATGCGGAAGCATCTTATACTCGCGCCTTGTAGTGCGCCGTCCGCGCCGTCCGCACCGCTTCTCGAACATTCGACAGCTGACGCGCGCGCATGCGCCGTCGCGCCGTCGCCCACCATCTGTGCCGCGCGCGCTTCTCCTTCGAGAACATTCGACAGCTGACAGCGCATGCGCCGTCGCGCCGTCGCCATCTGTGCCGCGCGCGCGCTTCTCCTTCGAGAACATTCGACAGCTGACAGCGCATGCACCGTCGCGCTGTATATATACTCAAGGTCGGCGCTCGCTCGCTCAGTTGCCGCTCGTCCGTTGGTTCGTCGCAATAAATAAAACACCGCCCTTTCGCATACGTGCCGTACGTGTTCACTCATTTAACACCCCATTTCACAACCACGTTAACCAATTTAGCCATCGACCCAAGTAAGTCGCAATTTAACACCCGTTAACCAATTACATGCTTCCGCATCCTCCTCAGTGTTCCCCCGAGGGAAGCTGCGGGCAATTTTTTTATTGTTTTTTTTTTCATTATGGTCAGTGATGTGGACAAAGTGCGGCTGTAGATTTTTGTTTTATGTTCTGGCGGAACTACTGGAACCTTAGTTAGATATTAAGCACTGTTTAGGAGGGTGATGCGTTGAGGGGTACATAAGGGTTTAAGTAATGCTCTCGCGTTGAAAAAGAGGGAATGGTCGCTTCCTGACAAAGTTCGTTCTGGACGTCTTACAAGGTCATGACAAGACGTAATCGTCCAGACAATCTCGGCACTCGTGGTTGAAGACTTACCACGGACCACTAAGACATATGATTGATCATTTGGTATAACTTGGAACTAGCTCAGTGTATTTCAAAAGAAAAATATAATATTAGAAGATGCATTGAGAAATTTCCGCCCTGATTTCCGACAAATGAGAAAACAGCTGGTCGAGTGAGCGAAAGCCGTGCTTTGGAAAAATATCTCCCAAGCCAACTAGACTTACGCTGTAAATTGTTACGGCAGACTAGTCATAGTTATGAGTTACCACCACACCCGCACACACACTCAAAAACTGACATCCCCTCACGGTTCACATATGCAACCATCAAAAACAGTTGCGCCATTTCCCACAAAAGGGAACCATGTGTAAATGCTTACACTGGCGCTCAGTCGCTTACACTATAGTGGCGACGTTGGCGCTGGCGCTCATCGAGGCGTTGCGCAGGAAAGAGGCCCGGGGAGGCGCAAACATGCAGGGATGGACCGGTGTTTTCTACTGGAGCGTGCCGATCCCTGCTATAGAACAGTGAGAAATGGGAGACTTTGATAGGGCACAGAGTTCAGCAGTCCACGTTTAGTTAACGCGCACACTGCAAACCATTGTTTGTTGTTTTTCAACAACACAAAGGAGAAACCTCCCACCGGCCCTATCTTGGAGGTCAAAAACTAGTGCTATGTAAGAGCATCACCTGTGAAAGGTTACGCATCGTGAACAGCAGGCTTTTTTTTTTCAATCAAGAAACTCGCTAGCTGACACTGCCTGCGTTGTCGTTGCAAGGGGAGAGAGGGGAGGAGCGTAGGAGAGGCGGTTAAGAAAGGGGACGTGCATGCGCAAGGGGAATGTTAACACGACTGGGAGGGATGCCTAGAGGAAAGAGAAGCTCTAGGAAGCGGTTGGAGAGAAGCGGATAGAGTAACGCACACCTGTACGACAGAGAAACGGAAGACAGTTGCGCATGCGCAATATGAGTGCTGACGCCGACGACAGCGCGAGACATGCCAAAAAAAGTGGGGTGCTTGAAATTGCCTTCAAAAGAAAGGTCACTGTACCCGAGAAATGCTTGCTAGGTGAATCCACCGGATGCGATGAACTGGAAAAGTGGGGCACGATGCTCACCTAGCGGGCGAATTGTGCATTTCAGTACCATCATCCAATGAAGCGCTAATACGGCTTCTGTAGTTTGGTATTAGCAAATATATATACGTGTTTGCTAATATAATAAATTATATTACCAAATATATATACGTCTTTCTGCCTTCGTCAGAAACACGTAGTGCTTCCTCATTCTGACGAAGGCCTTGCCACGGTCTAAACAATGTAAATGAGTGAAAAGTATCCAATTTTCGTAAATGTGCTCCTTTATTCCTAGAATATATGTGCAACGAGCCCGCAGAACTTCTTTTTCATTCATATATATGTATCGAAAGCTTTGTGGTTATTCTCTCTGCCTTTCATTTCACGTTTTTTTTTTCTTTCTCTATTTTTCGTTCTGAATCTCGACATACAGTTTCACACTGTACAAAATGTGCAATCACGCAAATGGAGGCTAAATCGATCTGTGAATGGCGCCCAACCATCCGCAGTGACCATTCATAGCAGCTAACGTAAGGGCTAACGCACACGTCAAGAAAAGTCAATTATACCCACTAACCCATTACAGCGGCGTGCCAGGAAGCACGAAGCGATATACACACGCACACTCAATTATCTTTTCTGAACGCCTGAATGCGTACTAAAGCGTTGATTTATTAAGTGCCTTATCGTGTTCACCCTATTCTGTAAACGTGTAGTGCTTCCCATTTGAAGCAGTTATATATTCTATTGCACTAAATGATACCTTGTTCACTCGTGCCATTTTGCCAGAAAAGGGTTCTAAGAGTTTTTTGTTTGTAAACCTGTGAAGCTTTATTTTGTAAATCTCCCATACAGGCATTTGCTTCGGCATAACATGTCACCTCTCTGGTAAAGTACAGTCACAGCAACAATGCAAGTGTCGAACTTTGAAAGCGTGTCGCTACACTCCACATCGTCTCCATAGCGGCGTTACAAAACTTATAAGCGTGCGCTTGCGCCATCAACAACAGTGACCCCGCCGCTTCTGTTCCCAGGCATTCTATAGCGACAAAAAAAATGAAATAAATAAAGCTTAAGGGAGAAATGCATGCCGAGATAGCTGTCTGCACAGAGCAGACGGCTGCTTTACAGCGCTGGAAGACAGATCACCGAGCTGGTTGCCCCATAGAAAGCGATAACGCATTGTGCAAGTCAAAACGAATTGATCGATACATTATTTATTTTCTCCGAAACGTGCGTTCGTTCGTGTCTTCACGCTGCCTCCAATAATGGCAGTTGCCCGCATCTTTTCTGTCGAACGGGTGTGTCACATATTTGTTGGAGCTGAGTGCCCTGGGGCGCTTTTGAGCATTTTCCTTTGTTCCCCGAAAGCGAGCATTTCTCGCTTGTGCCGAAACACTGCGTATCATGCCCGCAGTGAAATCTTTTACTGTTTACACAAAGAAGTTTGGAAGGGAAAAATCTATTTTTGAAGAAGTAGTGATTTTGACAGCTGAGGTATAAGCACGGCTGACGCTTCGCGCACCGCACAGCAGAACATAAAAAGAGTTTTCTTACTGATGATTAACTGAATTATTTCTAGCTTTTTTTATTGTGATGACTCAAATTAGAAGCAGTAGTACCTTAGCATGCTGGGTGTCGCGCTTTTATGTTTGACGACATGGGCTCAATTCCTGGTTACGGTGGCGGCATTCGGATGGCGGCGATATTCAAAAACAGCCATACAAATGAAAGCTAACAGAAAATCATGCTAAAAAAGCATAGGAGTTGTCATTATTAGTAATTGTGATGTATATATCAAGCTCTTCAAAGCATCTCTTTGGCGTGGTCTCCACAAAACCTCGTTGCAAATTAGACTCAACTGAAATAGGAAGGAAGAATACTGGATGAATATATAACTTGTCGCTGGCACAAACTAAACCTGCGATCTTCCAATGAGCACGTGTGTACTTCAAGGCACGCGTTCAAAAAGTCGAGGTGGTGAGAGGTAATAAATACATCCTCATAATATAATCGTGGTTTTGACACGTAAAACTCGCAAAGTTATTACAATCTGAAGAAAGCAGTGGCACCCACGTGGAACATCGTATAGAGTGACAGTATCAAAGCTCGACAAAATCGTGACCTGCCTTTCATACCGGGCAAACTGCAACAGCAGTTTCGTCGTCGTCCTCCGCACAGCCGGTCATGGAGTGATATTCACTTATTAAGGCGCCAGCCTTAAGGGTTGACCACATGCACACATTGTAGCGCATCACTGCGTAGCTCTTTGACGCGGTGCTGCGTCCGCTCCCTATCGAAAGACGCGAAGCTGCGCGCACTCACTCTCCGTGGAAGAAGGCGCGGCGGCGTGTCAGAAAGCCAACCGGTGACGCGCTGCAACGGGGGTGTGTGGTCAGGCCTTTAGGTAGCCCATCAAACGCGACATTAGGACTGTTGGCGTCCATTGGCGTCGGAGACGAGTGTTCCGAAAAATCCTTGCGTGATGTCGTCGCCGTATAACGTCACAAATAGTCAAAATTTGCGACACACTCAAAACGTCCTCACGACGCCACAGTGACGTCACATGACGTAAAGTCCCGTGATGGCGTGAACACATCGCATCGCGGCTTGGTGAAAGTTGGTCCAATATTGGAGACGTCGCGAAGTTAGGTGGGGCAACTTAGAGATAGTGTAAAACTAAGTAGAAAAATCCTTCGAAGGATCGTCAGGCAGCATCAGTGGCTGAGAATAAAAAGTTGTGTTTTGCCTTCTAGTCGCCTGAAGGGACTTTGCATCTCATTTTTCACACCAGTGAGACAGCACACTAGTTCTATCTCACAATAGTTGTCACAGAACAATAATACAGAGAACTACGAAAATCTTTAAGGTGCATGTGCGTATACTATAGTGTGAATATGCATTAGTGGCTGACGCTGCTAACCTCAGCCATAGTAACAAAATAACATGACGATACGGTAAACTGTATTGTGATAAAGTATTCTTGACTTGATACATATTATTCGTCACATTATAAATTTGTACCACCTCACCTCGTATTTCAATCTACCTAACCGAAGCAGAAACGCTCTGTCAACACGCACACACAAATTTATCGACTGTTTTCTTCTATGCGCTCCTTTTCTTCACCAGTATGATAGTACTTAAATCTTTTTTCGTGAAGATCTCGGTTAAGCTGAAGTTTCAACCACTGTACCCATTTACGCTTCATTCTATTAAGGAGAAAGATAACCTGTTCAAAACTTTGCAAACTATTTCGGCAGGAAAAAGCGTTCTAGGCGATCTGGTTGCATAATTAAAACTGAAAAAAAAAACCTGAGTGGGGGATGTAAAACAAGCACAAGAAAGGGACAGAATAAACTGCTTCTTGCCTAAAGTGTGCTCATGCATAGGCTACATCCCCTGCGCCCTTATTAAGGTTCTGATGTACCAACAAGCACCCGACACCCGTATACTAGCCCACTTTATTTACTGTAGTTGCTAAGGCACTGCCTTTCACTGCCACCCTCCCTCTCAAACGTATTCCAGCCTGTTTCTCCCACGTATAATATGCAGGTCAACAAGAAAGCGTTTTTTTTATTACGCTAATAGTCGCTGCTAATTCGGAACATCTAGCAAAGGGAAGTATAACCGTCGAACACGCTTTCGCAGACACTACGCTCAGCTGTGCCGATGTAATTCGAGGACTCATTTGCAAGCGTACAAGTCCTCTCGAACGTAGACCGGGAAATCCTGTTTACGTTAAGCTCATAGGTGAATTGACTGGTCTCCTGGATTCGGTATCGAACAGGTAGATGAACAAGTCTTCCCACACTTTGCCAATGGCTCTCTACTTCTTCTATAAGCACATGTGGCAGATTGGGCTTGTGCCTTGTGCGAGAATATCAGCTCTCAAATTTGTGAAATAAAATGATAACAAAGAAAGAAAAGGTAGTCTTAATTGAAATAAAGTGTAAAGTAAAGAATGACAGTTACTACGAGCTCTCATTCTTACCCTCCGTCTGTATACTTCTTTATCTTTCTCTCTCTCACTCTTTTTCAGCTTAAGGAATCTTCAACTTCAAAAAGAAAAAAGAAAATATTGAGCAATAGATAAAGCATACGTGACGAAACCTGATAGTTTCCTCAGCTCTTGCAGCATGTCAAGTCGTGGTCTGTATTAACACTTTCATTCATTGAAGGTACTCTGACATGGCTCTGGACTAAAGGCCCTTTCAGTAATACATATGAGAGGTCACAGAGGTGGTGGGGGGAGGTGTGGAACGGAAAAGACGATTGAAAATCAAATAATTTCAATTATTCAGTGAGATATTAGGTATGCATAGAAAAAAAAAGCATCAACGTTGCAAAAACGATGGGACAGAAGGAAACAAAACACTAAAAAAGCGCAAGTATCACAGCCGGCTGCACAGTCAACCCCTGAAGAAGACAAAGTGAGTCTCGAAGCGTAGGAACAGTTTCTAAAATTAAAAACTCAAAAGTAAACGTGGCTGAAGAGTCTGATTATTCCTATAATTTATCTTAATACAAAGCAAACAGTAAGGGACGCATCTGCCATAACATAAAATAGTTTCAAGCAGGAAACAATCATGTGAAGCTAAGTGTTTTTTTTTTATGTAAGCCACCTACAATGACCAAGTGTGACCAAGCACAAATACGGGTGGCCGACATTACCTGTCTGACATTTATTCAGTGGCAGCTACTCTTATTTATTATTTATTTATACACTACTGCTAGCCTCTAGATGAGGCTGTAAGAGGAAGTCGGCAGTTGCAAAGACTAAACTAAATTTCTGTATTTACCTAATCCAAATGTAAGAATCTTGTCACATAAACGAACAAAAACTACAGAAAAAAAGCACCATCTAAAAAGCGAAATAGAAAGCACATACGCAATGTTTCATGCACTGGTATTCGCAAACTGACTTAAAGTGACAGAACTTTCTTTCACATGAGGAAAAAAAAAGGTAAAGACGTGACAGGCATTTCACATCAGATAACAGGGGTTAAAGAAGGGTTAAAATACGATCTCAAAAGGTAAAATAGTTGCATGGCATATGGCCAACGTTTGACACATAACGGTTGTGAAGTATTGTCAAAATAATTACAACTTGTACAAAAGGATCCCTAGTTGGACATTCCGCAGCGCTGTAAAAAAATTTCTACGAAGTCAGTGCGGTAAAAATTCATTTTTCAATTTTAGTGCGACCGGACAACTTCCCTAGACACCAGCTTCTTGTTAGTCTGGTTATGTCAACTATGTTTTCAATGAAATAGCAGGTGCATGAATTTTAATCAGTCGCGTTAGCACCGCTTTTGTAGCCATTCTAAACCTGCTTTCTTCAGCACTCGCCGACGTGCGCCAGCCATAAGAACGGTACACGAACCTAAGCGCTTTTTTGGGAGGTTTATGGTGTCTTGGCTGTACGAATTCTATACTATCGCTGCATATTGTTTTGCAATATGGAATTCAGTTTTATATCCTATTAAGTTGCGTTTTATATCCTATTAAGTATTATATCCTATGTCCTATGAAGTCCTATTAGGTTTTATATCCTATTAAATATTAAGTTTTATATCCTATTAAGTTTATATCTTATTCATTGTTTCGGATTTGCTTTTATGTGACTGAGTTCCCTCATAGCCCTCCTCACAACTTTCTATGAGTCCAAGCTTGCCTTTCAGTTTACTCTATGTTCACTCCGATAGCGGTGTTTGCGCCGAGCAGCGTTTGTTTGTTTTTTGTAAGACTGTATATGCGCTACTTGCTGCCTTATAGTGGCAGAATGTCGTTCAGTAAGCAATACCTACTAGGTCTAGAAGAAATGCTTCTCAAGTATAATATTATACGAGCTTTATTCGCGTATAACGTGTGCAATTTTTCTCCCGTTGATATTCCTTTTCTTTCGGTTTGGTACGCTCCTCGTTACATAAACACAGGGATAGCTTCCATTATATGAATACGTATTCAAGGAGAGAAAGAGAGAGTCTGAATAAAGTGTGAGAAATGCGGTGAGGTCAACTAGAAATTGGGGCATCTGGTTCGCTACCCTGCACTAAGGTGTGGGATAATGGGGAAGAGAAAGAAAACTAAGATGAAGGAAAGAAGGTATCGATTGATTGATTGATTGATTGAATGATTGATTGATATGTTGGGTTTAACGTCCCAAACCCATCATATGATTATGAGAGACGCCGTAGTGGAGGGCTCCGGGAATTGCGACCACCCTGGGCTTTTTGAAAAAGCGTGCACTCAAATCTAAGAAAAAAAGAGAGTGGGGGCACTATACCTATTCAATAGGCCACTAACATGCAAAAGGTTCAATAACGCCTTCACTGATTGTGCGAAGACAGATCGCGTCGGCGTTCGAGCACTGACTGTTTTGACAAGGGTCCGTCCGCAAGGGGGGCGAAGGCATCAGCTAGCGGCTGTCTGTGCACGCTGTAGTCAGAGCGTGCTCTATCGTTTCATCGCTGCCGCAATTATTGCAAGCAGCACTGTCTACCATGCTGATTCGGAAAGCGAAAAGTTCGCTGAAAGCAACACCATGCCACAGTCGGCAAAGCATCGTTGTCTCAAGTCGAGAGTCCGGACGGAGGACGAAGTCGACGAGATAGGTCCAGCCTATGGAGTTGCGCGTGCCGTAAACACTCTATATGCACAGGAATTTTACACTTCATTATCAATCTGTCGCATTATCATGGTATAATCAGTCCTTGGGAATGAAATAGATTCTTCTACACCATCTTCGTGTGCTGATCGAGCAGCTGCATCGGCAGGTTCGTTGCCCAATGTGCCGCAGTAACTTGGAGGCACTCAGAATTCTCTTTGCAATGGCGGCTTGCTTTCCTGTTTCATAATTGTTGTTAAACAACACAAAACAGTTGCAACAAAAATGCAAGCAAAAAGAAAAAAAAACAGCGATACCGTGTTTATGCAGAAAAAGTATTCAAATAAACCAAGCGCAAAGTTCTCCTAGGTTACTGTCTTGGCATGAAAAGAATTACGCTTGTCGAATCAAACAATTAGGATCATTGTATTATATTGCACCTCAACAGCTGAAACCACGCGCATCTTAAATCTCTGTTGTGCAAGCAAGTTCACTGACTCGAAGCTCTTAAAGTTGTGTAACGAATAATATGAATAGGTAACGCTCATCAACCACTGAAACAAAAACTGTTCGTTAATTTTCTTTGAAATGTGAGACGTGTTGAAAGCACTTTATTTTTCTCATGCTTGTTCAAATACGCAACTGTATATATGCTCTGTTTTTATTTTCTTTACTTAAGCTCAATATAATAACGGTGTCACACGGTGTAGTGCTGGTCCCGTTTAAGTCCGGTCGGGATTATATTTCTCAGATTTGATTGGCTATCTTCTGCAGCTTGCTTGAACAAGCCAGTTAAGAACAAGCAGATGGATGCAGATCAGGCTTGATCGTGACCAGAAAGAATCATGTCACGCCGGTATAGGTTTACCCACCCGCCTGCTGGCCCTTGTATAATAATAGCACCGAGGGCACCGTAACCAAAATAGGACAAACAGAAAGTTCTCATTACAAAAAGTGTTTGTCTGCAATACCGATTGCCTGAATGCTGAAGTCGCACGTACAGAATACCATCTCTGTCACATTTTATCACATGTGTTGTGCCTCCTAAGAAGCCTTCAGCAGACCTAGATTTTATCAGAACCATCTTTCGCAGTTTGTATTTTCTTGTTGCTAGTCAGTACTTCCTTCCTTGCTTTAATTGTTTGGCTTTGTTGGAGAAAATGAACATGCAACAGTGAGAGACGTATATAAAGAATATAAAGACCAATATTCCTGATGTCCTTATGGACCCATCTTGGTAAGAAGCGCAGCCACTATATTGACTTTTCTGACTTTTCTGAACTGAGTTTTCATATTCCGTGAATATGAAAAGTCAGTTCTGTCGCAAGGACGAAGTAATGAATGTGATAGCAACAAAGTTGAATGCTATCTGAGGTGAGGCTAGCAGCTAACTTCATTAGCATAATATATAGCGCAACTGGTGGCAGTAAATGCAGCTGCTGCAGCAAACGAAGCAATCTTCGTTCGATAGAATGCTTCATCTAGAACCAAGCGGCGAGAACGCGGCACGCACAGTCCTCAGAGCCGTCTGCTTAACTATATCAAGATAGGGTGCGCGTGACAGCACCCGACCAAGGAACGCAGGTGATATCGAGGTGACGCAGTCCCCCATCTGGCACTCTCTTCCTCATGGGCTTTTTGTTTGACAAAAAGCTACGAAGACTATGGTCGATTTTTCTTGAGTTGTGATTTTCGACTGCATTAACACGCTTTCCCTGGCGTATAGAACATACGGTACGCAGGGAATGCTATCGATTTGTGCTTTCTTGGGAACCTCACGGTGACGGCGACGGCGAGAAATCTCCTGGAGCCTCGACGTAATTGTCATCCCAATAAAATTCAATAAGCATGAATCTGCCTTGCTCTGCATTTTCAGACCTTTATTATTTTTTTCTACCACGTTTATTTTTATAAAAAATGTATTTTAAGGAGTAGGGGTGGGGTGTACGTGCTGTTACAGGAATTCTAAACGAAGAGCCCTAAGCGCCAGCTTCAGCGAGACCAGCAAGTGACATCGGATAATGCTGCCACCATGCTCTCGGTGGGTCAGCGTCCCTGCCTTGTTGGCACGCGGCTCACGTAGACGAGACCGTGTTCTGCGTCCCAATCACAAGGCAGCATCGTTAAGCTGAGCGCTCACGTAAGCGCTTACAATGACTCCACATCTCCCGAAAGGGGGAGGGGGGATTGAACAAAGAAACAAAAAGTGTAAGAAAATAAAGAATAAAACCCGTTCCATGCATGTTTTCTTGTCAAGCAGCCTGCGTAGCGTAAAAAAAAAGCTGTAGGACAAATTCATGCGGCGTTCGCTCTTCGCATTACAGACGTAGGAGGGAGAACGAATTAATTAGGCTAAACTATCCATTCATGCGTTCTTGTGTCGTCGTTCCTTCTCGCTTGTCAAACAGATGCTGTTGTGTGTTGACGAACGCTTTGTTCGCGCATAAATTGAGCATTTCGTCTCCGATGCGTAGTATCAGCGACCACATACGAAAAAAGAAAGTCCCAGCCGTATACAGTGTCAGCATTGTGTGAACGCCTCAAAGCATTACAAATGGCTAAAAAAACAGAACACATATATTCAATTACCATAACCTTATTTCTAGATGCATCTGCCTTGGTGTGATGTGATGTCATGAGCAAACCGCAAACAAAAGAAAAACAATGCGTAGGGTAAGAATCTCACTGTCGCAGTTTATCTGAGTATCATCGCACGCCAGCACTTAAAAAAAATGTTTATAAATTTAGGAACGTACTCTAGCACGTACACTGGCATGGTCCAGTTATAAACTGCATGCAGAAAAACTGATGGGCTTCAAATTACATGGAGCGTTCCGATGAATTGGAACTTTCCTCAATTGTAGGGGTTTTATATATTGTTCACAGACCTTTAATTACTCTTCTATATTTGCTTTGTCATTCGACACTAATAGTATGTAAATCTAGTGAGGCAGCGTTAGTGGTTTCCCCCATACTTTCATAATGTCCTCACATGGTAGAAATTATTTGAAACCCTTCACAATGGTGTTTGTCATAGCTTTATCAACTAAGATGAAAGCACACCAATTTGCTGACGGTTCTATTTTCATGCAGTCAGAATCACTTCAACGTTAAACCAGCCAACCGACCCTTTTTAACCCGCCCTTTCCCATTCCTAAGTACAGAGTAGCCAACCACAGATTTTAACTTCATGGTTACAGATGCCTGTCTCTCCTTTGTTGCTTTCCCTCTCTCTCGCGGTACTTAGCACACAAGCTTTGCTACGTTCAATAAATAGCGTGAAGCTGCGTGTGGTTATTCCAAAATGGGTCGGGAAATAAAATTCAACTTTAACAAATAAGACTGGCTGTCAATGATGCACTGAGGCATACGCTGAGCACACTAGAGAAATAAATCTGTATTTGTTGAGTTATTCTCATATTTTTGCCTGCTTTCCTCGAAACGTTGTGTGCGCTTGGGGTGTGAAAGTACACCTGCCTGTATTCTGGAACCAGGGAAAACTATGCATTTATAAAAGAGCACGCTTCTTGCTTCCCAGCAAACAATACAAAAATCGTGATGTGAGAGAGAATAAGAATAAAATAAAGAAAGATATGTTAACCAGGGCTGAGTCTGGTTGGCAACTCTGCACAAGGAAAGGGGTGAAGGAAGCTTAGAGAGTAGAAGAAAAAAAATAGGTTTATTTGACGTAACATTTCGTTAAAAACCACTTTAGGAGCTGTTTACACGTTGTTTCAATTGTAAAGTATAAAGTGGAAGTACCTTGGTGCCAGACGTTTATCGGATCTTTTGAGACTTGCAAGAAAATAAAATTAAAACTGGTTTTTGGATAACCAGTTATGCGCAAGCCTACAAGGTGAAAGAATATTCAGGAAGTGAACCAGCTGTCACTCAATGGTTTGATGCAAAAAAAAAAAAGCTACAGTGGAAAGCTGGGCGTATTTTATTGTTGCTTTAGGCAACAAAACATGCAAATCACAGCTTTGCTCCTTCATAAAAAAAGCTGAATGCATTTCGGTTGACTGCGCGCTCTTCGCAAAACATTTGCAGACGATTTGTTGTTTAATGCCCAAATTTTGTGAAGATTTGGAAGAAGTTCCTTTCAGGCTTTCAGCACTCTATGAGCTATACTAGCATACGCAGTACAGTGTGACTGGCCTAATGACGAGCACAAGCCATAATGTCAGCTGAAAGAAGTAGGACCTTTAGTTGAAGACATAAGTCTTCTATTGCCTAGATGAGCAGACGTTCCATCTAAGGCGAATGAAAGGCTCGAGAAAATTTATATACTTCTTCGTCTTTGTGTGCTATCGCAGACAAAGCGCGTGCTTATGAGGCGGCTTTATTTGAGGAAGGAGCATCTGCGAAAAATGGGAAATAAGGCACAGGAATGGCCTGAACATAAGAGCGTGGGCCATAGAAATTGCCGATGCCGGTGATTTGACTCTAGCACGCTGATCGGGCTTTGCGCGCGAAAAGGAGGATGGGTAGCATAACAATAGGCTCAGTTGCCTTCTTCGTAGAAAAGTAACGGAAATTCTTACTTGCACTTGACGAGAGCGATGCCATCTTTAAGAATGTGGGGGATGGGCAGGCATTGTAGATGTTTCTTTCTAACAATATTAATATAGCTGTTTATTCTGAAAAAAAAAAGAACACTAGCATGGAGTTACTTAAGTATGCACTTTGCCCTATACCTGTCACACTGCTCTCAGAGAACAAAAAGACACTCAGTAAAGCACGTTGCGTTTATAAGTTATAATTGTAAGAATAAGGAGCTTGAGCCGAAAACCTATTTTAGCTGTAATAAGAGAAAAAGAGACCATTGCTTCTCAAAAAAAAATTTGGCAACACTCTTCGAGAAAAGATATGTTACTTCACATGCAAGAATAAAATTAAACATTTGAAGCCTGTTCACTGTATGAAAATGAATTATCAGCAAAGCTATTTGTTTAATTGTACTTAAAATTTTCTCTCTTGGCATAGTAACTTTCCAAGCAACATCATCTGTTGTTCATTGATACCATAATGACGCCTCCCATAACTCTTCAAGTAGATTATGTAGATCTGCGAAAGAGAGCTATATGTATGTGCAAGTTAGAACTAAACAGAAATAATAACAGGTGATCTTTTCTTTAGACTGTTAAAGGCCAATATGTCTATGTGCTCTCCTAGAATTTTCTTTCCGTGGATCACAAGATGGTACTAAGATTAGAAGTTACGGCGTAAGGACTCGAAGTGATTTTTTTTCATTCCACTGGTTCGTGGCTCCTCAAAGTATACACGTCCAAATCTTTGTTTGACGAGCGCTAGCAGCGTTTTTAATGCGACACCGTTTAAGAGCTTGTTTCGCAGAAATTCCGGCGTCGGCGTTGTTGGTTGTGAGCAAAACACCATCATATCTACGTTATTAAAAAAACTGAGAATGATTGAGAATTGAGTTTTCCCGGTTGGAGGAAGCGGGTCGGGGACGCATTGGGGACAGAGATCGCCTGCGAGGAGACGGCGAGCGGGGAGAGTGAGTCGCAGATGGGGGCTGGGGTGACTGAGACTCGGGAAGGTTAGTGTAGCCATACTGCGGTGAGGGGTAGGGAGCAGGAAGGTGCGTGGGCGGCGGGTCATACGGTAACGGCCAAGTAGGGTTGTGTTGCGATTGGAAGCGACGACGACAATATCGTGCCACGTGTCCTGGAGTACCGCAGGCGTAGCAGATCGGTCGATTGTCAGCAGTGCGCCAGGAATTGCGGTGCGGCCCAAGGTGTCGAAAGAGGGGTAGAGTGGGGAGCAAGTGCATACATGGGGGGCAAATGCTGCGTACCACCTGGGCATAAGTAAGAGGCGCGGCCACGGGCCACACAGCCGGCGCATGGGGAACAGGCATGGCCACTGGCTGCTGGTGGGCGGCGACGGGAACAGCCTGAGCTACCTCTTCGGCAATAACGTCGCAGAGTGGTGAGGGCAGACGAGAGGACGGCGGCTGCTGCTTGAAGGGAATCAACGACAGCTGCTGAGCTACTTCTTCACGCACAAAGTCTTTGATCTCTTGCAGGGTTGTTGAGTAATCAGGAACAAAAGTAAGACTAGATAGTGAGTCAGCGTGTGAAGAAAATGGCCGAGTCAGGGCACGCTGCTTCCTCAACTCGTCGAAACTTTGACATAAAGTCACAAGTTCCGCAACGGTGGCAGGATTGCGCGCCAGGAGCATCTGAAATGCGCCGTCATTTATCCCTTTGAGGGTGTGCTGAATCTTCTCCGACTCGGGCATGGTGGTGTTCACACGGTTGCAAAGACCAATAATGTCTTTAATGTAACTGGTGAACGATTCAGATGGCTTCTGTGCGCGAGTTCGCAAGCGTTGTCCGGCTCTGGACTTGCGGACAGCGGGTCGGCCGAAAACGTCAGCAAACGAGGTTTTGAAGATAAACCACGTCGTAATGTCGTTTTTGTGGTTGTTATACCAAATTTTGGCCACGTCAGTGAAGTAAAAGATGTCGTTAGTCAATTTGTCCGCGTCATCCCACTTGTTGTTTGCGCTCACCAGTTCGTAGTTAGCGAACCAGTCTTCCACGTCGGTCTCATCAGCTCCGCTAAAGACCTTGGGCTCTCGAAAACGAAGAACGCCGGGGTTGCTGGGGGATGGAGTGGAAGAGCCAGGTTGCGCGTTGTTGGTAGCCATGATGGGAGGTAGCGTTCGGTTGCGCAGCTCCAGGTTTAGGCGACGGCGAATGGCAGCACCTAGGTTCAGGCGACGGGGAATGTCAGCACCCTCCAAGAATTGAAAAGGGGTTATTGCGACTGTTGCGACGGTGGTCCTACGATGAAACACGATCGGGAAAGAGCAACGGTCAATCAGATGCCGGCAATGATCAGCACGAGCCGAGTGAGAGAAGCCCAGCACCGAGTACCCAAGCGGTGGCGATGTTGCTTGCCAACGATGCGTTTTCTTTTTCACACATGCTTCAATATACAGCATGAAATGTTGCCGCAATAAGGCTTGGTACGAGAGTACATTACCATTGGTTGTCATAATACTATTTATTTTACTCTCTTCATAGCTTAAAGTTAGTCACCCACTACAAAAGGCACACACGTTAATGCGTCTATTATCTTAAGGTCTCGAAGTGGGTGCCTAGCATGTTAGAAAATTTTCATACACTAAGTGTTTGAAGTACGCCAAATATATATATATATATATATATATATATATATATATATATATATATATATATATATATATATATATATATATATATATATATATATATATATATATATTTATATATCGCGCTCTACTCTTAAAGGCGAAGCTTAATGGTCCGAAATTTAAATTTTTTGTCGGTGCCATACTACGCAAAGAAGTTATAAAAATAGGCACGGTTGAGAGCACGTCCACAAAACAGTCTTTTACAAGTCCATTTCATTATATTGACGCAAGGTAGGCTGGAAAATATAGTAGCCAGCCTCTGAGGAGGACAACGAAGTAGTTCTGTGGGCGAGTGCTCTGGTGTTCGTGTTTTCTGGCCCTTGGGTTACGAAAGAAAACGCCCTATTTTGTACCTGCGTACCTGTGTCTTTGCGACATTATCTGGTGGAAGTGCGGGGTACGGTAGTTGATACGGTCCACTGAGAGCACCCCTGACGCAAGTCCATCAAGTAGCTCAGCCGAGCTTACCCCTGTGCACGTACGTTGCAGTCGTCGTCTCCAGGAACTCAAGCCACAGCACGGTTTGCTGCCTGAACGCCAGAGGACTATGAACCAAACACCGCCTAACGTCACTGCGCCAGCACCAGCGCACCTGGTTATCAACCAGCCCAAGACGCCGAAGACGTTTCACGGAGCTGCTTTTGAAGATGCCGACGACTGGCTCGAGCATTTCGACCGGGTCACCGTCATCAACGAATGGACCCCAGAGCGTAAGCTACGCTATGTGTACTGCTTCCTGGAGGACTCCGCGAAAACGTGGTTTGAGAACCATGAATCAGCGCTTACGTCATGGGATGAGTTTCGCCGGCAGTTCCTGAAGGCATTTGCCCGAGAGGACAGGAAAAATACAGCAGAGCGTGTGATCGCTTACGCGAGCCGCAGTCTCACAAAAGCAGAGGCTAAGTATAATTACTCTACCACCGAAAAAGAGTGCCTAGCAGTCATTTGGGCCATTAACAAGTTTCGCCCTACCTATACGGCCGGCCATTTTGAGTGGTCAGTGACCACTATTCGCTCTGTTGGCTTGCCAATCTACGGGATCCATCAGGCCGCCTCGCCCGCTGGAGCCTCCGCCTTCAAGAGTACGACATAACGGTGGTCTACCGATCAGGACATAAGCATACAGATTCTGACTGCCTGTCTCGTGCTCCTATTTCCCCAACGTCATCTGACACTGAACGAGATTTACCGTTTTTTGGCATCGTCGATGTGGTGCGGATGGCTGAGCTTCAACGTGAGGACACTGAGCTACTTCCTGTCATCCAGCATCTTCAAGGAGAAGACCTTATCGTCCCACGCCGGCTCTCGCGTGGTTTAACAACGTATTGCCGGCGAAACAATGTTCTCTACAAGAGAAATCTTGAGAGCAGCCAGGAAACTTTCCTCCTCGCCATTCCAACGGCACTGCGTGAGGAAGTTTTGCAGGCGTGCCACGACGATCCTTCGGCCGGTCACTTCGGCTTTGCTAGGACATAAGCGCGCATTCGACAGAAGTACTACTGGCCACAGCTGTATTCGTCCGTTCTGCGCTATGTCCGCACCTGCCGTAACTGTCAGAGGCGTAAAGTTCCACCCGCAAAGCCCGCCGGTTTCCTCCAACCTTTAGATCCCCCTCGAGCCCCAATTTCAGTAAGTGGGAATGGATCTTATTGGTCTCTTCCCTACTTCATCTTCAGAAATAAGTGCATAATCGTCGCAACTGACTATCTGACTCGCTATGCAGAAACGAAAGCTGTGCCTAAGGGAACTGCAGTTGAAGTCGCCAGATTCTTTATTCACGACATTGTCTTACGCCATGGTGCACCTGCTGTTCTCATAACCGATCGCGGAGCAGCATTTACGGCAGAGTTATTGCAACAAGTCACCAAGCTGACGCACACCAACCACCAAAAACAGCTTATCATCACCAAACGAGCGGCTTGACGGAGAGGTTAAACAAAACACTGGCCGACATGCTATCTATGTATGTTGATGTAGAGCACAAAACGTGGGATGAAATTTTGCCGTACGTCACGTTTGCTTATAACACCGCTGTGCAAGAGACCACAGACCTAACACCATTCGAGCTTGTTTATGGCCGTCGCGTCACAACACCATTAAACGCTATGCTCCCCGTAGACCAGGACACCAGCGGAAATGACAGCATTGACGACTTCGTCGAGAAAGCCGAGGGAGCCCGCCAGCTTGCATGGAACCGCATTCGCGCGCAGCAAGATATCGACGCTCACCGTTACAACCAAGGCCGAAGGAACGTCCACTATCAACCAGGTGACTATGTATGGGCGTGGACACCAGTTCGACATCGTGGGCTTTCGGAGAAGCTATTGCGACGCTACTTTGGCCCTTACGAAGTTGTCGCTGCCTCAGTGACGTGAATCACGAGGTAGTTCCCCAAAGCTCCGACACCAGTTTAAACCGAAGACGTCCACGTCCGGAGGTAGTCCATGTAGTACGGATGAAACCGTATCACGCCCGCGAGTTATGAACACTTCGAACTTCTCCTTATTATCCACAACAGCGTGGGCTTTTTTTTCGTTGACGTGATCATTTTTTTTCATGACCACCTATAGCATCTCAGTCAATCGACCGGGACGGTCGCTCTTGAAAGTGGGGAATTGACGCAAGATAGGCTGGTAACTATAGTAGCCAGCCTCTGAGGAGGACATCGAAGTAGTTCTGTGGGCACGTGCTCTGGTGTTCGTGTTTTCTGGCCCTTGGGTTACGAAAGAAAACGCCCTGTTTTGTACCTGCGTACCTGTGTGTTTGCGACAATATGATATCGGCGAACACTAAAGAAGCCGATGCGCATGCTAGTTAAATATTGCGGTGACTGTTCATAGATATGCCGATTAATTTACATACCACAGTGAAAACATTTTAGGGAAGTGTTGACGTTGAAAAACTTTATAAAATACATGACAGAAAGGTCAGACTCTGTAAAGTTTATTCGATTCGTAACTTGCTTTGTCAAGGGGCAAACGTGCCAAATCATAATATATATATATATATATATATATATATATATATATATATATATATATATATATATATATATATATATATATACAACTCAATTATCCTTGTCTCAATGTATGCATGAGGAATGTCTGCACATGTCTTTCTTCGAAATTTGTCGCTTGTGAAACAGTTTTACAGGGCTTAAAGCACGTTCCGAGCTTCTAGCACCACAGTGTCTTTAAATGTAATCAATCATTTTTATCTGGTTCGCTCGCAAGGTGGTGCTTCGCATTTCGTGCACAGCTTGTTTCGGCAGCGCCCTCATATTTCGTGTGCGTGCCTAACCTGCGAGGCTGCTACTGAGAGAGGATGCTAAACTGCCACTCAATGTGTTGGAATGCCGTCGTGCTTGATTACGCTCAGAAAATGCACACGAAGGCAGGCTTTAATAGCCACCACAAGATTGTCAATAGAATATTTCTTCCTTGTCCGGCTTCTTATTTATTTTGTTTTTGTTTTTCTGTTTATTATTTGCCATTTCAATGCATACCACAATGATAGTAAAATGACTATGACTGTTAAAATGCAGTATGCCTTGAATGGTAATAGGTATTTTTCATCACTTTAGATGCTCTCATAAGTCTAATGGTTTCCCTGACCCGTTCGTTCTGAACTACCATGGTACGTAAACTTGTGTCTTAACATGGGCAATAAAAGTTTGCCAATATTTCACTGCATTTTATGATCAATGCAAAATTTTCAGGTAGGTATCTTAGTCTAGTGTCCAGTATTGCTTCAGCTTTTCTTAAGTAGAAGGTAGAAGGTAGCAGGGGAATTGAAAGAAAAAAAGTAGACGGTGGAAAGTATGTTAGAATCAAGCGCACCTGTCTTATCGCCAGATTCTTTGATGAACGATTAGAAACTTTTTTATCGTGTTCTTGACCAAAGTTTCACCCTGAATCTCTTGGTTCACTTATGGCAGACTTATGAAAAACCTCGTAGTGATAAGACCAGCTGATTGTACATCAGTGCACAAATGTATACGTTTCAAATCCAGACACTTTCTTATTGGTGAGCATTTGTTAGCAGTTGATTAGCAGCCTCCGCTAATACTAAGAATACAACTTTAGATACGTCATCAAACGCGGAAAGTTACAATTGGCTGAGAAGGAAAAAAAAGACGGCGTTCCCATTCGACCCTTTTTAGGCAAATGAATGACCGTATAAGTGTCTTCATGTGCAGCATGACGATTGTTTTCATTTTTGTACGAATTAGTGTGGGATATGGTGTTTTTAGGAGCATAGGGCCTGAGTGTTTTTTTTTTCAATTCTTACGTGGAATAGATGCTTCGTCTAGCCAACCTGAAAAACATAAAAATTGGAGGACGCTTGAACGTAGCCTTCAAGTGTAGGTCACGATAGCACAATCGATCTCGTGCGCATCGACTTCTGAACTTGTTTTGTCTCTCACAGCGTGCGTCGACCGAATCGTAATGAAACGAACGATTGTGCGCGAAACATTGGCGATTTCAAAATAGCGTTGAATTCGTATTGCTAACGCATTTGGTAAGTGCCCACTGCATCATGATTATTTCGTTTGCGAATCAACAAAGGGCCTACTACGCACCCGTAGCGCAACACGTGAACCTACGCAGCTGTTCACTTTGTTGATGCTTCTGCTTCTGAGTATAATTAGGCATCTGAGCGCTTTGTATTTTGGGGGTCTTCAAAACATACACTCGGTGCTCAATTCACATATATTTGCATCTTGCACGATTCTTCGCTTCTGCCACGCAATATATTAAGGAGAGTTCTTGCACTACATGGCCCTCATAGAGTGTTTTATTTTCTTCGAAACATTTGCAACAAATTTTATTGCTGTATAGTAGAGCACCTACTTGTCACGGAGATGGTGTGGACTCGATCCTTACTCAGACTCAGAAATATTTATTATTCATTTTATTTGTATCTTCCTCCATATTCTTAATCTCGGACATGATGATGATTTTTCGCTACCAAACAAGGACGCCAACACCGACATCAACGCCGATACCAGAATTTCTTCAAAACAGGCTCTTGAACACAACCACCTTAACAAATGCCAAAATGAGCTTCGCCTTCACAGGACACGCTGGAGAATTAGGAATTTTGAGGAGGCTCTTTTCTGCATTTGTTTCATTATCTATCTTCGTGCTAAGCACTCTCGATTTCTCACGTTAGGTTGGTTGCCATCTGAAACAGGAGTAAAAGAGGAATAAAGTGAGGCTGTGCCGACACACTTGAGGGTCATATCTCAAGCTTACAGATTTTCATGCCTGCCTTTTTTCCGATGGAGGCGGAAATGTTGTAGGCCCGTGTACTCAGATTTGGGTGCACGTTAAAGAACCCCAGGTGGTCGAAATTCCGGAGCCCTCCACTACGGCGTCTCTCATAATCATATGGTGGTTTTGGGACGTTAAACCCCACATATCAATCAATGCCTGCCTTTGTCTTTAGGGTGACGAGGTACATAGACTGGCAGAAATATAGGCGGCATTCTTTTATCCTTGAATATAATTCCGTGATAGCTCCTTTCCTCTTGTTGCTTTTTTGCTTCACACGATCTCATCTTATGTGGTATTCATCGGAAAACATCATCGTGTACGAATAACACGTCAACGTAATGGGATTGTGTGCCGTATACGCTTTTTCCTCGTCTAGTAAGATAACACAAAGATAAACCCCACCCTTTCTGTTTTGTGAAGCCGATAGTTTACGGAAACGACTGTGTAGTATCGGGGGCAGTTTTTCATTTTAGAAAGTGCGCTCTGCTCTATGAAGATAATCATTCAGTCACACATGAAATGCGCCACGAGGGAAATATGGGGGAAATGCAAAAACGTACGAGCGATATATGAGCTACTAGCTAGCACATTCCGGGAGAGGCGGTTGTGCGGGGGTATGCTTAATACGGGTAGTTTCCCCCATATAGCCTTTTACGAGTAAAATAAAACAAAATACTGGTTAAAAATATTCGAGGCAACTACGTGCACCCAATATTTTGTTCCCGTTACAAATATTTAGATATCAGTGTGGAGGGTAGTCTTGAAGAACCGAGAAACGTGGAGCCATAAACGTTTTGTTATCAGACGAGCATTTAATGAGTAGCGCTTCGGCAAATCAGCATCATTTCCCGTGTTTCCGCTACTTCGCGATAAAGGGAGGCAAGGAATGAACTTTATTCTATGCCCCACCAACGATCCCACACGTATACTCGGTGACGATTTCGGAAACTGAACGAGGCACTCTTTCCCCGTGCAGCCAAACACTGCCAGCTTAGAAACCAAACGGAGTGTAGCACCGCGGTACAGCGCCATCTAGGATAACCTCACTAAACAGCAGTTTTTATGTACTTCCATGAGACAGCGGCATCTATTATACTGTTCTGGAGATACTGCCGTTTACTCCTGACGCGGAACAAGGTTAGCCTAAAAAATAGCTTTGCTCCTAAAAAAAGCGTGATAGAATTCATCTTGATGAGACTAAACTAGAGAAATAGCAGAAGATGGCTGTTGAAATGAACGTTCCCCGTGATTCGAGTACTTGCATCAATAGTCTCTGAGACAACAGCTGCTATCTGAATAAAACATGCCAATTTGCACTACAATACCTGGTGACAGAAACCTTCCCCTGTGGTTTAGTGATTAAGGTTCTTGTCTGTGGACCCGAAGGTTGCTGAATGGAATGCCAGCCACGGTGGTCGCATTTCGATGGAGGTCAAATGTACTGTGTAGTTAGATTTAGTGGCGTATTCAACAGTGCCGAATAACCGAATATCGTTATTTTACCTGGCAGTGAAAACAGGCTTTACATATACTTAATAATGAAGGTATTTGGAGCGCAAACTAACAAGACACAAATACTAGTGCATATGAAGTGGTAATTTATCGGAGCCTTTAGCGGTCACACACACGAGCGAAACACGATGTGATGGCGGGAAAAGTGGTGGTGCATGTGTCGACAAAATGTATAGCGCTTACTCACGTACACAAGAAACACGTATCTCTAGCGTAAGGGGATTTGCGGCCACGAGTGGCATACTGTTAACACGTGCCTTCTTCTGTCACAGGAAAGCGAGGCTTGCCTCGCGCAACCAGCCCCAAGCCACCTGGCCGTTACTCATCAACCAAGCCGTCAACAATCCACTACTATCTGGCCCCGACCAGCATGACGAAAAGAAGAAACGCCCTCCTGTGACGTCACAAGCAACAGCGCCACCGGGACCATACTTAAACGCTGGGAAGCTGCTCACCTCCGGGATTCGCGGCCACGAGTGGCATACTGTTAGCACGTGCCTTCTTCTGTCATAGGTAGGAAACTTTTGTTCACACTCACCGTAATTGCAGCTACCACAACTTTATGAGGCCGTAAATCCCACCACGTGTGTTGTTACATTTGTGCCATGGGTGTCGACGTTTGTACGTACCGTGCACGCATCGGTACCTTCTTTCCCAGCCGAGCACACGGGTGCCGTCGTGTCGATTGTTTCTTTGAATTGTTTGGTTTAACCCGGGAACTTTGCCCTAAACCTTCTTCACTGCTACTGTCTATGTGCCTTGCGCTCCTGCTGCTATCAGCTGAAGATGTCGAAGCAAATCCAGGGCCCAAAATCGATGATGTGCTCGCACTTGTCAAGGAGTGTCATGAAGAAACCAAAACGGCTCTGGCAGAAATCAAACAGCATATCACAAGCATCGACACTCGTGTTCGCGCTATCGAACGAAGTATGGAAAATGTGTCTGATTGTAAGGTTAACATCGATGCCGCCGCTGATTCCGTTAAAGAAGTGAAAGTTCGCATTAACAAGGCCAATGAAGAGCTCGTAGATCTCGTGGATGACATGAATAACCGCATGCGCAGAAACAATCTTATAATTAAAGGTCTTGATGAAGTCGAACATGAGGACTACGTGGAATCGGAACGTATTGTAAGGGAATTTTTTTCTAAGCATCTCCGGCATGACGTTGGCGACATTGAACGGGCTCACCGCGTTGGTCGCAGTCGACCTAACTTTCATAGGCCACTCATTGTAAAATTTCTGAACTTTAAATCAAAAATAGAGGCTCTGAGCTTTGGACATAAACTGAAAAACCTCGAATCACCCAAAGTATGGCTTGAGGAAGATTTTTTTCAGAAGGTTCAGTTCGCTAGAATGAAACTGCGTGAATTCGGAAAGGCAAATAGAACTGACGGCGAAAAATACTATGTGCGCTTTAACAAGCTTCACACGGAACGCGGCATTTACCGCTATGATTCATCCATAAACGAAGTAGTCCAGGTTTCTGCAAAAAATCAGCCCTCCTCTAGGTGACACACTGTTAGTCGCTCACGTAGCTTCCAAACAATAGCCCCAGTTTCCTTACTCCTAGCAAACTTCCGCAGTATATTTCCAAAGCTTGACACCCTTAAAGCTATTATGCACACATGTTCAACCGATATCATTATCGGCACAGAAACATGGCTTTCCGACGGAATATCAAATAAACATCTTACCCTTCCTTCAAACTTCGAAATTTTACGCAAGGACAGGTGCGGCTCTCGCGGAGGCGGTGTAATGATCGCAGTTAAAGGAGAGTATCGCCCATCACAAATAGACATCGATTCACCATTAGAAATTATCTGGGTCAGCGTTCACATTGGCCATACACCTTGTGTCTTAGGCGCTGGTTGCCGTCCCCCCGATGGCCCCGCAGATTTCGTCGACAGTTTAAACGATACAATTGGCACCATCTTGCACAAATTTCTAAGTAGATTATTAGTTATAGGTGGTGATTTTAACTACTCGGGTATCGACTGGCCAACAAAATCCGTCACTGCGCAAAATAATCGCCTCGAATGCCTTAGCTTCATTCAATGTATTGATTACCACCAACTTACGCAAATAGTATGCGAACCAACGCGGAGCGCACATTTGCTTGACCTCATTCTCACAAATCAACCCGAAATTACTAACACACACGTCATTGACGAAATAAGTGACCATAAGGCCATACACTGCACACTATCAGTGGCACGCGCTATCAAAACTAAAACAGAAAAACAAATCTTCAACTACGGACGCGCTGACTTACAAAAAATGAACGATATGCTGGAAACCTTAACTGCTAATCTTGAAACTGGGTTGCAGGATCGTACAATGAATAAAAACTGGTGTCTATTTCGCGACAAGCTCAAAGAAATTCAGGCATCTTGTATTCCAAAAACGGTAATAAGCTCTAGGACGAACGACCCATGGTTTACCCGTGACGTCAAACGGCTTTTAAACGGGAAAAAAAGGGCCTACAGAAAGTCAACTCGAACCAACGATCCTGATGACTGGCAGAACTACAAACAGATTTCTACTTTAACTGAACAAACAATACTTGAGACAAAACATAAGTATTTTATTATTACGCTCCCAAGTATTATGAAAACCGACCCAAGCAAATTCTGGTGTATTATAAACCCCAAGAACAAAAACACGGTACCCGTCCTAACCAATGCAACCGGGGTTAAGTTATCCTTGCAAGAATGTGCCGAACATTTTAACAAAGCCTTTGCCAAAGTTTTCACTACCCAGCTACCTTTAAATGACTCTTTTGATCCGTCGCAACCAAACATAGATTCCAATTTTACGCCCATTGTAATTACAGCCCATGGCGTGGCATGCGCTATCGACCACCTAGCTTCCAAGACTAGCCCCGGGCCTGACGGTATAACAGCGAAGCTCTTGAAAATAACTTCTCCTTACTCAGCTTACCTGCTTTCGTTGTTATTTCAGCAATCCCTAGATTCAGGTTGCTTGCCGGACGATTGGAAATTTGCCCATACCCTACCATTTTTCAAATCTGGCGACCAGTCTGATTCCCTTAATTATAGGCCTATTTCACTTACTTCAATCAGCTGCAAGTTGCTGGAACATATTCTTTTCACGCATGTTGTAACCCACCTTAATCAGAATAACTTCTTCATTAGCAATCAACACGGATTTAGGAAACATTTCTCATGTCAGACACAACTTTTTGAGCTGGTCACTGACCTCCACGTTTCGCAGCACAGGCTGCTTTGTACCGATGCCATTTTTGTCGATTTGTCGAAGGCGTTCGATCGGGTTCCACATCAGCGTCTAATGGCTAAAATTTGTAACCTTAATCTGGATGACAAAACAACCCACTGGATCCGTAGTTTTTTAACAGACCGTTTGCAATTTGTAAAATTAAATGACAACGTTTCTGACCCAGTGGGTGTCTCATCAGGAGTCCCCCAGGGGTCAGTACTTGGCCCTTTACTGTTTCTGATTTATATAAACGACCTCGCATGTAACATTTCCTCGTCAATTCGTCTCTTTGCCGACGACTGTGTGATATATAGAGAAATAGTAACTTCCGATGATGTTTCTACACTCCAGCATGATTTATTTACTCTAACTGAATGGTGCGAAAAATGGCTGATGAAAATAAACGTAGAAAAAACTAAGCATGTGCAATTTTCTTCTACGACAAGATCCGAAACTTATAATTACCTAATAAATAATGCCAAAACAGAAACAGTTTCATCTTTCAAATATCTGGGAGTTACATTCACCTCCGATTTAAGCTGGACCCCCCATATAGAAAAAATCACATCGAAGGCGTGTAAAAAGCTCGGCCTGCTCAAGCGCCACCTTTATTTAGCTAATTCAGAGACACGACTTCACGCGTATAATGCTCTTATCCGCTCTTCACTAGAATACGCGCAAATCATCTGGCATCCACATCAGATGTGTCTAACATGCTTGAATCCGTACAGAACAAGGCCGCGCGCTTCATTCTGTCATCGTACTCAAGATACCAGAGTGTATCTGCCTTGAAGGACGAACTTAATCTCCCCCCTCTCACCCAACGCAGGCAGTTGTCAAGATTAACTTTTTTTTACACCCTGTACCATCATCCAACACCATTCGCTCGCAAATTTATACTCCCGGCACCCTATACGTCCACACGCGCTGACCACGCTCACAAAGTTGGCCCAATTTTTGCCCGAACAAACAAATATCAGAACTCACCCCTTGTTCTGGCAATCAATGAATGAAATTCTTTACCTAGTAGCCTAGTGGACCAAACAGACACCTCTTCTTTTCAAACCGCACTCCTCGCTTTTCTAGCTATTCAAAATACCCTGTAACTTGTCTTCATCATGCTCATCTTTTCTAGGCTGTAAATTTGTGTTCCTGCCTTCCAAATACCAGATTTTCTGTCACTTTTACACTTTTTTTATATGTTTCACGCTGTACTTTGCAATTGTGTACTTTTGCTGCCTTTATGATATTGTAATGTCACTTTTGTTGTGTTGATTCTTTCTTTTTACAATATTGTACGTTGTGTCGGTTTTCAACCCATTCCCCCCCCCCCTATGTAATGCCCATTTGGGCCCTTAGGGTACCTAAATAAAAAAATAATTAAAAAATAAAAAAGGCTCACTAAAACTTAGACCGAAATTTATTTTAGTTTCAACTGGTATCTCTGAAGCTTAAAGTAACGCAGATATTATTCAACTTGAATCACTCAGGCTCAGACTCAAGAGCGTAGTTCGGCAAACTCATCAGTCAACTGAATCAGACTCGCTCGGACTCAGTTTAAGCAATGTTTCCGAGCCTGAGGGACTCCGAGAGAATATAATATTCGGGTGAATTTGAGTGCCTGAGAGTTCAATTGAGAAAATTGTAATCAGTGTTATACGGGTTATACCGCCTAAGAAAAATATTAAGAAGCCTGAGAACGATTTAGTCCTAAGTAAGTGAGTAAAGCGTTATTGACAATGTCTGGTGGTTTAGCGGGGTGGCGCTACAAGCATCCCATCCTAGGTTACTGCCTCGAGTCCTCGCAGCGTAAAATATTTTTCTTGCGTAGATCCAGCGAGTTCTACATTTTTTTAGGTGTGAGTTCAGCGGAATGCCTTTCACGTGCCACGTCTGTGGGCGTGGAAGAGCGGGAAATGAAACGTGCCGTTAGCGCAGTCTTCTACGAACCAGGGGTAGCTCAGTGGCACGCGTCTGGCTCGAACGCGCACATCAAAGCGTAGCTGACAATAGCAATATATCTAGAAGTGTTTGCTGTTTGCGTCTGTGCCTGGCATCCGAGCTGCCGAGCACCGACGTGTCGCAGCCGAAATAGACTAAGAATGCCGTGAATAACGTCTCGCACGCTTTGTAGGTGGCCATTCCAAAAGCGAGGCACACGTTCCAGACCGCCTATCGAGAAGCCGAGGCTCGTGGCCATAGAAGTCAATCGCAAAAGACAGGAGCTTCGTAATGCTCGAGTCTTTGCTGATACGATTTATTGTTGTGGGAACGGGAGAAAAACGTTTCAAATAAACTTGACAAAAAAAATACAATGTCCCCGTATATTCCCGTAAGAAAACGTGAATAAACAGCCGTACATAAAGAAATAATTGGGGGACGCTTCAGACGCGTAATCGGGCGCCGTTCACATAGCCTTCTTAATACCTATCTTCGATTCCCTTTTCAGTAGCCACTTTAAGGAAGTAATGTATGTAGCAGTGTGACACAAGTTCGTTTAGTGCATCAAATTTGCTCGATAGGGCTGTGCCTCTAAGAGCATGAATGAAAAAAAAGGTCTGGTAGAACTTGCTGTTGGGCCAGTTAATACAAGTCTGAAATAAACAATCAACTTCACGTCAAAATGACAACCATACAGGAAAATTCGGGAGATCCCACGTACCTGGAATTCGACGTTATGCGAAGCATGCGGAGAGAAAGTGACCATGTTGAATTTTTTTTTGAGTGACATGTCATGAAATGACGCTAAATATGTGTAAAAATGTTTCACACACAGACATATGTTAAAGAGTTGCGGATGTTTATATAACCAGTTGTTTGCACTTGTGCAAACATGTCTACTGGAACATGCGTATTAGCAACACCCGACGGTGACATGAAGCTCTGATGTTCGCGAAGATGCTGGCCCTGAACACTGCTACTAAATCAACTTCATCGCATCGCACCTAACCACACTGGATGTTAACCCGACGTGACGGCTTTATCGAAGTAGTACATATGTAATGTTTATAAAATTGGATAGGCCACACTGCAACCACTATTGACGTTTCACGAAGATTAGCGTATATTTGAGGAGTAGTTTCGAGACCAGTCGTAGTTATGTGGTAAAATGCTAGACTGACACGCAGAATTCTTGAGCTCAATTCCTGCAGGGACCCTGAAATTTATTATTTTTGGATTCGTCAGGGAGTCAACGCTGTCTATGTCAGGTTTTTTTTTTTTAACACTGACATTTACACTATGCCTTCGTTGGGTCGACGCTACCGATGTCGGGAATTGATTAACGCTCACGTGTTAAAATTGCTATTGTGTGTTCTCGTCGTTTCTTGGTAGATATTAAGTGTCAATCACCTGTGGAACATACCCCCATACCAGCAGCACATACCCACCTCTGGGTATGTACCATTGTCTGGCGGGAAGTGTTTGACGACGTACGCGATGTTATTGTGGCATTATTCATTTTTTGAAAAGCGCGTAATATTCGTCAAACCATCTTACCTTCAAATGTTAACTTTGGTTCACACTAAGTTAAGGGGGTGACCACGAGAGTACCCAAACGTAAGCGGCTAAATAGGTAGATAAATACGCTCAAAGTCCCCGAAGTTCACTGAGAAATGTTTCGTATTTAATAGATCTGGTGCTATGGGAGCGTTCCGTCAGTGCTTCAAACCAGGACACATAGAACAGAAAAATGGTAAGGCGAAATACTTAGGGGGCGCTGTAGTTGAAGAAAAAATGAAAGGATTAGGAGAGAGGCGAAAAAACGGAAGCGTTGTAGAAAAGCTTACTTGGGCCTTTTGCAGGACTGACGCTGGAAGGGTGTCGAACAGCCGTAAAAAAGTTGTCGTAATAATTGGTTGGTTTTTATGCCCCGAAGCCATGATGTGATTATGAGAGGCGCCTTCATGGACGGCACCGAACTGTTTGACCATCCGGTGTTCCTTTATGTGAAATAAATATATGTTATGAGCAGAAACAGCGCACAAACTCACGGGACGAAGAGAAGAGACACAAACAAGCGCTGTGTTTGTTTGTGTCTCTTCTCTTCGTCCCGTGAGTTTGTGCGCTGTTTCTGCCCATAATGTATCACCAACTAGCCCATCTTTCAGGCTTGCTTCAGTATAAATATATGTACTCGGGCTTCTAAATTTTTGTTTTCAGCAAAATGCGGCCGCTGTGGCCGGGATTTGATTTCGCGACATTCAGGTGAAGAGTCGATTGATTTATTGACTATACCTTTATTACTACCCGAAGACAGGGACTGATCTGGGGGTTGGTTACGCTGCTCAGTGGGCTTGATGCTTTGGTATGACGTGGCATGAAATGACCGTGAGGTCCAGTCGAGCAAAATAACTACTATAGACCGCCATGTTAGGCAAAGTGGACACCCGACACCATAACGGGGTGCACCTAATTGCTGTAGAAAGATATGTTCTAGCCCATTTAGTTTGAACAAAAAGCAATATATAGCATGGACATACACACAAACGCACGTACTCTCTCTCGTGCGTGAGTGCACATAGAAATAATTAAAACTGGCTTCAGCCACGCTAATCCTACCTACAGCTTGGTAATCCATGAGACCCAACGTGAAGGGGTGATAGCGCGAAGCACGGAAAGCCTTTCAGGGTCCATGTGTTCTCCGAGGATTTATCCCTACTACTCTATCAGGGATAGGCAGTTGGGCGGGGCAGCAAACAAGCGAACTCATTAGACGCTCCCTTTCCGTACCAGTGCAGCAAACGAGAATTCCGGACAACCAGCTATGTTTTGCTCTCGCCATGTGAGAATAAACAAGGAGCCCTATCCTCCCGCACAAAAAGTAGTCAGTGAAAATATAGCTATGTGCTATATGTTTGAGGGAACGGAATATTTGTCTGTGGTTCATTGTGTTGTCAGGCATCTTGCTCAATATTGTGTAAATAATCTTGACTGCATTGCCAGTTACATGCACTTTGAAGTACATTTGACGACCCTTGTGTGTTGATAGTAAATGAATATAATGAAATACGCGAAACTAAGTTCATGCGTAGCCTCTTTGATTCATCTCTGCAGTTCTAAGAACTTAAGTGACGTCGCGTTCAAAGTTTCTACGCTATCCACCGGATAGAGTGTCACAGCAATCATCTTGACCGAATAACGACAATGGTAAATGTTCTGTGTAAAAGATTGCACAAATGCTGGAGACCGGATTTCTTCATAAGCACGTGGAGAATTCGAATGCAGAAAACGTCATGCATAGGCTGGCCAATAGTATGCGTTATCTTCTAGGTAAAGTTTGAGTTTATTTCGTTCAACAAAGGTGACCCACACCCTAAAATATAGTATACACTATTGAATAAATATTCTTGAAAACTGCGGGACCACCTTATTCACTGCCTAAAGTAGGATTTATTCTGAAGAGTGTGGGCAGCCAGTGAAGCTTGAAAGTTTTTTTTATGCATCAACCGAACTCGGCAAAGTGTGTGGCATACTTGATCAAAAATCATCGACCAAGAGAAAAAGTTTGGGGGCACAGTTAAACATGCGTCTTTATTTTTTGCTTTAGAAGTGTCTTTTTGTGTGATGAACATTTATGGAACGGGCCTGCGTATAACCAGACTATGGTTCAAACAAAAAATATCCTGCCAAAAAACATTCAATAACACTTTGAAGTGCGTTGCTCAAATTGTGGTTACGTTCCACTGCTTAGTGAAAAAAAAACGCCATCAAACCCTAGGGATGGATTCAGCAAAAAACTTTTCAAAGCATTCTCTATTACTAAATGAAGAGACACCAGTATCAGCTAGCCATCACTCGTACTTAATGAATGTGAAACTTTATTTCTGTATAACAGCGTAAAGTTTTTAGCACTTTGGCAGTGTAACACGTGATGAGCCACGGCAGGTGTGTATTTATTAACCTTGTTCGTTTTCTCAATATTGTCACCGTTATTAGCCGTAAGCGCAAAAGGAGGGAAGGTTGCCGCTCGTGATGCTGGCTTCTTCCTCCTTTTGAGCTTACGGCTAATAACCGTAACAACATATATATAAAATGGCTGAAAACACTGTAGTTGTCTTGTCAAGTCCTATTATCCCTGTTGATGTCGTATTAATTACTGCTGGGATTTCAAGTCCAAAAATCATGATGTGAATATGCGGAACACTATAGTAGAGGGCTCCGGAAGTTTCGACCGCCTGGTGTTGTTTAAGGTGCACCTAAATCTAGGCACGCGGGCTTCGAACATATCGCGTGTACCGAAATGCCACCGACCACGCCAGGCTTCCATCTGGTGGCCTTCAGGACAGCAATCGAGCGTCATAACTACTAGAGCACCATGGTAAAACTCCTTTTGTGTCGAGTCCCTGCGCACTTCTTCCCACGATAACGTGATCTATTGCCTACTCATTATAAAGCTTATAATAAATAGTCTAGTTAGTTCGTACGAAGTAGTCCTGAAATACAGGGCGTGCAAACAAGGACACAAGAAGGTGGTCAGATTATCATACGCCCTGAGTGCCTTGTTGTGTTTGCACACCCCGTCTTTTAGAATATCACCTACTCACCCGACTTTCGACTTTAGTGAATTTGCTCTCAGGTAACCCGTATTAAAGCATTACATGTAATAAAACATAGTATTCAATAAGAAGCCTTGTTTGTATGTTTACTTTCGATTTCCACTCACAAGTATAAAGTATACCGACAATACTGGAAGTAGTTGACATAGTCAGGCATCCAGAATTCTCCTCAGATAGGCATCGGCAGCAGGAAAGAGGCAGGCACTACTATCGTAAGGCCGGGTGACAAACGACGCTCCACGTCCGGTGGCACCATGAACTGCGTGAACGAGTGCGCGCAAGTATCTCTCGTCGCCCTCCGCACTCGTTTCGTTGCCACGACGCCGTGCCGACCGAGGGAGAGAGCGTGCGGCGAAAGAAGCTCGCGCCAATGTAGCGCGATTCTCGCCGAATGCGCGCGTTGCCTATAAATCACACCACCTCCGTTGCTGTCAGCGAGATCTTCGGCTCAATGAGTCAGCGTTATGGATCTCGTGTGTTCTCTGGATGACCCGGTTTTCGCTCACCACGCGAAAGAAGGCGCCAAGAGAGATACCTAAGATGGTGCGTACTTACTGTTCTGCTAAGTGAGAAAAAGAAAGAATAGAGAGAGTGAATTATATGAACGAGTAAGGGCGTTAAACAAATGCATGTGGTGAAGCATTTCAACATCTTTTTTGGCTTAACCTTGTTGTATTAGCATTGGCTGTCAGCTGCTTTGTATAAAACTGTCGGCGACAATTTTTTTTTATGTGCATGGTTCCACTTGCACAATTTTAACGACGATGTTTCATTTCTTCTATTTTCTATGGCATAGACGCGCTTAAGCTTTATAAGTGGTAATATGTCGTTGTCACATAATATAGCGCAACAATGTCAGGAAAAGTAGTATTGAGGGAAGAGAGGTACTTGTGGATGTTTTTTGCGTTTTAGTATATGAATTTTAGTAACATTCTTTAGAGGCCATTAGCGTCGGCATGACGCTGGCCAGTCTTGTAAGGCACAGTTAAGCACTTTTGTAGTCTGAAGGCTCAGTGCTCGAGTCAATCAAATAATTCACATAGACTCACTATCCAGCATAAAAAGTGGTGTTCTGCAAGGGCCGTGCAATGTTGTCCGTATAAATATGACCAAATATTTGAGCAGAAGACACTATGGCAAGGTATTCCTTGTTGCTCAAAGTATGGTTGCGATACGGCTTGTTCAGTAAGTGGCTGGCATAAGCGAAAACGTGTCCTTAATCGCCAATAATTGCGCTAGTATGGCACCAACGCCCACACCCCTAAGGTCTGTGTGAGCTCGTCTTCTTCTCCCACAGCTCCTTGTTCTTGTTGGGAGGCGCCGTTATTGTATATATATATATATATATATATATATATATATATATATATATATATATATATATATATATATTGCGAGAAAATCATGGTGCACAACTATTGTTAAGACATTGCCCTGAATGAACAATGTCTGGATGAAGTGACACAGTTACACAAGAATGAAAACATGAAAGTCAAACTTAACTCTCCGTATGAAACTTGTAAAAACATGCAACACATAAACCGAGCCCTTTTTGAGCATTCGGAAACGCTAAGATGCTTTAAAACAGTTTCAACCCGGAATAGAATTCGCGCCATTCGGCAGATGAGACGCCGAAATGGTTGAGAAGAACATTGCGCTAAATGTTCTAGTGCATTTTATTTTCATTTTTCTTGATAGGCACGTGCGTGAGAACAGTCTCGAGGCTACGAATAAAACCATGCGCGGTACGTTGCTACTTAAATAAGAAAACAAAATCAAGTGCGTAAGACTATGATAATAGCGAGGGGGATTTTTTCGTCAGTCATAGGATAATGGCGCTCTTGGTCTTAATCAGAGAACGCATTGAAAAAACTCTTTCAAGAGCACGGCAGAAATTTCCAACGTTCGCAAAAGCAAGCGATCCATTTCCTCGATGCGCCCGCCAGTGCCTCTGCCGACTGTTGTGTCACATTTTATTTTTCGCACAATAGGAACACGTCGTTTTGAAGAAAATTTATAAAAAACTGTTACCAGGTCTTGCATTGAAAGCTGTTTCATATCCCGTGCCCATAATTAAGGGATGTTTTCTAATCTACAGTTAGTGTCTTAGTGTACCAGCTAAGAATTTGTTGGTTACATTAAACAACCCATTTTTCGCAGTTTGTAAAGCGTGCTTTGCCGCAAGTTGTGTTTTAGTGCAACAAAACAAACTTTACAAACTTTGCACATCGATGTGATGAGTACATACATACATACATACATACATACATACATACATACATACATACATACATACATACATACATACATACATACATACATACATACATACATACATACATACATACATTGCATTACATACGTAAAGGGAGCTGCAACGCACGGCACTTCAACGAGCATGAGAACGATGGGTAGTACATGAATATGCGTAGTCTTCCTACTTCACATTCCTTGTGGCTTCGTGTGGCCTGAAGCTGCTTTGTCACGAAACAACAATCGGCAACTGTTCAGCGGTTGCGCTTCACCACCCTCACCTTTTAGGAGTAGCATTTTCAATCAGCTCACAAAGTTCAAAACGATGTGTTCTTTTATTCTAAACAAAACTGAAACACAGCAATAAACGAAGCCACAGGTGCGTTCGCCACCCACAAGCACGAAGTGTAGGCGAATCCATGTCATACTTACAATTCGCATGGTCGCCGAATGATCGCAGCGCAGAGTCCCCTCTATTTTAGGAATTTTTATAATAGTGTGCACCTGTTCATAATTAAGATAGTGTTCTGTGGACGGCTCACAACTAGCTGCTTGCATTACCAGCTCTGTTGCTGATGGCTACTATGACGTGAAGGTCAGTTAGTAAACGCAAAGTATTTCTTTGCCGACTGTAAGCAATTCGAGCGTCTGTCTGTCTGTCTGTCTGTCTGTCTGTCTGTCTGTCTGTCTGTCTGTCTGTCTGTCTGTCTGTCTGTCTGTCTGTCCGTCCGTCCGCCTGCCCGCTAACGGGTGCTTGCATGATCACCACTTGAGGTAAACCAAAATTAGTATGGGATGGTAACGTGGTTTAAGGAAGACGACTCGCTCGTCATGACATGAGTAATGTCACAATCCTGTCGTGTACGTCGTCAAATACTTTCTGAAAAACAGTGGCACATACCCGGGGGCGGCTATACGTCACAGGTGCTTGGCAGTTTATATCTACCCAGAAATGTCGTGAACATACATGGGTAATTTCAACGCTTAATCGCTCAGAGAAAGCCCACATTGGCAGCATTGACAGGACGAGTGCAAATAATAAGTGTTATAGCAGCAGCACGAATTTTGCGTTCCAATCAAGTACCTAACTATAGAGTCATAGCCAGTTCTTTTTCCCTTTGATTATTTATTGTCAGAGCCACAATTGGTCTCGGAACTCTTACGCAATGGCAAACGTTACACAACTGTAAACGTTATGCAACTGTAAAAAACGGGTGATATAAAACATATGCGGCTGTTTAACGTATGTCTGCGCGCACGTTTGTACATATCTTTAGCGTAACTTCGTGCTTGAGAATATGCAGATACCGACAGCTCCAAGCGTGTTACGTCTGTTTGACACCATCACTCGCAAGCCTCCAGAAATCTGCTGCTTGAGAACGCAAGCGGCACTATCATGGTTTCACCATCTGCAAGATTTTGGGTGCATGGGACCACACATACAAGTTATTGTAATGATTGTGTTCATTTCATTAAGACACGGGTGTAACTCACCATCTGTGATGTTATGCACATAAGTGCCGTTTTCTCGACGGCACGAGTGACGTTTTTCTCCTTCTTTCTCTCTAACTTTTATTCGCCTTTCCTCCCTCCTCAGTGCAAGGTAGCCTACCAGGCTCAGCCATGGTTAGCCTCCCTGCCTTTCTGTTATCCTTGTTCTCTCTCTCTCTCGCAACGTTTCACTCAATAAAAAAATACTACACAGTCAGCTTGCATGCTCAAGCTTTGCATAACAACTATTCCCAAAATACGTGGGAGGTGCAGATTTTTTTATCAGAGTTCCTTGCAATAATCCCATGACGGCGTCTCTCATTTTCATTGTTGTGACCTTCGAAATTGCGTTATTTCGTTGTAAGACCACATTAAAAGCGTATTGTGACTCAGGGCAGTCTATCTGGCTCATGTTGGTGAACTTCCATGTGTTCTTTTTATCACTTATCTCCCTCTTTCTTTATGAAGTAGCACTTTGCAGCTGCCACAAGTTATTGTTAAAATATTATGTTTACAATTTTTATTAGCATATCTACAGTAACAGTGAAAGTCGTTTATTTTTAGGTGCTAACGAGGCAACATTTGCGTTTGTTCTGAAATTTAAACTAGTTTCACTTAAAGTTAGGGTAGTTGTGCGCGACAACTTTATACTAGTAAAAAACAAAATAACAGACATTACTTCTTAAAAAAAACACCTCGCATCAAATTCCTGAAAAGCCATTATTCTGCGTGTGAATTTTCGCGCGCCAGTTTCCTGGCTGGTCCATTCCCATGAAAGCTTTATGTTATTTGTCAACTATAAAGTAGATGTTTTACAGCGTCATTTGCGTAGTGACTTTTTTTTAAAGGAAGAAGTAGAGTCACACTCATGTCAATATCATGCCAACTCAAAGATGTGCTTGTTTTTCTTCACTATCGTACGCTGCGAACTGTCTCTCAGACATAAGAAAACCCATGACTGCGGCTGCGGAGTCAGTTTCGGTAACGAGTCGACCATGATAACGCCTAATGTATACGGGTTGCCAAAGCCCTCTGGCGCAATACAATTATTTAGGCAACCTCCAGGAAGCGCTGGTACGAAACAAGGAACTGTATAAAAAATATTTTTTACGTCCACCACTGCACAAGCCTTATTGACCTTTCTCTAAAATATAAACACTATAATAAAATTAAGAAGTCAATGAAAGAGATAAAATAAATGCTTAAAGCTTGAATTCATGGTGCTTATCTCTGAAACAGCTGCAACACATGTTTTTTCCCCTCCATGTTCATGGTGTTGGGAGTGTCCTATCATCAAGTATGGAAGTTTTAGAGATGCAAGGACCGCAATTTCTGGAAAGGTCATTTTCACAATGTTGAGAACATAGGCGAATTTTTACCATTCGTTTTATAAAGATATTGCATAACGCAGGCGTGCGACACTTTATTAGTACATGCTGTATAATTTGTGTATCATACGTATGTTAAGTGTATTTCATAATGTGTATAGCGTTTCACCTAATATTTAGTAATAAATAAATTAGTGTATATATATATATATATATATATATATATATATACGCATATGCGCATAAAATTCTGGTAGACATCAACCGCGAGTCAGAGCGCTTTAGTTAATACATTACACTGAATATTACAATCATGCAGATTACTGTGAAGAATTATGTTGCTTATACCCTCAGATAAGTCTACTGGTTAGTCGACGCTTTATAAGTATACCGAAATAAAGGGCTGGTGACTACACTGCTAGAGTTAGAATAAGTCTTTCCAAGGCATACTTTGGAAGCCTGGTGCGAACGTATCGGCCCATAGTGATAGTTGCTCGATCAATAACGCTGTATCTCGGGGACTGTATATGTAATAGAAAAAAATGACGTGCTTTATTTTTATGGTAAGAAAAGAGAACGCAATACATGCATCTGAGCTCGTATTAGCTGCACTTGGTCCCTATGTCAACCCTTCTTCCCATTGATGAAACCAACAGTACTGTCTTTTTAAACGTCCCTCTTTTCTCCTAGGACACAAATATTGAAAATTATAAAAATTCTCTTGGGAAGCAAGTATTTAAACTGTCACGCTTACGGCAGAGTGCCATGAAACATTGATGTTTAGTATTGAGGAATACATAAACTATAAACGTGTACTAAAGCTTTAATCGCGTCGCCGTGGAATTCATGCAAGACCCTGGTAAGAGTTTCTAAAAGGGTGGCATAGGAAAGAGCTTAATATATCACTGCCTCTAAAGCGTGAGTGGTATTTCGGAATTTCATTTTCTGCACTCCTCTGAAATTAGGATGGCGGCAGAAGCATCCTGATCGATAAGCAGTTATTTAGTTGCTGATATAAGCTGCCTGCAGAGCTACACTTTTCTAACTTTTGGTTTATTTTCTGATTACCGAGAGTAAACTATTTCGAAAACTGCGACTGCTTTGTCTCTATTCAGTATAAACTGCTGCCTGCAGCCTTTCAGCTAAATAAGTGTATCACGTGCGTAAACGATGCTTACATACAACCGATGAGAATGTTCTATACTTTATTCATGAACTTAGAAGTAATTGAAGTAAAGTGTGCAGTTAATTGATAATTTCCTACTCAGATGAAGTGACAAAAAAACGCGAGGAGCAATGCATGTAAGGAAGGTATCTTCAGCTCTGCTAATGTGAAAGCTGGGAAGGAGCAAAGCATGCAAGTCTTGAGAAATAGCTTTGATGAGGCGCTCGTGATGTCAAGCCTGAATGGAGCCAGTCGTGTAGGGAAGAGTTCTTCCTCTTTACTAGCGCCATCGAGAAACTTTGTTGGAATGGAGCTTACGCTAAGGTCGAACTACACCGTTTTCTCCAGATGACCGGTTTCAGTTCCCTGCGACTTGTTATCAGGGGTGCGCAGTGTTTAACATTATCTTCTTGAGAAAATAACATATTGATATATTTCCTATCGCGGCTTCTAAGGTTTTCCATGCTTAAATCGAATTATTTTTCTGTTGTGAGTAGTGCACGGGTGACTATAAGCTGACGATAGTCTTCTTCGTGAAGTTACGGCATGCGGATTATATATACCAAGGCATTTTGGGAATGAGGTTAATTTTGATGCGTTTGTGTGTGTGTTTTTTGCACTTTCAATAAATAAATACTTGTTTGAGATGCCTCTGTATACGTGTAGTCACACTTTCTTCTTTATTTATTTATTTATTTTATTTGGGATTTTACAGAAGACGCAACATAGATATATAGTTTATTGGTATCGGTGTAAACTTTATGATATACAATACAACAAGGACTTACTTATGAAGGCGCACTTGACTTGATGAGCATTCCAGCAGCTCAAGTGAATACATTTTGAAGCCAAAACAATGCTTACTTGTTAAGTGCAGAGCACTTTATGGTGGTCAGGCTGTCGCATGCTGTCGTCGTCCCTTGGCGTAACGCATGCGCAACCACATATTGCATAGCAAGCAGTAGCATACTGTGCTCATGTTTGCGCCTAAGAAAGTCTTCTTTCTCATGTCCTTCGAGAACGTTGATGATGATAATAATAAGTGTCGAGATTACTACTGCGCCCAGAGAAACACGGCGCTGCAAATGACGTATCGGAATTCAAAAAGCAAATGAGAAGTACAAAGGGAGAGAAAATGACAACAAATGGGAATTTTAAAAATACTTAAAAATAAACTGGGAAAGAGAAGAAAAAAAAGAGAGGACAAAAAAGCTTCCTCAATTTTTTGAACTAGTTTTCTGTTGACGTGTTTGTGGCACGTATTAGTTTTTGAGCTCACTAATGGCTTCATTATTCGCGCACCAGAAGTGAAAACTAATGTTTAGCCGATTTCTGTGGTGCATATCCGTTTTGGATGCCCACCAGCGTTACCACGGATCCGCGACACGAGTGGCTCGACAAAGAACAACTTCACTCTTAAAATACAAGACACGTAGAATACACAACATAAGGAGCATCATGATACTCCAAGAGATCGTCTAAAAAGTTCAAACATTGATTTCACTTGATAGGGAGGCCCTTAAACAATTACGAACGCAAACTCATAGACTCTTCTACATAAACGACATCGTGCGAATTTATAATGAGTGTCAGTACATCATACATGCGGATGATTGCTCAAACGCTATAAATAAATAAATATGAACGAAATAATACCTACAACTACGACGTATTGTCAGCCACTGTACTTGTGGTGCAAAAACTATGGGCTGAACCTAAATAAATGCAAGACGAAATGTGTCCTGTTTCGTCCACAGGGATCTGTACAAATAGCATCTGGACACACACCTCCAGGTCTCCACCAAAGAACCATTGCAAAATATGTGGAGTTACTCGGAGTCATTTTTATGGAGCGCATGTCCTGGAACAATCAAATAAGAAGCTTACTGACTAAATTAAGAAAAGCTGCAGGTAAGCTGAATCGTCGTCACCCATTCTTCCCGTTAATGTGAAGTTGACTTCCTACTACGCTTTGCTGAATTTCTACTTGTACTGCTGCTCATCAGGGGGGAAAAATACTGTACTTAAAAACATACACAAACTAACCTTAATGTAGAAAAAAGCAGTAAGGTCTATTGAGAAATTCTCGTTCTTGGAGCACACAGATCCCCTTTTTCGTAGTAAAGAAATATAGAATCGGATAAAACGTACACTCACGAATTACTAATAATGTATAAAAGTGCACAACTTGGCAAACATTTAGAGCTACCAAGTTGAAAGTAAATAATCATTTTGTATGTTTTTATGTACAAACCACCATACTGAATTCCTCTCTTTCGCACACGTTATGGTACAGAGAGAGTTAAGCTCACAATGCCACTTACATTAAACGCATACCATTGATGATACATGGACAATTTAACACTAACAAAACAAGAACTACTTGATTTCTGCGCGGCATAGAAAAAGCACTGCACTTTAAACTTTCTACATTCACTTCTACTGTGTCTCATTATCACTATAGTGGTACTATGACAAAATGCTGTCCTTCAAACTATAGTAGTACTCCCAGAAAAATTTCGGCATGCACACTACTATTACAAAATAGTATTACGTTATGGTAATAACTATATACATGTCGCGGTGTAGCTTCATCCTTTTACTTATTCATTCTTCATACTGCTAGTACTTATTATTTGTATTTTATTTTGTGTAACACAAACGTTCTTTGAGGCCGTTGAAGTTCAAATAGAAGGTGAATTTTTTTCTTCTGTATTCTTATTTGCTTATGTATTTTGCTGTATCTTGCATATATATGCAGGGCTAGCAGGAACTCCGTCAAGCTGCGATGAAGCAGCTTTTTCTTTTTCTGCCTTTTTTCGTTTTATCGTGCAAACGAAGAATTAAAATGAAAAAGCATGATTATATAATAATTAATTAATTGATTGATTGATTGATTGATTGATTGAATTAGCGCATGCAGGTTTTATAAAAGCAAACACAACAAGGTAATATACGATATGCATATATAATGAGCACACTTAAGATGATATGAAGATAAAGTCCCTAAAAATAACGAACTAAGGCACTGTCTTCAACAAAGCGGGTTTCATTTCTCGTATTCTCTCGCACCGTTATTCATTCTCACGTACAAAATACTCGCTTCCTTTCTTGCTCTTGACTTATAGTGTTGGCGCAACTCTACGTCTCTAGCGCAAAGGGCGATCGGACAGTGCCTAGCTTGCGCTATGTATAGAGACGTATAGTCATGCGCAGCTGGCGTGAGGCACGACAAGGCTGCGGCGGAGAGCGGGTTGTAGCACGCCAAAAGCTCAGACGACGTGACCAGGCAAGCACTTGTCGGCTCTCCGATGAGATTAGGGTGTGTCTCTCCCAGCCGACGAATCGCCTTGTCTCCCTTGCGCAAGCCCCTGACTTTCACGGTATACATGGTGCACGTCTGCGTGACGCAGCTCCCGGAAAGGAATGTAGCTTAGAAAACTGCGGTCACCTGACGGACTCAGCTCACAAGTGAATGCTCATCTGAACAAGACGGGCTAAGCCGATGCGTCGTTCAATACGAATTGTTCAGTATTGTATCCAAATTAGGGTCATTCTTGTAGATTTGATTACTACGTCCAACTACAATCACTCAGCCCTGCCTGGAGGCAGGGTAGCTAGACAGGACACTGGAAAGCTTTCCCAGGAAACGAATAACCTAACTAAGAAGCGTCAAAGCATGAAAGTGTCAAGTACAACAGACAAAATAGAACTGGCAGAGCTTTCGAAGCTGAATAATAGACGTAAAATATGCGATGTAAGAAGGTGTAACATGGAGAGAATTGAACACGCTCTGAAAAACGGAGGAAGCGTCAAAGCAGTGAAGAGGAAACTTGGGATAGGCAAAAGTCGGATGTATGCACTAAGGGACAAAGAAGGCAAAATAACTACCAACATGCATAGGATAGTTAAAATAGCGGAGGAGTTTTACAGAGATCTGTACAATAGCCGAGTTAACCACGACATTAATACCATAAGAACTAGCAGTAACCCAGATGACACCCCACAAGTAATGATAGAAGAAGTCAGAAAAGCTCTGGAGAGCATGCAAAGAGGCAAAGCTGCTGGTGAGGATCAGGTAACATCAGATCTGCTGAAAGATGGAGGACAGATTGTGTTAGAAAAACTAGCCACCCTGTTTACGAGGTGTCTCCTGACGGGAAGGGTACCAGAGTCTTGGAAGAACGCTAACATCACCTTAATACATAACAAAAGAGCTGACAAGGACTTGAAGAATTACAGGCCGATCAGCTTGCTCTCTGTAGTATACAAGCTACTTACAAAGGTAATTGCTAACAGAGTAAATAAAACATCAGAATTCAATCAACCAAAGGAACAAGCAGGATTTCGAACAGGCTACTCAACAATTGACCACATTCATACTATCAATCAGGTAATAGAGAAATGCTCAGAGTATAACCAACCACTATACGTAGCCTTCATAGATTACGAGAAGGCGTTTGATTCAGTAGAAATATCAGCCGTCATGCAGACACTGCGGAATCAGGGCGTAGATGAAGTTTATATAAACATTCTGGAAGAAATCTACAGGGGATCAACTGCTACCATAGTGCTTCATAAAGAAAGCAACAGAATACCAATCAAGAAGGGTGTAAGGCAGGGGGACACAATCTCCCCAATGCTATTTACCGCGTGCTTACAGGAGGTTTTCAGAAGCCTAGAATGGGAACAGTTAGGGATAAGAGTTAATGGAGAATACCTTAGTAACTTGCACTTCGCCGATGACATTGCATTGCTGAGTAACTCAGGGGACGAATCGCAACTCATGATTATGGAGTTAGACAAGGAGAGCAGAAAGGTGGGTATTAAAATTAATCTGCAGAAAACGAAAGTAATGTACAACAATCTCGGAAAGGAGCAGCGCTTCGAGATAGGTAATAGTGCACTTCAATTTGTAAAAGACTATGTCTACTTAGGGCAGGTAATAACCGCAGAGCCTAACCACGAGATTGAAGTAACTAGAAGAATAAGAATGTGGTGGAGCACATTCGGCAAGCACTCTCAAATTATGACAGGTAGATTGCCACTATCCCTCAAGAGGAAGGTATATAACATCTGTATCTTGCCGGTACTTAGCTACGGAGCAGAAACCTGGAGACTTACAAAGAGGGTTCAGCTTAAATTGAGGACGACGCAGCGAGCGATGGAAAGAAAAATGGTAGGTGTAACCTTAAGAGACAAGAAGAGAGCAGAGTGGATTAGGGGACAAACGGGGGTTAAGAATATCATAGTTGAAATAAAGAAGAGGAAATGGACATGGGCTGGGCATGTAGCGCGTAGACAGGATAACCACTGGTCATTAAGGGTAACTAACTGGATTCCCAGAGAAGGGAAGCTTGTTAGGGGGAGACAGAAGGTTAGGTGGGCAGACGAGATTAAGAAGTTTGCGGGTATAAATTGGCAGCAGCAAGCACAGGACCGGGTTAACTGGTGGAATATGGGAGAGGCCTTTGTCCTGCAGTGGACGTAGTCAGGCTGATGATTATGATGAAGATGATGATGATGATGATGATGATGACAGTCACTCAACAAGCATCGCTTATATCAAAGAGAATTTAGACTTGCCCAGTCAATGTTTTCGACGTAAACTTTCTCGACTGTGTCTCAGAAATCGTATTATGTTTTCCTCGCTTACATGATTCTCTACTTCTTCCTCTCACACGCTATTCTTGTCGCCCATTTAACTCCGGAAGCCTCAAACGAATTGTATGTAGGATCATTGCAGTGAACAAATATTTTCTTCCTGTCGTCATCGAATAATGGAATAACATACCGGAAGCCATTATCGCAGAGCATCACTCCCACCTATTCGAACAGCTACTAACAGATCATTTACACTTGAAGCCTCATTAATACTTCAACTTTATTGCAACATTTTGTACTCTGTATCTTTGTATACTTGTTCTACTTTATTTGTTTTTTATCTAGTGATTTGTTCTACTGTCCCCCCCCCCCATTTTATATAATTCCCTATTGGGGTCCTTGAGATGATGATTGAGAGTGATGATCAGAGGCTGGTGAAAATTGTGGAGCTCACTCAGACTGACCCATGAAAGATATTTTCTGCTTGGGACTCACTAGGACTCAAGCCCTCCAAAACTTCCTTGATTCGGACTCACTCTGACTCATGCTCACGAAAGTTATTTTCAACCGAAACCACTCGGACCCAGACTCGTCAAAATATTACTCACCCAGACTGATTCAGACTTAAAACCCTGGCTCAATGTGAGTCCTAGTGAGTCCGAATAAGTCGACTCATGAGTCCGCAAGTCCACAATTAGCTTTTTGTATCATGGCGTCAATGCCCTTATACACCAATATCTGACATAATCGGTGTTGTTCTTACCGCCTTTCGATACAGTACCCTTGAATACGAGTTATGAGTGGTGCAAACCAGCAAAGACATCTTTCTTGAAAGAAATGACAACATGTATTTATCAAGATCTTTTCCAGAGGAGTTGGTGGGGAATGGGAGTGATGTAAAAGGGAACCCTCTATTTATTGATATATATAATAAATAAATATTGAAATAGTGTAGGACAATACTGTTTTGCAATACTTCTGAGTAGACGTGAGTAGAACCAAGGCTTATAGTAATGCTCCAGATGAGTCGACCGGACTATAGGTCGGCAAACGTAAGTAAAACTCACTCAGACTCGCTCAAGAAATATATCTCGCGCTTTGAACTCACCCGGACTAAGACTCACTGCTCGACCTAAGTCTGAGTGAGTCACAGTGAGTCAACTGATGATGAGGATACAATTTAGGCAGCTTCTACTTATCAGAATTCTTTTTCTAAGCCCAAGATTTCTTGCAAATGTCATTGCAGTGATTGCCTCAGGAGCAAAAGTCTAGTAGAACAGAAAATAAATGGGCCAGATGTTAAGGTATTTTATAGCAGCCAACTTTTCCTTAAAGTATAGCAGTATTCTGTCTACATAGAACAATACTACGTCAGGTAATTTAGAAGAGCACCTTTCTCGGCAAGTTGGTGCACTTCGGTTATAGGAATCGTTGCACATTCGATCGAACCAACTCAGGATGGAAAAGAGAGAGTAAGCGGAAAGAGCGAGATTCTGCATGCTCTTTTCGTTTGCTCTGTCTTTTCCCTTCTGTGTTCGTCCAGTCGAATGCTCAGCCGTTCCCACCACACACCACATCAGGAAACGCCACGGGAAAAAAATTATTCAGTAGCTTCCTACGATAGTGCCTTCTTCATAGGCAGCTGGGTGGTTCAGTGTGTTTGTTCAAAGCGGGAAATTATCCCTTCTTCTTCATCTTTTATTCCACTTGTTCTTCGGCGCAGGGTGGGTAAGAGCACTCGGATGGGTTAAACGACTACATTTTGCATGGGCATTCTCTCATGTCCAACTCGATGGTGTAGTTATGTTTTCTTCAGAAGGAAAAACAGGGCCGAGATATTAGCGTATATCCTAAAGAAAGGCAGTTACCTTTAGAAGCAGGAAAAGTTAGATGTATAAGTTAAAAAGTATGTCTATATTTTATTGTACCCTCAATCACGGTCAAAAGGGCACTGCTGATTGCTAGTCGAGGCTCCTGAAAACACGTGAGCCATACATTAGAGCACAGCCCGCTGCCTGCAACTTCCAACAAAATATCACAATCAACTTTTATTCGCACCCTCTTATTTTCTAAAATGACGGCATAAGCCAAAATATTGACGCAATAAATCCAAAGCATTTGAACATATGCTCATCTGAGCATCGTGAGTGATGTAGTTGCTTCGGCGGCCTCAAGATGCCGCCAGTTACCCCAACGTGTCCTCGTGATCTCACTTATATGTAAGCCGCCGTTCGAAGGAAAAAAAAAACAAAAAAAGGCTCAAGGTCATCACGCATGCTGACAAAATAAGCTCTCGTCCCGTTTTCATCGCTGATAAACGTACTTTTCAGCGCACCCACTAGAAGGAGAGTAGAGGGAAATTCTTCAAAACGAGCCGCGTGTCATCGTAACTTCGCTCGCATTTTACAGATTCTACAAGTTTCTGCAGTTGTCAATTAGTGAGGCAACTAGTCTCTTATTTGTGTCATTCGATCGTAACTTGTGACAGTGTTGCAGGGTCTTTTTAAATGCCAAAATCAACAAACTACTTGAGAGAGGGGGGGGGGGAATATATTATTTTAACCAACACGTTTCTTAGACCCAAGGTGCGTGGTGTCTTGCGCCCAGGACTTCAATGGCGATTACGCGTCTAGTCCGCGGTTGTCAGTTTACTTCCCAGATCCTTCTCGGAGAGTACAGCCGCTACCGACTACTGTGGTAGAGTGTCCGTGTTAAAGCTGGGCTCTTCTCGCTGTGACGCGAAGGACATTAGTATGCTGTTTGGGTCAGTGTCGTCTATCTTGATGCTTCTTGGGCTGCATTCTAACGCGTTTAACGCATACACTTGCTCTGAAAAGCGCCGCAGTTTGTCCTCCTCACCTACATCGAGAGAGCGGGAGAGAGAAAAAGAAATTCATTCAAAAGTACAGTGATTTCACATGAAATTAAAATTGAGCATGGACGCAGTTTCTGAATGTACCACATGAAAGTGAAATTTTAAATAAATACTCACATCATTGTATTGACTAACTGATGTAAAAATTACTAACAGAACATGCACTGATGTCAAATTTTGAGTAATTTTACAGGGCTCTTGGTACTTGGTCCATTTTATGTGATGGCGCTGAACAATGATGCACAGAACTAACATGTGTACCCATCATTCTGTTCACCCCTGCAAATGAAAGCCCGTCATTCTCCATGGCTTTTGGGCGTAATGCAGCTATTTAGTGTTAAAATCACGGACTGAATATCTTCTGACACGCGTCAGCACACACCCCGTTCGTATTAATCTTGGCCTTGTTTGATGCCGAAAATAGAAGAGTCAGAACTAATATCTTCACTCTTGGGTGAATTCTTACTTGTAGTGGTGCCTTCATTAGTAAAGTTGCGTTTTCACCGAGAAATAGTTCCTTTCATAAATAAAAACACGGTGACATGAAAATGCTAACTTTTGCAAAAAGCTTACAAACCACAGCGCTGTCACAACAAGTTCATAAATCATTAGGCAACAGAAAAATGTGAGATAATATACTTCAATTGTTTGTTTCCCAATGCATAAGCCAACCAAAACCTTTTTTTCTCACATCTTCGTATTCAATTTGTTTTTCTGTGCAAGTAATGAGATGGTGGGGTATAATATGTCACCAAAAGTTTCGGTACGTACCTCGAATAAACTTATTTGCCTTTTATTCTTGCAATCATCCTGTTATTATGTCGGCCTCGTTCGTATATTTCACTCGTGTGCCTTAAGTTTTTTGAGAGACTGGCAAATTACGCAAAACTGACATCACACCATCTTTGTCATTCCAGAAAGCCGAAGAGCTCCACGTTTCTCAAAAGTTCAGACATTCTCCAACTCTAACGCTATTTTACTGATATAAACATAAAAATAACGATTCCTTTTTTGTGTGTGTGGTACCTCACATAATCTCTGCGAAACTAAAGCCTGCATTTGAAAAAAAAAATTATCTTTATTTGCCTAATAATTTTATTTCTGCGTACAATGGCACCGTCTCCGTGCATCATAAGAATTTCTCAAGTGCTGTCGCTAACGACAACGTGTGTAGTGCTCAAGAAAATGAGCCAAGAATGAGATTATCTGATCTTGATGAAGAAAACGGGCCAATTAACACCTCTATTACGCTCTGGAACGTGAGCTCATCTTGAATCAGCGTGGTATGCGGGAACTTGAGAATCTAAATTAGCAAGATTACTTCGTATAAGCTAGAATATTTCGGAGAGTATTGTATATATCAGTGCTAAGTAGACAGTTCAGCAGCTGACAGTGCACTTGAGCTTTCTTACTTTTTTAACAGAAAGTTCGGTGCGATAGCATGACAAAGATGGACATTATTTAGGTCGGCCAAGCCAAGTATGTTAGCCGAAGTAGTCATTGCGTAGACATTCGCATTTGTCGGGGACCTCATCGGCAGGCAGGGAATGTGCGTCCTATATTCAAACAAAAAGTAGTTATAAATTTATCGGATCGGGTAAGCAGTAATGCTTCAATAAAGACAACATTATCAGCAAATCTGTTTTACAGAGAATTTCAGAGCCTAAGCGTACATTAATTTACATAGATAATGTACAAATCATATGTCAAGGCTTTAAGTATAGTTTTAAATATGCATGCGTTTGCACAGTGGTATGTCTCTCGAATCGCTGGTTTAAAAAAAAGAGAGAAAAAAAAAGAAAAGTTGGAGTGAGGGGTTGTACACTAATCTAAGCGTGCTTCAAAAGTGGTCCTCGAAATAAAACAGGCAAAAACTGTGGCAAAAAAAGTGTGGCAGCTTCGCACTAGTGGCGCCAAGCTTGACGAATGACTGGATCTGGGCAGCCTTTTTCTTTTCGGCTTTCTCTTTGCTTATTCTTCTTTTTCTTCCTTTTTATGTTCTCCGCTTTTTGGTCCTTTTTATCTCTTTAGTTTTACTTATTTCTTCCTTTCTTTTCATCTATTTCTTTCTCTTTCTAGCTTTTTATTTTTCTTTTTGTTTTTTTTACCTTTCCTTACGCTTCCTCTTCTTTTTTCTATTTTGATACGTGATCTTACCGGCGTTACGCCCAACGATGCCAGCATACAGCAGCCTGGGCCCTTAAATTTCTACGCACAAAAAAATTGAAAGTGTGAACTTAAGCTGGTGACCTTTATTCTTGTGATATACCGCAGGCTCAAAACGAAATGCACCCTTAAAAAAAGGCCCGTAGGATTGCAGCCTAGACGTAGAGGGGTGTGAGGTGAGGTGAATTCTCTACTGTGGCGGGAACATGGGAGGGACGAGGAACCCGTCGGTGAAAAGACGGACAAGCAAATTGCATTGACAGTAGGATGCGTCGTGGTTTATGTAACGCATCAGTACAAGTTCTGGGCATAATTATTGCAACATATAAGCAGATATGTCTGTCATATATAAAACATTTTGAGAGCTGCCGAAACAGCACGCGAGCCGAGGTGTCGTATACGAACTATATGTCGACCATCAAGCTTGTATGCGTCGCATTTCATCCAATAAACACATGCACAAAAAGCGAAATGAATTTTTTGATTTGATAATTATATTGTCGATAATGGGACTAGAAAAAAACAACACTAGCCATAAAACTCTCGACCTTCCGTCAAGACCTCGACCTAATAGATCTTACTCGGTAGGTGCAGGCAGGCTTCACCATCGTCAGCAGTATGCGGAAAATACCATGCATGCCTATACTCGTAATATTTTTTGTGATTCTTTTAAGTACAAAGACAGGCGTACGAACAACGTCAGAAAGCAAATGTACAGTCGTTATTATCGAGTGTACAAGGTGACCGTGGACATTGGGCCAACGCGAGGCCTCTCCGCAGTTTTTTTTCTCCCTTTCCGAACCGAAGGCCCAAAACTTTCTGGATCGCGGCTCCCATTGTGATGCAGATCAGACTTCATTACGGAGTCAGCAGCTTTCTGCGCTCAGTGTCTCTCAGGATATATACCGCACTCTGAATTCATACATGCTGCATAAATGCGCGTGACGCGTTTTCTGGTCTACGTGGAGAGCTCTTAGTTGGAAGCATGCGCATTTTATGAAGGCCAAGCACGCAGAAAATATTTTCAAAAGCTAAGCCGGCAGTCTGTATAATTTAACATCACCGCGAACGTCATATTACTAAACATAAATAATTGTGTATGTTCAAATGAGAGCTGAACGACAAAAAGAAAAAAAAAAGTGGCGTATCTACGTGCTTTGTTGGCAAAGGTCGTCGAAAGACGAGAGTCTTCTGTCTTGAAAGAGAGAGAGAGAACATAGCGTTTACTTGACGTGTCTGCACGAGAAAATCAGTGAATAGGCACTGCGTGAGATATGTACACCATCAAACAGTAATTTGAAGAAACGAAATTTTGCTAGAATGCGAATTCACAGGTAGATGACAACAGTATGTAGTTTTAGTGAAGCGCAGGAAACATTTTTTTTTTATCATAGCGTGGCGTTGGCAGTGCTGCGCAGTAAGCACTGCAGTCCTTATAATGATGTATCTATGCATTTTATAAATAGTCTTATACACCACCTAATGATCCCGTACTGATTTTGCACCGAAATATGCCTAATATTTGTTTTCGATTGACAATGTCGGCACTTATAGACGCATAAAGCTGATCAACAAGGCGGGTTGCCGTAAAATATTTTGTTGAAAAACCGAGACTATATACTGAACAAAGTGAACTTGGCATATTGCCTGAATACTTATGAGCCTCAGCGCTATGCCTTGCCTTATTGTCAAAGAATGGAAGTTCGGGGGAAGGGGGGAGTCAATACTGGTTGCAGGTTGCTTAGTAACACTTTGCGTCACTGCACAATGCCGAAAGGCCTCAGGGTATATGTTGCAGGGGAAAGACCGCATGCATAGCACGGAGTGCGTGCCGTCTAGACACGCTTGCATCACCATCTAATAACACGCTCACAGGTTCATGCAGCAAACCTACTGCACTCAGTTTAACTTATATTAAACCAGAGAAATAAACCTGCAACAACTTATATAAACAACGTCTTTGGTGCTACATTTTGTGGTCAGTGTTATAATCATTATTGCAGCACACAAAGCTGTACAAGAGCTTTTGCAGGTGTGAATAATACCACACTTTTTCTGCAAGAAACACGTTTAACCCAGCCATAGTTACCTCGCAACGCTCTTTAAGTAGAAAACTGCATAGAATATGACGTAACGCTGGAGGTATCACGACCATCGTTTCATCGCAACTTGTACTTCATGTCAATGAACCATTTCTCTTGTGCGATTTCATTGATTTGAAGCTTTGTGACGGAGTATGTTTACATCTGCGGTGTTTTGCACATTTGTAACTCGCTAAGCGCTCTGCTGTTGTGCAACAACTGCAGACGTAGGATGGTGCCTATCCAAGAACACAACTTTTTATCCCCGGCGTCGCTGCAAAACAATGACGGGAAAGGATACCAGTTTTTGTTCTCGGGCTCCGTGCAAAATACCACGCACTTAGTTAATGCCGTAAAACCGTAGATTGGGAGACAGTAGGAGACGAAACAAATTCCTAGTTGTTTTTGCCAAAATTAGTTGTATTGTGTACAATTAGCCTGCACAGCGTGAACAAAAGAACGTTCTCCAGTTCATCATGCAATGATTTTTTTTTCTTTATTCAGTGATAATCCCGCTTAGCCTGAAGGCGCTGGAACAGGAAGGTTACAATGTCGACAAAAACGAATTTTGAGTAATCGAGCACACTTGTTCTTTTGATGAGCGATTTAATTCATTAATGACACGAACAAAGAATGAATTTTTATACAAGCTAAATCTGGTACGGTACTCTAAAATCTTGAAACAATGATAATTTTGCAAAGAGATATAATGAGGACTGAGAAGGTACTTTTTTTTGCGAAAGTTGGTTACCATGAAATATTTGGTACAGGAGCTTTAGCCGCAGTTTTATTTACTAATTCGCATCCAAATTTGTCTTTCATAGTTGTGCAACTGCCATTTCTTGAGTACAGACATAGGACAAACATTGCAGCTCTATTTTGTACTGTTTTAATGTTTGTAAATTAATGTACTTTGCCAGGTGTTCAACGTTTCACAAGCGTACTAAAACAAAGGACAAATGTATGCTAAATACGCCGTTGATTTTAAACATGCCAGTGCATGACCCAAGCTGTGCTGCACAAAATTTAGTGACTTGGCGGCCTTCGCAACAACTGAATCAACGTGTGCATTCCATAAGCAGTCGGCTGAAAAAGTTACACCTAAATATTTATAATGCAGTTTTTGTGTTACTCTATACTATTGCAGATTAGATACTCTGAACCTAACTTGGTTAAGTATGTACAGTATCTTCATTGAGAAAACTGTGTGCTGTTTTATTTTTCTTTCTTTAGTTTATTAGGTAGCTGGAAGAGAAAAATAAAATAACACGAGTAAAGCTTCTGGCTTGCTTCCGTTCTTTTGTTGCAAAGAGAACGGAAAGTGCAGAGATAAAGCGAAGGGGATCTGACACGCGGCAATTTTCTCTCAAACGTTCTACAAATAACAGCCGGGTATTGCTTCGCTAAACTTCAATAAAATCAGAACTCCGAAACGAGTAGCAGACATCTATAGTGAGAGTAACAGAAGCAGAGATTAGCCAAATAAAAGGCAGGGAGGCTAACCAGGTTCCTTCTGGTTGCAACTAGTTTTCTACCTTATACATTAGACATGAAAGGGGTTCGAGGTAGATTATTGAAGTGGGAAGTAGGGCAGTGTTCATTACTGTATAAAGCAGATACAGCAAACATTTGCTTAAGGCAAGCCATGGCATTAAACATGTTTTTTTTTCAATTATCTAAGATGAAATACCACCTTCTTGCGAGAACGTTACTGGGCGAGTGTGTAACGATGCATATTGGAGCAGGAAGAGCAAAGAAGACGAAAAAAACAACAGACACAAGCGATGAGGAGCTTGTAAAGTTCATGAGTGCTAACCTACTTGATTAGTATGATCGAGGAATGTTCCTACAACTGTAGACAGGTATATGTGAATCGGAAATTTTGCGGCACCTTGCAGTATTTCACACGAAGATTATAACTGGTTCAACCTACAAAGTGACTCGGCTCATTTTCACGTTGCACCTGAGAGACCCTATACTGAGTTAGGCATGTGGGGCTTGTTATGAATGCAGGTTGTCGTCGAGCCGGTGCAACAGCTTTTGTTTACCGTGGGACTGTCTCCGATAAAGAAATAGATAAATTACACACCGTGGGCCGCAGAGTCTGCTGTTATACGGTTGCGACAGCAAACAAATGCGCGGCATGAGTACGCGACGCTCTTGCCGTTGTTTACACATGCTGATGTTGACGTGAACGACACAAACTTCCCTTTTTGTAGACAAACTACGTTTATGCACGCTCTCGTTGGCTTCGTGAAATGCGACTTTGATGTAATGGAGTACGTGAGCGTTCAGCTTAACGATGTGCGTCGGTCGCACCCGTGCAGAACATGATCTTGTTGACGTGAGTCGTTTGTTAACAAGTGAGCGACGTTGCTTCAGCGCCGTATGATTGAACTCTGCTAACACGACGGTGCACTTAACTGCGGCAACCTCAAGCACCGTGGTCAGTGCACATGCATAAATGACGAGACGCCTTGTGCTTCAGGTCAGCGAATAAAGCAGCCCATGCAAAGATTATTTTTTTTTCAGTGGAATATGTTTTCGTCATGCATGAAGAAAAGTTTGCGTAAAGCCGTTTTCTCGTGGAGTTCCACCCCTTATTTGTATCGTGCACATGCACGTGCGCATAATAAGCTTACGATCCCGTTATTTCGTCTGTCTTCGCTTGGAGGACACGCATTGCAGTTCGAAGTTCCAACAGCGAGACTTCCGATATGCAGCCACCGAGTGACGCACTCAACATCTTTTGTAAACGCATGCAAAGAGTATATCTGTTGGGCATATCTTCCGCTACGGTCTAAGCTTCTTCCGCCTTTTGAAGCCACCGTTTTCCCGCATATACAATGACACTATCAAATATTGAACAGTGAGCTTTTTCACAGAGAAGTGACATTCAAAAGAAAGCAACATAACGAATTTGTTCTAATGCTAAGACATGCGGTGGTATAAAAAAGTAAAAATTCGAATAACAGGATATTGTGAAGAGATGCTGAAAAAGTACTCGGAATCCTGATGCGAATATCAAATGCATTTTTACATCCAGGTACATGTTCACGGCCCAACGACCAATACTGGCTTTGCTCGCGGACGCAGATGCCGTCGTTGCCGAATAAGGGCTCATATTTGATTAGAACACAACTCAGCAGAGCAGTATATTTTGCCCCGAGCATGGGGTGACATTGCGCTATGCGGTTTCATTATTGGTCGACTCGTACGTGCCACTTGGAAACAAAGCAGAGGACAAAAAGTGAAAAAAATAGGCCAATTTCGCACTGAGCCTTGCAACGACGAAACTAACGATTCTGAATTCTAGTCTGGTTGCTTGTGTAGGTTGTTTCTAGACAGTTCTTTTTGTTCGCCTCGATTACCCTACTAGGCATCAACCAGATGATGCACGCTGTTTCTAGGTGGCTACCAGGTCGTTGCTAGGCTTTTTCTCGCTGATGCTAGGTTTAACTTGCGCTCATTATCCGCTCAGAGGGGCTCAAGTTAAGCCTCAGACAGTCACAGACACGACATGGCACGTCATCGTTGGCTCCGGCCTTCCATCGCTTCAAGGTCGTCCCGCAGTGGCCGTTGCCTTTGCTCTTCCGTAGTATTCCCTCGTTGTACGCACTTAGGGTGTTCGACTTGATGCCGTCGTTTCGCAGCCATTTGTTGGACTAGCTGCTGCCTTTTTCATTTTTAGTGGAACAGTGGTGCGTAGTGATATTTACCCGATTTCTGTGGCACGTTCCCCGTTATGATGTTGATAGTTTTTCGGGATGGGGTGAAAGAGATTTGCTTAACAGCTTCACAATCAAAAGCATATAAGGTCACGTTCCCGTTGATCGGTTTGATCGGTTCAGCTTCACGTCTTGGTGTTCTAGTAGACAGGGGTCAGTGCTATCCAGTGTGACGCGATAATATCTATTTATAGCATCGTATGTTACAATACCTCGGAATACACTCTCGATAAAAAGACAGCATAATTGGTATGCAGTAATGAAGGAACAAAGTAAGTTACACATGTACGCACACAGGTAGAGAACTGAGCAATAGAAACAGCATCATTGAAAGTGAAAACATTAGGAAAGCATTTATCTCGACTGATGAGGTTTGTATCTACATCTTATTCTGCGTTTTAGGGGTAAAGCTTCTTAAGGCGTGGGTCTGTCCATCCCTTGTATGTATGTATTGCCACCTGGTGTTTTGTGCCAGTGAACAATGGGTCAGTTCTGTGCCGGTGAACGAGGAAGACGAAGACGAGCAACCCGTGCCAGTGGAGATGTCCTCCTTTGTCTCTGAGATTTTGACAGTCGCGTCCCTTTATACGTTCCTTCGAGCTCTTAGCGAGTGACAACTGGTGGAGGTGCTGGGTACCCTATGCACCGAACCCCTCCCAGTACAAGAAGCTCCAGCCCCATACCGGTGGTTACGCCTGTTCACCGTGCTAGCCGCAGGATCCGTGGACTGGACGCTGACTTCGGACTTCTCTCAGAGGAGATGACGGCCCCAACTATTCCAGGCAGCGCCATCCCAAGCAGCTCCAACCCAGCCGGTATGGAAGGCGCAACGCCATTGCAATATACACTGTTCAAACCAAAAACGCCGAATCCCTTTCATGGTGCTGTCCATCAGGATCTTGAAGATTTGCTAGTTCACTATGACTTCGTTGCCGCTCATAACATGTGGGATGACACAGACAAGCTCCGACATGTCTACTTCAGGTTGAATGACGGGGCACGTGTTTGGTACGAAAACCGGGCAGGTGTGTTCACGTCATGGGTGGACTTCAAACGCCGGCTTCTTGAAACGTATGCAAGTCCCGATCGCCGAGAGCGAGCTGAACGTGAACTCCATTGCCGCATGCAAATGCCAAATGAAGGCGCAGCAATGTATGTTGAGGACATGACGCGTCTTTTTCGACGAGCCGACCCTCACATGCCGGAAGAGAAGAAGGTGCGATACCTGATGCGTGGAGTGAAGGAGCAGTTTTTCGGCGGTCTTGTACGCAGCCCCCCCCCCCCCCAAGACTACGTCAGAGTTTCTTGCTGAAGCCGTCCTGATTGAAAGCACGCTTCGGCAACGGACCCAGACGTACGAGCGACAAGTGAACTTTGCTTCTGCTACGGACTACATGGGTGGTCTTGGGGCCCACGTCGACTTCTTCCGAGAGCTCATACGCTCTGTAATTTGCGAAGAACTGCAGAGGTTATCTGTACCCTCAGCGCCCACTGTCAGTTCTTTGTCCGGCATCTTCCGAGATGAAGTTCAGCAGGCACTACGAGAACCGTCCTGTCAGACCGAGCCGCGGCCCCTAAATGACTTCCCTCGCATGTCGTATGCGCAAACTCTGCTCCAACCAGCACCACCTTGGGCTCCGCTTCCCACCGCGGCCCCTGCCATGCTTCCGGCAGACCAAACTCTGCGCCAACCTGCACCACATTTCACTCCGCCTTATACCACAGCCCCAGCCATGCTTCAGGCAGTCTAAGCGGGCCCGTACCTCAGTGACAGCCGACCGATTCCGCGAAAATCAGACGTGTGGCGGGCCCCCGATCGACGTCCCTTTTTCTATCACTGTGGTGAACCTGGGCACATCTACCGACAGTGCACTTATTGGCAGCTGGGACTTCGTGGTTTTTCGGCCAACTCCCCACCTCCTAGGTTCGGCCAGTGGCCTCCGAATATCGCTGACTACGTTGCTCAGCAGCGCGGATCAACATCTCGGCACCACTCACGCTCTCCATCACCGCGGCGCTTCTCGCCGAATCATCGCACCTATGCGGCCGTGGCGCAGGGCCGGTCACCTAGCCCGCGTCGGGAAAACTAGCTTCAGTGACCTTCAGGTGCAAGGCTGCTCAGACTGGTCATGCTCAAGGCCCCCTATCGACGCGGACTGAAGATACCGACGATACATCGACAACGACACCACCGGCTGATTGCGGAAGAGTTTCATTAGATATTCCTGTTATGCTAGATGGTCGCGAAGTCAGCGCTTTAGTGGACACTGGTGCGGACTATTCCATAATTAGCGAAAAGCTGGCCGCCCTTCTCAAGAAAGTAACGACGTCTTGGAACCGAACGCTAATTCGTACTGCTGGCGGGCATATCGTCACGCCACTCGGTATGTGCACGGCAAGACTGCAAGTCCGCGGTTGTACATTTGTTGCTAGTTTGAGCGTTCTCCGGCAGTGTTCTCGAGACTTGATCATTGGCATGGATTTTCTCAGGGAGCATGGTGCTAAAATTGACATTCGACGACGTCTAGTCACTTTCGCGACCACAAACGCCACAACAGCTTACGCCGACCCCAGCCACTCCCGAGTGTCTCTTCGCGTCGTCAACGACGCTGTCACGTTACCACCCCGTGCAACTATTGTGGTTCAGGTGGCTTGGGAGGGAGTGTTGCACGGTGAAGCAGTCGTAGAAAGCAATCACTTGCTTTTGCTGTCTCGGGGTGTCTGCGTAGCGAGAAGCCTTGTTGACCTTCGTGATGATCACTGCAACGTTTTTGTCACAAACTTCAGCTACGAGCACCGGCACCTTTTTCCTGGAGCTGCCATCGCCTACGCCGACCCAGTCGCCAATGTCACCGAGTTTTTTGCTTCCGAGGCCATCGGCACTGCTGAAACGCCTTTCCGCAGCGTCGACATCAATCCAACGCTTTCTGAAGCGAACAAGCAGCATTTGAGCGAGCTGTGGCTGGAGTTTCACACATGCTTTCCACGTTCTTCGAAGATACGTCAAGCACCGATAACGAAACACCGTATTATCACCTACAACGGCGCGCATCCCATGCGGCAGCAGCCTTATCGTGTTTCGCCAACCAAACGGCACGCGATTCAAACGCAGGTTGAGGAAATGTTTCAGGATAGCGTGATACAGCCTTCAAGCAGCCCTTGGTCAACACCAGTCGTTCTTATGAAAAAGAAAGATGGCACGCTTCACTTTTGTGTCGACTACAGAAAGTTGAACAATGTCACAAAGAAAGACGTGTACCCGTTGCCCAGAGTCGATGATTCTCTGGACAAGCTGCGACGCGTGAAGTATTTTTCATCCGTCGACTTGAAGAGCGGTTATTGACAAATAGAGGTCGATGAACGTGACCGGGAAAAGACCGCTTTTGTAACTCCGGATTGCCTTTATGAATTCAAAGTGCTCCCTTTCGGCCTCTGTTCCGCTCGAGCTACATTCCAGCGAATGATGGACACCGTCCTGGCAGACCTCAAGTGGAAAAGCTGTCACGACTACCTCGATGATGTCGTTGTGTTTTCAGAGACGTTTGACGAGCATCTTCGTCGCCTTCGGAATGTGCTAGAAGCCATTAGATCGGCCGATCTCACACTCAAGCCTGAGAAATGTAATTTTGGCTACGAAGTATTAAAGTTTCTTGGTCACGTCGTGAGCGCCGTTGGTGTGCGGCCTGATCCTGACGAAACTGCTGCCGTCACCGCTTTTCCACCTCCAACGGACAAGAAAAGTCTTCGACGATTTCTGGGTCTGTGCGCGTATTACCGGCGCTTTATTGAAAATTTCTTTAAGATTGCGGAGCCACTATTACGCCTCACGCGTGATGACACACCATTTGTCTTGGCTGACGAACAGCAGACTGCCTTTGCGGAACTACAGCACCAGCTCTCTTCCCCTCCCGTGCTCGGCCACTTCGATGAAGATGCTGACACTGAAGTACGCACTGATGCCAGCAATATTGGTCTTGGAGCTATTTTGGTACAAAGACAAGATGGCATTGAACGGGTAATAGCCTACGCAAGTCGCACACTGTCTCGCGCGGAATCTAACTATTTCACATCAGAGAAAGAATGTCTCGCGGTCATTTGGGCAATTACAAAGTTTAGGCCATATCTCTATGAAAGACCATTTAAAGTGGTGACTGACCATCATGCTTTGTGCTTGTTGACCAATCTACGAGACCCTTCAGAACGATTAGCACGATGGAGTCTGCGCCTACAGGAATTTGATGTCACTATCGTGTACAAGTCAGGCAAAAAGCACGAAGACGCCGACACGCTATCACGAGCACCTCTTTAATCCGCCAGTACTAGCGCAGAAGAGGACGGCGCCTTCGTGGCAACTGTCAGCGGACCGGATCTTATGTCTCATCAACGAAATGACGCCGATCTAAGAATGATTATAGATCATTTAGAAGGTGGCACCGCGCCCATTCCTCGTCTGATGTCGCGAACCCTGTCATCATTTTGCCTACGAAATGGCGTCTTATACAAAAGGAACGCCGGTGCTGGTGACAGATCTCATCTTCTCGTCGTGCCTGAAGCCCTCCACGATGACGTTTTATTAGTTTGCCACGACGAGCCCACATCTGGCCATCTGGGCTACTCGAGAACTATGGATCGGGTGCGACAACTCTACTACTGGCATAAAATGTCTGCCTGTGTCAAACGCTACGTGAAGGGATGCCGTGAATGCCAGCGTCGCAAGGCACCACATTTAAAGCCTGCAGGTCATCTACAACCGATTGATCCACCACGTACACCGTTTGAACAAGTGGGGATGGACCTCCTAGGCCCGTTTCCTCTGTATTCTTCTGGCAACAAATGGATTATTGTCGCAACCGATTATTTGACGCGTTACGCTGAGACGATGGCGTTGCCACGAGAGACCGCATCTGAAGTTGCCAGTTTTTTTTATGCATCAAATTGTGCTACGGCATGGCGCGCCGTCATATGTCATCACTGATCGAGGGACATCGTTCACAGCGAAACTCTTGGATGATATCTTCAGGTTGAGTTACACAACCCATCGAAAGACCACTGCGTATCACCCTCAGAGTAATGGTTTAACAGAAAGGCTAAACAAAACGCTAGCCGACATGATCTCTATGTAGGTGGATGTGCAGCACAAAACGTGGGACGACATCCTGCCATACGTAACATTTGCGTATAACACTGCAACGCAGTAAACTACACGCTTCACGCCATTCCGACTAGTTTATGGTCGAGATGTTAGAACTATGCTGGACGCCATGATTCCATATGAGGAAATCGATCAGCTCGACCAATTAGCCCCCGACATCAATGAGTACATTCAGCGCGCTGAAGAAGCATGTCAACTGGCCCGTGTGTCCGAACTCAACAGTGCGCAGATGCACGGCGGTACACATCCACCATCGAGAAGTTAATTATAAACCTGGTGACCAAGTTTGGGTTTGGACACCCATTAGGCGGCGAGGTCTCAGTGAGAAACTCTTGAGGAAGTACTTTGGACCTTACAAAGTACTCAGACGTGTGAGCGACGTGAACTACGAAGTGGTTCCAGACGGAGGCTCACCATTATCCCAGCGCAGGCTACCACGCCCAGAGACTGTACACGTAGTCCGCCTAAAACAATACTTTACGCGGTGATGCGAATTTTCTTCTTGTGCCAGTGAACTCTTCATCTGAACAGTGAATGCCGTTTATTTCTGATTGCCGGGCCTAGGACGCATTTTCTCTCGTGCACTAATTTGTTTAATGTTTCTTTATGTTACCTGCTTCGACCCACTGCTGTGCACACTTTTGTTTGAGCATCGGGTCGATGCTCTCTTGGGAGAAGGTGTAATGCCACCTGGTGTTCTGTGCCAGTGAACAGTGGGTCAGTTCTGTGCCGGTGAACGAGGAAGATGAAGACGAGCAACCCGTGCGAGCAGAGACGTCTTTCTTTGTCTCTGTGATTTTGACAGTCGCGTCCCTTTATACGTTCCTTCGAGCTCTTAGCGCGTGACAGTATGTAGTAATACATATCCACCGGTGGCACATACCCGCTCTAAAGCGTGTATGTGTCACAGGGGATGCGAGATGGGAGATGGCGGTACTTGAAGTGTTCACAAGATGGACGCTTTGACGTGCGGACGCATGGACAGACGGACGGACGCATGGATGTACGCACGGATGGTTGCGCGGATGGACGGAAGGAAGAACAAACGGCCGGATGGAAGCACAGACAGGCTGACGGACGCTTTGCCCCACTCATCATCATTCACTCCGTGGATATGCTGTGATTTTTTGTTTGGCACTCTTTCTTTCCGTTTAGTATGCGTATTTTCTCTCATTATGCTTTATTTCGATTTGAAGCACTTTCTGCTCTGTTACCTACACATGGCACAGCCTCTGACAACGACGTTAGTGCGAAGGACTGATTATCGGGGCGTGTAGGTTATATGGAATTTTTTAGATGAGTGGTGACATGGAGAAGGTGCCACGGCTGCAGCCCTAAAACACCCACTGAAATTCACAAATATTTGTCTGAACCAACCACGCAAAAAAAATGTTCCTATGGTTTTGCTCATATACTGCTGAATATTTATGTTATTCTTAAAATTCGATTTTAGAAGCACAATTGCTAGTTATTTGGGCTTGTCAAGAATGAAAAACAAAATTAAAGTTGTCTGGTCAATCGCTTTTCAACGAGAATCAGCACAAACTGGCATGTTTTCGTCACCATAATTTGTAAAAAGTCTCTTTTTTGTGCTCACTTCATGGCTCAACACGACCAAGTAAAATATGTAGAAAAAAATTATTTCAGATTCATAACTGCAGTGCAACAATTGCTACACAAGTTCAAAGAAATTAAAGCAATAAGAAGACTACATTTCCCGTCTTTGACATTCGAATTCACCACCATCGAATACAAAGAAGCTTGTGAGTTCAGTTGTGGGCTCCGCCACGACCCACGTCCTGTTAGAATTGGGGACTCCAGACATTGCGCCCCCAAGCTGCATTGGGCAGGCTGCTCTTGCATTTGGAGAATCAGCAGAGTTTATAGTAGGGTCAAACGCAGACTTAGTTGCACCGAACGCAGGGTACACCGCACGTCACCAAATTAAAATTATGCGAGACGTGAGCCATACGTCACCATGGCTCGCGGTGCGTCTGCTTTATCTTATTGGCCATCCAAGATGCCTTGGAGGCCCTCGCCAGATTTCAATTTTCGGACAAGAGCCCAAGATTGGCTTGGGTCGCAAACTTCTTTGGTCTCCGAGCTCCTTGGCGCCCCGATTCTCAAAGTTAAAATAAATTCTTAAAATATGTACTTGAACATATTTTAACTCAGCGCATCATTAAGCCGAGGAAGAGAAGGGAGAAACGACAGCGCTGACGTTTCTTAGAAAACATTATCGAAAAAGGATCAATTTAACCTTCGCACTCATGTGACCACACTAAAGCAAACAAACGGCAGCTCAGCTGACGTCTTGAACGATGAAAAAACCCCGAAACACCTCACGTGTACTCTGCAACAGCATAAGAATTTAAATATCGTGTTATCTAAAAACCAAATCTCACTGTTAGGGTTACAGTGAATCCATGGTGGGCTCCACTTGCAAGGATGCATTAACATCGGGCAAGGTGCCCTTGATGAACGGGACTTTAAGCCGACCCATGCGCTGCTTGGCATGTTACTTAATGTTTCCTTTAGTAGGAGATGGTATATATTTTTCATATTGGCTTGTTAGCGTACCTTCAATGCTTTGCACTGGTAACTATGCTTAGGCAACTCTGCAACACCCACAGATTGTGTATGTTGTAGCTAGATAGCACTGAGGCCGTCGTCTCAGCAGCTGAAAGCTGTTACCGTTGAATCAGTGCTGTAAGCATGAGATCGCGTTATAGAGGTCACCTTGAAAGCGGTAAGTTTTTTTATTTTTTATCTATGGGACACAAGAAGTAATTCTCAGATGCCCTTAATTTCACATAACAAGACACACTAACCAGACGTCTTGTGAAAGCGATTCTACTGTGGTATAGCGGGATGCCTAAGTTTTCAGTCATCATATCTCGTCATATCACTATCCGGACATGGTTTTTTTACACTTGGTTTTGATGCGCATTTTGATATAATAGCTTCGAAAGAGTACGAGGTTACATTTATTATTTTTTCTGCCTTAAATAATTGCTGTGTAGATAGCGGAAATTTCAGCGATTTTTCGAACCTCTTCATTTCTTCTTGTTTTTTTGCTTCGGTGAGAACAAAAGCTTAAAACACGTATGACACTTCACTACTCTGGAACCCGAGAAAGTGCGTTGCACGGGGAATTTTGTGGTTCGTAGCATGCCTACTGTTTTGTTTGCCAGTGTGTCAATGACGCCAATGTTTAAAATAAGCATGTACCCCGCACGAGTATCGTCTCGCTAGGCAGATTCGCATGCTGGGTGCGCCTCATGTTCGCTACGTTTTCTGCAGTTTATCGACTTCCGTCAGGTTGTTTCTCGGTCAGATTTAGTCTCGTAACGACGCTGCGACGGCAGAGAGTCGGCGCGGAGGGAGGGGCGTGATAAGTAGAGTCAGGTGCTACGAAGCTGGCATCGACAGATCCGCCTTCTTGCAAATTCCTGGCACTGTCAAGCGTAGATCTGGACGGCCCAAACACCAAGAAGATATCAGGATACGTTTGGGAGGTGTGTGGCCTGCTGGAAGGCACTCACGGTAGTTCAATATTTTCTTACAGAAGAAGCGCTATAGGTCTTCATATAATTGGGTGGGAGAAACTTTTTTTTCCTGGCTTTATTATTTAGGGCTAAAGACATTTTAAGTAATGGTCAAATAACATGGAAGTTTACGATAAGATAGGTGCTTAAAGCAATAAAAACTCTTTAAACTCATAATCTTGCTGTTCGGCGACATTCCATAATCGGCGTTGTCTCACTATAGGTATGTTGGAGTGTGAATAAAAATCGTCTATCACGCTATACTTCAATCTTGCTTTCTTCAGGATAAACAGCCACTCGAATTTTCTTTTCAACATTACATATTAATAATATGGCTGGTGCTGTGAAACATTTCAATAATAAAGAGCTGAACATAAAAAAGCTCTCTGAAAGCTGTCAGCTCTTTCTCGTTATAGGAAATCGAGTGTGTTACTGCAGTGGTAGCGAGAATGTAAATATTCATGATTGTGACCGAAGATTGCCATTTTGTGAAAGGATTGTTAGAGCGTGCCGCAGACAATGAAGAAACCAGAAACACCTGGAAATTGGCGGACTCAGCTTTTCTGAAATACTAATCCTTACAATATTGCAATGTCATTTACCTAAGTCTCATGGAATTGTTCCAAAAATATACTGCTCTTGAATAAGTTTTTCTTACTTCATGCAATGACTGACTTGAACTGCAGAAACATACGCTTTGTTTTGCCATGCGGCTTCTCTAAGCTGAGATAACTTAAGTGCAACAGGAAAATCAGAAAGAGTGCGAGCCTGGGTTCTCTTCATAGCTTTCTGTCATTATTTCTTTAGGTACTAGTGCACAAGCTTTGGAAACACATAGGGATTGAGGGGGAATAATTCGAACTCCTATATAAACTGTAGTTCAGTGCTTATTGAATTCCTTACAAAACCTGCCTGACGGATAGTTGAATACTTGGAGATGACTCACTATGTTATTGCGGTTATAGATCTGTCTAACGATGCATATGTAATTGATATTTTGGCTGCGGAGCTGTTCAGGCCGACCGTTGGTCCGTGCAAAACAATAGTAAATTATGATCATAATGAACCAGAACGCGCTCTCTTCACTTCCTCATTTTCACCGTCTTCTTCATTTTCTTCTGTCTATCTTGAACACGTGCGTCAATTACTCGAGCCCGGAATGCAACAACAATGATTGCAGAGAAGGGGAAAGGAAGAGAAATTATCATTCAATTTTATTTTTGTCGTTGGGGGAGTCATACCCGCGTACCCACAATCCGAATGCGAGCGTCTTCACCAATTCGACATCAACACGCAATAACCAAACATGCTATAGCATTGTGCTGATGTCGTATAATGAGAAAAAGAGAAAAAAGTTGAAAGATAGAACTAAAGAAAAAGAACGCAATATATAGAAAGAAAGAAAAGAACTTTAAAAAGATGAGAGCCGAGAGAATTCATACAGAAAGAGAAAGACAAACATAAAAAGAAAGAGAAAATATAGAGAGAAAGTGAGAAACGACCACACACACACGTACGCAAAAGATAGAGAAAGAAAGAAAGAAAGAATGAATGAAAGAAAGAAAGAAAGAAAGAAAGAAAGAAAGAAAGAAAGAAAGAAGGAAAGGCACGCAAAGACAAAGGAAGAGAAAATAAACAGAATGAAAGGGAAGAAAGAGATAGAAAGGTAGGACGTCAGAAAAAGAAGTATAAGAATCGGGTACAAAAAAAAAAGGTTGAAAAATGAGAATATGCATAAGTGTGCGTATAGTATAGATTACACTACCTAGTATAAATTATACCTTATACCTGTCACAAATTCCATCTCGCATGGTATTCTTGTTTGGTGGAATAATGTCACTATTTGCGAGAGCTGAAGTACATGCTGCCCCATGGCACTAACGAGCGCCGATAGGGAGTGATTCGGGGAAGATGCCATTCGGGCGCCTCGTCGGCAGCAAAGCACCGTTGGCCACGCTGTCATACGGGGGGCAGCCTAAACGCAGTTACGTTCTTTGCCTTTGGTGTGCTGTTAGCGCATGACATATTGCTGTCAAATACAGCTGCCACATTCGCCAATGCTCTTTCTTAGCAACCTACTGTTTTGAAGGCTGACTAATAAAATACGGCAATAAGCTCCGCAGAAAGGCAACGATATCAACGCATCGACGATTTCGTAAAGTTTCGCCCAAGAAAACAATTACATCCCAATCACGTTTCCTCCACATGCTTCGCGTACAATCTATTCTCCTGGTACTTGAAATCTATGGAATTTAATGTGGCAATGGGGCTGACAAATATTTTCTTCCTCTATGATGCTTGATACAACCAGCGTGTTTGCACAGAACTGCTGTGATATTTTGCGGTGTAGCAGCTATATTACTTAAAATAGCATGCACTGATAATCATTTTTGTAACGAAGAAAAAAAAGTTTTTGGTGCAGACAATACTCAACAAGGAAAGCGTCAAACAATGAGACTGAAATATATTTTGGAAAATACAAACATGAAGAAGGCTGCAGTGCATCAACTACATTATACACTCTAGGTAATTTATTGCAGCTCTTGCTGTCTTCATTTTTGTCATTTTTGTTAAGAAAAAGCAATCACAAATGAAATGAGTGTTTGCATGTGTGGAAAGAAATTTTTTTACAGTGACATGAAAATAACGATCCGGTGTTCCTTTGCCCCGCTTGAACAACACCCTACAAACACAAATGCTCCGAATTCCAATCTGACGCCTTTACCGCTTCATTGCTTTCGCCATTTTAAGCCACGGATGAGGTAATAAACTTGGAGATTAAATGAAGTTGTATAACCGCTTTCGTTTCATCCAGCGCTAACCTCATCTCGTTTTATCGTTGTTCCCGCCAATTTCGTGGGATAAACAAAAGGAATTAAACTCTCTAGCTAAGGTTGTGCTGAAACTGCGCTCGGGTGTTTGGTTTACTTACGCACAATACTGCAGCGTCACGGTCGCAACTTTTACGATTGTCGCCGGCACACTCGCTCACTGCACCTTTCGCACGGTGATGAGGACCTGCGCGAGATGATGAAAGCAGCGAACGCATGAGCGCAGAAAACCGAGGTTCAGTGCCAGTAAAGGCCCAAGCACGAAGTTTACTTTTACGGCAATTGAACCATAGCAACCCACGGCAGCTGAAGTGCACTGTTTTCACTAGCTAGGTGACGTATACGTGATTGTTTGAACCCATACTACCCTAAGTTACTGTGCGGAAAAGATTGTTTTCCCGGTATTGACGACCTAAATAAAAAAAGAGTTCCCGCTTTGATCGCGTTTTCATGCTGTTAAAGGAAAAAAAGACAAGCGTGGTATATTGAACGAGAATTTCTTATGTAATGAAAGCTATAAAATGAGTGTCCTGCATTTACCAATATTTTTTTACTGATTATATTTTTACCAATACCAATATTTTTTTACTGATTATAAACCAATACTTAAAACCGGGAGTACCAGTCTGGAGAATATCAGATATAATAAAGGTGTAACACGTCCGCACAGTCAAGGATACGAAAATATATAAACCATATACGGTCATCTAACGCAGAGCTTCTAGTCACAGTGACAGCCACACCGTGGTGGTCTAGTGGCTAAGGTGTTCGCTGCTGACTCACTAGTTGCGGGATCGAGTCTTGGCTGCGGCGGCTGCATTTTCGATGGAGGCGAAAATGCTGTAAGCTCTCTTGCTCAGATTTGGGTGTAACCTAAAGAACCCCAGGTGGTTAAATTTTCCGGAGTCCTCCACTACGGCGTTTGTCATAATCATATGGTGGTTTTGAGACGTTAAACCCCACATATCAATCAATAGTACCAATGACTTCTTTTGTAAAAATAGTGTACCTGCCATAATCCCTATCACTAAATCTATCGCGCCCACGTGCAACACAAGCTTGAAGGAGAAAAAGCGTCTTGATGCATAGATACGTGAAAGGGGTGTATTTAACACTTCTAAAGCTTTATAATCACTAGTGTTATTCCTTCTCGACCAAGCCCCTTCGCATATACATTTCACGAAATATTTGAACGCATAAAATCTTTGCAAGAGCACATTCTGTAAATCATTACGTTTTTGAAGCTCGAGAAGTAATTTGCTGGATGTAATCAGAGTTTTAAACGCAAAGCATTTCCTAGCGAACTGCAGCCACGTTAAACGTATTCATTCTTCAAATCCCCAATTCATCGGTCCATGCACCCACCCATCCACCCATCCTCCCAATTATCTATCTATCTATCTATCTATCTATCTATCTATCTATCTATCTATCTATCTATCTATCTATCTATCTATCTATCTATCTATCTGTCTATCTGTCTGTCTGTCTGTCTGTCTGTCTGTCTGTCTGTCTGTCTGTCTGTCTGTCTGTCTGTCTGTCTGTCTGTCTGTCTGTCTGTCTGTCTGTCTGTCTGTCTATCTATCTATCTATCTATCTATCTATCTATCTATCTATCTATCTATCTATCTATCTATCTATCTATCTATCTATCTATCTATCTATCTATCTATCTATCTACGAATGGATACATAGGTATCGCCCCTTTAACTTATGGTGGACCAAAATTAGTATGGAACGTTAGGAGGGTCGGACTAGTATGCCTGCTTCTTTACGACACGATTGACATGAAAATACCATCACGTACAGTTTATGTATGACTGAATGCTCTCGGGTTCCCCTCATGGCTTATCATCATCATCTTCAGCCTGACTACACCCACTACAGGGCAATAGACTCCCATGATCCGCCAATCAACCCAATCTTGTGCTTTCTGCTCTCACGCTATACCTGCGAACTTCTTAATCTCATCGGCCCATCCAATTTTCTGTCTGCCCTTCGTACGTTTGCCTTCTCTGGGAATCCAGCTATTTACTCTTAATGAGCAGCGGCTATCCTTCCTACGTGCTACGTGCCTGGCCCATTTCAATTTCTTCTTGTTGATTTCAACAGTGATATCTTTAACTCCGGTTTATACTGAAATATTCACACTCTCTTTGCCCATGTTCAATAAAGCTTCAAGCTATAGATATAGCTCACGTTCGTTTTCGACTATATTCATCGAACAATGCGAAATGTTACTTTCGACGTAGCTCTCGGAGCGGCACGTCTAACGAATGATCTAACATAGCAATAGTTTCAGCAAAGTGGCCATATGAAAAAGTACACTTCAGAATAACGCGAAATGGGGACATCTATTTTTGAGGTAGTTCATTTTATCGAAACCTTGGTGTACCTTGTTCTTTCGAAAAGTTTAGTCGACGCAGTGGGCATAAAAAAGTGAACACACGTTTCTTCAAAGCGCCTCAAAGGGTTAAGGGGGATACAATATATATAAAAAGTCTCTTATATATATATATATATATATATATATATATATATATATATATATATATATATATATATATATATATATATATAATAACAGAAAGCTTAGCTAGTTTATTTATTTATTTACTTATTTATTTATTGTACCCTGAATGCCTGAGGCCATTACAGAAGGAAGTGGAAAACAGTAGACTGTACAAAAACACTGTAGTAATATATTACAACAAGAAAATAATACAGTAGGGCAATAAAACAATAGACAAGTAATAGCAGTACATGCAGTGTAGTTAGGAAATGGTTAGCTAGTACTAACATGAGCAAACAATGTAAGATGACATTCTTCCTGTATATATAATGTTTGTTCATTTTTGTTAATAATTACAGAACAGCAAAATGAATTGTAAAAACATATAGTTTTTCCCCAAGTAAAACAATGTCAGCTACAGCATTGACAAAAAGTTTGTCATCAATGATGGCGACTATGCCATCGCGAAGGTGGTACCATTGCCGAGATGTTGTGGGGAAAAATAATGACTGAAAGTGTCAGTATTTCCTGTTTGAGTTATGAATTTCAAGCGACGTTCTATATGGCACGATAAGTAATGCGCCTGGTAAATGAATTCACTTGAAGAGATGGTTGATGGCCTGCCCTATGAAACAAAGTTAAGCCAGCTATTTTTCTCGTGAGTTGATAAGTATTCATACTGAAAAAGACACGACGTGCCAACACAAACGTTAACACTAAAAATGCGCCCAAAAACGAAAGAAAAGGCGATAAAACCTATCTGCGCATGCCCACACCGGCAAGCCTATTGATCCAGCACGCCTGTGGCTATACGTGAAACATAAATGTTAAGCCTTTTGATTTCACGTTTATGCAGTTTAGTCTTATATGTGATTCAGCCGTCTATTACCTTCCACAAAGCGGAAATCAAATGCCTTAACATTTATCTTTCACGCAGACCCCCAAATGTGATAGATTGATACGTGCGCCTGTTGCGCAGGTATGCGCAGATAAGTCTCCCTGCCTTTTTTTTTTCTTTCCACCTTTGCGCGCATCACAGTTGTTGATATGTGTCTGCTGCGGTATGACTACTTTTTTGCGTTCCCATTTGCACGCCCTGTCTTTTATAAAGCATTTATAATATCGCTAAAGCGGATTTGTACAGAAGCTCAAGGACTGTCAAATAAACCTTGTTAGGTTGAATGCGCTCGGTTCAACGTCCCAAAGCCACCATATGATTATGAGAGACGCCGTAGTGGAGGGCTCCGGAAATTTCGACCAACTGGGGTTCTTTAACGTGCGTCCAAATTTAAGCACACGGGCCTACACCATTTTTGCCTACATCTAAAATGCAGCTGCCGCAGCCGGGATTTGATCCCGCGACCTGCGGGTCAGCAGCCGAGTACCTTAGCCACTAGACCACTACGGCGGGGTAACCTTGTTTTGCTACCTCATACGTGCGCGGCAGTGAAAGGCGTTATCAGCGGCTTTCAATCTATACATGCAAATTGTTAGACATCCTTGTCTCAGCTTTCGAAACTTAATTTACATTGCAAGGAACAGCGTACAACACATGCTGTTCAAATTGTGTAGGCCCAGCACTCATACAAAGCACACAGAGGTGATCGACAGCTGCAAAGAATGAATCACTGTTTTCGTGTACGTTTTCTTAGCTCTGCTCCTACATCACTTGAGTGATGCCACATCATCTTACCCAAGCTTTTTATCTTGCTGAAGCGTATGTGCTTTTAGAAAAATGAGAGATGGGTATATATTTGTTGTTTGATGTAGCATCAAGACCATAAAAACATTCTTGATTAACTTCTCTCGCAAAGTTGAAAACTCACTTCTGCGAATATTTGATGGGTGTCTAAAAAAGTTTTCTTTCCCCTTGGCGAATATTTCACTCCTACTTCCTATGATAGCTAGAGGATATGAAGATTGATGTCAAGCAGCGAGTGAATCCTAACCAGACACACGTGCGAAACATAGTTTAGGACGAAGTGCAAGATCCCGCTCCCTGATATTTATATACGCCAGACCCCTAGTCTAAAGTGGTGCCAGTCCATTTACTGGCACGCGAGTGGTCGATTTAGACGAAGAAGCCTCGCCCTGCTCATCTGTGAATCCCTTAGCTCGTGGGGGATACGACTTTTCCTTTGATTAAATCGTTTCTCCTTTCAATGCATAAAAACTAAAAGCTCCTACACGAGTATTAAATGTTTCAAACCTGATAAATCAAAGTCGTTTGATGTCTGTGTCTATCTACAGGCCTAAAATTTTCTTTTTCCCTACTATTTTGGCTTTTCATTGTGAGGTTTTTTGCAATGTACAAAAGCCAGCTGCTCTGACTCATTATTCTGTAAAGTAAAAATACCAAAACCCGGTTTTGAAAGTGATGTTTACAATTATGAAAAATGTAATGATGTCTTCAAAAATATGCCGTCAATGCAAGGTCCCTTATCAGAAAGATTCTTAGATTACATCTGTAAACACGAATGCAGTAGATTGAAGCGAAAGTAAGCATGGAAGCATTCTGTGTAACTTTTCACAGCAGTTATGACGCAAAAAAATGAATTGTTTTGGTTGCAAGCTTACATCAGTGGTGAGTTTAATCTATTTTTTTGGCATTATTACCGTGTTCATTGAAGTGTTCCTATAGCTTGTACCGCAAGAAAGCCGAGAGACAAAAAAAGATATTTTCGCTGACAAGAGTAATTGCCTTTGATGCGTAGTAGTCGCCTGAGCACTGCTGAACCGCCACAGCGATAACGCGGAACTAGGAAGTTCGTTTTACACCCCAAAAGAGGAAAATAGTCAACAGTGTCACCCTGTTTGCATTTTGTGTTAGGTCGTTAGTGTTACATGGCGTGCTTTTGAACTGTAAACCAGAAACCGAAGTCGCCAAGCATTTCAGTTTCTTCACATATTTTTGAATTTGTTAACAATTCTGGTACGTTCACATGAGGACTTGGTTAGGGTACACCTACAAGCGGGAAGAACAATAACGCGGACTCTCTCACTTGGTTGCTGTTTCGAAATGTGTCATGATGCGCTTATCTCCCCTAGGCAGCCGCCGAAGATTCTATTGAAAGATGGCGACAAATGCGCATCTGGATAGCGGGTGGTTGGAAATGAAGGCTTCTCAGGGTTTCGAGCTTTTCTGGCTTTCTGGCTACTCGAAAAGGACTCAATCATATTGGCGAGTCCACTCGAGGTTTTATCGCAGACCCTACTGCGTCTTTGTTTGGGGAGGAAACAAGCTTCCTTTCACGCAAAATGCTGGTTTCTCGCAACTTTCAAGCTATATATGATCTATGTTTTGTCTCATTATAAGCGTGCATTGCTATGATAACTGGAACTCTGCACCTAAAAAGAAAATAAAAATAAAGCAGCTCATTTCAGGGTGCAACAGCTATCAAAACACTATTCTTGCATATTATAATATTTTCAAATTCATTTATTTTATTTCAGATTTATTACCCTAAAGAACCCCTACGGGGTATCAAATAAGCGGTGGGCGTTCAACTTACAAAAGTAGCACACATGGTTGTCCGCACAAGTTTTTTTTTTTGAACTGTTGCTGTTTCTTCCAAAAAGTCACATCTGGTGGTGATAGCAGCAACTTGGTGGGGAAAGCAGTCCAGTGTTTAATCATTTTGTACAGTGAACTCGTCCGCAGAACGCTGTTATTGTGCACTTATTGCACCTTCTCTCGAAGACATGGTTTTCCAAGTGTGGTATTAAATATATCTCGGAGCCAAAAACGCTCTGGCATGTCCTGTTTTAAGCCGTGCTAGCTTGTCCCTGTGTGTGATCCAAACATTGTAATATTACATGACACCATCAAGTAAGACTGATTTGTGCGATTTGTACCATGCTTGCTTGAGGAAACACACCACAAAAAAGGGATGGGGATGAAGAAGCATAGTAAACTAGACTCAACCATCCACCTATAACACATGCATTGCGCTCTTTCATATTCACACCTACAAAAAAAACTACAAAAATATTCTCCCGCGCACTGTATCGTGATGATAGTTGTATCATTTATTGATATGGATAATAGGAGCTTGAAAACAACTGACGAGGCATGTAAAGCACGGTCACGGAGTCGTAGCATTAGGTAAGGTTACAGTCGGTGATTTGAAGACTAAACTTCTAGTGCACTACAGCAGAAAACACATACACACAAACACGGGGATAAGAATGATGATGAAGATGAGCGTTGAACTTTCATCAAACTTACTTGGAAAATCGCACGTATCTTTGTACTGCCCAACTTGCCAGTGAACCTTTTATTTGGGTGAACCTGTGCCTGGAAAACGAAACGCCACCCTACGAGCAATACACGCTGTAGATTGATAGTGGTGAACAGAGTGTTGGCCATCGATATAACTGATTGTCGCTGGGACGCACTCTCTTTTACACATCGCGCATCTAACTTTCCAGCCTTAACATTGATGGTCACAAAAGATTTGGAATAATCGTTTCTGTTCGCGTTCTGCGCGCCGTTTTAACAAATTAATCTACTGCAATAGTGAAGCTACGTGAACACCGAGGCGTGGTCTGCGTCGAGCATTATTGACCGCCTTTTGTGGCCGTAAACCAAACACAGCGAAGTTAAAACAAGGAATGCGCATGGCAATATGCATAATGGCTAGATGAAAACAACTGACCGGGAATGTACAGCGTGAATTAAGTTCATCGGTTTTCTTTCACTCTACGAATAAAATCGTTATGCAATTTCACCTATTTAACGTGCTGAATTTCAAAAGTGCATACAACAAAAGATTGGTGCATTTGCGTTGTAAAAGTCCTAGAATATTTTCAGAGATGGTAAGTCGTGCATGCAAGTACAAATTAATCAGCTATATTGCTACAAATATCTGAGTGAAAAAATATCACAGCATATCCACAGAGTGAATGAAAATGAGCGGGGTGAAGCGTCCGTTCATACACCCGTCCGTGCATGCGTTCATGCGTCCGATCGCGTTCGAGAAGGGAGACGACGTGCGGGTAACACCGACGAGACGCGAGACAAGGAAGCCGAGCGCAAGTGTCATCAACGCACCTGCCCCTCTGCTTCGTCCATGCCCCACTAACAATCCGCCGCGTACGACAAATATCCAGGAGACTGAGAGAGGCACGCGTTCTCCGCGCACTCAGGCAAAGCGCGCCCATCAGCCAATCTTAGAGTAGCGGCACTTTTGAGAGTAACGACAGAGTAATGCCATCTAGAAAATAAGACGAGAAAAGGCAATCCGTTTCTTTTGCCGCTTTTTTTTTCTTGTCTCTTCTTCTCTCGGTTACGCGGGACCAGCGACAAAGTTAGACGAAGAGTAGCTTCGCCCATAAAATAGCGACAGATGACAACTCGCTATATTCAATTTATGGACGTTTGCCTTACATGATTATTTATCTTAGGCACTGTTTGCTCAATGAATAACTCCGTCTTCCTCTTCACAGTCCACGTCTCAGCGATTATTTCTGTGTGAGTAGCGTAGTTTACATTCAATTGCATCTATCTTGTGGATTTTCGGAGACATGGCTAAATAAAAAGGTTTCCAGAACAGTCCGACCATTTTGTGATGAATCACCCACTCTTAATTGTATTCATTTGATGTCAGACGTCTATTTAAAACGCTTTTCCGCTGATTTTACTGTGAATAAAGGTTGTGTTGTGTAAGCTACGTAATTTAAATTGCTTAAATGCACTGTATATTTTACCGATGTAAGAAGAACAGTCTATTTTCCTTGGTTTGCAAACATGTACGGGTCTCGACATTTTCGCTGTCATTGCACAAAAGAAGCTCGTTTTCTTATTCACAGAGGGTCTTTTTAATCATCTTGAAGAACTGTTGAACTTTAGTCAATTACGCTATACACAATACCAAGTTTTCTTCCTTATCTACTCGTTTCAAGATGCCTGGGAGGCCCTAAAACATGTTTGCCATTTTATTTTGAAAATGCGACAGAACTTCTTAAAACGTACCAAAGAGAACAGCATTGGCCGCGAATCATTTTTTGAACAACTTTGCGACTAACTTTAACCTTTCCCCCACCCCTAACACCCTTATTTGTGAACACTCGCTCCCAATTTTCACACTTTGGTGACTTCTAGTTGAATGCCCGAGTGGCTGAAAAGGCACGAAAAACGTCTCAACATCTGGAATGCGAATTCTAGGAGAGTTTTCTCCTCCCGTCTCTTTAGTATTTCGTGTTACCAGCTATAATCATTTTTCCCTTCCCAGGGAAGCACAGCAATCGTTGTTACGGCTATACATATCAGTTTATAAAACATATCTTGTGTGTTATCACTTAGAACTAGCGTTAGATGCCTGAACTAATATATCTGTCATATATGAAAGTCTAAATTATGTTCAGCATATCTAACACCTCTTTACCGAAAACCAGACAGGCACTTCCCTCTTAACTCACAAGTAATGCAGCTCATGTCTCCTGTACCTGTCTACGAACTTACGTGCATCACTCTTCATAAGGCCAGCTGCCGTAGTGGTACAGTGGGGACATTGCTCAGACGCTCACCCAATAAACGCGAGTTGGATCGTAGCCACGGCAGTCGCATTTCCATAAAGGCAATAAGGCGTTGATAGAGATCAAAATACTTGAGGTTCGCGTATATAGAATTCTGTGCATGTTAAAGAACCCCAGGTAGCTGAAGCTTTCGCAGCCCTCCCCTATGGTGAACGCACTTGGCGTCGGCAGAATTTTGTCTCGAAGACGGGGGGAGCAAATCCGTATTGCATCGAGGCTGTGAGAGGCGAGGAGTGCTGTTGTGGGGTTGGGGTCGAGTGCTGGTGGAACTTGACGGGTCTAAGCACCTCGTTAGCGCCCTTTTGTCGACGCCCATGGCCGTACCTCCTATATATATAGACGTTGTGAAACCTAAGACCAATGCATTTATCAATAATTGCTCCTTAAAGGGGCCCTGCAACACTTTTTGAGCATGGTCAGAAAGCGCTGCCGATCGGTAGTAGAGGCTCTCGACAACAAGTGAGTTAAATAATATAGCGCGGCACGCTGCTTGGAATTCACAATAAATTTTCAAAGGCAGCTAAAATTGCTTTCTATTCTCTCGACAAATTATGGAATAAGCCCGAAAATCACTCGTAGTAAGCCCACCTTTCAGCCATTGGCTGATTTAAACATGGCATGTTCGGTCGTTACAAAGCTCGCCGTGGGAGGCCGTCGCTTGTCCACGCGCGCGCGTGCAATTACACTGAAAAAACCACGTATTCGAAGAAAAAGAAACGAAAAAGTGCTTAAGGTCAGATGGCACACGTGGCGTTTTTTTTTTTTTCGTTTGCCCCTCCTATCCCTCCCTGCTTAGCTTCCAACGCTTTCGTCGGGACGAGAGAAGAGAGAATGCGATTGCAGCGTGTGACAAATCTTTGTAACTCCACTCATACTCAACGGATTCTTAAAATTTTTGCGGTGTTGAATTTGTGAGGTAGCAAGCTCTTCCAGTGAATCAATTTCATGGTTACTCAAAAAAGTGTTTCATGGCCCCTTTAAGTTTTTTGCCTGTTGTAATAGCTCAGCCGTCAGTCTTAATATTTACTGGTAAAGCATGCTTTACAGGAGTAAGCTACAAGGGTAAAAGATTTGCTCGAGTAAGTCAAGTGGATGTTTCGTATTCTTGCTCACGCTATCTATCTATCTATCTATCTATCTATCTATCTATCTATCTATCTATCTATCTATCTATCTATCTATCTATCTATCTATCTATCTATCTATCTATCTATCTATCTATCTATCTATTTGTATCGTAAAAATTGCTACTAGAATAAAAATCAGTAGAGTTATTGTGAATCAGAGCTATTATTGTTTGAGGAGAGTTATTGTGGGTGGCATATCGGACGAACGACTTCAACCATGAGTTCAGATCTCCTCAAAAGGGGCGCGTCAACGGAGCACCCTGTGCCTGAAGGAGGTGTGTTTTCAGACAGTTGCACGTTTTTTTCGCTTGATGCCCACAAAACAGTGAGCTCCGTTGTTTTCATGCGCGATGTTAAATTAAGTTTACTGGCTCCTTAAGGCATGTATCATCATCATAATAATCATCAGCCTGACTAAGGCACTACATATACACATAACACAGGGCAATCATTTCCGTTCTTCTAGGTTTATTGAGGACTTCACCCTCTTCATAAAACCAAAACTTGATCTCATAACTCAATCTTATTTATTGTTAACAAGTATTCATTTTATCCGCCTAAATGTCAACCTTAATAGCCATTACTTGGTGCAGTTCTAGATTGTAACCTTGTGCACAATTTGTAAACAAGCAAGGGTTCCATGTTGTTATTTTCTTTTTTATATTTAGAGGTGTGTTAAATACTTAAAAAAGCTTGAAAGATAGACTTTGGTGACGATTCTTCATAGTGTATCGCATAAATAACGCATGTCTTGCATAAATGACCTTTGCCTTTTTTTGTTCGCTTTACTTCTTCGGCTAAGTTAGCAGAGCGCGCTTTGCTTTGTAAAGCAGCCACCGTCTCCTGTAAGCCTGAGAACTCCCTCCCACCCAGCCCGCTTTTCGTGGAGTCACGAACCGACTAGGCCCGGTAACCGCACTGATCGCGTCGTCGTTGCCGAATCCGGAGAGAGCGAGCGCGCCGCCCCTGGCGAAGCGAACGCGAAGCTCGCCAAACCGCGACCCGCCGGTTCCTCTCCCGGCTGCTCAGACCGCGTCGGGCGCTCGGTGTGTTGCGCTGGCCTCGCGCTGCTACGCGATATGAAGGCTCCTCGGCCTGAGAAACATTACGCAGCGTGAAACCTGAGTGGAAGCTGGGAAGGAAACACCGAAGCGGTACCCATCTGGCCCTTCTGTTACTTCTCGCTTGCCCTCCGGCCTCTGTCGACCGGGACAAGCTGTGATCTGACGACGTCGCGGGGATTTCAGGCTTTGCCTCTTTCACCCAGTGCGCGGATTAATCTCATCTTAATGTGATCCTGGATTTAGCGTTACGTTGTGTGTCATCTACCGTGGTCTCCAACGCGTTGTTGTGAACTTGTCTAACAAGAAATTATTACAGTGACGCCACTCCACTCAATCTTTTCGGCGGCGCGCATCATTTCTTGTTTGATTGAACCAATGCAGCCAGACATATCTGCCGATTGAGCTTGCTGTGTTGTTGTTTTTTTTTGTGTGTGTGACCAGCATGTCGCTTACTATGGACAGTTCATCTGGACAGGATTACTGTTTTCGGAACCGACTACGGTGGAATATTTGTACAACTGCTGTAAGTAACACAATTCATTCTTAATTTCTGGTTTTTCTTTAGAGTTACGCTTGTCATGCTTTAATGAACACTGTATACATCAATCACTTAAATATTAGTATTCATGCACGTAGTTGTATATTGCATCCAATGAAAAATGCACCACACTTCTTAGCATGTGCTAAGGCGTAAAACCACTGGTCCGATGAGTTACATCGAGTCTGTTTCTTCCCCTACGATCTGGTGTGTAGGTTTTTTATTATTTTCTTTTCCACTTGCAAGTTATTTATATAGTTTTTTCGCTGAATAATATCCGTATAGCTTATTTTTTTCCAATACGATGATTCATTTTTAATTAGCCGGCTTTGTGGTGCCCGTAGCAAGCCATACTTTTCTTGTGGCATCAAAATTAAAGATTTACGAAAAGCTGTGAGCATACATTTGAGCTGGTGTGTGCTCATCTACATTCCTAGTGTGTTTTAGCAATGTCGCTTTCACTGAAATGAACACCTTATAGTGTCCAGTACTTGATGAGATTCGGGGTAGAACATAATTATCAGGAAAATGTGACGACGCGTGAAGCATGAATGCACAAAAACTTTGCTATTCGTACTAAAACAGCGTCTATGAAGTTAACTTCAATCAGTTAAGTGCATTCTTCGTAGTCAATCCCAAATTCATTTATACTCAAGTTTCGACTTTCTTGAATTAGAATTGCACCCATTCACTATTACTCTAATTGTGAAAGATTACCAATACTATCACCTGTCGGGCCACCTATCACTAGTAAAATCTATTGCCTATTATGTATTTTCGTGCGAAAAGCAGTCACGTTGGTCTAGTGGTTAGAGTGCTCTAGTGCTGACCTAAACATCATGAGATCGACTTCCGCCAATAGCAACCGCATTTCTGTGCGGGAGAAGAGCCACAGGCTCGTGTATTTATAATTATGGACGTGCAAAAAACAAAAGATGGTCAAAATTTTCGGAGTCTTTGACTACTGCGTCCATCTTAAGCGTATCGTGCTTTTAAAATTCAACCCATCTCCCATTATTATCTGAGCAAAAAATAGCCAAAACATTGCCAAGGAAGACTGTTAACCATGTATAGTTTGTAAAATTCATTCAGTTTCGTGTATGTTGCTGCTTAAAACATCGATAAAAAATACTTCAAAATTTTCAATACAAGGCTGACTGAATTCATTTTAGTCATATATCGTCTTAAAATATTCACGAAGACAAAGTTATCGCCCAGTTAATTAATCAGTTGCTCTGAATACAAATGATCGCTTAAAAAAGTCGTCAGCCAGTCATTATTAATTTACTGCTTTCCTTCTCTGACGTCTTTCCCATTTGGAAATTCAGGATGAATCTTTCTTTTACTGAGACTTTTGAAGGTTTTTTTTTTCGTTCTTTTACCCATTGCTTAAATGTCGCAATAACACAGCCACATCCAGAACAATAAATTATTTCCAATGCTTTTGAAACGACTACATAAATGATGAGCACACAAGTGACAACTTGGATGTATGACGGGGTAGTGGGAATAAAAGCTGTTCGCGTTATATTTCGAAATTATCTATACGCCTAATATAATTGCACCAAAAGAACGTCATCTGCTGCATTTTAAAAACATTGCTCAAATAGAACACACGTGAAAAAAAGTTAAAAAAAGTAAGCAGAAGACATAATTATTACGCAGTTTAATTTCACGACGAATGAAAACATACGTTATGTTCATCAGGAAAGAGGAAGAAAGTTTAAGTGGAAAGACAGGGAGGTTAGCCAGTTCTTAGACCAGCTGGCTACCCTGTGCTGGAGAAAGGGGTGAGGGGAATAAAAGATGTTAAAAAGAAATGTTGCGGAGAGAGAGAGAAATTACATAATAAGTTGCGACAGAGGAAAGGCAACATCAAAGAGTATAAGACACTAAAGTCTGTCTCTGAGGCCAGTTGTCCGCAAAAAGCGCAGCAAAGCTTTCAAAGCCTTCTGGGCTGAGGATGGGCTTGGCCAATGACCCAGAATCCTGTGTTCCGACAAAGGCCGATTGTCTAGTCTATCCAGAGCTGCAGTGAGTTCTTGTCTTTGCACGTTGAAATAGGTGCACTCACACAGAAGGTGCGCGACGGTTTCTTCGCAACTGCAGTAAGTGCATGTAGAAGAGCTGGCCATTCCAATGAGATAAGAGTACGCGTTCGTGAAGGCCACTCCAAGCCACAGGTGGCATAGAAGAGTCTCCTCAGCTCGAGATATTCTTGACGAAAGACGAAGCTGCAGATCGGGATCCAAGTTATGCAGGCGCGTGTTTGTGAAGTCTGTTGAGTTCCACTGTACCAGTGTGAGGTCACGTGCTAGCGAACGAAGTCTTGTAGCTGCGTCGGTTCTTGAGAACGGAATGGCTGTGTATTGGGTACCGTCGTGAGCAGATCTAGCGGCCTCATCTGCGCGGTCATTGCCATATATACCGCAATGACCTGGTATTCACCGATACACTATGCTGTGCTGTTGAAAGATTGCTTGGTGATGAAGAAGCCTTATTTCAGCTACTAACTGTTCATTAGGTTCATGGCGAAAGGGTGACATAAGACATTGAAGAGCAGCCTTCGAGTCCGAGAAGATAGACCAAATTCCCGAAGGTTCTTCAACTATAAACTGCCGAGCTGCACGTATGGCGGTGAGTTCTGCAGCTGTCGACGACGTAAAATGCGATGTCATTAATTTCATTGTAATGTGCCTCGCGGGAATAACTACCGCCCTTGCTGAGCTTACTGCAGACACCGAGCCATCCATGTAAGTGTGAAGGCGTTCGTTGTGCTTCTCTTGCAGGAAGAATAATGTGGCCTTTTTAAGGGCTAGATGCGACGACTTTTTCTTATTTTGGATGCCAAGAATTGTAAAAAGGGCTTTGAGGGGGTATAGGCACCATAATGGTATCAGTGGCCATGCCGCATGCATTAAGCGCAATGGAAGCACTGCGCAATGCTGAGCTACAGTTGCGCGGAACGCTGAGTGGGGCCTAAAAGTTCGTAGTGAGGCGAGGTGATGAGATGGAAGCCGAGCAAAATGTTTTATGTCCATTCTCAAAGCGTCTACGCGGATGTATGCGTTGAAGGGATAATCACGCGCAATCATGACTGTCGCGTGAGTGTGAGTGTTTCTCAAAGCACTATTAGGACAAGAAACCCAAGATCTTCTTTAGAACTATGAACATACAAGTGCCCTGTATTAACACCCACACCTCTGTTGTGAAAATGCTCTTAAAAATTTAGTTAGTATGGGAATATGCAGAAGAAAGGAAGAAGGTTTTTTTTTTGTCATATTCTTGCCCCGCCATGGTTGTCTAGTGCCTAAGGTACTCGGCTGCTGACCCGCAGGTCGCCGGATCCAATCCCGGCTGCGGCGGCTGCACTTTCAATGGAGGTGAAAATGCTGTAGGTCAGATTTGTGCTCAGATTCGGGTGCCTATTAAAGAACCCCAGGTGGTCGAAATTTCCGTAGTCCTCCACTACGGCGTCTCTCATAAATATATGGTGGTTTTGGGACGTTAAACCCCACATATTCATCAATCAATTTGTAATATTCTTCTAGTTGTGCACCACCGAAATTGACTTTGGGTTGACACCTTTTTTATATTCTAGTGTTGGATTCCTGCTCTTTTATTGTACTGTATAGAATTTTTACAGTGAAAGATGTTATGAGATCACAACTCGGGTCAAGCGCAGTTGTCCGTCACCGCCACTGGCGTTGTCCATAACCACACCAGGCGAAATTAGAAAAAAAAACATATCACCAATGTCACAGTGGAGCTCGAACCCGGGACCGCTGGGTGCCAGCCCAGTATTCTACCACTGTAGCTGCATGTACGCCGTTCCTTGTGACTTGTTGGGAAACTTGCCTTAGGCAGGCTTAATGTCGGGAAATCAATCGCGTTAATACGACTTCTAAAGCGCTTTGAAACAGCGAAAGAACAACCAGTCGTCGCACAATGCCAATAGCGTAACGAGTGGGTCATCTAATGCCCCAACCCATTACAAAAACTTGTTTTTGTTCACCTATTAACTATGGTGCTTAGCCACTTCAGGCATAATTCCTCAACGTCGTCAGCCGCTGCATGGACAATTGGCCCGAAAGTTCCTGCAAGTGTTTAGCGGATAGCACGCTTCTCAAACGAATGACGAAAAATATCATAGCTAATGCTGGCCTACACCCAAAACATTAATATTAATGTCCTAGGTGGTATCAAGCAATTGTACTTGCTGTAGTTACTTAATGATTGTTATGAAAAGGCTCTGAAAGGCCGATCTTCTAGCTTTCGTTGTGACTGTGCTGCGCCTTCCGCGTAAGCGTGGCGTTTTTTTTCTTTTGAAGTGTTATAAATCAATTAAGGAATAATTGCCGCCAATGTATACGTGCACGGCTCTTTCTTCTTTTTATTTTTTGTTTTAGCTCATGCCCTGCTCTTTCTTAAATTGTGCAACCGTAGGCGTCTGAAAACGTCCGAAGCAGTGGACCAACCACTGCGTATGACGAATCGCACATTTAGTATTCGTTTCGTGCCTGCCCCGTGCGCACTCGTCTTTCATAATGCATGTGCTCCAAGAACGATGTAGCACGCTTACAGAAAAAAAAAGGAAGTGCAGCACTCACAGGATCCCGACACACCGCCGCACATCATGTTCGTGTTGAGTCGTCGTTTCCCGGCGGCGGGAGCACTCATTCTGGCGTTAACGCCCCAGAGAGCGTTTCGCGCGGGTGCCTCCAAGCGCGCCCCGTAACAAGATTGAAGGCAGCCTCGGCCTGTCCTGGTCGGGCACTTAAAGGGCTTCTCGTCATTGCTGTCGCTCTCCACTGGCTGACTTTAACGCCCGTATAAAACGCGCTCTTACACGCTGATGAAGGCGACTTTGCCCGCGTCGAAAGAGTCTCATCTCTTTTTGCTTCGTTTAAAATCAGTTGTTTGAATACCGGTATATTTACTTCATCTTCTGAGCCTCGTGACGGTAAATATTGTCCTTCTCACAGCGTAGATACGCTTGCTTGATCGTTGTCACTTGTTTACTCTTCGATTTCCCTCTATAAACTGACTATGACTTATAAGCATTGCTGCAACTTCTGGAAATGGCTTCTCATAATTAGCTTTTTGATTCACTGGGTTATTTGCAAAAAGTAGTTTCCTATTCAGCTCCAGCGTGTCCTTTCACTGGCATTCGCAACAAAATAGTTCGCATGCACTTGCTCTTTTTAGTTTTTTTTTTTATCACAAAACCCTTTGATAGGCCGCCTGAGCTTTTGCAAACAGTTTCAATGACAATATTTGCACGTTTTACCTAAGAAAAACTGATGTTGTTGTTCGTTTTGGTATTTCCGGCTCGTTTCGTTCGTTCATTCATATTTGCATCTTCGTTTACTGTTTTTACACCTAACCTAGCTTACTGGGCGTGCAGACTAATAACCTAAGTCGGAGCTTCTCGAATTTCTTTCTATAGCCAGCCTTACCACGAGCGCCTGGCAACGCTGGTGAGAATAGTACAAAAAAACATAGCCAGCACGGTGGTTATCGTTATGAATTGTAACATAAAAAAGAACGAGCTCTCATTTGGTTGACCCTCCTGCCTTCTCACTAGACTTCTATTTCATCTCTCTATCAACCGCTTTGATCTTTGTAATTTAGAAGCAAATACATTTCCTTTTGACCAATAGAATTCAGACGTATAATCGCTGAACAAACTTGTGTATCATTCAGAATATCTGGTTAACCTTCCCGCCTTCCTTTCTCTCCCTCTCTCTCTCTCTCTCTCTCTCTCTCTCTCTGTGCGTCATTCCGATTAGCATCCATTCCCAAACAACCAAGGCACAGACGCAGTAAGCAAATCGAATGGATTTTAAGGAACCCGACGCCCGTTTTTACTATATACACAACTTAAGGTGATGGTTGCAGCCATCTGCAACACAAGTATCGCCTAGTTCTGAAGCATTATTTCAGTCCGTCGTGGTGTTGTTCGCGTAGTCAAAATGCTAACATTTAACATTCACACGTAGAGAACGAAACGTTGCAGATTTTGTTAGACCTAGTCGGTTGCACATACCTGTGCAAGCACCTAAGCGTCAAACAGACGAGCTCTTTATGTTTTGGTGATGATAGTGGTGCACGTATTCTAAAGGTGTGCTTGTATAGCTATGTATGACGTCTTTGGCAACAAAAAAGATCAATTCGTAGTTGGCACTCGTTCTGTCTGCACCATCTCCTGTTCTCGTTTGCTTCACTCCTAGATGTTTCTATAAACGAAAGGCTATCACCTACGACATCTTTTACGCTACAATTTGCTTATAAGGAATCATCCTTATAGCAATGGTGCACATACCAACTGTATTATTGTTAAAACTGAGTTTATTCACATAGTGCATTCTCAACCACTTCACTAAAAATGCACTTCCATAGAATTCTACGCATAAACAGTTTACTTTTAGGTACTAGTTGCAATGTCCACTCTCTGAAGAATATATTGTAATGCCTTGATAGCATGCCGGTCGCAAACTTCAGAAATAGCGTAATAGTATAAGGCGTCAATCTGATACAGTTGGTACTGATGGTGGCGTTGTTTTGCACCGAGAAATTACAATGGCTGTCTCCCGTACCAATAGATTCCTAAATATCAGTCAAGTTTTTTAATAAAAGTTGTATTGTCGTTGTAGTCTTTGTGTCAATAAGTGGAATAACTGCTACTGTTTCTATGATATTGCTTAAAGGAGGATAGGCCTAATGTCTTCGTCAACTTAGAAAATTCGATTTATTCCAGCAACTACAACAACAATATCAACGAGTTCTCGGATGTCCAGAAGCATCCTGCCTCCGCCTTACCCCAACTCCTTACAACGAAAAGTGCGTTTCTTTCATCTCGTCGAGATTTTGTCCGCACGCAAGACTAAGAAAGAGCAAGGAGCAACGACATCGATGAACGAGAAAATAAAAAAAGGCGGACCTACCCTTGTCGGTAACGCCAAAAAGCCAGTCGCTGAATCCGATTGTGTGCAGTCCAGTAAGCGAACGACCAAAAGCTAAAATAAAACACGAACATGGCGAAGACGTGTGGTAGCGGGTTTCTGGGAGGAGACAAAGTGTCGCGACCACTATGGGATTCCAGCGGCGCATAGTTGCCGCGGTCGCATCCACAACAGACAGACAAGACTTGGGTGTCCGTGCTAGAAGAGCAAGAGCCTCTCGCGAAGTAGGAATTGAGTTATTGAGCAGCTTCAATGGCCGCTCGGGAGTTAATCTAATCGAGTGAGACCGAGCCGGACCATTAGCGGTGGTCGCTCAGTCGGCTGCCACCTCTTCTTAAGCGTAGCTATACGTCCTTGTTTCTCAGTTTGTTGTCAGAGAAAGAAAAATAGAACCAAGCAGATCCCCGGCAAAGTGACGGTTCAGCTTCAACTTTATACCTTCAGTGCTCGAACGGTGACCATGAAAACGAGCGCCTAATGCATTGGACGTTCGAAAGGAGCGTCCATTGCATTAGGCGCTCTGTTCTGGACCCCACTGTTCTGGACCTGGGTTCAGGTTTCGTCCTTCGTATCAATGCTTCTGCGTGTGTCGTGCCCCTTCCATCCTTTCCTAACTCTCATTCTGCGGCTAGCAGCATAATATAGATGCCACCTGCATCTATCGATTCTTTTACGGGCTAGGTTCACTTCTCTCTGCTACTCTAAAAATGGCTGAGATTGTGTGAACTGGCCGCGCATTGCAGCCTTCACCGTCATCGCTATGCCGAGCCGGGTTCATCGATTCTCGTACGAGATGCGCCAATCGTAGAGAGAGAGGCAGAACTGAAAAGCAAGACCTTCGGAACGTGGTAAACGCCGTGTACCCCGACCCGGGGCTCGTGTTTGGCCTCAAGAAGAATGGTCCCGTGTGCCAGACGTGTGCGTCGTAGGACGAGTGAACTATTCACGTTGTGCGGACGGCTGCGCTACCTCGCTACCACTCGTGCCAACGCAGAGCTGCCGAGGCACCGTTACTTGAGAAATCCCGCCCACGAGGTTCCCGTCGAAACATTTGTCTTGCGGCTCAGAGAAACCTCTTGCCGCGGTTTGTGGGCTTCACGTCTTGCCAGGCTAGAAAAAGAGTTGCAGGTTTCACAGACCCGTTCTTGCATTATTCACCAACCTAATTTTGTGTGTGTGTCTTTTTTTGCTTTCTTTCTTGTCACCTGGTGCAGCTAACACACAAACATGTAGCTGCGTGTACTCTGACAATTCCGCAAGGCTTATATGAAGCTTTTTTCTTTGTGGCAAAGCTTTGATTAAAATACGGGACTATTTATGAGAGTAATGTTTTGAAATTGTCTCTTGTGTAATTCGCAAAGTAGGATGTGAGGGTGGGGCCCCGCCGCGGTGGTCTAGTGGCTAAGGTACTCGGCTGCTGACCCGCAGGGCACGGGTTCGAATCCCGGCTGCGGCGGCTGCATTTCCGATGGAGGCGGAAATGTTGTAGGCCCGTGTGCTCAGATTTGGGTGCACGTTAAAGAACCCCAGGTGGTCTAAATTTCCGGAGCCCTCCACTACGGCGTCTCTCATAATCATATAGTGGTTTTGGGACGTTAAACCCCACATATCAATCAAAGTAGGATATAAGGGTGGGGTAAAATTGTGTTGTACTCTCCGCGCCAAATATTAAAGTGTCATGCTGTTACTATTTTGTCAAGGTATAACTCGACCAGGATCTCGGTTCTTCATGAATAATCATCTGAAACTTCTGGACGCAAAAGTACGTCGCGTCCTTTTCTTTTTATTTGTATAACAACAGTAAGTGTACATCACTTGATCTTTGACAATTCTACATGTTCTGCGTATTAGTAAACACTTGTGTTGATCATTCAATTGTGAACAAAGTAAAAATACTTTTTATTGATAACAATCAGTACATGCAATGACTGTGCAGTTGATTTTGTCTTACATCGAATTATGTACGATGAACTGAGTGCTGTGTTTTTTGGTGAGTGATAATAGTGATTATATTTTTGTTTACTAGACTGCTTTTATTGCTGACCGCCTTATATAATTCTTAGCCCGTCTACATTGATGTTATAAATGAATTTTTATTTTATTTTTTTGTTTCTTTTTCTAATTTTGCTCGACGAATAAACTTGAATCTACCGGTAGCATCTGCCTTACCTTTTTAGTAATCAGCGCCTAAACTAATTCAAATGCTTGTGCGCACATAAAACATACATCTTAATATATCTGAATTGCTCCCGAGTACTTGCATTCGAGTATTTTACAGCATAGAAGCGTGTGGTAATAACGAGTGAATAAATGGAGAAATCGAAGCTTCTATTTTTTTTTTCATTTATATATCTACATTTAACGTCAAGGGCATTACAAGGAGGAATGAACAAAAAATGCAGACAAAAACATGACAACACAAGACTCGTTTATATTGTTTTGGACGTAATGCTCACTTACTTAATTTTGTTCTTTTTAATTTTCTTCAAAAGCACAACTGCACAACTTCGAACCCGCCCCCCTCCAAAAAAAGAAAAAAGGTCGGCCAATATCAGTGTTTGATTCAGCTTTGCTTTTCATGATTTTTGTACTTTTTTGTTCTGGCACGTTCCTACGCCAACTATTTATTCAATTTCTTTGTCTCAAATCCCTTAAAAAACTTATTTTGTATGCTAACACATGCATATTTTACAAGCACTAAATGCGTAGCATAGATCTCTTGCCTCACGTCACTTGCCGCCATTCTGAAAACTTCGAGGAAAGCGCGTTTTCGGGTCATTAATCAGAGGCCGTAATTTTTTAAGAGTTCTCCGCAGAATAAAAGGCAGAACCAAGTGCGTCGCTTTCGCCTGGGTTCGCACTCTATGAATGGTGAACCTCAATTGAATATAAAAAATAATAACGACCAGGCCAACCTTCGCAAATGGCTTCGCAGCTCTGTTCTACGAGCGATCAATTCTTCCGAATCAGATTCCACATTAAAATTCCATAATTTGTCGGTAAATGGTTCACCGTTGTTTTCAGTAACTTTTTCTACGCTGGCAACTTTCCTTAGTTACTGGGGAAGCAATTTCTTATTGGAGAAATGGCGCTCCAAGAGAGATGAAGAGCGCTTCCGTAATCGCATATTGTTCAGCGAAAATACTTCGGTATTGCAAATGTGAATGCGTATACTGATATATATGCCTCTTTCTATGTTTGCATTTAGGTACTAAGCCATCGGCATTTCTTTGCATGATCTTTGAGATGGAATTCTGTTCTTGTTTTTCTACCAGCTGGCATTCATCTACTACCCATGAGCTGTCACTGATGAATTGCTTGAGCTGACAATTCTAGCTTTTGTTCTAATTGCATTACGCATTAGCTTCCCGTTTAGCCCAGCCTGCGAGCTGTATACAAGGTATTTTACTGTGTGAATGTTACACTATAGTGGACTGTGATGTTGGGATTGTTCAGCGCTGTTATCCTCGTGCACACACACACAAACACATACACACAATAACGTATCAAAGCTCACCGAGTGAAGCGAAAACTCAGTACGTGCAGTCGTTTCAATTAATCATGCAGCGTACACCAGAACAATTAGTTCAGTGGAAAATCAAACAGAAAAACATGTGCCGCAGCCACATTGATTATAACAATATGTGATGAGCAGGCAAGGCTTATCACATGTCATAATAGTGACTTATGATTATGTTAGGCGTAGTGCTTACTTTTATGTGATAAGCACGTAGTACTCATCACATGTCATTATTATTGTTATTACCTATTAGTATACTCGCTATCACATGTTATTTTAATCGCTTGTGCCATTTGCCAAAAAAGATCACTGCAGTGCAAGCTGCTGCGGAGAATATTTTATGCGACATGAAGGTGAGAGGGTGAAGGCAACGTGCCAGAATATCGCCCATAAAAAAGCCCTACAATACATATATAAAAGAGCCCCTATTTTCATCGGTGCCACTAATGTTGAGATTGCGAAACCTGACAGGAAGCACTGGTTGCCAGAGTTTGTCAAACAATGGCGCCAATCTGTCCACTCACCAAGTGCTGTGCATCGTGTTTACAATTTTTCTTGGCCGCGAATGTAGCGAGAGCACTCGCGAAAACCATCACGATGTACAACAGCGAACACAAAGCGATTGTCACTGCATTACTCTGGTGCCATAAAACATTTACATCTTGTCTCTGCCATTGTACCGGCTCTTTTCAACAGCTTCGCTCAACTTCCCCATTCCTGGGGACAGGACGGCGAGCCAATTATTTATAAATCCATTTAGATGGGATTGTTCTTGTTACATTTGTCATTTAACGCATTAAAAATAATAGCCTTAATTTTGTAGAGCAGCAAGACGAATACACGAGGAGAAAACAACCCAGAAGCAGGATATGCGTCAATTAAAAATGAAAACATTGTTATCCTGTTTGAAACTTGTGTTATCACATTCTATCTCAATCAATCAAGGTTTTTCACAAGTTTGTGAACCATATGTCTCATATTTATTCATTGTGTGCGCTTAAAAACCGCTCGTAATGAAAGCTATGACGCGGAGTCTGATCAAACAGCAACAAAAATGATTAATTATTACTTTCCCTAAGCCATGAAGATTGCTAATCCCCAAGCTGATTCCCCTCACAGCACAGCACAACAGAAATTTCAGTATTACCCAAACTGACTAAACTTAACCTAGTCTTTTTTTGGAAGTTTCGTGCCTTTAAGTAAATATTAACATCTATTGCGAAGGTTTCGTTCAGGCACACTTGATGATTTCAGCTGGTATGCGAAGGATCATTTGTTAGCTACCAGCTCGTAATAAGATTACGTGCTAAGTGATACCAACAAGCAAAAAAATAGCGTTCCACTCTCACCGTATGGTTACTGCAGGTGAAGCTGACTATAACGCTCCTACGCTTAAATGCACATATATACCCCATGAAGTGAACGGAGTGATGACCACCACCGTGTCTCAGCGGTATAGCATGAGACGTGTTATTCGAAGGTCGCAGGTTAAGTCCCTGCTGGCAGCAAGTTATCTTTCTGTCCACTTTTCTTTCTTTACATTTGGATTACAATTACTTCCAATAGCGTCCCCTATTCTTTCCTTGGCATCAGTGCATGTCATTTTCATTAACATTGTGTTTACTTTGCTAGCCTACCTTCATAAAATACACGCTGAAACCCTTGCTGTGTATCTAAACACATGAACTCTATACGCTTATATCATACAGTTTCATACAGTAATACCAAAAGAGTAATATGGCGCTAGTGTCTACGCGGGCTCCTTCAGCGGCGCTTGTACCCCCATGGGGATTATGAGAAGTACAGGCTTCGGATCCGCTACCGATGGATTACGTTTTTGAAATTTGCGGCGCTTTTTTTGTGTAAAACAATGTGATATTAACTTATATTTATTTGAAACTTGCTTTATTTGTATGTACACAAACTTTATTGCAAAAGATTTTTATGACGATGTGCTAAAAAAGAAACCTAGACAAATTTAACCACAAAGGTATGCATTGCTCTGCCATTGCGTTCCAGATTTGGCATCAAAATATAGTGAATTATTTTTTGCAACACTTGAAAACAAGCATGCCTGTTTTCTCTCGAAAGAACACATTATTTATATATGACAATAGCAGTACAGTATTAATTGAGAAACACTTGACGTTTCATCTGATGCGATGGCAGGCGCGTCTGTCCAAGTGGTGTGCCTCCAACACTTTTATGGTTTTGTTGTGAAGTCACCAGAGAATGACGGTGCGTCTACTTAGCTTCGCCTTCGTTCTGCAGTCCATTTAAAACGAGTTTAGGCAAGACGCAATAGTGAGGGAACATGAACTCGATGCAATATCCTGCACTGGCATGAGACGCTACATCTATGCGCAGCAGTGAGTGGACAACGCTTCGTTTATACTATCAAATACGACACGTAAATTTCCAATGTTGCAGCAAACTAGGAGATCTAGTAGTCGTCAGCCTCTTCGAACAACAAAGCCCCTGTTTCAGTGCTTTTCACCGCCCCCAACTACCCACGCTGCATGAAGAACGAAACTGGAACTGTAGAAAAAAGTCTACAGACAGTTCGTTAGCTAACCCTACTTAATCAGAAGCCCGTACTTCCCATGATTTCCATGGAGGTACACAATCGCAGCGCCAGATTCCTGTCTAGGTATTATTGTATGAAACTCTATGGCTAGTACATATCACCGAACGCAAGGTGTGGGTCTTCCACACAAATATAAGGTAATTAAGCCGTTAGCTAGCTGTCCGAAATCGGTGATTATATTGTACACGATGAGATGGCATCACTTGAGGGTTCTATCTAACAACCTGCTCAAAAGTTCTTGGAGACTCGATTCTGATTTAGGACCGTGTATTTTAACTTAAAAAGCATAATAATCAGTGGGGTTTTACGCACCAAAATCAAGGTATGTTTATGACGGATGCCGTAGCAGAAAACTCCGGAAATGTTGACCGCCTAGTGTCTTGAACGTGCACCTGAATTTTTAAATACAACAGCATCTAGCATTCACCCTCTATCACAATGCAGCCACTACGTCTGGGACTCGATTCTTCAGCCTTTGGGTCACCGCTCAGGCACCAAAACCACTTGACTACCATGGTGGGAAATGTGAAGAGCACGTGCATGCATGTTATTTCTGCAGATTTCGATAATATGTGGGGTTTAACATCCCAAAACCACCGTATGATTTTGAAAGACGCTGTAATAGAGGGCTCCAAAATTGTCGACTACCTGGGGTTCTTTAAACTGCACCCAAATCTGAGCACACTGGCCTACAGCATTTTCGCCTCCATGGGAAATGCGACAGTTGCAGCCAGTAATCCATCCCGTGACCTGCGGGTCAGCGGCCGAGTACCTTAGCCACTAGACCACCGCGATGGGGCATCACATACACAGTGTCGCTTCATTGGATTGCAGTTTATTGAATCCCGCAGGAGTGAGCGACTACACGGAAAATTGTAGTGCATAAAAGGTTCTTTCACGATGTACTTGCCTCCACAACTCTAAATGGATGGCTCGTAATGTTAATATGTTTTATTAAAGCGACCTCATTGCACATAATTCATCATGTGGCCTGTATGTCAGTGCAGTCAGTTGTTTCTGTGGTTGATCAAACTTTAGTTATATTCATTTGGTACGCAACTAGTTGATGCTGTTTTAATAAATTTTTAGCAACGTGCTTCTAAGAGTTGATCAGGAAAAAAAACGCTCGTTCTTATAAAGTACTTCAACTTCAAAATTGTGCCTTGAATACATTTATACTGAATTGAGAACCAGCCATAGCCGTTTGGTCTCAAGGGAAAACATAGCGTCTTTTGTATAACATGTTTGTTTCTTGACTCGTATATTTGGGGTGGGGACTGAGACCCTAACGTTGCATGTTTATTCTGAACACACCCTAATAAGGAACGGGACAATTTAACGTATCGCTAGAACACAAGTTCTTTCACATCACGATGTAGAGGGCAGTAGAATTTGCAGCGCTTCAAATTGCGGTGAAGTGCACTCTTCAACCGCAACCTTATCAATGGGCCACCTTGTGTATTCGTGGTCAGCCTTACAGACCCTATGGTATGCTTTACGACACGGATTACAAAAACAATCGCAGCATATCCACGGAGTGAATGATGATGAGTGGGGCAAAGCATCCATCAGCCCGTCCGTGCTTTCATCCGTTCGTTCGTTCTTGCTTCTGTCTGTCCGAGTGACCACCCGTGCGTCCATCCATGCGTCCGTCCGTCTGTTCATGCTTCCGTTCGTGAGTCCATCCATCCATTTGTCTGCCTGTCTGTCTGTTGGAAGTGTGTTTTGAATAGGAGCTACTTCTGCTAACTCCGGCGTATTTCAGTTGTAAATTAGGTCTGTTGATCAGTTTCCGCTGCTACCTTGGAGGGGATGGAAGTAGACCACCCCGGGCGCCTGCCGGCACCAGCGGCGTCAGCGGCGACCGCCTCCAGGAAGCGGATGGGACAAGCGAGCGACAGCGACAGTGAAGATACTCATGCTTACTATATCAGCAGTGAGGACTTCTCAGATGACGGTTTTCAACCTGTGCTGAGCCGCAAGGCGAAGAGAAGGAACATGAGGACATCCTCATCCTCAACTATTCAAACTGTAAGTGAAGCGCCAAAATCGAACACTTATACCATCCTGTTTCTGCCTGCACTTCCTACCGTCAGCATGAAACGCCTTAAAAGACAGTGTGTGTCGAGGTCTCTGGAAACGCTCGTGCCAAATGAGATCACGGACATAAGAGTGAACGCCAGAAAGAATATACTGGCTGTTGACGTTTTGCACGCAAGTGCGTTGGGCGTTCTGCGCACTGTAACTGACTTGGACGGCAACCAGGTGCGCTCTCATGTTCCCTTGGGATGTGATGTAGTAACCGGCGTGATCTACGACATTGATGTCGCTATTTCCAATAAGGACTTACAACTTCTTGTCAAGTCAACAACTGATACTCCAATTGTTGATGTCACCCGGCTAGGCAAGTCTCGCTGTGTGAAGATTGCGTTTAAGAGCACATCACTCCCCTCTCATGTGAAGGTGGGGTACTTCAGACATGCTGTGCGGCCTTTCATTCCGAAGCCTCTCCAGTGCCGTAAATGCATGAAACTTGGACATGTGAGCAGCGTCTGCGAGAATTCGGTGATATGCCACCGCTGCGCCGAGCACCATGAAGCGGATAAGTACGTCGCAACTGTTAAGAAATGCTCTAATTGCAATGAATCCCATGAAGCCACATCGAAGGACTGCCCTCGGATTCAGAAAGAAATTGCCATCTTGAAGGAGATGGTGCGCGATCACTCATCTCATCGAGAAGCCGCAGCTAAAGTCAGAAGGCGTCGTTCACGTCGACGTCGGTCTTCGAGGACGCCCGCTACCTCCTCGACACGTTTGCGTGACCCCTCATCAGTACCACCTCCTTTGCCTCCCAGACCACATGCCGTGGGAAAGGCTGTAAAGGACAAAGCCAGTGAGCATACCCTAACTGCGACAGAGTGGCCTGCACTTCAAGGGGAAGCAGCATCAAGCGAACCGAAGGAGCTTCATGACGGCCAGTCCGCGCTCCCGGTTCGAGACCTTTCCAACCAAGACAGGCAAGTGACTGCAATCGTGCCGGTTCGAGATCTTTCCAACCAAGACAGGCAAGTGGCTGCAATCGTGCAATCATTAATTGCCACGATTCGCACGCTACTGAGCAGCATACAGTCTTCGTCTGCTAAGAGTGCACTGCAAATACTGGATGCACTGAATCCAGTTCTTGCTAACTTCGTATAAGCACAATGGCTCAACAAAATCTCATCTTCCGCACTAAAGTTAAAAGTGCGTCGATTTTTCAGTGGAATGCCAGAGGCATGAAGCCCCGTATCTCGGACTTTCGCCAATTTGTTCGGGCCAATCAATTCCCTATACTTGTCATATGTGAACCAAACGTATCAACGCCTTATAGATTGTCCGGTTATGAAGCTTTTTGTTCAGCCGCTTGCGAAGAACGAAGCAAAGTAATTGTTTACATTCGCACAGACTTGACTTATCTTTCGCACCCAATAAGTTCAAATGACGACAATCAGTACGTGTGTCTTCGTGTGAAGAAGAATGCAGTTTCGTTCACGCTTATTGGTGGGTATATATCTCCGTCATCGCGATTTGACTGCGACAGATTAAAAGACATCCTAATAAGAACCGATGGGCCTTGGATCATCACCGGTGACTTCGATGCCCATCACATGCTTTGGGGAAGCACTAGGATGAATGCCAGGGGCCGGAACCTTGTTACATTCGCTTCCGATTACGACCTTTCCATCATGAACGATGGTACCCCCACATATCTGCGGGATCTCACGTATGGCAGTTGCCTTGACCTGACATTGGTGTCGCGGTGCTTCTCTCACAAAATTAAGTGGTTTTGCGATATTGAGACTCATGGGAGTGATCACATACCCACCTACGTGACGATCGATGGTATCATAAATAAATTCTCTTCCGGTGTTGCAATTGGCACTGACTGGTCGATGTTTGCATCGCGTGTTGAGAACGCTTGCCAAGAAGGCCTCGCCTGCAGTCTGGAAAATACCATAGCGGAAGCTATGCGAGCGTCCAAATGTAAATTACCATTTTCGTCTAAAATACCACAGTTTGACATCGAACTGGAAAAATTACGAGCTATACGAAGGCGTGCTGAACGACGATACAGACGCACAAGATCAATTTACGATCTGAGGGAAGCAAGGCGGCTCCAGAAAAAGATTCAACGACGCATTTACAAACTGGAGAGCGAACGCTGGAAAGCATTCTGCGAATCTCTAGACCCTCATAAACCGCTGTCATATATCTGGAGAACAGTTCGTAGTCTTCGCTCCTCTCCACAACAACGGCACCCTTTTAAAGCTTTGGCACTCCATCATGGAAAAACAGAACTCGAGGTGGCTGAAGAATTTTGCACGAGAGTTGCCGGGAATATTATGAATGAGAACATCGACGCCGTGATCGTTCCTGAGACGCGATTACCAGAAATGGACACTCCGTTCACCATGGAAGAACTGGAAGGTGCGTTAGTCGCTTCTAAGCGCATGTCATCGCCAGGTCCTGATGGTATTACTTATAGTGCGTTGGGACACCTTGGACAAAAAGCTAGAGAAGAACTTTTAACATGCTTCAACAACTCCTGGCTCAGCGGCAGTGTTCCCCGAGAATGGAAAATAAGTCGGTTAATACCACTTTTGAAATCGGGAAAATCACCATTGGACTTGACAGCGTATCGCCCTATTGCCCTCGCAAGCTGCCTCGGAAAAGTGATGGAAAGAATGGTTCTATTTCGTCTCGAGTGGTACTTGGAACGATACACCAAATACCCTTCTTGCATGGCAGGCTTTCGTCGGGGCCGCTCCTCCATTGACTGTGTCATTGATTTATCGACATTTGTTCAACAAGAAAAAAGTCGCAAGCGCATATCAGTGGCACTCTTTCTTGACGTGAAGGGTGCATATGATAATGTAGCTCACGATTCCATCCTCACTTATCTCGCAGCAATGGGAATTGGTGGACGAATGTTTCAATGGATAAAAGACTATATAACTGGCAGGGGTTTCTTTGTGCAAACAGATGAGGGTAAAACTGCTGAACATTACACCTACTGCGGAGTACCTCAGGGAGGTGTTTTAAGCCCCATATTGTTCAATGTGGTCCTCATTGGTCTGGTGAAGGTTCTGCCAAAGTCGGTGTGCCTATCCATATACGCCGATGATATTTGCCTCTGGAGTGCTGCAGTTACTCGCCCTCAGGTGCGTGCACGAATACAGCGGGCAGCAACCCTCACAACAGCCTACCTTCAGAAACAAGGCCTAAATATATCAACTGTGAAGTGCGCGTTGATGGCGTTTACACGCAAACCAATGACGTCATACCCTGTTTACATCAATGGGCAGAGTGTCAAATATGCACGGACGCATCGTTTCCTGGGCATAATTATTGACAGAAGTTTTTCGTGGAGCCCACATTGTGCGTACCTGAAGAAGAGACTGCTATCTATTGTGCATATCATGAAATTCTTGTGCGGTAAAGCATGGGGAACTTCTGTGGCCTCCATGCTACAGCTGTACAGGGCCCTATTTCTGGGTCTATTGCGCTACAGCTTGCCGGTGCTGACTAACACTTGCAAATCGAATACTCATTCATTGGAGAGTTTGCAGGGTCAGGCACTGCGTATCTGCCTAGGACTGCCCCGATGCGCTTCTACTTATGCCACAATCATGCTTGCCAAAGACCATCCGGTCAGGACATATATAGTTGTGGATTGCCTCAGAGCGCACATTCGACATGCTAGCCGTGTACCTGACCACCACTTGGCCCTTCTACCTTCCGGAAGACCACGTGCTACGTTTTCAGACGTCATAGCCAAGCACCTAAACAGCATTCCATCAGGATATACGCCAGCTGCGAGAACGGCTTGTCCTTTGTGGTGCCTCGACCAGCCGCAAGTACGTCTAGAAATTCCCGGAATCAAAAAGAAAAGCAGTCACTCCAGAGTAGCATTGAAGCAAGCAACACTGCTATTATTACATGAGTTGTACTTAGACCGAACGCAGATATACACTGATGGGTCCGTCTCATCCAGCAGCTCATCAGGTGCCGCGGTAATTCCGGCTGCAGAAATGACAATCAAGTTTAAGTTGTCGCATATGACTACATCTACGGCATCAGAGCTTGCTGCTATAAGGGCTGCTTTACAATATCTCGTTCAAGAACGTCCAGGAAAATGGGTCATATTCTGTGATTCGAAGGCAGCGCTTCAGAGTTTGCAGTCTACCATGCGTAGGAGGAGCCATGACCAACTGGTAGAAGAAATAAGACATTGCCATCATGAAGCTCTAGCACGAGGGCATGATATTATATATCAATGGCTGCCTGGACATATCGGTATTACCGGAAATCAATTAGCCGATGATGCAGCCCGCTCAGCCCATGAAGAAACCCGTGTAGTCCCGATTCCTCTATCAAGGAATGATGCAGTAAGACAACTTTACCTGCTAGCTCGAGATCTCACACGCACGTTCTGGTCGTCTACCACCTTCCAAAGGTGTCAATTTTATGAACTGGATCCTTCGCTCAAGCTAAAGCTACCATCACATCTTTCCCGCTCCGATGCGACACTGTTATGCCGCCTTTGGTTGGGTGTTGCATTCACAAAGGCGTACTCCTTTCGCATTGGTATGGCAGACACTCCTACATGTGACTACTGCGGAGATGAAGAGACCATCGAACACGTCCTGTGCAGCTGCGCTTGCTACGACACACAGCGATGCCAGCTACGGATGGTTTTGAATCGACTTGACCCCGGACCATTTTGTGTGCAGAAGATACTAGGACCTTGGGCATCTGCCTCAGTTGCGCAGAAAGCAACTAAAGCACTGCTATTTTACCTTAAGTCAACAAACCTGAGCGACCGCCTGTAAACTGTGTGTGCTCCTCGAGTGTGCTCGTAATTGTGTGTACCTTCTCATCTTTCTGCAACCTCTTTTCTCCCCTTTATCCCTTCCCCAGTGCAGGGTAGCAAACCGGATGTGCGTCTGGTTAACCTCCCTGCCTTTCCTTGCATCTTTATCTCTCTCTCTCTCTCTCTGTCTGTCTGTTCGTGCGTCCATCCGCCCGTACGTCCGCACGTCTAACAATCCCTCCATTCGTCCTCTAGTCTGTCTGTCCGTCCGTCCGTGCGTCCATCAAGTGAACACTCCAAGTACCGCTATTTCGCATCTCGCACTTCCTGTCACAGAACATCCTCTCTAGAGCGGGTATGTGCCACCGGTGGCTACATATTAGTGCATACATACAAGGAATAGACAGACCCACGCCTTAAGCTTCGCCCCTAAAACAATTGAGATAAGGCACGACAACCACCAAGCGATCGAGGAAGGGCACGATATTGTATTTCAATGGTTGCCGAGTCATTGCGAAATTTCCAGCAATGACCGTGTGCATGAAGCTGCTTGATCGGCTCATGACCAAGACCTGCGGACGCCCATACCGCTTTTGAGAACGGACGCTGCGTGGCGACTACAATCACTTGCTAGCTTTATCACGCTCCCACAATGGAATCCGCAAGGTTTCTCTAACGTGCGCCTGTATTTCATCGACCCAAAATGGCAACTTCATTTGTCATCCGGGCTCCCACGACGCGCTGAAACTTTGCTGTGTTGCATGTGGCTGGGCGGGGCATTTACGAATGTGTGTTCGTGTCTCATTAGAATGGCCATCAGTGTGGCATACAACATTTGCAACTGTGAGGAGACATTTGAGCACATTCTATGCGACTGCCTATCATACCAATCTGAAGGCCGTGCTATGAAAGCCAAGCTCCATCACCTGTATGCATGACCACTCACAGAAAAGAAGATCCTGTGACATTAGCCGACGGTCTCGCACACGCGAGAAGCCATGAAACCTCTCTTCTGCTTCTTGAATCACACCACCAGTCTTCACGAGCGCTTGTGAAAAAACAGTGTGAGCATCGTGAGACCGTGCTGTATAGACTATTTTCCGGAATACATGTGGGCTCCGCCATCTTGGACTGTTTAGTAGATGTTTTCTTGTTTTCGTATGCCGTGACGTGAATTGATAAGGCCATGAAATATTGTACGCATCAACCCAACCATTTTCATGCGTACGCGTCAGCTGTAACACTGTTCGTTTAGTTGTTAAAGATACAAAACACAAAAAGTTAATAGCCCAATATGACAGCACAAAAAGTCATCCGTAAAATAATCCATAATCTCAAGCTGACTATCTATCTATCTCTTTCTTACTTTCTTCTCTATCTTTTTCTCTATTATTCTCTTTTACCTCAACCCCAAGTGTAGGGTAGCCAACAGAGCCAAACTTAGTTAACCTCCCTGCCTTTCCCTCTCTATTTCTCTCTCTCTCTCTCTCTATGAAACTTCAAGAGTTTCTTGCTTGCCTTCAGCTGCGATGTCCTCTGAACAATGCATTAAACCGACATTCGTCTGTTGTTCCGGAGCTCTAGAACGGCCGCCAGTGACTGTCTCTGCACATCATATACTGGCACGGGTTGTGGTGTAACGTCTCATTACAACGACAGGCATCACAAAGAGCGTTGTCGGCCATCCCAATGTAAAAGAAGCAAGATTTAGTGAATACCACGCCTAACCACAAACGATAAAACAATGTGGCTTCGCTCCGGTGGAGTCCAGTTGGCACATAGGTCTTCATCAAATAACACAGGCGATGTTGATGATTGGTCTAGTTGGCCAGGCTGCTTCGCTCTTCGCATCATATACTGACACGGGATGTGGTGTAACATCTCCTCACAACTATTAGTTTCGCAGAGAGCGTTGTCAGCCAACCCAATGTGAAACGAGTAAGATTTGGTGAATACCACAACTAACCACAAACAATAAAACAGTGTGGCATCGCTCCGGTAGAGTCCAGTTGGCACATGGGTCTTTATCAAAGAACAGAGGTGGTGCTGATGATTGGTCTGGTTGGTCAGGCTGCTTCGTGGGTAACGAGTGATAGCGTGATCTCCTGGCCAAGCCTTCGAAGACTGCTGGCAGCGTCAGCCTAGAAAGTGGTATGGTAGATTACTGTGTTCCTTCAAAGCTGCCCGAGTGGCATCATCGGTATGTTCGTTTCCAATGACCCCAAATGACTTGGAAGTCACTGAAATGTCTCGTGAAGCCCTTTCTCGTGTGCTGTATGGAGAAGACATCAAATTTCAAACACGAGCTGCTCACATGCCCTGCAACCTACAGCTGATAGCACAGAGTTCCGCAGCTGGCAGCGTCGTGGGGAGATCAGTCCCGTAACTGATGGTAATAGCTATTGCTGGGACGAACACTGCACCGGACAAACACTGAAGGTTTGTTGAAACATCGGTAACTACATATATGTACGCTGTACGCATACTTCTCATGCAAGAAAAGCAGAGACAGTTGCTTGAGCAAAGGCTACGATAGGTCAGATATTTTTTTGTTTTCTTGGCACACTGCAATATACTGCGGGCTGAATGAGACACCAAGGGGGCACGGAATGCTTAGATGCAGTGGTGAAGCTCGAGATAAGTTTGTCGTTATACATCACAGTAGTTATAAAAAACAATACTTGAAGCCTGTCTGAAGGCACCGTGGCAAGATGATGACAAAGAGCATGTGCAAAATGTGTTTCCTGTGTGTTTCTTTTTGTGAGCTGCCCAATTATAGATGTGCAAAATGTCTGACATGTATTCTGAGGACTTCCACCGTATTGTGAGTTGTCAATCAATGTGGCAAGGCACCTCCTGGAAACACAACACTGCGTCTGCAACATTGATACACACTTATATATAGTACGCAATACTACGGGTTACTTTTGATATACGATGCCTTTCGCTTTGTTATTCAAAAAACCTCAGCAAATATTACTTGTTCTGAGCTAACCACCGTCATTAACGTTACAGCTGCGTCACCTTCAACAGTGAGATTTGTTGCTTCTAGTATGGCGCGTAACACAGTTGTAAATGATAGTATAAAGACAAAAGATCTCCGGTTCACTGTGTGCAGCTTGAATAATTCTCCAGAAGGGTACTGACTACTTAAATTGCTTTGTCTGAACTCCTACCTCATTTTGAACTTAATATCATTCAGAGTTGTACAGCAGGCTTTCACAGCAAAAAGTAGAAATGCTCCAAGAGAACGGACTTTGGGGCTTGTTGGTGCGTTACGTTCAATGAAGCCATTGCGCTGATAGAACAGGTACCACAGAAAGAGTATACAGGATGTGCGCTGCTCACAACTGATTCTTTATTTCGGAAACATGTTGATTCAGTTGTGAGTAGCCTGCATTCTGTACTCTTTCTGTGGTCCTGTCTTACCAGCGCTATGGCATCATTCAACGTAAAAATGCGTGGTAAAATCGTGTTTTGGTTATTAACGCGATAGCCTCAGAGAGCTCGTGTCGCAGAAATCCCGCCGTTTGCGTCGGCACCGTTGGTTGTGAGCGAAAACTCGTCTGTGCATCTGTGAGCGAAAAAGCAAGTTACAGAGATATCCGCGGGAGGACGCTACTTGTCCACGTGTGCGCACGCGATCACACTGAAAAAGCCGCGCATTCGAAGAAAACAAAGTGCTCAAGGTCACGAGGCGTGGTAGTTTCTTTGCCCCTGCCAACCCTCCCTGTTTAGCTTCCAGCGCTTTCGTCATGACGAGAGAAGCGATAGTGCAATTGCAGTTGGCGACAAACCTTTGTAACTCCACTCACACTCGAGGGATTCTTAAAATTTCTGCGGCGTCGAATTCGTCAGGCAATAAGCTCTTCTAGTGAATTCATTCCATGGTTCTTTCAGGGCCCCTTTTACGCGTTTTGTTCAACAAGTGTCGCGACAAAAACGAGGCCATTCGGCGATTTGTAGGCGCATTCGGGAATCCTCAAACTGCGTCGACAAAGACCGGAATAGTGCAGCCATCACCCCTAAGAACACACAGGAACTTTCAAACAGCTCTAAAAAATTATGGCCATCTAGCGGAAAACATATTATGCCTTTCCAGAGGCGTTAATAACGCAAACAGCAAACGCTAGATAATGTGCTGCCAGCTGTGAGGCATTGTGAAATTCTTTATGGCCTCCGAGATGGCAAGCGCAAGGCGTGTATTCTGTAGGCCATGCGACTCTTGCTTTAGGACAAAAACCTGTATGTACAATTCGCGTGCGCGCGCTGGTACGATTTACTGTGTGCGTGTGTGTGTGTAACAAAACATATTAATAAGTATGCACTTCGCTGTTTAAAGGCGCACTAGGGGCCGAATTTCACTATCTCGATGAACTCTTGAAGGTGAAGCTCAAGGGTCTGCCAATTTTTAGCTTACGAAAAGGTGTACTATAAATTACGACAATTCTTCAATTCTGTTCAATCACTATAATTGTTGCCAATGTTTGTGCGCCTGCTTTCATTCTCTCCATAAATAATGAGGTTAGTACATGCTTTGTAGGCGTTGTTTACAATTGCCTAAATGAAGGCCAGAAAAAGCTACTTATTTTCTTGGAGTCCCTTTTTTTTCAGCGCATGATAGAACTCCTGAAAGACTAAGCGCATGACGCCTATGGAGTGTTTGCCTTAAAGTAAACACGCCTACTTCTTCAATAAACGTTGTAAGATAAGCCGCTTGAAAAACAAACGAGGGCCCTGAGCGCTCGAGTTTATTCTCTCTGACGCCACCGTTCACTTGTTTCTTACATGAGTTCGCTAGACAAGCTTCATTTTTTTATTACGCGTAGTCGGCTACGAAATGCCTCTGACCAGCGACGTGGCCAGAATTCTCACTGGTAGGGCTAACGGCTCAGCTTGGCATTAAAATTTGTGGCTTGCGCTGAGGTGGTAGCGGTGGTTTGAAAGCTCGCTGCAAAGGAGCAAGACTTTATTAACTCGACTTATGTTTGATTTCATTTTGTGGCTCGTATAGCCCTGTTTGATGGCGGCCGGTTCAAAACTACAGCTTTGTCACTTTTTCTTGAAGAAATAAATGAAAGTTTTTATCAATGCCACATTGTTTTGCTGTGCAAGAAAATTGGTCGCTTGGCAATATCTAATTCAAGTTGTGTGGCTATTGCCATTTACTAAAATAAATGTAGGTTCGCGAGCTCAAGCGGCTGTTTTCTTGATATGTCTCGAATATAGAAATAAATGCAGCTGCTGTCTAATACATGTATAATGTGGGGACACTCTTCCATACACAAGTTATAAAATGGAAGTATGCAAAACGTGTGTACTTTATATTCATTAATAAACAATAAAACAGCGAATGTACTCTTTGTCTCACTTACGTGCACTGAAGGAATAATTATGAAACAACTTTTTTTCGCTTATTTTGAAGCAAGCCACAGTAAGTATAGGTGAGCAAGGCATAATTAAATACACATATCTATATATTAACTGTAACGCACGCTTGGACATTGTTAAAAGAAAAGAACACGCGTTATGGGACAACGTTCTACTATTTATTATTTCTCCAATTCTTATAAAAAAGCTTTGCTGGAATTTACTAAGTTTAGGTGAAAAATGTTCCCTCCTAATTTTTTTAATTAACACTTTACGCACTTATAAAATGCCGAGAAATAAGAGCGATGACATGTGGCATTCACTAAATGTTCTTTAGTTAGGGTTCGTTAACTTTTTGAAACTTCAATAATATAATTGGTCGGGCTGTGATATATGTCCATCTCCAATGATATTCAGCTCACTTAGCCGCATACCCGCTTGAATGCATGCTGGTGCCCGCATACTGAAGCAGCACTCCAGCGCGTGCGCCATCGTATATACTGCCACGTGCCACCAAAGGTCTTCAGCTAGACAGAACCAAGCTTGCGGAGATACGCACACAAAACTGGCAAGATTGCTGTCCAAACGACGACAACTAGCGAGAGTGGAAATGTGTTGAAAGCGTTCATCGTTCTCTTCGCAAGAGATTGAGATGAGGAAAATAATGGGGGGAGGGGGGCACGTGAAGGAGTTGGTTTTATCTTTGACATTAGGCAGGCTTGGACACAGAATTCAACATTTTAGAATGAATGGCTGTGGTGCCGTTTGCATATCGGATAAATGTCTCGGATAAATGTATCGGATAAAAAAAAGACGATCAATAGATATATAGGGCAGTGATATTGTCCTTTTGCTTGTCTTGACAGTTTCTGCATTTTTTCTATAGGCAACCCCATTATAGTGTCCACTGTCCTGCCTACCTACTTACAGGCGAGTGAGCTAGTGGGTGAGTGAGTGAGTGAGTGAGCGAGCGAGCTAGTCAGCCAGCGAAAGCACTCGCGCATAAGTAACTATGCATAATGGTCAAGTGGCTTGCGTCTCAAGCAACTTTCACTCGCAGTGTCCTCCATCGTTGATGGAAATAAAGAAGTTATTAATATTATTATTATTATTATTATTATTATTATTATTATTATTATTATTATTATTATTATTATTATTATTATTATTATTATTATTATTATTATTTTATATGTATTCTTTCCTCATATAAAGTTTCGAAATTTTCTAGCTTAAATTTATCCTCTTCTACTTGCTGGTAGACTGTCACACCAAAAGCACAGGGGCCTATGACAATAAGAAACGGCAAAACGAAAGTGTATAAATACATAAGGCAAAGAAGAGAACATGAGCATATTGAAAAACACGCGTGTTTTGACCAAACGGAGAATCATGATTTTTCATATTATTTTTAATAATCTTGTAAGCCTCTTTCACGCTGTATGTCATCGACATTGAACAACTCTAAATCCAAATCTATATTTGTGACGCCTCGTCAACATACAAGCTTTAGTTTTTTTCACCTCGGGGTATAGCCGCCGAGTCGTGCACGTGGAAAATCTCAGCGGTGAAAAAAAAATAATAAAGCAGTCCCGCGATACCACCGAAAGCTTCCAAAGAATGCGTACTGGTCAGCTCGAATATGGTGCTCCATAAATCCTCAATCACCCCATTTCCTTATTACGGGAACGACCAGCAACCGCGACAGCGTCAGGCGATTAGGTGCTCCGAGCTTCGGGTATTACGGCGAGCGTGCGGCAAACTGCCGCATCGACGGAGCGCGTCCCGTTTCCTAGATCGGCCTGCCCAGGCCGTGTGGTGTCTAAACTGCCTGGAGCCACGTAGCGTCGCCAATGCCTCGCGGACGGCGTTGGGAGCTTTCCGCTAAACCGTAGGCACCGGTTTCTCGCGGAGAGAAGCTGCTCCGCGAAAAGCGAGAAGGTGCGGATAATTGCGCGTTTCGATGCCGCCGCAGCCATCGGATGGGATGTAATTTAATGTCGGATTGCGGCACGTTCTCTACGCTGTCCTCTGGCACAAAGTGAAGTTTGCTGATAACATTCAGGCGAGCTCAAAAACGCTGCACTCACTCGCGTTATTTTCGCCCAGCGATTTTTCTGGAAAACGAAACATGATATCGAATAGCAAATATTGGGTTGAAATTGTTAGACCGGTTCAACACTGCTAGCCCATCGCTGTCGAGTATGTCATCTATTCATTTTCGCCCTATATACATTACTTTATATTCTTACATTCGTGATTCTCTGGGACAAAGCACTAAGCGTTGTGGAAATTGCTTGAGAAAAATCCTCAACTCTTTCGAAATTTACCGCATTTACCCTCTATGGATATCAATAAATTCCCACAGAAACAAGGTCTACTCTACAAAGCCTATTTCATATAACATTTGTAGTGGAGCACCTGTAACATATGGGGCTGCCACAACAACTCAAGATATAAAAAAAGGAAAGGCCGATATACTGACTGGGTATTTCGAGATAAGAGGTTTTGACAGTAACAGATTCCCAGCATTGTGCATATTTTTTATATTACGAATAATGTTAGCATTAGAGTGTACTAGAATGGGGGAGTGGGTCCACTGTGGCCGGCGGCAAGCGGTGCGGGTGAAGCAAAAACGGCGGAAAATTTGGTGGCGCTGCAGTAGCCTTCTCCTGAAGTGACGTCAGTTTCGGCGGGAGCGTGCGAGTCGTGCGGCGGTTCGGGCCGCACGACGCGCTGGCGGGGACGCTGAGCGCTCGATGTTGTCGTCTGCTCGACGCGCCGTCGTCTGTTCGATGCACCGTCGTTCGTGCGCTGTTTTCACAATTTGTCTCCTGGTTCTTTTTTTACACATTATTAGAGACAAAAACAAGTGACATGAAATAAAATGTATGCTTTTTTTCGTGAACGCGTAGGTTTGTATTTCCCTTTGAGCAAAGCCGTCTGGACAAAGAATACGCGGCAGACGGCACGTTTGCGTGCGCAGATATGTGTCTGCTGGTTGCATAACGGAGCGTTCCAAGCTGCTTCAAAAGATTAGAGGATGAGCACGTCTAGGCGTAGAAATTACTGTTGTGTCGTAGGCTGCCAAACCGGATACAGCAGAGTTAAAAACCAGCCCAAGCTCTCACTCTTTGGAGTACCTCAAGACGAAGAAAGACGCCGGCTATGGGACCAGAATCTCAACCGCGCTGATCGGCCCTTGCAAGTCACCGATGCTATTTGCGAGCTGCACTTCGAGCAAAAATACATACTAAGGCAATATGTACATATTATCGAAGGCCGAGAAGTATATATAGAGCGGGGAAAGCCGGAACTTCGCAGTGATGCTGTACCCATAATTATACCTCATCTCCTGAAGTGTCCTGACGAGCAGCCCACACCGGAGCAGTCAACGAAGAAGAGAGCGGCTTCACCACCAACCTGTGAAGACCAGCCGTCAAAAAGAACTGCGCTGCAATCAGTTGAGCCGCAACTGAGATTTGAAGATTGCGAAAGTGCGAGGCAAAGCGACAACGCATTTGAACTTGAAGACGTTGTCCGGCCAAACGACCACTGGGCAATGCACAAGTTTCGTCATTATGACGGAATTGCTTATGTTTCGGCCTCCCTAAGTCGTGAACTCGTAAGCATCGAAAAGACTGTGCTCATGAATTACGGTACCGACCGGAGTGAAGTGATTTGTCGGACATATGTTCGGAAGACGCTGATCTCCGAAAAGGTCGCCTATAACCTTGAAGATGCCAAACAAGTCCTGGACTGCGCAGAATCTCTTCACCCTTGCAGAGGAGCAGGTAGGGCGAAGGACTTCACCTATGACGTTCTTACGAAGAAACTGGAGCAGCAAATCTCTCATTCCGACGGCCTTGTCTTCAGTGTCACGTGCAAAGGAGCGGTTAAACAACAAGGTGAGTGCGGCAAACGTTTATTGAGACGTCACTTGTAATTGTACAATTAATCAATCAGTAACCTGTTTAATGCTAGAACATTTGTGTGGCCCCTAATTTTTGTAGTACTCATTAACATTTACGAAAGAATAGTTTGCCTACAGAAAGTGAAAGTGCATAAATTGCGTTTCAAACATGCATGGTAAAAAACTGGAAGCTCTTCATAATTTTTTTCTCGTATACTTCCAGGTTCTTCATGCATTTCATGCAAGTACGTGAGGAAAGTAATACTCACCAGAAAAAGCTACCTAAAACGAAAAGAGCGAAGAAACTCAGTCTCCACCAAACTGCGGGTCCTGAGTCAGAGAAACAAGCGGATGGCGACAAGGCTGTTGGACATTGCTGGTCGTCTCGAAGAGATGAGGGCAAACAATGCGAATGTCGCGGATAAAATACTAGAGGATAAAATATCGTCACTACCGCGAAAGCAGCAGGCAAGTGTTCGCGCTTGCTTTCAAGCTGCCAAACAAACCAGCAAGCAGGGCATGCGCTACAATCAGGAGTGGATCCTCGAGTGTTTACTCATGAAACTAAAGAGTCCCCGGCTTTATCAGCACATCAGAAAGAACGAAATTCTCATGATGCCCAGCAACACTACTTTGAAAAGATACTTGAGGTCATACGAGTCGGCCTTCGGTTTTAATCAAGCAGTAATGAACACTCTAAAGAAAAAAACCGCGAGCATGTCAGACCTCGAAAGACACGGCGGACTATTGGTGGACGAAATGAAATTGTCAGAACATTTCAATGTGACGGCGTCTGGCCAGATTCAAGGCTTCGTGGACCTTGGAGAATTTACGAAGCCCGAAGACAAGTACCAGCAATGTGATCACGGCATGGTCATCATGTTTGTGCCTTTCGCTGGAAAATGGAGCCAAATTGTGGGCGTTTTTGCGACAAAAGGAAATGTGAGAGGAGACATTTTATTGAAAATTCTCATGGAAGCTATCATCCTCGTGGAACAGGCGGGCTTGTTCGTCGACCACATCACTTGTGACGGAGCCCCCTGGAATCGAAAAATGTGGAAGCTAGCGGGGGTGTCGGCGTCATCGAAGAAAATAAATGGCGCCATACAGCATCCTGTCGACGAGATGAGGAAATTGCACTTTATCTCCGATTTCCCGCATCTGCTAAAATGCCTCAGGAATGGTCTTCTCCAGAAAGGCTTTGCAACACCAGACGGATTGGTACGTATAGATTCATGGTTGACATTTTACAAAGATTGTGTTTTTTGCATACATTGCATTACCTCAACCTATATTTCTAGGTGTCTGTGCATCCGGTTCGGGAGGCGTACCTTCTAGACAGAAGTGTTAGGACACTGAAAGTTATGCCCAATTTGACCGAGACGCATCTGGAACCAAACTCATTTGAGAAGATGAGAACCCCTTTCGCCTTCCAACTATTCGGTCCATATGTCCTACGGGGCCTGGCCTTCTACAAGGAGGACATCGAGAGAAGGTGTGGCAGCATCGAGGCAACTCAGCTGTTCTTCTCGTGAGTTGCGCCTACGTTCCAAATGAATTAAGTGTAATCGTAAACATCTCAAACGCATGATGAGCGCTCTTCTGACATACATTCTTTTTGTTTATTTTGCAGGAAGATCCAACGACTGATCACCGTGATGACTTCCAGGTTTCGGGCCGAAGCGCTGAGACCAGCTTCTACAGACGCGGCATTCCTGTCCAATTTTCTGGACTTCCTGAATGACTGGGAATCATTCAGTGACAACAAGCGGCACTTTCTCAGCGAGTCCACTGCCATAGGTTTTAGGGTCACTATAGCAAATACCCTTTCATTGCTGAAGTACCTGACAGAGAGCGTTGGATTCAAATATCTCATGACATCTCGACTTAGCACCGATCCCGTGGAACATTTCTTCGGCATCGTTCGCCAGTCAAGTGGCTGCAACGCGCACCCCTCTCCGGATGAGTTTCTAATAACCGTCAACTGCTTGTCCTTTTATAACTTGGCGCACAGTGTGGACAGCGCAAACGCAAACCCTGACATGATAAACGCTCTTGTCACTGTGCATGACAGACAGGGTCTAAAGGTCACGCACAAAAAAATTGATGATCTTATATCACAGGGAAAACTTGGCGAGGTCGAAAGCACGATTGCCACGATGCCAGAAAAGTTTGCTGACCACATCGATGTGACTTTGGAGAAGAGTGACTCGAGACTCATTTACTACACAGCAGGGTACGTGGCCAGAAAGTGTGTATTGAAGTTGGCATGCGTACAATGCAAAGAAGTGCTTCTGTTTGAGAAAGCTGTCGCGGTTGCTGAACAGCTCCCTTCGCAATTCACGGAGCAATGCGACTGGGGTGGACTTCTGTACCCCTCACGACAGCTGTATGATTTCATTGCCTCACTTGAAAACTTGTTTACTGAATGTTTCAGTGTTTCCATGTTGCACACAGATAGCATCTCTGACATCCTTTCATTGGTGAAAACTAATTTTCTGAACTCGAAAGCGGTCGGCTGTCCAGACCACAAAGATGCAGTGAGCACAAAGCTCGTTTCGTTCTACGTGCTCACTCGCCTTCACTTCTTAGTGAAGGGAATGAACAGGGAAAACGCTTCGAAACGAGCGAGAGCAAAACACTTAAAGCTTAGCAGGACAACATAGAGCCTGACGTTCCTTGAGCGACGGTGTCGAAGTCTTTCGATGATATTTATTTTGTTTTTTATATTTATGCGAAAAGCTTGCGCAGTCAATTTAAAATAAAATATTTTGCGCATATCACTTCTTTATTGGTGTCTTTCAGACTTCCTATCTATAGGTGAAAACACGTTCATGTTTCGAACAAATGTTTGCATGGACACGTACCGCAGGCACGAAGAGAAAAGGTAAAATATAACATATTTCATTAATACCTACAACGTATACCAGCACTAGATGCCGAACAAAAACTCATCATAAAACCACCGCGACGGACGTGCGTCCGCCCTATAAGTCATTTCCTACGAATAGCACAGTTGCCGTCCGATGTGACTAAACTTCCTTTGCCAACACCCTCACGTAATCGCAACAGGACTGGTTCAGTTTTTCAATAATATCACGCGTCCCTAACGAATAGCTGCAAATTTGCAGAAGGGTTCGCATACTTTAGCTTTAATTCTCGTGATAACAGCTGGTAACTTTAGTCTTGCATCATATTCAATTTGCTGCCGTGAGTCTAAATTTGCACCAAACGCAAACTTACTTATATATCCCAGTTATATTGACATTTTTAAAAGCATCGCAGTTAATGCTCATATTACACTTTCGATGCGTACGTTTTCGCAAAAGCCAAATTCAACTTACGCTCTTGATTGTAAACAATTACCGTGGAAATCACGGTACTTGCGTGCGTGACTACCTATACGAGCAGGGCGTTTCGCAATATAAACATTTAGATTTTGTTGAACTGGCGCGGAAGCACGGTGCGACGCCGTTCACGGCCACGCACGCACGAACGAAGCAACAACGCTGCGAGACTGCGCCAGACGCGCGAGCAGCACGCGAACCGCGCGAACTATCAGACTACCCACCCGTCGCGAACCGCGTGGCAAAGGGGACTTGTAACCATGGCAACCACGGCTAAGTCTTCAGGTGAAGGCGATGGTAGCGCCACCTGGATTTTCCGAAAAAAACGCCTCAGCGTGGAGCCTTCAGTGGACCCACTCCCCCATTCTAGTACACTCTACTTGTAACCATGGCAACCACGGCTAAGTCTTCAGGTGAAGGCGATGGTAGCGCCACCTGGATTTTCCGAAAAAAACGCCTCAGCGTGGAGCCTTCAGTGGACCCACTCCCCCATTCTAGTACACTCTAGTTAGCATACTCTTGCAAGTAGTAGTCGTCGCATGCATGTATGTCTACTGTGAGGGGTGATAATCTGTTGCCAGCACATTAGCACCTAGAAAAAAGAAAGATGTGCTGCACTGTGATAAAACACCTGCTTGCTAAGCAAGCGGCCTAGGTTCGGTCCTCACTATAAGACCTGGAAGTTTTTATTAAGCGTGAAGCATTTTTTGGCGTCTATCTGGGTTTCCATCTATCTATCTATCTAGCCGCCTACGCCTCGGTGCTGATATGATCACCCCCTTAACTTGGGGTACACCAAAATAAGTACGGAAGGGTAAGATGCTTTGTTGAATACGACTCGCTGGTCATGGCATAAATAATGTCACAATCTCGTCACCTACGTCATAAAACACTTTCCAAAAAACAGTGGCACATACCCGGGGGCGAGTATGTGGCACAGGTGATAGACATTTTATACCTACCCAGGAACAGCTATAAAACACATGGTTACTTTAAACACTTGAGCGTTAAAACAAAAACTGCCGTGTATACAGCGTTGACGGGAAAAATGCAAACAATATATGTTGCTGTTCAAGCAGCAGTAAAACCCTAGCATTATGCCTAGCAATGAAGTATTCTACTGCAGATTCACGCCAGGCCTTGGATTTACTTTTCAAATAGATCCTAATGTTCGTGTAACGCCCATTGTGGTTGCATAACTGGCTATCCGAATTTCTAAGCATTACATATGTACTCCTATAATACAGCCGTCATGTCGGATTAAAATGTATATTGTAGTTAGGCGCCATCCGCTGAAGTTGATTTGTGAAGTAATGTTGAGGGCCACCATCCTCGCGTGCACCAGCGCAAGCCGCACCGCTTCCTATCAGCTTACAGCTTCTGGTGTTGCTAATATCCATCTTAGTGTTGGCATCATTACGCAACATTGAACAACTACCAATATAAAACATACGTGGTAACGTATGTGTATGGGTGGATTCGTGTTTATATTTAGCATCACTTCATAACGTTTTCTCAATAAAATAAATACATTCACTTTTTATCCGCATGCTTCGCTTGACATCGCTTCCAGAGACACGTGGGATCTGCCGAATTTACTTTTACTTTTATTTACTTTTACTTTTTTACTTTTTTACTTTATTTATTTTACTTTTATTTATTACTTTTATTTGCATCTTCCTCAATTTTTCGGTCACCGACAAGATGATAATTTTTCACTCAAAACAACTATGCCGACATCAAAATTTCTGCAAAACGAGATCTTTAATGCTGTCGCGTTAAAATCAGATTAATTGATAGATATAAATCGGCATTTAGAGCATAAATCAAACCCAGACATTCGGTGTGGCAGTCAAGTATTCTACCACAGAGTTACAGCAGTGCTTGAAACAGCTTCCGAGAAAAGCCCTATAATTGCGTCAAGCCACACCAACGTCAACTGTAGGTTCACTATTGGCTTTTATAACATTGTAGTAAACAATAAATATTGACTCCTGTGACTCGCCAAAATATGGTCAACCATTGCACAACTCAGAGGAACATTATGAAGAACGCTTTTTATGATATGGAGTATAAGACCCCTTGACCGTCAATGTATTCGACGTGCCTAAATAGTCACAGTTTCACCACAAGGAGGAAGCAATAAATGCGATAGCAAGAACATGAATGTGACGCTGAGAACGGCAAGCAGATAAAACGTGCAGCGCTCTGCTCACGCACAAATGATGCATGAAAATAACACACACAAAACGAGAGCTAACTAACAACGTTTACAGCTAGACACATAGCGCGCCGTTTAAGCAAAAAACAGCGCGTCAAACGTAAATACAGGTACATATATGTCTGTGAACTAACAAGTGTTCCAGTTGTTACTTCGTGTTTGAGTGGGTTTTTTCGCAAGCGGGGCCTGTCTATGAGCGAAGTGATCCTTGTGCGCTCGGCACGGCTGACCCGCATATTGCGGGTTCAAATCCCGGCTGTGGTGGCTGCGTTTCCGATGGAGGCGGAAATGTTGTAGGCCCGTGTGCTCAGATTTGGGTGCACGTTAAAGAACCCCAGGGGGTCTAACTTTGCGGAGCCCTCCACTACGGCGTCTCTCATAATCATATGGTGGTTTTGGACGTTGAAACTAAATGGCAAAGCAGTATTAAAACGCATTTTTGCCAATTATACAGAAATGCTGTCAACTGAAAAATTCCGTCGATTGATCCAATTACTTCCCAGTGGCTCCTATACGTTGCGATTTTGAGAGCTCTTACGGTGAAGAGAAAGCCCTGCGCAGCTGTCCATCAGTATCGATTATCGTTCTTTATAATCGTTTTATGTTCACATAGCGTGAATTACAGTCACTTACGAAGTGAGAAAAAAAGGGAGTTTTGGTGTTTTAGAACCTGTGCTGGTTCTTTGTTAACAATACGAAGAATGTAGCGTCATTATCCAGTAATGTACGCTGTACAAAATGCAATATAAATTGGGGGGAGGGGACGTATAATTTCATCTGTCCTGTAACGGTATCCCGCATTGTCTGTATCGGGATAGATTCGGGTAGCAGTCTTGCGCAACATTGTTGTTAACTGGACCTATGGTGCGGAATTCATTTTTTGCTCTACGTTCTTTGCACCACATCAAACCGGTTGATTAAACTAAATAAAGTGATTTCGAGTGCTTCTCCAGCGTATACCTTATAGTTACAACAATCAGTTAAGATGCTAATCAGAATTACATGTCTTCTTGCTTCTTGGAATGATCAAAAATAGCTGCAAAAATAAAGCTCAACAGGCAGGGTAATTGTCTTCGATGACGTGAGTACGAATACATCTGAGTATGTAAATTTGTTCGAGCAAGCATGTGTTTGCTCGTATTCAGGGTCTTCAAGCAACTAATAAGACAATTGAAGACAAAGAAAAAGAAGAGCAAGAGTGCCCTTTCGTACTCATAGAGGCAAACGAGAAAGAAAGAACAAAACATTAACTGCCGTCCATCCACTTCTGAAATCCCGATTATTCAAGGCGGCCCGGCTGTTTTTATCCCGGGAATCTAAAGGTCGCCATCCTTCTTCGGGAGCGCTCGGTTTTTTCAAAAGATCTTGTTGCGAGCAAGAAACGGCGAGGTTTGAAATGAGTTTCCAGCGTTTATATAAAGAAACCGGGTTATAATTGCGGCGATTCAACGCATACCCCGATGATAATCGTGAAGGGTTTCCACTCTTGCCTATAGCCCCTTCCTATTTGTACCTCTTGTATATTATTTTCAACTTTCGCCTATTCTAGATTGCATATGAAGGGGCATTTAAAATTTAAACAGAGCAGGAAGTGAACCCAGGTAACAGCAAATTGGGACGTTGCTTTTGAAGCACAATATAATCCGAGTTTTGGTAAATAACGCAACAGCTACTTGAATGATTGCTTATAATCTTACGCACACATATCCGCGTTAATTAAGTGACTACGGCATTGTGCCACAGAGCTCATGCACGTGGGTCTGATTCGCGCACCTATGTAACACCACTTACACGAAGACAGACGGCACAGATATACACAGACTGTAGCGCCTCCGGCCTCCTGTTTTTATTTAAGTCATGCTGCATTAATCCAAGTATGTACCGACTCGCCTAAGACAAAGTATTTTTTTTACTACAGAGATTGAAAGACAGCAGGTTTTGGGTAAAAACTGAAAAAAATATAATAATAAAAAATGAAGATTTTATTATTGCTTGCTTCAACATATTATCATGGTTTCGGCCCAGTAGTCGCAATAGAAGCTTTTGCAAGTGCGACTGCGCTTTTTGCGGTTGACTGGCCTTTCTTAACGTTTTTAACTAAAACACCTTTCTTGTGCCAAAAATTTTCTCCTCTCTCGCTCTCTCTCTCTCTCTCTCTCTCTCTCTCTCTCGCGCGCGCGCGCGTGTGTGTGTGTGTGTGTGTATTAGCGTTCTTTTTTCTTTGTTTTTTTTGCTTTCTCTCTACCCTCTCTTTTGTGCCCCTGTTTCCCCACCTAAAATCCAGGTAGCAAACCCGACGCTATTATCTAGTTCTCCCCGCTTTCACCTTCAGCTCTCTTTTGTTCCACTGACTTTTATTTTCTCTTCAGAAGCGTCAATAGGTTCAACTATTCGGTGAACTACTCGCACACATTAGATGAGATGTGTGCGTCTGGAACGTCTATAATGTACTGTCCAGTACATGCGAACTATACTGGGCATGTTTATTGAGGCATCTACGAAATCAGAGGGCACAGGCCAGGCCTTTCCGCAAACGCTGTCTAGCATACTCAAATCTGGGTCACCCACGCCTTGAATGGTGTGTTCTAGAAATCACTCGGATGATTTTCGCCCTCTCAGTCTCAGTAACCTGTCACCGCTGTCTAGATGCTCTCCACTGTCTTTATCGCGCCACTTTATTTCGAAGAGACGGCTGAACAGGTATCAGACGATATGAGTACAAGGCGATGTTTTCGACAGTGGTCCGTTTGCGCTGCATGGGCCATTGACGGCACACCACCGCCGTTATGTCCCCGACTCACCGGCTGTTTTTGATAGCGAGCTAACACGCTCCATTATTTGGTCTAGTAGCCCGTGGCACTAAGAGGCGCCCAAATAATCGATAATGGTTGGCCGGGAATAGTATACCGGCCGGCCGCGAATCCGAGATCTTTTCTTCACTCTTCCAGTCACGCTAACGTGTGTAAGCTATAGGGCGAAGAAGAAAGAACCGCAGCGGATGAGGCCACTCTTGAGTGGCAAGACCGTTGGCGCCATTTGCTTCCCTTTGAACCCATTGCTGCTATGCGTGCAGCATGTGTTGCTTACGATGTGCTCGTTTGCTGCTGTCTGATGGCACGTTTGTATGCACTCTTCCTGTTGTATTTTCACTTGAAGACTCCTCCCGCTGGCGCGTTAGTTGTTAGAGCCATACAAATGAGCAAACGAATACAACATTCTCTTAGCAGACCTCAAGCTTTAATAAGACTGTAGAGCAAATGTTTAACTTACTCCTAATGATCTCATTGAACCGAACCCATGTCAAGGCTTGACGCTTGTGCTAGATTATGGCTTCCTTATCCGACTTATGCAAGGTTCTCTGCTGCTTTATGGATGCACATTTATTTCTTATCTTTGAGTTGGTGTTTTAACTTCATAATTGCCACACAAGATTGACTAATAACATTGCTTCCAGTACTGGAGAAGACATAACTTCAGCCGTCAGAGCTATGCCCCGAATTTCCCGATATTCATACATACATACAGCCGAAAATAGAGGTGTTGATTAGCTGTCCTTGCCTGCATTCACTTACAACGCTCGAAATTGCTGAACTGCTTTGATTATTTTCTTATTTATGACATAATGCAGGCCCACATGGGCACAGGCAGGAGAAACACAATTACAAAACACAACACAGAACTTCAGAAGTCCAAAACTAAGCAAATAAACACATACATTTTAACTTGAATGTTAGAAAATCGACAATTTATTGGGTTAATCAATTCATTTGAATCAATAAATGATAATGGCAGTGCGTTCTGTTCGTGCATATTGCGAGGAAAAAAGGAAACTTGAAGAAGTTAGTTCTTCTTTTATGTGGATTTAGATATTTGGGTCATCATATCTGGCTATTAGTATTGCTAACGGTCGTAGATATGAACCAAGTTTAAAAGAGAGTATGTTTCAAGCGAAAAGTAAATTCAAGCCTGGATGTTTTACGTCGTAATTTGAAAGTTTGCATATTATACATTGAGTATCCACGAATGCCCTTGAAGGTTGGTGCTACGGAATTTCCAAAAAAATTAAGGAGAAAGCTTTGTGCTGAACCTTCTTAAGTGCGTCAGTAAAGAGGCGAAGTTAGAAATTTATTTCAGTCGTGGAGGCGCACCTCCCAGACTTCGTGAGGGCACCCTCTCAGAATGGTCCTTTTTCACTCTGTACGCCACGGCGCAAAAAAAATAATAATTTGAGAGGGGGCACCAGTCCGGTGTGCCACATCTTGGCTACACCCCTGTATTTTTGTCGGTGTGAGGATCCTAGATAGTGCAAGCGTGTTCCAGCTTTGGCCTCATTGGCGCTTTGAATACTTGATGCCCCTGCAAGCGCATACCACTGGCACTCATCCTCGACGTCAAAGAGGCTTATGATAACGCAACACATAAAGCCATCCTAGACTCGTTGGAAGCTGTTGGAATCGGTGGTCGGATGTTCCAATGGATCCAGAATTATTTGACGAGAAGGTCCTTTTTGTACAAACCTCAGATGGACCTACCACCAATTACTACACCTCCCGTGGCGTCCCTCAGGGCGCTGTATTAAGTCCCACTTTATTTAACCTCGTGATGGTAGGACTTCGTGAAATTTTGCCAAGTACTATCCTCATATCCATATAAGCTGACGATATTTGTCTATGGACTTCGGCTGTAACTCGTCTACAAGTACGTGCAAGAGTCAAGCAGGCTGCCACCCTGACATGCTCATATCTCCGGAAGCAAGGTCTTTCCGTCTCAACGGAGAAATGTGCATTGGTTGCGTTTACTCGCAGAGCCGTGACACAATACCCCGTTACCATCAATGGGCAAAATATTTCATACCAGAAGAACCATCGCTTCCTGGGTGTGATTATTGACAGGGACCTTTCGTGGCGTGCCCACTGCAATTACCTGAAGAGAAGGCTAACTTCCATCGTCCATATAATGCGGTTCCTTTGCAATAAATCTTGGGGCACATCGATAAGATCAATGATGCAGCTATACAGGGCACTGTTTTTTGGGATATTTGCGCTACAGCTTGCCGTTACTGGCAAGCTGTAGCGAACATCCGACGAACATCCGCACCCTCGAAAGCCTGCAAGGACAAGCACTACGCGTGTGCTTAGGATTGCCGTGATGCACCTCAACCTACGGGGCAATTATGATCGCAAGAGAGCATCCAATTCAAACATACATCACCACTGACAATTTGAGAGCCCACATAAGACACCTCTTCCGAGTTCCTGGTCACCATGTTGCAGTGTTGCCACTTCAAAGACCACAAGCGATGTTTTCAAAGATTATTTCTGCCCATAGAGAACGCCTTCCTTTCGGCTTCACTCCAGCAACAAGACCAGCGTCACCTCCGTGGTGCCTACAACAACCACAGGTGTGCCTCACTATTCCGAGAATAACGAACAAGAGCCGTCATTCAACAGTGGTCCTACGACAGGTGACATTCTCGCTACTCAATGAAAAATACGGCCAGAGGACCCACATTTACACCGATGGATCGGTCTCGGCTGACAGCTCCACAGGTGCTGTTGTCATCCCGGCGCACCAGGTCACTATAAAGCTCAAACTGTCGCATAGGACAACATCCACAGCAGCGGAGCTTGCCGCCTTACGTGCTGCTATACTTTATATCGCGGAAGCCTGACCTCAAAAATGGGCTGTGTTCTGCGACTCCAAGGCATCCCTTCAGAGCTTGCAATCAGCCTTACGACAAAGGGAGCATCAACAAGTTGTGAATGAAATAAGAGAGAGATTCACGAAGTTTTATCGAAAGGACATGACGTAGTGTTCCAGTGGTTACCTGTACATTGTGGTATTGTCGGTAATGACCTTGCTGATAATGCTGCCCGATCCGCCCCCGCGGACGCCCAGACAACCCCGATTCCATTGTCGAGAACCGACGCTGCAAGGGGCCTTCACTCGTTCGCTAACACCATGTCGGAAACTTGACTGAGTGACCCCAGTGTCAGGAACTGCCACCTACACAAATTGGACCCATCTAGAAAGCTTCAAGTTCCATCGGACCTCTCCCGCCAGGATACAACTTTACTGTGCCGCCTGTGGTTAGGAGTAGCTTTTACAAAGGCGTACTCCTTTCGCATAGGAATGGCGGATAACTCCCAATGTGAATCGTGTGACATTGACGAGACAATAGAACATCTACTGTGTTCATGTGAACGTTTTTCGAGCGAACGCAACTTGCTACGCGAAACGTTAGAGAACCTTGACAGTAGACCTTTCTCCGAATAGAAGATCCTTGGTTCATGGCTGTACGCGTCGCAGGCCGGCAAAGCGACGCGAGCACTGCTAATTTTTCTAAAGACGACCGGACTACGCGACCGCTTATAAGCGTGCAATGGACAAGGTCACATCTACACACACGTTGCCCTTAACTTCTCTCTCTCTCTTCTCCTTTAAACCTCTCACCCCTTCCTCCAGTGCAGGGTAGCAAACCGGACGTGCGTCTGGTTGACCTCCCTGCCTTTCATTTCTTCCCTTCCTCCTCCTCCTGATGCCCCTGCTACTTTGCTGAAAACTACTGAGGTAACATACGAACCAGCATGGCACTACTGGACTGTGTTTATAAATGTCCACTACCAAGACATCATTCAATTTACTGGATACATAAGGCACTTCCACTCAAGCAAACGAGTACGCCTGCGAGAAAGGGACGACCTTTTGGTACATCCACCTTTACAGCCTATACTATCGCAGTGCTTGTATACCCGTTTGTTTCATGTTCAACTTGCCCTAATATTCTAAATATTATTATTATACTATTGCCAGCAGCCGCATTCCTCCATTCCATATCGCATGCTGCTCGCATAGCTCTACTTCTCCGAAGTTCTAGCCTAAGTTCCAAAACGCAACAGCTGTTTTTCTGGAAAAACTTTTTTTTCCTCTCAATTGAAGAAACATTTTCTTTCTCTCAAGTTTTCGCACTGCTGGAGACTTGAAATATGGTTCGTGGTCTGCGCGGGTGTTGCGCGGTGGATTCACCGTGCATCAGGCGAGAGAATTTGTTATCCAGCCTAATGATGTCAAGTTCCACCCTGCCAAGAAAACAAGAAAGTTTATATCGCAGAGAAGAAACTCTGAAGAAAAAGGCCATGACCTTCCATATTTCTCCAAGCGCGCTTCAGAGAAATGAAGTGAAGCATAACTTAGGTTCACCGAAGTTGTCTTTTTTGGATTTTGATAGATATCTTGGCATCCTTTCGAGTCGATAGATATTTATTCCTTGTTTTTATTTCTGTGTGGGCACCACTTAAGCACACATGCCATTTTTACTCGTTTCACGGGTAAATGCTCAGGGATAGCCCTTTCTCTCTTGTCAACTTCAGAGTAAAAGGTGTCTCCATAATACTACATGACAGCCAGTAATTCAGTGAACATTGCATCACGATCATATTAAGGCCTCAGATGCGTTTAACGCCCATCGGCAATTTTTATACGTTGCATCTGTTTTGTAAGATATATACGAAGCCAGATAATATTTTAGGAGCTCACACACGTGTGCTATCTGTGTATTTCTTAACCATGCTAAGCACATTGATTTCATTTTTTTAGTGAACGCTCAGTTGTATAGCCGGCGCACAATTGATTGATTGATTGATTGGTGTGTAGGGTCTAACGTCCCAAAACCATCGTATGATTATGAGAGACGCCGTAGTGGAGGGCTCCAGAAATGTCGACCACCTGGGGTTTTTTAACCTGCACCGAAATCTGAGCACGCGAGCCTACAGCATTTTTACTTCCATCGAAAACGCAGCCACTACAGCCAGAATTCGATTCCGTGATCTGCGGGTCAGCAGCCAAGTACTTTAGCCATCAGCCCATTGCATCGGGGCAGTCGTCACACGAATCCTGTCCATATTCTACAACTTGATAGTCGCTTTAAGTGGCTCCTCGAAAGGGAAAAGGCGTAAATTAGTATTTTATCGGTTTGATGTTTGTTTAGAAGGCTTTACGAATTTGGGCTATTTAGTGCTAGAAGTGGACAACACCACTCAAAAACGCTACCAAACGAACAACTATTTATGTGGTCTGGTTCGTATCATCCGTATTTTGTTGCTCTGCCCTGCTTATAATTCTAATTACTTTTCCTAAAAACCCCTATCAACTACTTTAAATGCCCACGGTACGGTGTACTAATGTAATCTTGAATATGGTATAGAAAAGAGAATGGCAACAGTAATGATGTCAGCACCAGCCGCGGTGTCTTTGCAGCTGTGATCCTCGCTGGGGACTCGAATGACGCCGGTTTGATCCCGCTGTGGTGGCCGCATTATGGTAAAGACTAAATGCGAGTTACCCGTGTACTGTGCGATTTCCGTGCACTTTAAATAATCCCAGCTGGTGTAAATCATCTAGAAACCTCCAATACCGCGCATGTCATATGCTGATTTGCTTTGAGCGTTCAGCCCCGTAAAATTACCAACCAACTGTAGTCGGGTACATATAAGTCCGAGGTATCTCCTCTTTAAAGGCATGATCATACAATGCCTGCACCAATGAGTGTGCACTGAAGAGTGATGTCATGAACTGGACGGCCAAAAAACATAGCCAAGTGCATGAGTGTAACTATTTCTTAGGCTGCACAGATGATAGTCAGTTACTCTTCGGCTGTCTTGGGTGGGCATCTCTGAACTTCTTACGTCGTATCGGCCTATAGTGAAATGAAGAACAGTCCACGTCAGTGGATCAGTGGCTATAGCGTGTATCAGTGGCTCGGCTGTCGACCCGAAGGTTGCGGGTTCGATCTCGGCAGCGGCGGTCACGTTTCGATGGAGGCGGAATGGTGAAGACCCGTCTACCATGTGAAGTGAGTGCCCGTTAAAGATCACCAGATGGTCGAAATTTCTTAAGGCTCCCAATATTTGGCCCTCATAATCATATCGTGTTTCGGGACGCAAAACCACATATATTAAGTGATAAAGAAATCACAACATATCCACGGAGTGAATGATGATGAGTGAGGCGAAGCGTCCGTCCATCCATACGTCTGTGTGTCCATCCGTCCGTGCATGCGTCCATGCGTCCGATCGCGCGCGAGAATTCAGACTGACGAGACGCGAGCCAAAAAAAGCCGAGCGCAACCTTCTGCAACGCGCCCGCCACGCTGCTTCGTCCATGCTTAGCAACGATCCGCCACGTAAGGTGACTATCTAGGACACTGAGAGAGGCACTCCTTCTCCATCTACCCAGGCAGAGCCCGCGCAGCGGCCAATCGGAGAGTAGCGGAACAGCGCCATCTAGAGTATCCTAACTCAACTGCAGTTTGTATGTACTTTTATGAGACAGTGCCGTCTATTATACTGTTCGTGAGATACTGCCATCCTTTCTTTCTCGTCTCTTCTTCTCTCGGTTACGCGTGACGCATGACAAGCCTTCCTTCTTTTCCCTCTCAGTCGGTGAATTATCAGGTGCTGGTACTGCCATGTGCTGTCTGCATTTTCTTCTCCTGAAGTCGCGCGGGCTCTGGCTTTGTTCGCCGTTCAACACAAAACGCTATACTCGTGGACAACTATTCTTGGCAATGAAGGGGAAGCTGCGCAAAGGAAGCTATTGCACAATTACCCCTCCGCGGAGTCGTCTGGTTTGGCCTGTATTTCGAATGACGGCCGCGTTCGAATAATAACATAGCATACAATCTGCTACGTCTGTTTATACAAACATCTGTGTGTGAAATTCATCACAAGCTTCTTCGGCGAGTCGTCGGAATAGCTGTAGGGGGACGAGCGCTCACGTGAAGATGAAGACGCCATTTCGATTGTGAGGTGCACACCAAACGTGCGATGTTTTCACGCATGAAAAAGTGCGAATTGACGCTGTATAAATTAAAACGGATATGAATATCTTCTTGGTGCGTGCTGCTTCTCTTTATAAACTGTATCCTGTAGAAAGTAAAGTAATGTTGGTTCTTATTATTTTCATGCAAAAAACACGGACAAAATTGTGTAACCATATAGCGCGGCGGGGGCACACACCTACTTTGGAATCGTCTACAGCCTTCCCTTCATTGCCAATAAAGACTGCTCGCGAGTATAGCATTGTATTGTATCGCGTCACGTAACATAACGTCACGTCAGAATTCCTGACGTCATGAAAATAGCATGAGGTTTCGCTATCTGGATGGACATCTCATCGTGCGATGATTTTTGCATCCCTCATTCCCGGCACCACAGATGATCACCGCCGACGATCGAGTTTCCCGTTTGACAAGGCGGCTTTTGCCTTAAAATCTTCAAAAAAGCAGAGGTATAAATATAAGGTCGACTGCGCAGTAGCTCGGCCAGCATTGATATTTCACATTGTGACGATGCAATGTAACATGCGAACATGTTATATAAAATAGAGACTTAATGTGTGAGTGACATAAAATATCTTCTACGTTCTGACGCTCAAGTATCTTGTCTCTTTTCAGCGGAAAGCCTGAACCTCGTTCGAGGATGTTGGCAGACCTGCATGCCTTGACTGGATGCTAGCTCATCACCAAGGATGCTATCGCACGAAGCAGGTGAGTGTGAAGAATTTTCACGAAGTCAGAGTCACAATCAAGCACCCCTGTTCACGCTCACCAACGTACACAAAAATGCTTTAATGCAGTTAGTATTGTCATCCCCTTCGTAGTTTTTTAGTATTATCTTTGTTACCTAAAAGCGGATGATACTTTCAGATACATGTTGCAAGTAGCATCACTTCAAACTTTCCTAAAGCTTCAAGAAAGGGTATCATACTGTAATGAATGTGAACGACGGACGCTCCGCTGTTACCGAAGACGACAACCATGATCGTTGGTTGTAGTTGGCGCTCGCGCACGTGCTCACTAGTAGCCTGGCCTGCCCGATGAAGAGCTTCTCGCTCAGCAACGTCTGAGACTTTCTTGACGTACAACACTCCGACGTATTTTAATATATTTATGTGGTCCCATTTGAAAATATATAAATCACTCTGGTTAAGTTTCAACCTGTTATTGTACCAGACTTGGTTGGTCTTAGTGACACGGTATAGTGTCTTTGTGCTTCGGGCATTCTTCTTCAAATAGAGGTAGCTTTAACTGAAGGCAACACTATTTATTTATTTATTTATTTATTTATTTATTCAGAATACCCCTAAGGGCCCTCTCACAGGAGGGTATTACATAGGGGGGGGGGGGGGGCTATAACACATATAGGTACATGAAATGAATAATAGAACCAGAAAACACGCAAACTAAACACCATACAGCTACTAAATACATTAGAATAAATATAAGGTCAATATTCTTACCGCATAATCTTAAATAATCAGAAGAAATATTATGAGTCAAACAATAATAAAACTAACTCATTCAAAACTTCTGAGTTGAACAGAATTGCAATTAACCTATGATATTACCTTTCCCTAATTGGTAAACGTTTACTCTAGTTAATTCATCAAGTTGGAAGGAAGGTACAGTCAGCTCCAACCACAAAATAAATATAAGCTCCATATATAACACCATGACACGCCTGTTCTTCAACTCCTTAAGATAATAGAAAAACTAACTATTCAGAAAGAAGAGACAACAAACAAATGCATACATTAGCAAACTAACAAAGAAAGCAAAGGGATCAACAATAAACAGTCTTTGAACTGGGTGGGGAAAGGAGGTATTTAAATTTTTAACTTTGATAACTCATGTTTTGAACTTAGAAGAAACATTGATCCAACTGTCCCAGTATACCAAGGTTTCATTGTGTGGCTGAACTTTCGAGCACCTGAGACGGCTTTCAGCTTTCCCCATAGTACAGTACCAAGTACTATAAATCGTTAACCACTTCTTCTAAACACATAGGTTTCATTGATTTCGCTCTTCGTGGTACTGGCCAGCTGGCTATCCTTCCACACCACTGTTGTGAAAGCACAACAGGAATGGACTTCGATTGACATTTTAAATATCTCTGTCCTTGAACAAAGAAAGTTACTTTTTTTTTGGGTCTCATTCATTTGGTGCTCATCATGTACTGGACAAGAACAACTCGTATAGCACTGCCAAATCACGTTTTAACATTCATCAGAAATATGTATTCGTATTTTCTTTCAAGTGGAGAGTCAATAAAGATCTTTAATGTTCACCAAGTGCATAGGCTTCATTATCACGCTTGACTAGTGGAGAGACAGGAAAATAGTATCAGATGAGGACGAAAAGCATTACTCATTATGACTATTTTGTTGGCTACTTTCTGCACCGTTGATCCATCTGTTTCTTACTCTTGTTATTTCTACTCGATCACTCCCTTTCTATCGTTTCTTCTTTTCTCAAATCCTAGTGCGAGGCAGCCAAAGCTTGGTTAACCTCCCTGCATTTTCTTTCCCTTTCTCTCTCTCTCTCCCTCTCTCATTTGTGCACCGAGGTGCAGAAAAAGAAAAATGAGCTGAAGCTCAGAGGAGTAGACTGCAATTCATACACACAGAAGGAGGCCGAGTTGCCTTAAAAAGTCTACCGACAAGCACTAGCAGCCACAAATCTTATTCTTCCATTTTTTTTTTATTTTTGTGAAGCCAAATCTTTCACGCATGACAAACGACCAGGCATAAGTTCTATCTCAATGACAGCAAACGCTCCACGGAAGCAGCCGAAATACGCAATCATACCTCCTCAGTCGCCTGCCGGCAATTCCTTGGAGAGTGAAGAAGAAAGCGTGAGAAAAAGAAAGCGAAAAAAAAAACAGCGATGCTACGGAGGTTCTCGCAAATTGAGCGCGTATGCAGTTTCCTATACCGGCGTCCAACCATAGGTCCTCTTTTTTCGTTTCTCCTTATTCTGAGGATCAGTAAGTAGTAAGCAACGACATGTAATTTCTGTGACAAAAAATAAAAAAACACAGAAATGGGAGAGCGCGCAAACTTCAAGGGTATTCGAGTCATGAACGGCAAACAACCACGAATCTCGCTTTGCCAGCCACACCAGTGAAAGGGGTTATGCCAGTTTAATTCTAAGCCCGCGGACGTGATTTAATGGGCTCTAGATGCCGTTTTCGTTCATGCGTCACCTATTTTTTGTTCTTGCTTATGTTCTTTGTTTCACTTTTACGTTTACGTTAAGAACAAATCGAAGTTCCTTCCATTCGACACCACCACCGTCTGCGTTCCATGGTCGTGCCTGATTCAGCCGCTTATGCGGGATTTGAAAAATGGAGCCGCCGACTGAGCATCTATACATCAGCAGAACTGCTGAATTCGCGCTATTCCCCCTCCCCCGCTCCGCTTGAATTTCTATTCTTTGTGTGTGTCTTGTACGTAATGGCACTTTTCATTCCTTTTCACAGTTGAGATAAACCTTAGGAGTGCAAGAGCAGTGCTGTGCAGTCGATGATATGAACATTTTTTAGTTTCTTTTTATTTTTATGGTTTTCGCAGCTTAACATCAGAGTTACCTGACTAAGCATTACTCCGAGTAAAGCGTGCGTCTGCGAAAAAGTTTAATGTCACTTTTGACGTCAGTGCGAGCGCATGATCCGGGCTTAACAAGCTCGACACTTTCGTGAGCAGGAATGACGTGGGTGTTTTTAAAGGGCGTTTTATTTTTCTCCTTGGCGAAACGTCAAATTGAAACTTCTTTCATAATTTTGAACTCGAAGGAATTTCGCGAAACCATGAAAGCTTTAAATGTGGGGCGAAGCGCAAAAAATTTTACTCTTATGAGAGCATCTGTTTAATTTCCGCAATTATGACGCAGCACGAAGGTCTTACACGTATAAAAAAAGTTGCATCAGCGAAATTTTCTTATAACTCAACTGGCCAGTGCAAGCCGCATTTCAGTTTGTTCCGTCTGCCTGGCCACGTAAACATGCTAATCATATCAAGCGATAGGACAGCTTCAATTACGTTTAAATTTTCGGGAATTATATAGCCCTCGACAGCAAAGACAAAATAGCACAGTTTCCCCGCAAGGGTCAAGCAATTTATGTGGTAGCAACAAAATGAAATATCATACGAATAACGACAGGCAACTCTAAACTTTAGCTCAGGTACAAAGCACGAATTTTCAGATTGTGACGAAATATAATTTTCCCGAAACGCTTGAAATTTGATCTCCCTACTAAGCGTATTTCGGTGAAAACTTTGTTTGAATTTGTTCTCTTGGAGGCGGAAATGTTGTAGGCCCGTGTACTCAGATTTGGGTGCACGTTAAAGAACCCCTGGTGGTCAAAAATTTCCGGAGCCCTCCACTACGGCGTCTCTCATAATCAAATGGTGGTTTTGGGACGTTAAACCCCACAAATCAATCAATCAATCATGAATTTGTTCTCTCTACTTTTCTTATACTTTATTGTTTCTTTGATTTTGCTTGCAGATGGCTGCATTGCTCCTGGTGCTCATAACAGTGCATGTTTCCATTTTGATAGTCACCGATGCAGTGAACCCAGGTAAGCTGACGCATCGGAGCAAGTGATAGTAACGTTAAAATCGTCAAAACATATTGTAATGAAAATGTTTCACATAGCCTAGAGAACTCGCACCCCTAAACACGGACAATCATAGTAAGAACCACTGAATTTGACATCATACCTCACTTCTATGGGCCACTGAAAGAGTACTTTCTTTTGATTAAGAACAAGCTTTAAGAGGAAATTTAATGAATGTGCAACTATAACGGCTCTTTTTCGCTTGAGGATAAGTCATGTTAACCAACAGAGTTTCTTGGTGGATATCTAGCATCTTCCCAGTATCTTATGAGTGTGTGAGGTGAATACTACATGTAACTAGTCCAATGTGCAAGAATAAACTCATCGCTGCTCTTTGTACTTCTTTCAAGTTGAGCATTTATTTTATTACGCCGTAAGGGACTTCTATTGACTTTAGCTGCAAGCACTAAGACATGACTAAACAAGACAAAAGTATGCCTGTTCTTTTGAAGGGGCCCTGAAACGGGTTTGACAATTTTTTACTAACAAAATAGGCCGCTTGACTGAGTTCAGAGGGTAATTTAGAAACCAATTTGAGTTCTCTGCGTAAACTGTGAAATTCGTTACAACGCTTTAAAGATGCGAATCGCTCCAGATCGCTGCAGATCGCTGCGACTCGGAAAACACGTTTTCAACTGCCCATACACCAAGCGACACGCTCTGCCCCACTGACGTCATCGTTTCTAGCTGATCTGATTGGCTGTAGAACGCGCAGCACAGACTGTCGGTATCTGATCGGTGGCGGGATTTAAGCGTATACGGTCGCACACCACATCTTGACTGAGGCGCCGTGAAGGCGGAGCTTAGCCCCGAGCGCTCGAAGGAAGAGTTGAGGGCAGTTGAGGGTGAATGGCGGAGCGGAAGAGGAGCGTACTTTTTTAGTACTCGTAGCTCCGTTAATAATTGGTGTTTTGATTGAACTCTTGCGCCAATGATTGCTCCGCTAGGGGTCTAGTCAAAAACGGAATGTGAAAGACCGTTTCAGGGACCCTTTAAGAGCGGAGCTGTGCAAGCCCGCGGTTTATCCCTGTAGCGTAGACATGCCGACATACCTCGATGGTGAGGTGGATGGAATGGAGGCGGGTAGAGGGTGAATCGTGGCATAGGCTTGTATAGTATGGCATAGCAAGGCGGTTGGAGAGGAAAAGGAGAGGATGAGATGGAGTGATTTGTAGGTGTGGTGGAAAGGGAGGATGTGAGCGGAAAAGGGAAGGGAGGGTGACGAGAAGGGAAAAGGAGGGTAGCGCCGGAAGCTCCGCTATTTCCTCAAGCTTCGCATCACTATATTGCGTTGCTACCCCCATTTTTATATTTCGCTGCATTTTTAGGGGTGGGGGGGGGGGTGATGCTTATGAATATACACGTGCGTAAGTATATGAGCATTGAATGCACATAGGCGATAATACATGCACTCTAAAAAAATGTCGAGTAAAAAGGGTGTCTTTTTGTCCCACAACAATAATCGTCATCAGGCTTGCGTGCGCTTCCTTTCTTGAAAACTCGGCGCTGGCCACTTTCCTATCTAGAATGCAATGTAACCCTGACAATGGGCATGTCGATCGTGACCGGAATGTACCGGGCGCGGGGCGATAGCGCAAGGATGGAACGATTATTGGCTGTCGCTCGAAAAACTTCTGAACAAATGGTGCCTAATTGTTTTTATTATTGAAATCAAATTGACGATTTGTAAAAAAAAGAACTTTGCATGAGCGGGTGCCTGTGTGTCCGCGAGTGCAATTCTGTCCAGTTTTCTGCTTCTCATGTAGCTATACGGGAGCCGCCCACGGCTCCATGAAACCTATAATTTGTTCCGTAAGCGTACGCGGCTGTTCGCGAGACCGGCTATTCTGTCAGACTAACAATTACAATGTTTTGCGGACTAACGAACTGGTGTCACGTACATGTCGAGCTTTTGAGCAACTGTTGTGACATGACAACAGTTTAATGACAAGGCAGAGTGAAGTGGTCTTCCCTTGGCCAGCTTCCGGACGCCTCCTGTTGGTACTGCAGCGCGTTATTTTAGTTATCGTTTTCACTGCAAGGTGACCTTTCCGCCGTCATCGAAGTGAGGTGGCAGCTGCGGTGGCTGTCCTCTCAACCCAACTCAGTTCACCAGCTCCGTTATGCTAAATAAGCGTCTCGTGGGTATCAATTAGCACCGGCTAGTATAACACAGGGGTAACAGACGCAGTGCTAACAGGGGGCCTGTTGGGCCTGTTGTAACGGGGAGCCTCTATGTGCCTAATCATTGTTATTACCTGCCGCTTGCGCCAGATTATGGTAATTGAGTTATACTAATATAAATACGCTGAGTAGCTTTCGTGTAATTGTATATTATATCAAAGGTAGGCAGCCCGTGCCTCACGGGGTGCTGCGCGTGCAGTTTTCGAGAGTGTGTAAGCCTCGTTATCTGGAGCACTTTTATATTTTCTTTCTTTTCACCTTATGTGCGCCTCACTCCCATTGATATTTTGTACAGCGTGTAGCAAGCGCAATGTCGTTCAAAACACTAGGTCTCCATGTGGTGGGTGGTGCTGAATTTGGTACCGAAGAAATATTTTTTTTCCTTTTTTAAGGAGGGTGGGGGGGGACACAATAACGAAAACCTGCTGAAGCTGCGACCTTCGTATTCGAAGGTCGCACGTTTGGTCCGAGCCAGCGGCAAGTCATAATTTCGTAGTACTTTTTACATCGTTACAACACAATCACTAAGGACAACATGTCCCATACTTTCCTTGATTTTTTTTTGTCGGTTAGCTCCGATTATTAAACATAGAAAGTAACTTCCGAACAAAACGTGCCATGCTTTCTCTTTGGAATACTCCCCTTCTTTCCACTCCTTCCTCGTTGCGCGTGCAGGCTGTAGCTGCGTACTGTTCGACAGCATGTACGGAAAGGAGCACGGCATCTTCACCTCTCCCAACTGGCCGACGCCTTACGAGAGGAACACCAATTGCCTCTTGTACACGTTCGTGGGCGAGCCGGACGACATTGTTGAGCTCACCTTTGATGAGTTCGACGTCCAGAAGAAAAACGATGAGTGAGTACCCTTGAACACACTGCAAATTACGTTGGGCTAGTTTTTTTTAATTTGCTCTGTGATTCGTAGAATATAAGTAATTTTTTGTCTATTACAAGCTTTTCTTTCTGAGAAATTGGAATGAATGGAAACCTGCCCTTTCTTGTGGTCGTGTTTAACAAATTCTTTCATAATACCACCAATCGTTCCTAATCGATTGATCATAGTGGCTTGGGTTCAATGCAAATTGAATAATCATATTTACCTCGTAATATGGCTGTTTCTAATTGGTATAGTGGTTGGACACAATAGATTCTATAACAGTTGCGTAGATGGCATTGTCCTTCGTAACGTTTTACAAAATGCTTTTGAAAAACGAAAGAAAGTTGTAGTAAGTCGTGGTGGGTCTGCAGATTAACCCAACACTGCACATAAATGTCCAAAGAGACCTATTACGCATAACCCGCTGCTTCCTCAATGATGTCGGAGAGCAGTTGCACAATGGTCGAATCCGTCTACTTCTGTCTTCCCCGTGAGCTCACTTGACAACCCACTGGTTCAAACAACAACCCACTTAAGTCGCAATAAGGATAACGACCGGTAAACTAAATTCGCGTTATTACGCAGTCATGTTGTGTAAGAAAACCGAATTCACTATACCGAATCCTTCAGCACAGTTAAGGACCCGCATGCATCTGTCTCCCCCTTAGCTTTTTTTTTTTTGAAATTTCACATCTAAAATAGGTAGGCTTCAATACTTGGGTCCTAAAGTTATTCAAGATCCTTTGAGCGTAATAGATGAGCAGAATAATGTCAAGTCCCGCAACAATATTAGAAACACCTTTAACTGTACTTATAATGAGTCATTATTTGGTGCTTCAACAGGCTACACATTTTGTAGCTGAAATTCTACACGCTTCCACTAGGTTACTAGCACTGTACTGTTTTCTAGTTCATTCCTTCTATTACGTTTTTTTATTTGCTATGTCATCCTTGACAAGGTTCGCGATAATATTCATTCTTCATTTTTCGCAGCGCAAACGTCGCCTTTGCCTATCATTATTCTGGGTATCTCGTCCCTGGCTCTTTCGTCCACTGCATTCTCTGTGCGACTTGAGTGAAGCTTCACACTGCTGGGGCTCTTAAGAGTTCATTATGGAGATGCGCATAAGTTTTTATCGTTTTATTAGCTACACTAAAAGGACAATAACTATACATATGAAGAAGAACGTGGAGGCATACCTAGAGAGTACCTTATTTCCAAACACACACGGCTCATATATATATATATATATATCAACATGTAATCAAACAAAAAAGTGCATCCCATTACAGCTCAGAACATCTACTTTATTTAGTACATCTATGCTAGTGCTGCAGATTTGGAGATTGTGTGCAGGTTAGTTTAGGCGAAGCCTTCGGCAGAGTCTCGTTCATAGACTACGAACTCAATTCATTTTTTAAGCTGGTCTGCATGCCTCGTGCACTTCGAGACATGTTCGTTTATACGAACGCATATTTAAGCGCCTTACAAGCTTAATGAGGGCTTTCAACGCATAGCTGAAAACCTCCTCCCACTGCGCCTTTTTATTTGATTATTTTTTTCTAAGCCCACACAGACCAGGCCAGCGTTAGGAGTGCGGGTTAAAATATGGTGCCAGCATCACTTCAGCACGCACTCCGCATTTAGAGCAGCAAACTCATTTGCGGCTAAATTGGACCTTGCGTAAGCAGAATCGCTGCTGCAAAAGAGTCTACCACAGCCTAGATTTTGTATCGTTTTGCATGCGTTCAACATGGCTAAATGTTTGCACTTTTTCGGGTCTTTGAGCGCCTTCTAATTGAAACTTAGCATAGTGGAGGAGCATAATTTGATTGCACAGGCCCTCTGGCGTTTTCAGCGAGCTTTTGATTAAATTAATAGCAAGCGTCCCCACATTACCCGGCATGATTTACATTTCCAATTTAGGTGAAGGGAACAAGCCTAGAATAGCCAACATGGCATTAAAAAATTATTTTTCATTGTACCTGGCCATAATATTAAATTATAATGCTCCTGAGCTTCATGGTTCTTTGCTTTCTTTGTGAGGCTCCACAGAAACATATTGCAAATTTGTCAATATTTATAATAGCCGTTACGTACCAACATGCTCATTTTCAAGCACCGTTATTAGAGAAGGTTTTTCGTTATACTTATTTGCTCAGTGCCAAATATACAGAGCCAAACATGCTTACAACACGCTTCCTTATAAATGGTACGTCGTGTCTTAGTCAAGTGCACAGTTACATTAGCGTGTGCTGAAAACACAGTGAGCACAAAAATTACCTTTGTGCTAGCCAATTTCAGCAGTGCCTGTTCTCATATTACGAATGTTGTACCATTCCTAAGAGCCTGCTTAAAGATGTTTGCTGATGCTGATTGTCCCACGGACACCTAACAAACAGCACACACCACTTTCTCTGTTCTCGTTTTCGTCCGTGTTGTTCGGCGTTCTCTCAAACCTCTAAAACTGTATCAAAAACCTGCCCCAATAACTACATTGCTGTCTTACAAACTATGTGTACGTAGCGTGTAAATGGTCTCCGCCACATCATGAAAACCCGGTGCAGTTGGGGCGAGAAACCATTACACAAGTAAATATATCATGCGCATAAAACTTCGACAAACCTGTGGCACAACACAAAGATGTGAATGGATGATGCACAATTCAGTATTGACAGCGAACCAGACTTAACTTGTGAGAGTGAAAAAAATATTTACTGTCATTCTATGAAAGACATTTTATGTAATTAGGCATAGAGCAATAAAACCCTTTTGGGGAAGATTAGTAGAAAGAAAAGGCGAAATGAAGAGGACAACATGAAGGTTACCCAGAAACGTCATTTGGTATTTTCCCTTCACCTAAAAAAATTGATAGGAAAGAGTAAATATATATTATATATTGTATTTTCCAGTGTGTTAACCGCAGTCACTACTATGATTTACGGAGTTTGAAAATATTAAATTCATAGTTTTGTCAGAGAGGCAAAATAATGAATGTTATCGCAACATATTCTAATGCTTTACGAAGTAATACTAATTGTAGTAAACATGCGCTTCCTAATTAACCTCGTTTTCTGCGGCGCGGCCACAGTAGATGACCACAACAAGGCTCGTGCGTAGTGACGGCGTTCATATACGAAGTGAGGCTGGCAGTGAACTCATTCAGATTGGATCTCACGTAACTTTACAAAACGCTGGTGTATGAAAACGCAGCCGCTTCAGGTACACTTTAGGCGTATACTTTTTTTCGTGTTGAGAGCGCAGCTCGTAGAAGCTCCCACCAATATGGAGGCACAAGCCGCGCGCTGATCGTTGCCGCGATAGTACGGCAACCCTAAGTGCCCCTCCCCCTCCCCTTCCTTTTTGGCTCACGGGGTAAACGCGCGTGCAAACGACCCCGGGCGGAAAGGCGATGTTCCCTCCACAAAAACAGGAGGCTAGCGCATCCTTCCCCGTATATATATACATACATATACATACACATATACATGAATGACCGGAGCTCCGGTGGTGGCGGCGACGACGGCGAAAACCAGCCGAGACTGTCCATAGAATCGCTATCGCAATAATAATGATGACACCTCTATAAAACAAGAAAGCTGCTTTTTTTTTGCACAGCTGTTAGACACTGTCGTGAAGCCACCTTTGTAAGCATTGATAGCTTAAAAGCATTTGTAAAAACTAGTCGACTATAAGTACAATGGTACAGATATTAACACAAACTGCACAAGGCCACAATATCTCCCTGTCAGCACTGCTAGTGGAACGTTAGTTTGGGCTGTTTGGTGTAGCACTACTGTCAAAAATGGTTACGCACCTAAAAGATGGCAGGGACAGCGCCTGTCGTTTGTCTACCCGTCTCCGTCAACCGTCGAGTGCTTCACCCCTCTCGGTAAGAAAGAAAGTTAGGGTCGAGTCAAGCAGAAGATAGTAGTTCATAACAGGGCGTATTTAAAGGGCGGTGCACCTTGAGAGGCCAGGCTGACGCATGCTGTCGTCGTTGCCTGGCCTAACGCTCCTTGCGTAGCATATTGAGCGTGTGCTCGCGCCAAGAATCTTTATTCCTCTTGTTCTTCGAGTGTCCTGATGATAATAAGTGAGTGCGCGGTCGCGCCAAGAACACTCCTGTCGTTCTTCGGGGGCCTTGGTGATAATCACTTATTATCGTCACCAAAGAAGCAACTCCTGCACTTGGCGTAATGCCGGTATAATCACGTATCAAAATAAAAAAGCAAGGCCGAAGCAACCATGAAATAGAACAAAAGGGAATTAGATGAAATAGGAAGAAAGGAGAAAGAACAAGACATAGAAATAAATGATTAAATTGGAAGAAGAAATAACTAAAAAAGAACAGGAAATACTGAGAAGGAGAAAAGAAAAGAAAGACAAAACCAATGAGAAATAAAGAAGGATGCCCAGCTCCAAACTTCCTTCTGGTATAGCCCCCCTGGTGCGAGGCCACCGTAATTTATTGCTTGTATATAAGTAATGTCTATTCATATTTGAATTAACCTGAACATTTGTTTTTTTTAATTGATAACTCTTGTGCCGCCCTCAACCTCACGCTAAGTGCGCATTCCTTTGCGGACAGGTGCCTGAGTGGGGACTTCGTGCGCCTGTTCCTGCACCTGAACGAAACGAGCGTGGGCGAGGCGACGCCCTGGAACTCGGTGCTGTGTGGCACTGAAGTCGACATCGAGCAAGTACACTACTCGGCAGGCCAGGCGTTGGTGTTCGAGTTTCACTCGGATGGCCAACACGGAGACAACACTGGGTTCAGGGGCACCTATCGCTTCATAAAGAAGAGTGAGTTTGCACTAGTGGGCTGCACTTCATGCTCCTTTGAGTATTCTCTAAAATCCTTTGTGGACTTGTGGAAGCCATTAGGAACCCCTTACAGCGAGGGAAAAAGATGGTGTAGGGACTGGAGGACGAGTGGGTTGTCATAGTTAAAGTCACTGACCACTGCCTAGAAGGTGTTATTATGTATTGGTAGAAAAGAAAAATTCAAGCACTTTTCTAAGTGATATTTATATTTTTAAGTCGTGTTTACATGTAACAAGATCTAGCATGTCTCACAGCCTCAGGGAAGAGCCTTGAAGCCTGATTATAAAATTGATAAGTTTCCTCTACGCAGTCGCGTAGTCTGATGTACTTATGTGCGCCATAATTAGCCCACGAAATCGGAGTATGTATTTAATTGTCAAAATGTGCTGAATTGTGTGTTTTTTTATTAGGTAAGAGTAGCTTCACGGTGAGAAGGCCGTCACATGTCGCGAAGTCAGGCTGTGGCACATGTCAGGCTATGGCACATGTGCGCGGAGTGCACGCAGGTGTTGTAAACTATGACGCTCGAACACGGACCGCTCTCGCACTCACTGTATGCAGCATGCATTTTCACGCGTGCTAACGACTTCATTTTCTCTGCAGAAGGAAGAATTTTGATAATATATGTTTCGCGCCGTATACCACGTTTCGTTTTAGGATTAGACAATCTTACTGGTAAGCCTTCCGTTCCGATAAAGGAAATAGGTACGATAAAATGTGGTTGTTGGTCCCTTTAGTACGACGTGTAGCGTGAAATAGGTGCTCCTTGTTTCTCCGTAGAAAAAAATGATCAATATAAATTGTCACGCCGTTTCGGCAACAACAAATTATCAATAAGTTGTGTGGTCTGCAGCCATGCTTGGTCTTCAAGTGTACAAGCCTTGAATGAGCATATATTACATAAAATAAAACAAAAAACTTAAAATCTTGTCATTGAAGACAGAAAGCATGAGTTAGCTCTGCCGCAATGCAAATTTAATATGCAGTGAAGCACAAAAAAAAAGTCGGGACACGTCGTCATGGCACATAGAGTGCCTTGAAAAAAAAAGTCAATTTTCTTGTTGTTTTGTTCAAGGATGAATTTTCGAACCCCCTGAAAATGACTTCGTGGACCCGCTAAGGTCCCCCGATCCACATCTGAGAACTATTGGCTTAGAGCAAGCCATCACACAGGCAGTAGCCTATAATATCACTCGCGCCCCACCGTGGTGATCTAATGACTCTACGGCGTCTCTCATAATGACAAGGTAGTTTCGGGACGTTAAATTACACATATCAATCAATATCAATCCATATCACTCGCTGTATGTCACTGCAATATGAGTAATTAGGTAACAGCTATTAATAATAAAGCTTGATACATCTGTGATACAACGTAAAAATGAAATCTGTACAGAACAAAAAGTCGGAGGCAACATAATGACCAATTTTCGTCAAGGTACGAATACAGGTACTATTCTGTGGTTTATATTGGTATAAAACTAGTAAAAAGAGACAGAGCACGGCACAAGTGTTTTAGTTTAACCTAATCACAAGGTATCAAATTTACTTATTTTTTATCATAGCAGAAAGAAATGTTTTCACGCAGCTTTCTTGCTAAATATCTAATTAACCTAACCTGATTATTGCTTGATAACGTAATGAAACCGTAACCTGAAAGAGTGCAAAGGAGACTCACCTAAGCAGCCCTTTATTTCGCTCTCTCACGCAGACATGTACAGAGTGGACGGCGCGGCCGTTCCCAACACGACGTGCAGCTACCGGTTCGCGAGCGCCAATCGCACGGAAGGCCATGGCCACTTCTACTCTCCGCTCTACCCGTCCACGTACCCCAAGAACGTGCGCTGCCTGTACAGCTTCGTGGCGCGCTTCAACGAGAGGGTTCGCATCACATTCGAGAAGATTCGACTTCAACAGGGTGACTACAGGTCAGCGTCGTTCCTCCATCTTCTCCGTCATGGAGGGAGTTAGAAGTCGGCGCTTGTTGCTGATAGTTCATTCTTGAACAGCTCACAGCGCGCTAAAGAACGAAGAGCATTGAAGTAGGCGGCACAGCACTCATGTCGGCTCTTTTTTTTAATTGCTTGAGCCTTAGAGCAATACCCCCTCTGTGGTATTGGCGACGAATTCATAATTTAAAATTAGGTTGATAATTCGAATAATGTTGAATCTCCTTGTTTTATCTTCGTCCTCGTCCCTTTTGCGCTGTAGGCTGGTCAAAGAGAAGGAACTGTTGCGTGATGAGACTGAAGTTCACTGTTGAAGCCCCAAAAGGGATCAAAACGTTCGAAACGAGCAGTAGGTTTTAGTAGGTCTTCTTTTTTTTTTTTTTTAACCTTCGTGAGCCGGTCGGGTCTGAACCGAACAAGCGAGTTTCGATTGAAAGCTACCGGGCGATGTACCCCGATGCCTCGGCAAATCTCGTTTCTTGCGTTATCTTGACATAGAAGTGGAGTAATTAGAATTAACGGTTGAAGTACCTCGGACTGGCTGGCCGATGTTTCGGTAGGAGGACCTATCTTTTTCAATGACGCCATGTGATCCTTGGCGTGTTAGTTTAAAGGGGGTTAGTGGTGACGTCTTTAAAACTAACACGCCAAAGATGGCACGGTGCCTTTGAAAAAGACAGGTCCTCCTATTGAAACGTCGGCCAGTCAGTCTGAGGCACTTCCACTGTTAATCTTGATTTTACCACTACGTTGTTTCCATCGGTAGGCTCCTATCTGGATTTTGGATTTCCTTGACGTAGAAGGTGACATGCTAGGTCAACACTGTTTGTTATAAACGGGTTGTTTTGCCAAGGATGGTTACGTGACGTAATTTTCCTTCTTTTTATTTTATTTTCTACATATTATCTCCCTTATTGCACTTCTTGTTACAGAGAAGACAACCGTATTCTTTTTTTAAATAAATGTATATAAGGAGAGGTTGGTGCCAATGCGTGGCGCCGGCAACTACAACCGTATTCTCTACGTGATTAATCCCTTCACCGCTTGTCTAGCTATACATAATCGCGGCAGGCTCTCAACTGATTCAGAAATTCGGGGCTACCGATACGCGACATTACGATCAGCGCTTATCATGTATGCAGCTATGTTGAATTTGTGGAATATTATAAGATGTAGTAATGTTCCGGCCTTATTCGTTTGTTCCCGGTAACGTTTCGGTCAATGTAGAACGAAGAAAATTGTTGGCATAAAAAACTGCTACTGCCTGTGTGTCAGCACGCTTAAATGTATTTTGAGGAATGGAACAGCTAGCTTTCGTTGATAACGGTACTTCTTGATGTGAAATTCAGGCGTAACTCTGCGTGTGTGTTTTTATTTCATGGTATAATAAAACAAAGAACTTGAGGTATGCTTACCTCTCCAAGCCTCTCTCCAAACCCCTGATCATTACGAAGAAGCCTTAAGAACATAAAAACCTCATCCGGGCCGTCGTTTCTGTTTCTTGCGTATGACTCGTCGATAGTTCCAGAGTAATCACGTAGCTTTCAGAAAGTGCTCTGCAGTTTGCGTTGCGCATACAGTTATATTGCAAATGCTATGACGCCACCTCCTAATATCGTGCAGCGCGCTCTGCTTTCCTCCTCACATCTTCAACTTTCGCTGTGCCTGTTAACTAGTTTGTTGAAGTGTTCTATACAGAGGCGGTTATCGAGCACACCTCCCATCTTTCACTCCTTTTTCTCTTTTCTTCACCCTCTGCTATACTAAGAGACACTAACTCTTCCACGGCAAGAGACAGTCATGGACGAGGCGTGCCAACACACAACGCTGCAACAAGTGTGTAATATTTACATAATAAAATAGACCATTTCTTGCCTGTAGCACTTACCATTAGCATCGCTTTACGTCTACATGCATGGTACCTCTTTGCCTCTCAGATGAGGTCTCTCTTCTACCTGCTCCTCCCCATAATCGTCTCAATATCACCTTGAACTCTTCAGCAAACCGTAAATGTTTCACCTAACTTGAATAAGGCCACGGTGTCGTCCTGATTAGAAGCGCTGACGGTACATGATACTATTTTTCAACAGTTGCAGATTTAAGAATGGTTTCTAGTGGTATATGCGTGAAAACATTGCTAACGTTTTGCAATGTATAATCTGAAATCTAAAGAGCATGTAACGGGTCTGGTAATCACTTGCCCTTCTAATACTGCCTGCTCATATAACTTTCGCGTGAGTGCAATTTCATTTAATTAGGCAGCCTGTGTCAAGACGCGTGGTAGTCGGGAATTTGCGACCCTCGCGTCACAACATGAGTGTTTAGACGTGTGCCACAGAAGCGTGAACGCTGGAGCGTAAAGGCTCGTACTGTGCCACAACATGCTACCAAATTGTGTTTAGCACATTTGTTTTTCTGGCTAACGGTTCTCCACAAAGAACTTGCACCGCGTTTCATATTCAGCTCAAAAATTTGCGTACTTTTCCTAATTCGAGAAAAAAAAAAGGTTGCAAATGAGTTTAGGGACATGTTCATCGTCGATTTACTTCGTGCTAACACCCAGTGATGTTACCACGTGTGCCAGAACATGACTAAACATATTTCATTCCCATTTATTACTGCACCATCGGGCAGATGTGCGAATAAACATTTAGCAACAACAAGTTGTAGAACACTTGAAAAAAGTCACTAGCGCCCCCCCAAAAAAAACTGGTAAGGGCATCCTTCTGGCGCCTGAACAGGTGAAATGCGATTCGAGAGGCCAACCGCGAGCAATCAATCCTCTTTCGCCGGCATTCAGTTTATGCCTCCCAACCCGCGAACCCGACCGTGGAAAAGGCAATGCTTGCCGCATTTTAACGCTGATGAATAACGCGCACATAGAGCCGCGACAACACAAAGCAGCCTCAGACACCGCGGACGTGCTAAACAAAACAACGGAACCGGAACAATCGAGGCAACATTCGACAGCGACCACTTCCGGAACAAGGCGAAGCAGCGCCGTGGTGCATTTTTCTACGCGGAGAACCCGCCCCCGCGGATCTCAGAATTCTTTTGTCGCGTGTGTTTTGAAACTAAATCTGAATTGAAAAACGGAATTCCATCAACGAGGTTTGCTTCCGCATCGTTCATCACGACAGTAACTCGATTTCACGCAGACAGAAGTCGTACGCTTGCTTGCTTGCTTGCTTGCTTGCTTGCTTGCTTGCTGACGGCGCTCGTGATTAGATGAATGTACGCCGGGTCGAACATGGTGTGGTGAACACGAGATTTGTCCCTGTGCAGATTGTAGAGAATAAGCTCTCAACTTTGCTTCTATTTGAGTTTCTTTCTTTACTAGTACCATTCTCCTAAGCATACGGAAAGGCAAGTGGAGAAATAATTTACGAAGCATGTATTCCATAGCGCCATCTCCCTCGTTTGTCTCCATGCAACATTCCTTGAGGGAACGAAAGAAAAAGCGTAGGTTACACCCCTCTCCTATAGAGCCGCGTAAACTTATGCGGCAGTTTTTTTTATTTTGCTTCCTTTGCATTTCTTATTGTTTTCCAAAATATTTCTCGCGTTGGATAAGTTGCACAGTTCATTCAACCTACAGGAATCCTGTCCAGAAAGGGCTTTGTGGCTTTCACATTTCCCGTTATAGTACTATCACGCTCATACACTCCAAAGAAATTGTGTACATAAATGTGGGATGACAGCCGACGTTAAGAGCTGCTCTTGATTCAACAAGCGCAAGACATTCGCTTGGGCTCATGAAACGGAAGTGTAAATCCTTTCTGCACAGTTTAGTGGTTATTATTAACTTTGCCGATTTCGTATTGCGGTGTATAGAGTTGAATACAACGTGCTCGCTACACTAAGTTTGGCGCAAGTGCGGTAGTGCCATGCACTATTATAGTGATAGGGGAATAATCAGGGTTAACAGTGCAAGTGCCTCAGACTGGCTGGCCGATGTTTTGATAGAAGGACCTATATTTTTCAAAGGTACCGTGTCATCCATGGAGTGTTAGTTTTAAAGGGGTTAGTGGTGACGTCAACTCCTGGTGGTGGCGCGTGTCTGATTTATAATCGCCGTCTGAAAAGCAAAAAAAAACTATAACGCAGAGGAGTGCTGTCCTCGCTCACATTCAAGTCAGGTGGTAGTGATTCAAAATTTATTCTCGGAGACTGAAAAAAAGAAAGAAGAAGAAAAGAAAACGCAAAGTTGGAGCGGGGTGCTGAAAAAGTGGTGGCCGCGTCAGACACAAAGAAATGAAAGAGCTTAAAGCTTCGGAGCTCGCAGACGGTCGCCGCATCCAGCTGCCCCAAAGGATTGCCGATGATAGCGGCGTAGTTCTGTTCCCGAACACCTATGAATGGGACGCACAACAAGAAAGCAGTTACAAACAGGGGGAGAAGCAAGCGGCGTACTTTTAAACACAAAATTTTCGAAGGTAAGCGATAAATCTTCGACATCTTTTGCTGGGTGCTGTGCCTTTGGCTGTGTCTATAGTTTTGCTGGGCACTGTTTCTTGGCCTGTGTCCATGCTTTTGCTGGGGACAGTGCGTTGGGCTGTGTTTATGCAACGGACTTACGTCCGTTCGTCCGTGAGTCCATTCGTCCGTCCGCTTCGCCCTACTGATCATCATTCACCTCGTGAATAAGCTGTGATTTTTTTTCTAAATATATCCAGTGAAATATTTGTGCCCACATTTCTCCACTTCGAAGAGACATTTACATTTTTGAAGAAGTAGGCGAAAGGAGCAACCACGGTGGTTAGCTATGCAGTGTCCGATCTGGCTGGCGATCCTCTGCTGGGAGCCAGCACTACAAGAAACCAACAAAATGAATGTTCTTTTTTTTTTGTTCGTGTTTGATCTCAGAACGTGCATTCTCCACGTTACGTTACTTTTGGTCACGCTGCAGCAGCTACGGCTCTTCGAAAACATCTCGCGACAATCGAGCGAAAGAGCCAAGTATGCCTGGGAACAAGCTGAAGTGTGGGGAAAGAGCGGGCACGCTTTATCACTGCGTGAAATCATTGCTGAACATGTTATCAGTTCCCTCAAAGTAGCTAAACGGTAAAGTGAACTCGTTCCGAGATAAAACTCATTACTGCATCTGCCAGCTATTGGCAGCGAGATCGCCCTATAGGTGGCAGCACCGTCATGTGAAGGTGTGGATAGGGGGTCGGCGGTGCGTATTCAAATACACGCAGCGGTGCTTCGTTGCGTGCGGTTTGAGCCGATTCTCAACGGATAAAATGCGTTGACTACAGTCTACTGCTCATATCTACGATCTTGTCTGCTAAATCGGTGCACGACGCCTATGCAATGTTAACATTGCCCGCGAGTAAAGCGCATTCTGCCTTTCATAGGGATGCTCGCTCTGGGTGACTATCTTCACGCTTTCGTACTAAATCACGCCTTTGCGGTGTTGTTTGTACGTGGTTAGCATTCGTTCCAACTGTTACTCACTGCTATAGCGTGACTGAACTACTCATTTACACCTTCATATTCTGTATACTACAAAAAGAAGAAAGAAAGATAGTAGAAAGCCCGCATATCTGTGCGATTTATTCAGTACCACCGTTCGCTTCTTATGCGCATACGATTTTTTTTCTGTCAATCTGTTCACCATGAAATGTGGGACAGTCGATACGTCTATTCAGGAAAGGGTAGTGGCTGACGGCGCTTTGCGCTAAACTCCGTTTACCGCGTGTATACACATGTTTTTGAACCAGCAAAATTTTTGAATAAGAGTTGAGCAGAAAGCTTTCATCGATGGATTACGTACATGACGGTGAGGCCCGTGTGCTCAGATTTGGGCGCACGTTAAAGAACCCCAGGTGGTCGAAATTTCCGGAGCCATCCACTACGGCGTCTCTCATAATCATATGGTGGTTTTGGGACGTTAAACCCCACATATCAATCGTACATGACGGTGCTACAAGAAATTTAGGACTGGGTAATGGGACAAGCCTGTTTTTTTTTTTTTCAGACAAAAAATTACCAGAGTTTTCCGTCGGTCACTAACGATGCCACAAAAACACTGAAAACAGTGTAATAAGATGAAACTTTTAGTCAAATTATACAATATATATAAGGCATGTCGTCTGAATCAATTTTCAACGTCTGGGCTCTTTAAAGCGTTCTTAAATCTAAGCACATGGTTGCGCATGGTAACTTTGTTTTAAGTACAGTGTAAGCACCGAAGTCTCATAGTTTATGTGATAGCAATATTTCTACATAGTGGTACCACGCCCAGATAAACACAACGAAAGCTCCTCGCATAATCGTAAATTACAGTGCCGTAGTTGTGCACCTACGAACATACAAACAGCGCGCAAATGCATGACCTACAGCCAGGTTTTTTTTTTTTTTACAATCGAGTCGCTAAAAAACGCTGCATTCACACAGCTTTTAATAGTCCTCATGATTGGGAAAATGCCAAGAGCATTTTGCGATGTGCTTGAAACAGAAAGTGCCACCCACTCATAAATTATTCTGGTAAATGGATGGTACGAGGAGTATACACAGCGCTCTGGAAAGTTGCACTCGCCGATTTTATTACATGCATTAGCAGTCGAGCAAGACCAAATCCTTCCGTATGACGTTTCAGACATACGAAGAAAAAGTTACACTCGCGCTGACATCACCGAACAAACCAAACTATGAGAATGTGCATGACGAACGCACACAAGAAACACGAAGTGTTTCTTGTGTGCGTTCACACCATGGCCTCTGAGATCGCGAACGCTGGCAGGTTTCTCTCATGTCCACACTTCACCGTTTCGGCCAGTTGCCGCCAGGCGGTGACTCTGCTCGATCTCACGCTCAATAGCCCCGCTATGCCAGCTATAGTCAAAGATGAAGCCAGAAAGAAAGGAGGGGGAGGGGTATTTGGGTTAAACCTCTCTCTAAGACATCATGATTTGCATGTGAATATATCAACGCATGTGTATAGCGGCGATGGCGTAGTGGTTAGAGCATCAGCCTCGCATGAAAGAGCTCCGGGGTTCCAATCCCGGCCAGAAAAGAAGAAGTCAGAAAAATACTGGAGAACATGCAAGGAGGCAAAGCTTCTGGTAAGGATAAGGTAACATCAGATCTGCTGAAAGGTGGAGGACAAATTGTGTAAGAAGAAGTAGCCACCCTGTTGAGGAGGTGACTCCTGAGGGGAAGAGTACCAGAGTCTTGGAAGAACGCTAACATCATCTTAATACATAAGAAAGGAGGTGACAAGGACTTGAAGAATTACAGGCCGATCAGCTTGCTCTCTGTAGTATACAAGCTATTTACAAATTGCTAACAGAATTAAGACAACAATAGAATTCAATCAAACAAAGAAACAAGCAGGATTTCGAACAGCCTACTCAACAATCGACCACATTCATACTATCAATAAGATAATAGATAAATGCTAAGAATACAGCCAACCATTATAGCCTTCATAGATTATGAGAAGGTCTTTAATTCAGTAGAATTATCAGCAGCCATGCAGAAACTGCGGAATCAAGGCGTCGACGAAGCATATATAAACATCCTGGAAGAAATCTACAGGGGATCAACTGCTACTATAATTCTTCATAAAAAGCAACAGAATACCAATCAAGAAGGGTGTAAGTCAGGGGGACACAATCTCCTCACTGCTACTTACCGCGTGCTTAAAGGAGGTTTTCAGAGGCCTAGATTGGGAACAGTTCGGAATAAAAGTTAACAAGTTAAGAGTAACCTGCGCTTTGCCGATGACATTGCATTACTGAGTAACCCAGGGGACGAATTGCAACTCTTGATCACGGAGTTAGACAAGGAGAGCAGAAAGGTAGGTCTTAAAATTAATCTGCAGTTAACAAAAGTAATGTACAACTAACTCGGAAGAGAACAGAGCTTCGAGATATGTAATAGTTCACTTGAAGTTGTAAAAGACTATGCCTACTTAGGACAGGTAATAACTGCGGAGCCCAACTACGAGACTGAAGAAACTAGAAGAATAAGAATGGGGTGGAGCATATTTGGCGAGCACTCTCAAAGCATGACAGGTAGACTGCCACTATCCCTCAAGAGGAAGGTATATAACAGGTTCATCTTGTCGGTACTTAGCTACGGAGCAGAAACCTGGAGACTTACCAAGAGAGTTCAGCTTAAATTCAGGAGGACGCAGCGAGCAAGGGAAAGGAAAATGGTAGGTGTAACTTTAACAGGAAAAAAGAGGTCAGAGTGGATTAGGGAACTAACCGGGTTTAAGGATATCATAGTGGAAATCAAGAAGAGGAAATGGACATGGGCCGGGCATGTAGCGCGTGGAAAAGATAACCGCTGGTCATTAGGGGAACTAACTGAATTTCCAGAGAAGGCAAGCGGGTTAGGGGGAGACGGGAGGTTAGGTGGGCAGATTAGATTAAGGAGTTTGCGGGTATAAATTGGCAGCAGCAAGCACACGACCGAGTTAACTGGGGGAACATGGGAGAGGCTTTTGTCCTGCAGTGGACAATGTCAGGCTGATGATGATGATTATGATGATGATATCAACGCACACATGCAAACGCACGAACGAAAATACAGAAAGCGTGCTTCGATGGCGCCTAGCCACCCTCCCCCACCCCGACGAAAAAATTCTTTGGCTATGATAATGAAACTTCATTGATTGTAAGTCAACGACAATATTCTGCAATTTTCAGTGGAAATAAGAGAATCCGCTCATAATTTGTCTAGCAACTTAGCTATGGCGTCATGTCTATACAATCTTAGATAAGGCATGTATGGGAGCGCAACCACACAGGCAGGCAAAATGGGCATTTCAAGAAAGAATTTCTTTGTAACGCACCTCCCTGGCTCATGACGCCAAACAAAATTATGGTGTATAACCACACGCCTTGCGGAATACCTCACACATGTAATAACTGTAACTAACAGCTAATAAGCTATAACCTATCTAAATAGTAAATGCGACCACAAAAGGTAGGATGTTAGTAGGTACTTGTCCAGGTCCTTCGATCTACTAGCGATTAAGTTTTTTCTCTCTTTGATGTATTTGTTTAAACTGTGCTACAGTGCAAAAAAGGCACACCCATCACTCGAGTAATTTTTTTTAATAAGCACCTCTTTCCTATTACAGCACAGGCGGCATGACGCAAAAGGAAACTAATGGGTGGGTGTAGCCTTCCCGGAATCGATAGGTCGTCATGGCCATGAATACAAAGTTCGCCGACACGGGGGCGTCCGTATAATTTTCTTTCTGCTTTCTCCGGCATCCAAAGGGTTGATAAAAGAGAGTGCCGTCACAAGGACATAACAGGGAGGGCACAGAGAAGACGTGCGTGCATAGCTCTCCCGTTGCCTTTTTTTCTGCGTCGTCTCGCTCTGTTTAATCACTCGAAAGGCGCCGCTCGCCGAGGGGCCAGCGACGGGATCCGTAATAACCTATTTGTAACTGGAAATGAGAAAGGCGTTCTCATTTCTGCGCTAATGGAGACGTACGGTATGGTACGCACGTCACCGACAGCGCCACCGTGTATTATATAGTAGCCGGTCACGCTAGCCCCATCGATCGGAAAATTGAGAAACGTCAAGCCACGCGTCGCGAAGCAGATTTCGGTTTTTAGACTGGGCGGCAAAAGCGGACGCCCTCCTCGCTTTCCAACCCGGCCTGCACTCATTCCGGCTTCGGGTGCAATTCGCCAACCTGTCTCGCCGAGGTTCGACTCTTTTGAAATGACACCGTGAAAAAAAATAGCTTCTTCTATTACTTTAATTCGTGAAAGACGAGATATATGTTATTGGCTGTAAGACCTCTCTATAATGACCCTTATTTTTGCCCCATACGCTGTGTATTAAGTGCTCTCTCATAATGAGCTCTTTTGCGACTGCCTCCATTCCTGGATCTGTTAGCGTCTGATAGGTAGACGTCTCTTCGAAAGAAAAGTAATACCGCCGCTCCATCGTGAAACGTGTAATTCCGACTTGCTTCATCACGAAATTCGTGAGAATATCATTTATTTCGATCTGGGGCCTCTTCTTCTACGAGCGAAATTCAGTTCGGAAGATTCCGTCTAGCTTCAGTATCTTTCAAAAACCTCGTAAAAGCGGCGTTGTATTGCTGGTCATGGGCGTATATACAGCATTCGTTTTCTTCATCGCATACCGGAAACGGAGATTGAGGTATATCGGTGTCTTTGAAAGGAAAATTGTGTCGAGAATCTGTTGCCGAATCTGGAAATCTATACGCCCTATCAATTAACCAGCCCTTGCGCTTCCATTTATCAAAAAATGGCATACGCAATTGATATTTAGGTAACGACAAAATTACTAGAAGTTATTCGTTTAGTTCTTTTTCTTCTTTCCTTTTCCACACCATCACATGTCTGCCTTCTTCTTTTCATGTATCTTTGTTTTACCGCCAAGATATACAATCAAATATGGCTGGACCTTGTTGCTAGAAACGTCGTCACAGAAGCGATACTTGTTAGCATTTTAGCCATAGTGAAACTAGTGGTGCTTACGCAAGACTTAAAACACATCATATAGGAAATGTTCATTAACATAGATGCAGATTTGTCGAAAAATTGACACTGTCTGTCACTGCTGGTTTCATACGCGTTATACAGTTAAAGGTGAAACAAAAAAAAAACACTTCACTCATACAGCCAGCCAAAAAAAAAAAAGCGAGAGTTGAACTCTCTGTCAGTTAGGCTCCGGACTTGCGGCTAAAACTGCCTGAAATTCATTGCACTGCCGGCTTCCCGCATATAAGTATTCAGTTTTAAATTTCTGAAATAACGAGTACCAACTCGAGCATTATGAACAACCACCCGGATATATCCAGGTGGTTGTTCATAATGCTCGAGTTGGTGCTCCTAATGCTCGATTCTAGAGTGCTTTGACGCTTCCTCCGTTTTTCAGAGCGTGTTCAATTCTCTTCATGTTATACCTTTTTACATCACATACCTTACGCCTATTAATCAACTTCGAAACCTCTGCCAGTTCTATTTTGTCGGTTGTACTTGAGACTTTCATGATTTGACGCTTTCTAATTAGATTCTTCGTTTTCTGGGAAAGCTTGCCAGTGTCCTGTCTAACTACCCTGCCTCCAACTTCCACTGCACACTCCGTAATGATACTCGTCAGATTATCATTCATTGTATCTACGCTAAGGTTGGTTTCCTCACTAAGAGCCGAGTACCTGTTCTGAAGCGACACTCTGAATTCCCGAACTTTCCCTTTCAGTGCTAGCTAATTGATTGGCTACTTGCGTATCACTTTCTGTCGTTCCTTCTTCAAGTCTAGACGAATTCGAGGCCATACCATTCTATGGTCGCTGCATCGTACCGTTTCAACCACTTCCGCATCTTGCACGATTCCTGGGTGTGCACTCACTATAAAGTCTATTTCGTTCTTATTTTCTCCATTAGGGCTCCTCCATGTCCACTTGCGGTTTTCTCGGATGTATGCGCTAAGGGACAAAGAAGGCAAAATAACTACCAATATGGATAGGATAGTTAAAATAACGGAGGAGTTTTGCAGAGATCTGTGCAGTAGCCGAGACAACCATGACCTTAATACTATAAGAACTAGCAGTAACCCAGATGACAACCCACCAGTAATGATAGAAGAAGTCCGAAAAGCTCTGGAGAGCATGCGAAAAAGCAAAGCTGCTGGTGAGGATCAGGTATCATCATATCTGCTGAAAGATGGAGGACAGATTGTGTTAGAAAAACTAGCCACCCTGTTTACGAGGTGTCTCCTGACGGGAAGAGTACGAGAGTCTTGGAAGAACGCTAACATCATCTTAATACATAAGAAAGGAGATGACAAGGACTTGAAGAATTACAGGCCGATCAGCTTGCTCTCTGTAGTATACAAGCTATTTACAAAGGTAATTGCTAACAGAGTGAAGAAAACATTAGGATTCAATCAACCAAAAGAACAAGCAGGATTTCGCACAGGCTACTCAACAATTGACCATATTCATACTATCAATCGGCTAATAGAGAAATGCTCAGAATGTAACCAACCACTATACATAGCCTTCATTGATTACGAGAAGGCGTTTGATTCAGTAGAAATATTAGCCGTCATGCAGACAGACACTGCGGAATCAGGGCGTAGATGAAGTATATATAAACACTCTGGAAGAAATCTACAGGGGATCGACTGCTACCATAGTGCTTCATAAAAAAGCAACAGAATACCAATCAAGAAGGGTGTAAAGCAGGGGGACACAATCTCCCCAATGCTATTTACCACGTGCTTACTTTCAGAAGCCTAGAATGAGAACAATTAGGGATTAGAGTTAATGAAGAGTACTAGTAACCTGCGCTTCGCCGATGACATTGCATTGCTGAGTAACTCAGGGGACGAATTGCAATTCATGATTACGGAGTTAGACAAGGAGAGCAGAAAGGTGGGTCTTAAAATTAATCTGCAGAAAACGAAAGTCATGTACAACCACCTCGAAAAAGAGCAGCGCTTCGAGATAGGTAATAGTGCACTTCAAGTTGTAAAAGACTATGTGTACTTAGGGCAAGTAATAACCGCAGAGCCGAACCACGAGATTGAAGCAACTAGAAGAAAAAGAATGGGGTGGAACACATTTGGCAAGCACTCTCAAATTATGACAGGTAGATTGCCACTATCCCTCAAGAGGAAGGTATATAACAGCTGTATCTTGCCGGTACTTAGCTACGGAGCAGAAACCTGGAAACTTACAAAGAGGGTTCAGCTTAAATTGAGGACGACGCAGCGAGCAATGGAAAGAAAAATGGTAGGTGTAACCTTAAGAGACAAGAAGAGGGCAGAGTGGATTAGGGAACAAACGGGGCTTAAGGATATAGTTGAAATAAAGAAGAGGACATGGACATGAGCCGGACATGTAGCGTGTAGACAGGATAACCGCTGGTCATTAGGGTAACGGACTGAATTCCCAGAGAAGGGAAGCGGGTTGGAGGGAGACGGAAGGTTAGGTGGGCAGATGAGATTAAGAAGTTATTGGGTATAAATTGGCAGCAGCAACCACAGGACCGGGTTAACTGGTGGAACCTGGGAGAGGTCTTTGTCCTGCAGTGGACGTAGTCAGGCTGATGATGATGATGATGATGATGATGATGATGATGATGATGATGATGATGATGATGATGATGATGATGATGATGATTCTAGACAGTTACATGATACTTTCTCATGGTAGTACTCAAAGTGTATTAGAACGCCAGCTTCCGTCTGGAACAGATCTCGAACAGACGATTTGAATATCACTTTTTTTCTATTTTCACAATATTTTATGCTTGTAATGAAGCACAATGAATCAATAGTTTATAAACGCAAGTAGGTTAGACTGGAGTAAAATTCTGGAAAATAGTGAATATTTATTTTTATTTCAATTCTTACAAATAGACACATTATTTTAAAAATAAATAAGCTTACTCTACATTTTGCTGCGTGCGGTAAAAGAAGATAGTGTGAAAAAATTCATTGCTTGAATTATTGCCGTACAAAAGCTAGATAGATAGATAGATAGATAGATAGATAGATAGATAGATAGATAGATAGATAGATAGATAGATAGATAGATAGATAGATAGATAGACAGACAGACAGACAGACAGACAGACAGGCAGGCAGGCAGGCAGGCAGGCAGGCAGGCAGGCAGGCAGGCAGGCAGGCAGGCAGGCAGGTAGGCAGGCAGATAGATAGATAGATAGATAGATAGATAGATAGATAGATAGATAGATAGATAGATAGATAGATAGATAGATAGATAGATAGATAGATAGATAGATAGATAGATAGATAGATAGATAGATAGACAGACAGATAGATAGATAGATAGATAGATAGATAGATAGATAGATAGATAGATAGATAGATAGATAGATAGATAGATAGATAGATAGATAGATAGATAGATAGATAGATAGATAGATAGATAGATAGATAGATAGATAGATAGATCTATCTATCGTGTGCTGCGGCTGCACTATGCATTCCGCGCAGGCCTCGCGCTCCTGGGGGGCCTATCTAAAGCCCCTTTTAACTTTGATGGGGTGGCTACAAGATATTTCCAGTGCCATCGTTTATAATTTTGTGAAGAAGTGGTACTCACTGTACTTGCGCATTGGCACATGCTAGGACTAACGACGATTGAGAGTTGTGGCTGAGTCCTTCGTAATGGGGGAGGGGGGGAGGCGTAGCATTAAAACCACCGGATCAGTATGCGATTCAGTTCGTGTGACGCCTGGCTTTTTTTTTTTTTCACCCTTCTACTGAGCTGTAAACGCGACTCGTTGCCAGACATGATTCCTGTATAAGGTATTTTTGCGAAGGAATTTCCAGCAACGGCAGGGCTCTGTGGTAGAATACTCGAATAACAAGCAGAAGGCTTGTGTTCTAATTCCGCAAGATCATTTATATTGCTTTTCTTGTTGTGAGAGATAGCGGGTGCGGACACCGCCGTCGGTGAACAACTATATTCACCACCAAAATTAGGTATTGTAAACTCACAGCAGCTTTCACTCTAAAGAACCGTTAAGAAGAAGAAGGCTTTTGCTGTCCGGGACCTCCGAGCCAAGGGCATAAAGTAGCGAGATACCCTTTTCGGAAACTTTTCAACACAATGCATCGGTACACAATGCTTTCGCAGGCGCAACGTCAGGATGAAGCACCAACGGAACACTTCGCGAGGCGCCTTGTTTTGGGGCAAGTAACGGCCGCTCCGCCGCGGTGCCGCTGACCTATGTCGTATACTGCTCACGCGAACACTGCGAGCGAAGAATGCAATCCCGACGGTATAGCTGCGTCGAGCTCGCTCAACCAAGCGAGGACGACCCATTAGCGCAAGGTTCCTGGAACCCTGATCACGCCGTTACGGGTCGACGCGGCCTTTATCGACTTCCGACTGCACTCAACCAAACCGCATCGTCGTCTTCGTGGCGTTATGCTCGCGCGTGATGCATGATGCGCAAAGCACCAGGCTACGCTTTTAGTGGGCGTCTCCCAAAAACTCGAGCTAAGGCGTTTCCGATTCACAACTGCAAACTTTTCAAATCATATCTCATTCATTAGAACAATGAGTTTTTCTTTACCTTGTACAGCTTTACGCTGTATAACCTACACTAACGTGCTCGTGTTCACGTAAGCTACACGTCCGGTTTGCAGAATTTATTTATAGCCTACTTTCACGACGCGTGTGACAAGTACCATTCATATAACGTGAACCGAAACGTAATGACCGAAGTTTCATAAAAAATCAGACACTTTCATAATGTTTTCCTAAATTACGAAGGCGAGAACTTTCGTGCACCACCATTTGAACAATAGCGTGCTTTAGCCGAGCTGATTTCACAGAAGGAAATACCATATATACCATCGTGGCACGTTCATATTTTGATCTGTAAGGCCTGAAGTAGAGTAGCGAATTGGGCTAGTAGGAACATACTTATCACGCTCAGCGCACAAAAAAATCACAAAACACACAAGAAAGTGAACGACACAAGCAATGTCTAACAAAAAGTTCAATGAAAAAAAAAAAACGTGTCATATATATGCAAAATGGAGGCATAAAAATCTTGACAACCTCCACGGCCTCTGTTAGCCGCTATAATAATCTCGTCACGTTATACGATTGCCATACAGCAATTAGCGCAACTAAAACGTATTCGCACTGTGGCACACCTAATACTGTATACGATAATACCATCGTGTAAACGGTATACTTCATTGATGTCCCCGCTGAAAGATCTTAGCACCACAATCTTTCAAGGTGTATAGCTGATAGACGGTGTGATCAGTTTTCTACACTTGCAATTATCGTTAACTCATGCAGTTTGTTCTTTCCATATACATATCATCTAATTTACCGTGTGTGAACATGTTCTGGTATGGGCAAGGAGCAAACGGAGGTCACTGTAAAAAAAAATTATATGATGCTACGGGCTACACCTTCTGTTTTTTTTTTAGATTCCAAGTCTGAAGAAGCGATGAGATCAAGAGTTGTTTAGGAACAAGAATCCCTCCATATCACACTGTCTGCCCATAGGCGACCGCTGCCTCCATGCTCCTAAGTAAATAGTTAAAAGAAAAGAGGGAAATGTTAACGCGAAGTAAATTCTGAGAAAGCAATGCGTTGTAAATCATGCTGTCTCTCTTCGCCGTTCGATTTTTTTGCCGCTTAGTTCTTCAATCCTTATCGTCACTACAATGAACGCGATCCTCGTCCAAGCTCCATCTCACAAAACATTAAAGAAAAATAAAAATACAAAAGAAGAGCTAGAGTGAAAACAATAGAAAGAAGCGCCTATAAAGTGAGGAGAAGCCGTTCCCTCTCCCTTGGTCATGGAAAGGCAGGCTCACGCAGGCAGCATTACGGCAGTATGACAGGAGCACTGCGTCGCACTCTCCTTCGGCTCCCCATTTGCCCGTTCCCCTTTTCGCGCAACTGCGTTCACAGCGGGGACATCGCTGCTCGTAGTTTATTGCGCAAAGTAACGTTTTATAAATCATCTTTGAGCGGAAAGTGCGCTTCAGCGGACGCGCGTGAATGCATGGTCGGGCACGAACAATAGTAAAATAAGTTGAGGCGAAAAACACGAGAACATAAAAGGGCGCGCTTAAAGCTGATTGGCTGTTGTCGCCGCTGCGTATAGTTGCAGTTGTGCGATCGCAAGCGCCCCGTTTCAAGCCATAGCAGAAATGGCCATCGCGAAGTTCGTTGCTTCATGTGCCGTCCATTTTAAGGGCGCCAGGAGCAATTCCTATGAGTGTTGTTATAGTGTGGGTCATGATTGTTTGTCCGTTTGCCATTGTCAGAGAACGGGAATTATTGTTTATATTCGTGCTGATATACCCGATGCCGCATTTATTCACTTTCGCCGTACAATGAATCGACACTTTTGAGCCCGTTAACGGCACAGTATCATCCCCGCTACAACGCGGTGCGTCTTGCGTTAGGTTAACGTGCAGATGCTGAGAGCTGGACACCGCATACGTCACTGGCAATCAGGATCGTCACTAGCATTAAGGTCCAAACTAGTGGCGCCACGTTAATCATTTCCCCTGGCCCCAGGGCTCATTTACCGACATTTATTAGGACGCAACGTATCGGATTGCGTGATGCTCGTAGAACTAAGCCAATTGGTTGGTTCCCCTGGTTTGATAAACAATACTAACTGAATATCCTGACCTCAGTTATCGGTGTAGTCAATAGTGGTGCCGGATGGTCAATGTCGGTGGAACTGTTGAAGAGATATTCGCGGGCATTGCTTTGATTCAGCGTTGGCTGTGACTCCACGAGAAAGAAAAGGCAAATCACTGCCCTACGTCTCGCGAAGGAAAAGACGTAAGCTTTACCCAAACTCACGCACACGTTTTCTCACCAGTAATTGTCACGGGCTCTCTAGCACTTAACAGCACCAATGACATATGTTAAGTCAGCTCCAAGCTAGGGGAGCCATGCGTGGAGTGAGGAAGGGTTTTTTCCTCCTCTGTTTCTTTCTTTTCCTCGTTGTTGGTTTTGTCTATCTTGTTTGCTCTCTTTATTTCTATTCATTTCGTCCTCTGTCTTTAGCTATTCTTTCTCTTTCTTGCTATTTATATTCTTCTACCTTTTACCTTTCTTACTTTTCCATTTCACGCTTGCTTCTTCTTTTTTGTGTTTTTATACGTGGTGTTACCTACGTTACGCGTCTAGCGCACAGGTTTTCTCTTTTTTTTTTCTCATGAATATAAGTGGTCATTAATAAGGCGCTCGAAGAACAAGAAGACTTCTCCTCGGTGCGAGCGTGAGCTCACAGGGAGCTTCATGCAAAGCGATGACGATAGCACACGCCAGCCCTGAGGCCTATATAAAGTGCATAGGAAATGGCCCCCACACGAATTCTTGGATATACGTTGTTTCGAAGAAATATCGACGAAACAGGCAGGGATGAACAGAATGAACAAGATTGGGATAAGCAGAAGTAGACGAGACAACGCGCAACATTTAGATGATTTATTTTGTACGCTGTTGAAGTATATATCGAGTTTAAGGCACATGTCAGAGCTCTCGAAGTCAAAGGTATTTCGCTTGTCTGACTAGCATGATATAGTTGAGCATAATGCAATGACGACTGCAAAAAAATATTGTAATTAGCCTATGACTCTATATGAAACACCTTGATATACAGTTGAAAGATGTGGAGAAATGTATTTAAATAAAACGTAGATAAGTCCACTGTTAGGTACTATAGTGTCGAGACCAGATCTATGCTGCAAAGATGGATAGCAAGCTAGGCATTTAATGGCGTGTTCTTGAATTATAAAGCAAACAAGCGTAAAAATGAAGGATATGACTTTGTTTTTTTTTACCCCGCAGGTCAATATAAAGTTCCTCTCCTAAAGCTTACCATGTGCCAAAAAATCTTATTAATTTTCTTGCACTCCGGATACCCCTACTCTTCTGTGCATTTTTTTTATGCACAGAAGGAGCACCTATGGCAGAATCATTGTAAAATACCTAGAAACGACCACGGTCTTTCGCCATTGACGTCACATGGGGTAACAGCTATATCAGAAGGGCGGTACTAAGCACAAGCGCACGTTCCCATTGTGACTGACATAAAAGGAGACATTCTCCCCTTTTTTTTTGCTTTTGTAAAATATGGGGACAATAGGGAGGGAGGTCGCGTTCCTGAATTTGATTCTCCTCAAGTGGAAACGCTTTTTCCTCCCGTTTGTGTATAAATCATGCACTGCAGTGGCCGCTCGGACATTCTCACTAAAATACAAAACACATGAGGTTGCTGAGGCAGGACGGAATGACGCTTTGCCGTGTGGGCATTTTCGAAAACTTATTTCAGTACTTTGCGTTATGCTCTCTTTTCAAAACAAAATCTTAAAAACACAGATGAAAGGCCTTACTCGAATAGCAGCGCTGGCTTTCTTTAGTCACCAATATTTCTTTGTGTGTGTGTGTGTGTGTGTGTGTGTGTGTGTGTGTGTGTGTGTGTGTGTGTGTGTGTGTGTGTGTGTGTGTGTGTGTGTGCGTGTGTGTGTGTGTGTGTGTGTGTGTGTGTGTGTTCTTCAAATTTGTCTACATATAGTTCAAAGATTTTGCGAGGGGGTGCAACTTTAGGGCCGAGTTCTAAAAATTAAAACAAGGTCGACGGGATTTTTCTAAAAAAAGTAATGTTTCATTCCTTCCTTTATCACAGCAGGCTGCGTTTTTTCTTGTTTTGTTTTTTTCACAAATGGACCACGCTTTTTCAACGTCGACAACAATTTTACAGGAAAGCAACATTCTGGAATGCTCAGCCTGCTTGTGTCTCGGCTAATTTTAGCTGTCTGTAGGAAGAAACTAGCGCGAATATCATGACTGTTGATATAAAAACGTACTCTGACGATGCATATCTTCAAGAAAGCAGGAAGGGAGCAGAATGTGCCTACCTTTACGAGCTGTTTTCTTTTACGTGCTGAGCACTGAGGGCGCCGGACTCTCGTATAGTGTCGTCGTCACTTGCCGTAAGACACACAAAACCACACATAGCATAGCCAGCTGCCGCAGATTAAACGCTAACTCACGCCGAAGAAAAGTATTCTTCCTCTTGTTCTTCGAGTGTCTCGATGATTATATTAAGTGGGGACATTACAACTATGCGTAGGGAAACACGGCAACAGAAGCTAGCGTATAAAAATTGAAAGGTGAAGCAAGCGAGAAATAGAGAGGTAAAGAAAGAAAGAATGGAAATAAATATAGAATAAAAAGAAACGAATAAGAAAAACATAGAAAAGCTGGAAAAGAAAACGAGAAAGAGTGACAGGTTGAGTGGGAGAAAAAAACCAAAGGGAAACAAAGAATTAAGGCTGCCCAACTCCGCACTTCTTTAAAGCTTGGCACCATCTGGTGAAGGTGGCTTAACTTTATTCGTTATATCAACTGCCCAAGACACATGAAAATCATCAACCTTGCGTTGTATTTTATGTCAAGATGTCTTATGACAATGTTCACTGAAGTTCTCATATCTAGAATTTACTTTCACGGCGGCATTTGATCAACGCATGAAGCCGCGTGATGTTGCGACGATTGTTTGGTGTCGCACAGCTTTACGAGTACTACACTGCAGTTCAATGCGGGAGAGACGCATGCAGGTAATACTCTCTATCTGCTAAAAGGCTATGGAGCAGGATTGATCGATAGTTCCCTGCCCACCACTCTTTAGGCAGTTTCTGTGATATTGAGTGCAGAAAACTGTTTTCACAAACGGGAAGCGCCCCTCAGAGGCGCTTCATCGAACATTGTAATAGTTTTTAATACCATTTTAAAATGATGCAAGAAGTCCTTCCGACACGCGTGGCAGTTGAAAAAAAGGTCTAAGTTGCTTCAGCGATGTCACTGCTTCGCAGTACACGTTTTATTTTGCTACATTGTGTGTTCAGCCTAATAAATATTCAAACATAAGTTGTTGCTCGTTCGCTTGCTGCACGCCATATATTGAGGTCGCTAATACTTAGATTAATAGCTAGATGGACCTTTCCTACTGATCAATTCAGTCAAGCAAAAAAAAAAACCTTTGCTTCAACAATATAACCTGAAGCTTCGACAAAGACATCCCATCGAGGCAGTGCCTGATGTTCATCAGTTTGCGTACGCCTATATAGTGAGTGTTTAATATAGACGTCGACTGAAAGCATTGATAACTACACGCTTGGGAGCAGTAAGTTTATTCAAACATAAATTATTACTCTTTCCTGCATTTTTTTCTTGTCTCAGAAATGCACGTCAGCAGCTCGTTATAAAAAGTGGCGCAAGAAAAATTTCTAGTCATTCTCGTTTGTTGCGTACTTGAGCCTCACCGTACCGCCACTCTTATCTGAAAGTTATTTCGCCAAAGTTTAGAAACGGCCGATACGCTGCACAAATTATAAGCAAGCCAGGAAAAGAACGAGAGTGTTATAAATAACTGGCAACGACCACTCGGTGATAAGGCCCGTTGAAGAACAATCTAAACAGGACCAAAGTAAAAAAAACAGCGCAATAACAAAAAAATATATTTTCTGGCGGCAGCAGGCTATCGACCGACCACCTACGCGACGGCTCTCGAGTACTCTGCACCACCGCAGAGCCTGGGTCTGGCGACACTCAATCAGATAAACGAAATGCAAGACGTTCTTTGCGCAACCAATGATCATTTTTCTCGTTCACTCCACCTCACGTATAACCGACTCCAGTGTGTGAAACATGAACACTTCAATGCTCTCGCTTGGAAGCTTCCTTTGTTTGAATTCTGCCCTTATTGTTCCTTTTAAATGACTGCATTTACAAGAGTGCATGTATTTGGAGAGCACCGGCGCGTAATTAACGAAAACCGGAGGCTTACAAACGCGCACCTGCGCAAATAGACGGGTCGTGTGAGAGTATTCAGCGTCAGCGCTGTACCGCAATTTGCTATGCTTTTGAGACAACTTTCGGCAATAATCTTTCACCATGAGCTGTAGAATATATTACCATGGTTCAGTTTTTTTCAGCCAAACTTCCTGTGGGTTTTCCTTTATTTCTTGCTACCTTTCTCGCGAACACCCAGCCCTTCCTTTGGTGGGAACAGCGCAGGTGCGGCATATATGCATTTGCTTACGTGATCGTCTCGACCTTTGTGTGATGTGGTCCTCTGCTCCTGTGATCGCGTTTACAAGCTTTTTTTTTTTTTCACAGTGCATGTTTAATGTAAACAGTAGCCATTGCTAGAGATTACTTAATTAGAAGCATATATCTACCACCGGTGCCACTAAAGCAAGACTTCGGAGGCTGAGTTGTCTTCTCTTAGGACCGGTTCACGCTAGCGGCAAGTCTGTCCTGACCGCGCGGTGCCGTGGACCGGCAGCCAGCGCCGTCCGCAGGAGAGCTGTTCGAAGTGCTCGACAAGCTGCGCCGGCGAAACAATTCAGCCTTTGACAAACACGGCTGCCCTTCTGAATGCAGTTGTCGACCACCTCGAATCTATCAAGCGGCCGCCGTGTGCTCTATAGCATGTAAGCTCCGAACTGATGCTTTCATTCGCTTTAGACTCATGTTCTTAAGCTTCGACCGCTCAATGCTAGAATTGATTCGGCACTTTTTGTAAGAGCCATACCCATATAATTGATGTTGTAGACTTAAGCAAGCCTTCCAGTATCTCGTGTGGCGTACATTACACGTTTGTTAATTGTTGCTCCTTCTGTATAGCTGGCGCCACTTGTCTAAACACCCGCTTTGCGACATATTATTTTGAATTACGCTGCGTTTTTTTTTTTGAATACCGGGCATCTTAAAACATTCTAATAACTGCTGTAATGTAGTCTGAGAACAACACGTATGGCATAGCGTGAAAATTGTGGGGCAAGAAGCAAGCAGCTCGAAGTGTCCTGCGGCAGACGCAGACGATGCGGAGTGCCGAAAGCAGACGACGCGGCTAACCTATATGTCACTCCTCCGTCACTGATTAGCTACGTCGCTCTTCGGCAAACGGCGAAAGGCAAAAAAGAAGTGTCAGACCCATTCTTCGAACGGCAAAAAGCGGCAGACGTGCACGAAGTGAACAGCCACTTCCGGCTGTCTAAGAACGTCAAACGGTGAGGCATGCTTGCCGTTATAACGTGAACCAGCCCTTACACGGGTTTGCCTGCGGCCAGCAATGAAGTTACCAGCTCTATTTAAACACATCAGGCAGGCCTGATGTTTATCACAGAAGGCGTTGTTGCTGGGATACTTGGTGTCGCATCACATTCATAACGTAGCACTAAAAACGCCAAGACGGACACAAATAACGACACGCCACAAGCGCTTGTGGTGTGTTGTTCTTTGTGTTCGTCTTGCCGTTTTTTTTGCAATACATTATGAATGTTATGACCTCCCCGGTGGTCAAGTGGTTATGGTTTCGACTGCTAATTTGCAAGTCGCGGGAAATCGGCAGTATTATTTTCAATGGAGGCGAAAATGCTCGAGGCCGATGAATTTAGACTTAGGTGTATGGTTTAAAACTCCAGGGGGTCAATATTTCAGGAGTCCCTTGGCATCTCTCATAATCAATCGTTGTTTGAGGATGTTGAATTCTATGATTTATTGTGTGATGTTTCCCTTCTTATTTGGGGCACTTCTTCCTACCTTGTAATATAGCAAAATCGTAGTAAGTACTTCTTGATAACAACAGTACTGAAAGATGGGCGAGTTGGTACTCATTCATGACTACTTTGCGCAAACACGTACACGGACACAAGGAAAAGAGGCAAACAACACGGGCGCAAACACTATTTGCCTCTTTTCCTTGTGTCCGTGTACGTGTTTGCGCAAAGAAGTCATGAACTTCTTGATAGCGTGTATGATTTTATGTGCATTCTTTCTGCCTCTTACTTTCCGCCGTAATCAAGCTGTAACGTGATGAATGGGTTCATTAAACTGTCTGCACTCGTACACGATATGTGCAGCTGCCTGACGAGCCCAGACACAATCGTTGTCTACGACGGCAAGGACTTGACAGCCCGAGTGATCGCGCAGTTCTGCAACACGCACTACTTCGTGGAACTTCTTTCGACCGGGCCCGATATAATGGTCGAGTTTGTGAGCCAGAGTCTCTCACCTGGGCAGGGATTCAAGGCATCGTACCACTTCGAAGAGGAACTCCACTACGCCGAAGGAGGACCGTCTTCCGGTACGTGTTTAACAAGATCAGTGCAATAGCCCGTAGCGTCCTACTCCAATTGTAGATACGATTTTGGCACTACGACTGTTCAGCTGCCACAGATAATATAATTCATTTTAATCAAGCAGTCCCTTTTCAATAACGTTATTTATATCCCTAGCTCTCCCGGACCATTCTTGCGCCTTGAGGTATTTTTGTGGCTTTATTTGATGATTCACGCGACTGCATTGGACTAACTCTCAAAGTATTTCGTTGATGCTGAGAGCGTTAGGCAGTACAATGTTTCCTGAAGCTTTCAAGGTTACAATTCGTACATGATGATAAATTTTCAATGTATTGATGCCATCTTATGTCCCAAGGACAAAGTTAGGACTCCGGCATCGGCTTATTGGAGGAATAAGTGAGCTTGTCACCTCGTATAATGACATCAGAAATCCCCCTAGAAAGTGATGCAATAAACTATGGCTAACAAATGCTGAAATCATCAATTAACTATAAACAGGAGGTCTCCAAAGCGTCTGAAAGAAACATACCTTGACTCTAGAAACTGCGGAGTAATCTAGCAAAAAAGTCGAGGTGCGCGGAAAAAGTACGTCACCCTCTCCATGAAATCACAAATTCTCGAGATGCTAAATGCCACAACGTCATTTGTGTAACTGCGAATGTGTCAAGACACGTGTTTTATAACGCGCAGGATAACAAGCAAACTCTTCTTTCTAGGCGTCGCAATCTCTAGATGTGGCAGAGCATCAGTGACGCCATTCACCTGCTTAGTGCAGTTAATATACTTGATTAAATGTTGAAGAGTGACGAATAATGTAGTATGGTATCCTTGACGATGACGATAATCTTTTTTCTGGAGCCCGCAATCACACCAATATTTTTTTCGATTGCTCGGAAGAGGGATTTCAAAAATACCTCATCAGAATAAAAAAAACTATGGTAGCACTTGTGTTATTCTGTCTCTTCCGCAGAGCTGCTGCAAGCTTGGCTCTCCAGTTGTGCCTCGACGCCCCCATCATGGTCTCCTGTGCAAAGTCTAGACAGCCAAGTCGAAACTACCGACGCGCCATTATACACGACGCCAGACCCAGGTATATACAGCATGCCTTACATGAGTCGAAAAATGTTCGTCACACTTACAGCCAACCATAGAAATGCTGATCAATTTCTTCGAAATACAGCGACGGAGGCTCTGTAAGCTTGTTTCACTTTACTACGGAATTATGAATCTGCTCATTCAGTGATAAGTGATCAGAATACACACAGCCCGATTATGGTGAAATGATGCTTTCTCCGGTGAAAAAAAAAATCAATTTAGGCATTTCGCAATAACCTGATAGTGTCTTTGTCTTTTAGAAATTATATCAAATTTGGCCACTCGCGCTTTACAAACTAACTTTTCGTCATTTTGCTTGGGCACGTTGACAGAAATCGCATTTGGATTCTTACATAATTTGTACTTCTTTCTGAGAACGACAACTTTCGAGTTTGTGCGACGTTGTTAGGAGCTATCGGGCATGAGTGAAAGAAAATTGGCCGATGTTTTCATTGCATTTACTTTACCGGAACTTGAATTAGTAGCCTAGGTGCATTTGTAGTTTGTGCAAGAAAACGTTCATATCCGGTAATTTTTATACATTGACAGTCATTCAAATAACCAATCTAGTTTTTGTTCTCAGCTGATAATTTCATTTTCGTTTCTCAATCTACCCTTGTGCAAAATCACAAGAAATGAAAAAAAGTGACTATCTAAAGAAACTTGAAAGAAAATCAGAAATAAAAAAGCGCTATACACTGTTTGAAACTAATTGCGTGCTCCAGTGCAACCTGTGTCAACCTTTAGCATACGTTGAAACCCTTATAGCCATAGCTTGTATTACCAAGGCTGTAAATGCAAATTTTGAAAGCCACTTTCAAAGGCTCTCACCATCTTAAATATCCTCCATCTCATCTAAAGAATGAATGAATTTGAATTTGTTCGTTTCTTTTGTTTTCTAAGCACAAATTGTTGTTAGATAAAAAGAGGGAATTTCTGAAATCTGTGACGTCTAACCGTGCGTGAAGGTCTTCGCATCGCATCAATCAGTATAATCGCAAGCGTGCTAAGCCTCAAAAGTTACGAATAAGCTCCGGAATATGTGCTACGAGGTTGCATATTCAATTAACAGCTGCGTTTGTATGAGAACGACATGAAAAAAAAAAGACGGGGGGATCTATGAGCCCCACCTTGATTGATTGATATGTGGGATTTAACGTGCCAAAACAACCATATATGATTACGAGAGGCGCCGTAGTGGAGGGCTCTTGAAATTTCGACCACCTGGGGTGCTCTAACGTGCACCCAATCTGAGCACATGGGTCTACAGCATTTTCGCCTCCATCGAATACGCAGCCGCCGCAGGCGGGGTTCAATCCCGCTACCTGCGAGTCAGCATCCGAGTACCTTAGCCACTATAGTGGCTAAGGTACTCGGCTGCTGAGTACTTTCTGAGCCACTATACTGGCTCAGAAGGTACTGAGCCACTGCAGTGGCGAGAAGGGGTGAGTTACTATAGTGGCGAAGCTACTATAGTGAAGGCGAAGCTTGCCCTTCCGTGATGCTCTATAGAACACCGCGATGGGGCAAGCTTCGCCTTGAAGAATTGAACGCGATAGTGATATTCTCTTCCTAGTGCTTACTTCAAACACTTAGTGTATGAAATCTTCTCGAACTTGCTATGCAACCTAACGTGGCCTTAAAGGTGCACTAATGTGTGTGCCATATATAGTGGGTAACTGGATTCAATGTACGAAGCCATTATGGTAATTAAATATTCTTACGCCCGATTTCAATCTATCCTTGTACCACGCATTGTTGAGGCAATATCTCATGTTGTATTGTGAAGCATGTTTACAGGATGCATGTGTTTGTAAATAATGAGAGTTACTTCCACTACATTTTCAAGCAGAGAGAGTTATTTTGGCTTATTTACAAGCCGAGCCCAGACGTTTGTTCCACATCACCTATCAACATTTTGGATCATCTGAAGCTTGCAATACTTTTCCAGAAACAAAGCTACGAATCGCTACTGATTTATTGTGCAAAATTTTATGTACAGCGATTTCATCAGATTTTTTCGACTTTCATAAGGTCTTCTACTTTTCAGCTCATGCATCATGACAACATTTTCAGGCCAGTTTGTGCTGGTGTGTTAGGATTAAACCATCTTTACATATGGCAAACAGTTTCCCGATTTTTCTTTTTCTGTGACAATTCCCACCCTGTAATTCCTTCATTCTTTGAAGTTACTTTTGTGGACTGCTTACATGACCTAGTTATTTCTTCAAACTGTTCTTAGCGCCCGTGTTTCTGGGCATTCATGCAGAAAGTTTATTTTGCAATGAGGTTCCTTAAAGCTCGCTTTTTCATAGAATACTTGTACGCAGTGTCTCGCAAAGTATACAAGGATTTACTATCTATGCTTTTTTTCATATCTGTTGTACTGTTCATTCTACTCCGATCTGCCAGGTCATCATGTGTTGAAATGAATGCGCAAAATGTATGCCTCTCTAAAGTCCAAAACATTCTTCTATTAGCTAAATACTCAATCGCTGCCCGTTGAAACATGGCGAGAAAGAAAATGTATTTGTGTTTACTGCATTAACTGCCACTTATGGAATGTGCCAGAGACAATACAAAACTGTTTTGTTAGTTTTAAAGATGCTATCTCGTTCTGGGATGTCCTTCAGCGGACTCCGAAGAAATATTTTGATATCGATTCTTACACAATAAGCTATCTTTTGCCGACATCACTTGACAAAGTGTCTTTCAATATGTTTTTCCTCTTGGGTATGTACAGCCTATATGGAAGGCGCGCGTGCAAAACATCAACTCAGATCCCAGCATTTGTTCTAGCACACAATTTATAAGAATGGCTGTTCACCTAAAAGACATTCATGATGAAATGTACTTTAAACCGGACTGGTACCCCATCTTCGTCAGGTGCGTGGCCTCGCCACCTTTACTGTATAACGCGAGTTGAAAGACACGCTGCTCTACTGAAATTCCTTAATCGTCGAGTTTTTCCTCATAACGCTAGAGCGCTTATTGTCACTTTGTGATTATGCTCATGTTTCATACAATTAGTGTCATAACATGTTCATTCTAGTGCACATTTTAATAAAAACGATGAAAAAAAGAGGCGTGGCTATATAGTAAAACACCAGCTTGCCACGAGAACGACCTAGGTCCGATAACCACTCACCATAAAAAAATTTTATTTGCATCTTTCTTCATTTTTTCAGCCTCGCAAATATGATGATTTTTCACTCACAACCGTCAATTCCGATGCCGGGATTTCGGCGAAACAAATCTTTCAATGCTATTGCGTTAAAAAAAAGAAAAAAAAGACGTTGCAAAAACGTTGCAAAAACTTCAGCCATAATAGTTTACCGAGCCCCAAAGCATCGAAAAATTCCATTAAATTCCTTGCAACTTTGTAGCGGCACTCCGAAAAATGACGAAGGATGTTATAATGAGTGCCTCCCTACTGCACAAAAATTATGATTATTTATGGCGTGTAGTGGATACCCTGCGAATGTAATTGTAGCTGTTACCCAAGAAAGTGTTCAAAAAAGGCTCTAAAAGGCCGCCCTTCCAGCTTTCGTTTTGACTGTGCTGTGCGTTTGGCGCAGGCCTGGTGGTCTTTTAGTCTTATCATTTAGATTCACGTTGCAGTATTTAGCGGTATTTAAAGCCAGCCGATAGAATAAGATAACACTTCATCACAATGTCACAGGTTATTTATTGCTAATGGTGACGCGGGTCAACCACGGACGCTGGCAAAGATCTATATTTAAGGAGCTCCAAGTTTGCAGTTCTTTGTTTCACTCGAATCGTACGGTGGCTTATCAGACCACGTGGCTATGCGTCATCGACGACGAGAGGAAGTTGTCCTGTTGCGTTATTTATACTACCAAAATACGCCTGGTGGTGATGCGGACTATCTATGCCAGGTGTCACGTGCTTTTCGTATGCATCGCGCTAGTATTAAATTTCAACATATCGCCACTGCATACTGTACCTTCATACTCGACGAGCTTTCTGCAACCCGTAAGTACATTACTACTTTTTTGTTTCTCCAGAACGCCGGCGTGTTTCGAACGATCACACTAAGAGACACGACAACCGCAGGGCTCATGGTTCTGTGACGTGACGGAACACCAAGGCCGCATGCTATATTTATTTTTTTTGTCGAAAGAAATACAACCTTGCTGGCAGCGCACCCACGAGGGTGGCACAGCGTCGGCTTCCGCACGCACCGCAGAGAATTCACGCCACCGGAATTCAAAGAGCGCCGCTACTCCCCTCGGAGAAGCTGCGATATTACACCTTTTCGGTGCCCCGAAAAGAAAGGGGCGCGTTTGCACGCACGGCGTGCCGACGCCACCGACCGAGGTCTCACGTACGCCCCTTTTCTTGCACTTTGCTCCTAATTCGGTAGGTTATTACTTTTGTCATGCGATCTCGGCTTCTCTTTGTTTCCTGCTGCTTTTTTTTTATTACATGGCATGCGCGCACGCTTACGATCCACCTTCCTACCTCTCCCGCTAAATCCGTGCACTACTACGAAGGCCAGAGATCACCCAGAGTGCCTTTGGGTGGATGATAACTTGCGGTCCGTGCCTATAGGCTGCACAAGCTTATTGGCAAACTACGGAATCAATGTTGCTGAGTTTAAAATTAAATTGTTTTGCTTCATTGAATTATGTTTGATCTGCTTAAAATACATTGACCCTACTACAAATAGCGATGTCTGTAGCCCACTTGCTGCGAGAGAAAAAAGGAAGTACGCGTACGTGAAGAGATTTATCAAAGGAGAAAAGACTGCCCCGCCGCGGTGGTCTAGTGGCTAAGGTACTCGGCTGCTGACCCGCAGGTCGCGGGTTCGATTCCCGGCTGCGGCGGCTGCATTTCCGATGGAGGCGGAAATGTTGTAGGCCCGTGTACTCAGATTTGGGTGCACGTTAAAGAACCCCAGGTGGTCAAAATTTCCGGAGCCCTCCACTACGGCGTCTCTCATAATCAGAAGTGGTTTTGGGACGTTAAACCCCACAAATCAATCAAATCAATCAAAGGAGAAAAGACTTATCTACGCCTTTGTAGCTCAATGCAATGAAGCGAGCTCATACGAGTTACTCAGAACGGAAATGCAAGAAAGTGTTCATTTCTAGAGCAATTCCTATTTCATATATCTCTAGTGCATCCTTGTTTTTTTTTGCGCTTTTTTGATGTCCCTTCATGCGTGGACAACTTGACTAAGTGCTTCACATACGTTGAAGGCAAACACAAATTATTCAGTGAGTATACTGACACTTCGCAAATAGCATCTTTATAGCGTTCTTTGTTGACCACCTGGGCTCGCCAAAACGCTGCACAATTTTAGGAACGATTCCAATCCAGTTCGTCTCACCCACCCCTTCGAACATATTTTTTTGTCTCCCTGTTTCACTTTTCCTTTTCTTTTGACGCTGTGTTTCCCGAGGAGGAGCAGATTTATGGGATCCGAAACACGGCCTTTCCTTCGGAATGCGTTCTCCAAAGGAAGTGCACGGAAGCTCACACACTCAGAGAGCCGGCGCGGAAAGAAAGCACGTGTGCGCACACCAGGGCCCAGTATTCTGTTCACTGTTCGTAAGGGGAACCGAACGAGAACAGTGACGGGAGGAGTGGAGCACGGACGACGCATGTTTAGAACCAGGAAGAGGTGAGGAGTACAGCCCGAGAAAAGACAGGAGAAAGCGCAGTTCGGGTGTTGGGGTGCGTCAGAAAGCAGCGAAGCGCCACTGCCAGGCATCTTCCCCGAGAAGACAACACAAACCGAACGGCTCCTCTCTCCGGGCGTAGTTGTTCGGGCGGGCCACCGTTTCTCTTCTTTGTCATTCATTTGTCCGAGGTTCGCTCTCCGGCAAATTGGATTAACAACAACCATTTCGAGCCCAGTTCTGCCGTCTGTAGTCGCTCGGCGTCTTTGCAAACGAGCACGTCGTTTTCCTCGCTACCTTAGCCTTTGCCGCCGTATGTTGTTCCTCGCCCGGGCTCTTTCGCAAAAATCTAGTCTTGGCCGCCTGTGTAGTTGCTCCCAATGGTGACTGCCGGACGTGCTGGCTTCAGATGTAATCCTCCCCGACTGGGCGAACAGTAGGGCGTGTTCGCTACATACAATACCACCGCTCCGGTGCCGAACGGCTGTGCGCAGGGCGATATAGATGCTTCAGGCTCAATGACGACGAACAATAAAACGTGCTGAGATGCGACATTCGTCCCCGGCACCGCACGGTATAGACTGGATAGTTAGACACATACTTAAGAAGTGCGTTAGAGGCTAATGCATTAATAAAACAGACCAATGTATTAGGTGTGCAATGAACATTTTGTTTGGACAGCAAAACTGTGCAGTTGGAGTGTATGCTCGAAATATACTGAACGTAGAATGACATCTGCGACCTAACCAAACACGTGTCTTATAAAAGTGATAGCTTAGTTCGTTTACGGGTGAGTGTTGTAGCATACGCAGTGCTCGCCCTCCTTTTTATGTTGGGTCTTTACGATAAGATTGGCCCGCTTGATGTACTATCTTGTTTATTTCACTTTTTGCCAACCTCCCATTGGCCGCGTGGCGCTTAAAACGCGTCGCAAACTGAATAAAGCGGGATTTGTCTTTCTGGCACTGCTTGAGTCGTCCGTTTCCTCGGCCAGCTGTCGTCCAGCCGCCGAATACGTAACAGTCCACCTAGTGGGGATGCCACTGCGCATGCGTATACGCCTCACTGGCAGTTCGCAGAGGCAGTCGGCGCGTTTTACGAAGCGGCGCGCGTGTTTGCTCGCTTCAACGAGGCGTACGCAGCGAGTGGGCAAATTTGCGAATGCACGTGAGAGCTGCGAACATCGCCATGTCGGTATCGCCAAATCTAGATGTGGCGCTCATTCTCCCAAACCCTTTCAGCACCATTGATCGGCGAACTCACTCATGATTCGACTCACTCGGACACATTGACCCCCGTATTCACAAACGCTCCTCGACACGACTTTCACCCTTCACTTGACAGAGTTGAATACTGCGCCACAGCTCGGCTCAAAAATGACGCTGCGCTATTCAAGAATCGCGGCATATTATCGCTGATATGCGCTGACTTGCCGTGCCTAGAGACGGCACTCCCATCAACTTTCTCAAGTGAAGGCGAAGCGTTGAGTGAAGGGACGTTCTAGAATACGGGGGTCAGACTCGGGTTGAGCCACGAGTCTGAGTCCGAGTGAGTGCAGTTGAAGAAAATTTTCGTGAGTGCGAGTCCGCGAGTCTGTACGGCTCAGGGAAACTTTCGTGAGCACGAGTCCGGGTGAGTCCAAAGAAGAAGATATATTTCTTGTGTTAGTCTAAGTGAGTTCCACTTTTTTTTGCCGACCTATAGCCCAATCTGCCAATCTTTAGCATAACTGTCAGCCTTTCCTGAAGTCACACTTATACCCACGTCTGCAAACGCGTATTTCAAATCAGTGTCGTTCGCACACCATTGCAATATCTATTGATGAGTGTTGCGACTTGCGTAAGGGGATACCTTGATCTCCTCCCTCTTACTCTTCCAAATAAGTTTTTTATAGATATATTGATTGTTGTCATCTTTAAAAACACTGCCTGACTGATTCTTGAGCACTTAAAACTGATGTTAGAAGGTATTATATCAAACAGCGCCAGGAAGGGCACTGATTGCATGAAATATTGGTGTTAAAGGTCATTGACACTGAAAAAAAAAACTTATTCTACACTAAAAGATTTGTGAGGTGACTGACTCAAACTCGCTCAGACTCGGATTGAGCCTTCCGTCAGAATGATTCAGGGTGAGTATTATTCTGGCTCCTGTGAGTCTTTAGTACCGGTCAGACGAAATTATTGTGAGTGTGAGTGAGTACGAAGCACGAAATATAGTTCATGAGTGATGTCTGAATGAGCTCCACAATTTTTTCGGCCTATATTCAGCACTGATCTTTTTTTTTGTGGATATTTTTTCGTGTACTGATTTTACGTACACCAGAGAGTATATTTTCTGGAGTACACAAACGTGGCACCAACGTCTTATTCGGCAGTGTGGAAGTCCTTGCAGCAAATTCGGGACTTCGCACTGAAAACGGCCCCCGCCTGGCCGTTACAGCTTACCTTCCTCGGTGTCACTGATTACTTCGCTCAGGCGATTACTTGAAGGAGAGACTGCTATCTATTGTGCATATAATGAAATTCATGTACGGGAAAGCATGGGGAACTTCTATGGCTTCTATGCTACAGTTGTACAGGGCCATATTTATGGGTCTTGCCGGTACTGACGAACACTTAGAAATTCAATACTCAATTATTGAAGAGTTTGCAGGGCCAGGCGCAGCGTATCTGCCTAGGATCCCCAACGCGCTTCTACCTATGCCACAATCGTGCTTGCCAAGGACCATCCGGTCAGAACATATAGAGTTGTGGATTGCCTCAGAGCGCACACTCGACTTGCTAGCCGTGTCCCCGACCACCACTTGGCCCTTCTACCCTCCGGAAGACCACGAGCTACGTTTTCAGACGTCATAGTCAAACACCTAAACAGCATTTCATCAGGGTATACGCCAGCTACGAGAATCGCTTGTCCCTTGTGGTGCTTCGATCAGCCGTAGGTATGTCTGGAAATTCCGGGTATCAAAAAGAAAAGCAATCACTCCAGAGTAGCATTGAAGCAACACTACTATTATTATGAGTTGCACTTGGACCTAACACAGATATACACTGATGGGTCGGTCTCGTTCAGCAACTCATCAGCTGCCGGCTGCAGCAATGACAATCACATTTAAGAGAGAGAAACGAGAATAAAGGAAGGCAGGGAGGTTAACCAGATGCTAGTATCCGGTATGCTACCCTACACTGGGGTTGGGGAATAGGGGGTTGACAGAGAAAGGGAGAGTTAAAAAAAATAAATAAGAGAAAAACACCGACACACACGCACACACAAAATCAGTCCACTCAGAGGCGTTCCGACAGGCCAGTAGTTCGTAAGAAGCCCAGTAGCGCTTGCACGGCTTTCTTCTGTGACGATGAGTCACGACGATGGCGCAGTATCCTTTCTTCTGACAGCGGCTGGTCATCTAACCTGTTTAGTTTATCAGAAAGGTGTTGTCTTTCCAGGTTGTACTTCGGGCAGTCACACAAGATATGTCGAATTGTTTCTTCATCTCCGCAGTGTGTACAGTCGGCGGTGTCGGCCATACCTATGCGGAACGCGTACGCACGGGTAAACGCGACTCCCAACCATAGTCTGCACAGAGCAGTAGCGTCAATACCTCTCTCAAGAACGGACGCTGCTAGGAGGCTCCGAATGCTTGCTCGCCAACGCTCCATGGCTCTTTGGAATGAGCCTCTCTTTACGCATGCAAGATTACGATCCCTTGATCCAACGTTAAGCATGCAGCTTCCAACAAAAATTCGACGAGGCAATCACATTTAAGTTGTAGCATACGACTACGTCTACGACATCAGAGCGTCCTGCCATAAGAGCTGCTTTACAATATCTCGTTCAAGAGTGTCCAGGAAAATGGGTCATATTCTGTGATTCGAAGGCAGCGCTTCAGAGTTTGCAGTTTGCCATGCGTAAGAGGAATCACGAACGATTGGTACACGAAATAAGACATTTCCACTATCAAGCTCTATTGCACGAGGGCATGATAATAATATATCTGTGGCTGCCTTGACATATCGGTATTACTGGAAATTAATTAGCCGATGATGCAGCCCGCTACAGCCCATGAAGGAACACATGTGGCCCTGATTCCCCTATCAAGGACCGATTCAGCAAGACAACTTTACTTGCTGGCTCGAGATCTTACACGCATGTTCTGGTCGTCTACCAGCTTCCAAAGGTGTTACTTATATAAAATGGATCATTCGCTCAAAATACAGCTACCATCACAACTTTCCCGCTCCGATGTGACACTGTTATGCCGCCTTTGGTTGGGTGTTGCATTTACAAAGGTGTACTCCTTTCGCATTGGTATGGCAGACACTTCTACATGCGACTACTGCGGAGCTGAAGAGACCATCGAGCACGTCCTGTGCAGCTGCGCTTGCTACGACACGCAGCATTGCCAGCTTCGGATGGTTTTGAACGAACTGGACTCTAGACCATTCTCTGTGCAGAAGATTCTGGGACCTTGGGTGTCTGCCTCGATTGCGCAGAAAGCGACTAAAGCACTCCACCATTACTTGAAGACAACAAAACTGAGTGACCACCTGTAGACTGTGTGTGCTCCCCCGAGTGTGCTCGTGATTGTGTGTGCCTTTTTTATATCTCTGCAACCTCTTTTCTCCCCTTCATCCTTACCCCAGTGCAGGGTAGCAAACCGAATCAGCGTCTGGTTAACCTCCCTGCCTTTCCTTGCATATTTCTCTCTCTCTCTATCTCTCTTTAGCCACCTCTCGTTTAGTTCTTGGAATGCCCGCTAGATATCGGTACTTGCATATAATCAATGTATGCTGAAAAAATGTGAGATTGTGGTACTTGGAGTGTTCACTGCACGGACGGACATACAGACGATTAGACGCACGGACGGAAGGACGGATGCATGAACAGACGGACGGACGTTTCGCCCCACTCATCATCATTCAGTCCGTGGATAGGCTGTGATTTTTTTTTTCCTAACGATGCCCTGTTCAAAACTTAACTTAGACGCCTTAATCTGAACCATGAAAGTTGGAGATTTACTTCCAATAATGCCCGTACACTTGTAGATTCAAGTGTAATTCAAACAGTACCGAGGTGGCCGAAAAATTGAGCCTCAATTCTCCCTCACACCGTGTCTGCATATTATATTTTAGTATTGGCACTCTAAAAAAGCATGGTAAGTGATTCTCTGTAGCCATATTGAACGTCATTAGCGAGAAAGGTGCCTTCTAGATTGCGCGTTGTTTTGCTTGCAGCCACTTACGCGGACACAGCGTCAAGTTATGGGGTCGCCTTCCCGCTTAGATGAGGCCCTGAAGCCGTGCAGCTTGTAGTTCCTGACAAAGCGTACGCCACAGCGCTAGGCGCAGACACTTAAAAAAAAGTCCATTTTCGGCGTCAGTAACTGTCTAGCTTTCTAGCTCAGTCGCCGGCGGCGCGTGACAGTTCGCGCTAATTTTTCACTCGCCATTATGGAAGGGGGGGGGGGGCTTCTGTTTTATGAATAGAGCGCTTTCGTTAATTAATTACCAGCTGCCTATTCAGTGTTCTCGGCTGCCATAATGGCATTGGGTTGAGCCTTTCTTTCAGGACACGCCGGCCTAGCCGAGGTATACAGAAGAAAACTTGGTTTCTGGAAGGGCTTCAGATGCGCTAACGTGGTGATCACTCACATAGATAGACAGCGATCTCCAAGTCGATGTGCCCGCATCGGCAGCGCTATGCGAAACTGTACGGTGTGCTATCGTGCGCTTTCAGCCATTGTTCCACCGACTTCGAAACACCGTTTCTGGAGGAAACATTGAACGAAGTTTGAGAACAGATTGCCAAGCCGCGATCGAGCTTTTGCGAAATCGCAACGCCTCGATTATGCACCTAAATTGTTCCCGAGTCTTTATCTCTTTCATTTCTCCCAAACAGATCCTTCGCAAGCACATTAACACATACTTCTTCATTGAATTATAGCTAGCACGCAACAGCGAACTTTGGAAAAGAGAAGGATACAGAGATAAAAAAATTATCTTGGAAACAAATACCATCACATTGTAAAGCAAAGAATTCCTGATAATTAACTCGGGTTTAATTATCAGCGATAGCTGGGCAAGTTTTTGACCGTATATCATGAAACAAAGCGCAAAAAAGTACGACAAAAGGAATGAATGCGTAAAACAGAGTGAAGCGCTTTCTCTGGTGCGCTCGACCGGCGACATGGTTGCTCGCAACGAACCTAATTGACGATGATTCTTTCTGATGGGAATGAGAGCATAGTCACGAGGTATTTTTCAAGCATTCTTTATCAGCTAAAAAAGATTGCGCGTGATTAGGAGGTTGCTCCAAATAGTGCAGTAGTATGCCTAGAGATATCTCATTGATCTCTTCCCAATTTTGCGAGTAAAGTTACAAACTTGATCATGATATGCTATTTTTCATTATCATCAATTAAATATCACTCGCGATCACTCCAGCGTGCGGCGGTCAATATGTACAATTTTTTTCGCGTAACGCAGTAGGTTTTTTAAATCAGGACGCTAGGTATTCAGCGAACCCTGTAGTATAACTTATTTACTTAAATAAATTATATTTTTCATGAATGGTCGTCACTACACTCAGCTTTACGACAAATGATCGTGTTTTCCTCAAAGCTGGCCACCAAGATTGGCTCCGTTGCGCCATTTCGCGTTGCCGGAGCCAGTCTCAGAGGCCAGTTTTAAAGAAGACAAGATAACTTGTGACGTTGACTAAAGTGTCAGTCCATCTTCAGAAATATTCATCTCATCAAGCCTCCATCTTCTCCTGAACAACTGCATTGTAGCTTAGGAAGGCGCCTAACTCTGCTCGTAGTGCAGCCAAAACATAGTTGCTAAGCACTCTAACTTCTGTATTGCTTAGTGCTAGGCCTGTTGCAGTTAGCTTGGTGTAAGTCACTCTATTTTTCCAGGGTCAGGCTGCGACCAGTTGTTCAGCAGCACAGCGTCAAGAAACGGGACATTCTCAAGCCCCGGCTACCCCGACGGCTATCCCGCGGACACTCGCTGCACCTACCACTTCAGTGGGGAAGGCATCGAAAGGGCGCAGGTTGTCTTCCTCGACTTCGACTTGTACCAGCCCGACGACTCGTACCACACGTGAGTGCAACTACAAATGACCCTCACTTTTAGTGGGATCATCACTGTCATTCTGATGAAAATATGGCTCAGATACTCACTTGGCCTTTACATTTTGTGACAGATAAACAGAAGGTGTTGTAGCTGAAGAGTGAGGATGTCCTGCTTTTGCCCTGGAATTTGGTGCGAAGAGAGCAAGCGATGATGTCATGTCATGACGCCACCGTGTGGCATCGCATAACGTGGTGCCACATGATGACGTCATCACATGACATCGTCGCTTGGTCAGCGATAGTTTGACCACAAAGACAATGCGAAACCCCGTTAACTGCCGAGAGCTTTCGGAATGGGGGATCAACAACATTGTCCGAGAAGAAAAAAAGAAGAACGCTTTTGATTTCTAGTCGCCTTGGGCGACGCATGTGGTACCATGTCAGTTTTATTCAATGTACCACAAGAGAGGCATGACAGGAACCTGGCTTTCTGATTCTGATTCTTTATTTCAGCCTTCATTTACAACAAATGCTAAGAGAGGAAGAAAAATCCGCTATCACAGCGGCTTCACGAAGGCCCCTGCCCCTACAGAATTTGGCAGGAGACAACACACGCACTCAAAAACTGAAATGCATCAATATACAGATTATCTTTCGAGAAAAAAAATAATCAAACTAATAAAACAATGAAATGGGTGTTGCAAATTGACAGCACAACAAAAAGTTTCCTTTTTCCATCCTCATACTCGAATTACTTTGCAAAGCAAGCAATAATCCTCATTAAAACTTCGTGTAATAGTAACTGCCACATTGCCTATGATTGGCGTGGAGATTCCATTATTCTGCTTTGCTACAAAGCTTGTGCGTTATGTGAAGAAGCTCACTATCGCTGCGAAAGCTGATGATGATACAGTGCATGGTCATCAATCACACATTAGAAACAATGACCTCTTCCCTAAAGTGCTAGTATTTTTTCTGTCTCATTTTGAAGTGAATTCATTCAGTAGCAAAGGAAAGGAGTTCAGAATGAATAGCATGTGCTTATTTCGCTTAGAAGCATTTATTCCATTTCAAATGCTCGGCTTTATTTCCCCTCTCGACGTCGCGCCATGAAACTGCCACAGCATTACTCATCAAATCAAAGTTCACTGCTGTCAGTTCACTCATATTTTGCGTGGTGCCTCCTACCTTCAATACAATCACCAAAAAAAATCTGAGCCTTTTTACCACACGTTTTAATGTCAGGGCTTAGAATATCATTCGTGATTTCACATAGTACATTCGTCATCCGTAAATGCAGATCGTGCAGAAGTAAAATTGACATACATTTTCAAATCAAGATATGTTAATTCGAGGCATACAAAACAAGGACACAATCTGTACGGTACCAGTTAATAATCATTTATGCTACATTTAGGGAAGGGCAACTTCGCTGGAAAAAGACTTCCTCTTGGTTTTCTGATGTGATGAAAGTATAAAACAAATCCATAATTGGAAGGCGAAGTAACAAAGCTCAATCAACAATCACCAAAAAAAAGAGTACGCTTTACGTACACAACATAAATTTAAAAAATAATTATGAACATTCAGCACAACCTAAATGTAAATTATATTGTAGGGGCGCATAGAAGGGCTGCCGAATTTCTATTTTATTATTGTGCGCGTTAATAGGCAAGCAGAACTGAAGAAACCTGAACCTGTTAAACTGTAAATGGTCTCATGAAATCATATGTCTAAGTAATAATACTGACTCTTGTTGCGGACGCTGAACAAACAATTCAAATATTTATTTCGGCTTTGTTTTTTTAGCCTGTAATACTAGAAAAACTTTTTTGCACTTTTTAGGAACATAATTACACCTTTTTGTACCATACTGCCTAGAGAAACCGCATCCTGCTTGTATTTTGCTCCACATGCAGAACCACCAGTTCCACAAACAACCCACCCTTCTAAAATCGATAGGTCTCCTGTTGCTGTTTTTATCCAAGGTCTCTGGAGGTGCTTCAGCTGAAATTCTCGAGGGCTGCTGTGCGTGGAAAAAAATTTCAAGCAAAAAATCGGGCAGTCGCACACGAGCCTACTTTATCAAGCCTGAATTGCTGTCTATGCGGTCAACAGCACAAACAAGATGCAATAAAGCTTTCGAAACGCCTGTAGAGTGTAGAACCTTGCCGAAACCGCTGTCCAGGGAGTCTGTCGGTTACTTCTTCATTCACATCAATTTCTTCTATCCGAGCGGAAGCAGAAAGAAAGAAAATGGAAAAACAGACAGCGATAAAAGAAGAGCAATAGAAGAACACGGTTAGCAAGTTTCCGTTCATAGTAGCACTGCGTGGTATGTCGGGGACAGTTCTATAGCGAAAAACAAGGTCTCTTTGAGAAATTTTTCTCCTACTTGGAACCGACGACAAGCCTGCTCAGTGAAGCGCCTACCTTCCCCATCAAACTTTGTATTAGGATCTTGGTTCACGCGATAAGATCTCGAGCCAAGTCGTCTCATATACAGCACTCCGTAGCGAACCAAGTTGAAGCAGCCGCTCCATCATGGTATCGGCGAGAGGCAACCGCTTACCTTTTATTATATATATATATATATACTGCGTGTCTATACTGGGAAGCATGCGCTAGCGTCCTCTTTCCGCGGAGCGAACATCACCTTTCCGCCCGAGGTTGTCTGCTCGCGCGCTTATTTTGTGAACAAACAAGGGAAGCTTATAGTTGCCGCTCTTACGCGGCAACAATCAGCATGCGCATCTTGCTTCCACAGCAGGCGGGAGCTTCTACGGGCTGCGTTCTCAACGCGAAAAAACGGTGCCAAAAGTGTACCTGGAGCGGCCGTTCACATATAGATGCATTCAACACGTAACAAACTGCCACCAGTGGCGACACACCACGTATAGCCAGCCCTTAGTACCAGCATGCGCTGCTCACGGGAGACGCTTCTCATCAACGTCATCACTACGAACGAGACATTTGTTCATATACTGTGGCCACACCGCACAAAACTTGGTTACTTAGCAAGAAGACGTTTACTATAATTATTATTGCCCCTAAAAATGCTCGCTTTGCTTCGTTTAACATTTGAATATGTTGCTATCGCATTCATTGCTTCTCCCTTTTGGCGAAACTGTGGCTTTTGAATTTATCATTACAAGTGTTTGGAAGTCTTCGAAGCAGTCTCCTTTTGCGTTGATACTTCCGCTCCTGCGAGATTTCCAGCATTCAAATGCATTGCAGTAGTTTTACTCCGGAATGGCCTGTAATTTAATGTATTGGTGCGAGCTTCATTGATCCCGTATACTGCCCGAGAATACTCGCTTTTCAGGAGTGTTTTGAAGCGTGGAAACGGGGAAAAAATGGTGTCCTGCTATACGATTAAAAAACGTGTCCTTACAGAAGTTGTTTAATGTCTGCTGTATACATGATGTGTGAGAGCTTGCACAATGGCTATTAGTGTTCGCATAGGCACCTGGTATTGCAGTTTTAAAGATCATACGGTAGCGTCAGAGTACACAGTTACGCGAGCAGACGCAGCAAAGCAGTGTATACAAACACAGGTCCTCGACAGCTTTAGGTAGAACAGACCTATAGTTCGTTACAACCTAATAATAAATACACTCTCCACTCCCAGTACTGCAGCATGCCTGTCGTTCATATGTGCAACAGAAAAATGATTGGCGATTTCTGTTTTAACTATAAGCGCATCTTTGCTGGTAATACAAATACAATGTATATTTAAAAAGTGAAAGTTAGTCGTTTCTTCTTAAAACGTTACGTTTCACAGAGCAGTGACGTCAGAATTTTGTGATATTTGCCAAGAAGTGAACTGTTTGGACCGAAAAATATAGAGAAATGAACACAAGCCTGTACGGGCATGTGATATGCCTGCAACGTGAGATATAAAATGTGCGTTTTATATAGCCCTCGCAGCATGTGATCGTAGCGCCGTGGGTAGCGTGCCCGGCTACTGCCCTCACAGACCGGCAGATTATGCACTCAACTCCCGATGAGTTTTTTTTTTTTTTTGCTGTGTGGTCACGTCTATTTTTCCGACGTCATTTCCGTAGCGGGAATACGTCGCTGAAGTTTTGGTGGACCCCGACATTAAACGCTTTGTTAAAAATTGGGGGGGAGCTAAGTCCGGGCTGTTCGTGAGATTGTTGACAACCTTCCTCGGTGAGGGCGAAGGCACGGTGGGTCGGCGCATTACAGTGGTGCAACTTTCAATTCCTGTGATGTCAGGCCGGATGCGTTGCGCCTTGCGTCTTATTATTTTGAGGACTTTCACCTGAACATTGAAGGACACTTTTTGCATGTAAATTTCAAAGTGTGTTCGGCGAACGCTAGTGCCTATTGAGACGGGGTCTCCCAGAATGCAACGTGATGCACCCGTCTCCAATGCATGGTTGGACACGCTATAGTCACAGCGACGTCAAGTAAGCGAAGCGCGAGCACTGTATACAGTTCGACGCGACTATAGAACATTTCCAGAACGGCTCCCTGGGCGCTACCATAATACTTTCTGGACTGTGCGAATTAGCATGACCTCCCGCAAATGCACAGCGGAGGCTTTGAATTCAGCCTTTGTACTCCCTTGCGCAGCGCAATATAGCGGCGTTTTTTCCCCTTCTGTAGTGACCAATGTAGCGCCCCGGCGGCCACCTGGCACTTTACTAGGGCACCGACAGAGGGACAGGTGGTCGCGAGCATGAGACAACAAAGGCTTTTGGCGTTATAAGTTGGAGCTACCACACAGTCGGTCTTAGTTCAACACTTCCATCACTCACGTCACATTCTCAGACGTGGTTGCCGTTGATGGCCGTCCGACGCTGTACCAAAGACTGCCCTCATAATCTACCTCTTTTTTTTCGGAAAAACTCCTTTTCGGAAAAAGACCGCTTACTTAAGAGACTTTTAAGTGCCCGTGTGACAGGGGTATTAGCCTTCCGAAAAGACCTTGTGTCACCAAAACACTTGCCTTTCTAACAAGTCATGTTCCTTGTAAGCAGTAGCAGTTTTCACAGTGTAAATAGTAACAGTTTTCGCAGTGATCTTGCCAAGTTTCACGCAAAACTCGAGTGCTGCATTTCTACTTGCACAAGAATTAGAAAAAAAAACACTCACAGACAGGCCCTTTGTCACTATTCGATGCTCTGAGCACACTATGCGACGAAGCGCTGCGTAACTAGGCTCCCCGACTAACGGTTTCAATGGATTAGGCCGCGCTCTGACGAAGAGTCACGTCACCATAAATTCACTGGCATTAGCTTCAGTACAGAAGCCATATTCCCTAACTGCCGTCTCTCCCATGGCTAGTTTTCACCTGATAAATGTAGGAAACTGTACCACGTTGTAAAATAATAAAAAATGAAGCCCTTAGCATCGTGTGTATACAAAAGAAGAATGTGAGAAAGTCACGGAGATCTAGTTAAAGTTCGCCATTTTCGTTACCCAGGAAAGATTGAAGGAATTGTGCTATGAATAATTGACCAAAAAGATAAGCATTAGGTTGCTTGTATTCGCGTGCCTTAGTAGAGCGTTTTGTTATAGCAGAAAACAGCAAACGCAAAGATTATTTGCTAACGTTATAGCGTTGCGTGCTCTAAACTGAGCATGTACAGGACGTTAACGTAGCTCGAACGAACTCTGTACGAGCGGTAGTTCTGGAAAATATAGCGTTCAACGCTTACTCATGCAAGAGGTCCCGTATGTAGGGAAAGATGACAGTGCCCGTTGAAGCCTGAGCTGTCTACTTCGGAATCTTTATAGTCGTCAGCCGGCATTGTTAAACTCCTTCATTTACAAATACTGGTCGTACTTGATGAAGCTTTCAGTAGTGGGGCGTCACCAGCTGTATACTACCGATAAGAGCCACGTTTTCAAGACACTAGATTTGGGGGGGGGCAGAAGGCTTAATAAAACTTTTCAACAAGGTTCGCTCATGATTACGTTAGCCACACAGAGATGGCGACGCTGTACTTAGTCGCTTGTTTTCAAGAGAAGGCAAATGCAGCCACAAGTCAAGCTGAGTCAGGTAATGGGGGTCATGAGGAATGCTACATAACGGCATATGGCAAACGAAATCGATGTGTTCCGGGCTGTCAGGCACAACACTAAACCAAACGCGGCACGTAGACGCAGCAACAAGGAGTTCGCGTCGACTCGATTTACTCACTGCCCCTGCTGCACGGACTCCCAGCTTCCACCGAAAGGAGAGACTTCACTTGTTATTGGCAAGGAGCTTGAGGGTATGTCTGGGTTTACCACGGTCAACTTCCAGTGATTTAGTGTATGCGGAGGCTCGAGAGCCACCTTTGGCAGTACTGCGAACTAAAGAAACATCTCGAAATTTATTTAGAATTTTCACGCAACATGAAAGTTATTTTTTATCTGGTGCACTAACACAAAGAACGGCAACGAGACTACAGGATACTATATCATCATTTCAAGCAGTAGTACCAGAATTTAAACAATGGAAACCTTCAAAACCACCTTGGACGCTGCCACTTCTCAACGTTATCCTTGAAACAGACGGCATAGAGAAGAAAGCAGACATGACACCTCTAGTAGCGGCACAGTTCATCAGCTTCATGTAATGCATAATGAAAAAACGAAGATATATACAGATGGATCATGCACAGAAGAAGCGTCAGCCTGTGCGGTCTTTATACCCGAAATTCAGGAAAAGAAGATGTACAAATTATCGCACAAATCTTCATCGACGACAGCAGAATTGGTGGCTATCTTTGAAGCAGTTAAGCTTATCTGCGAGAATCCCGAGCCACGAAAATGGGTGATATGCACTGATAGCAAACCTGCTCTTCAGCTAATCAGAATGTGAGATCACCTTACAGAAATGGTGAAATAGCACAATGTATCGCAGAAACTGTGGAATATGCCTCATCGCAGGGTCACAACATCGTACTCCAATGGGTACCCAGCCACATTGGAATAAAGGGAAATGAAGATGCTGATAGTCTCGCGAAGAAAGCATTGAAGGAAGGACGGGATTGCACAATCCCTATATCTGGGACGGATATTCGACATTTTATATCGCAAGGAGCTAACCATTGTTCGATGGAGAAGTGGTTTGAGAGCCCTAAATCAAAGGAAACGGTACTTTATGAAGTTGATCCACACAGAAAATTTTCCATAGCGACAGACCTTCCACGACACCTAGAGACATTGATCCACCGACTTAGATTGGAAGTAGCATACACAAACAGCTTCCTGCACAAGATACATCGATCCAACTCACCGGAATGCCATTGTGGTCATGCAGAAGAAAATGTTCGCCATATTCTTTTGGAGTGCGTTAAATACGCGAAAGAAAGAGAAAAATTAAAGAACAAATTAGCAAGTTTGGACAGACGGCCCCTCACAATAAAGAAACTACTTGGACCATGGCCTGAGATGCATCTTCAGAAAAAGGCAATAATCTTCCTGACAGACTTTTTAGTGGAGACCGGACTGGACAAGCGCCTATGACTGACAGCCAGAAATGGGTATTATGTAAAGTGTGGTCATGTATATACTGGCATTAGAGTAGTAAGGTGTGCGTGTAAGTAGTTTATGACTGTGTGAACTGCGTGAAGAAAACTGTGTATTGGCATGTTATTTGAACTGGTTTCAGTGTGCTATTTTGTGTTTTTTTTTTCTTTTCCGTATTGTTAATTTTTGGGTACCGTTCTGTATTATTATTTTATTTTTCGCTGCAGAACTTTGTGATATGGAGTAGCCGAGGCAATAGGCTCCTCAACCTCTCCACAGCAAAACAGTTAAAAAAGAACAGAACAGAACAGATTTAGTGGCGCACTTCAGGTTTTTACAGTGTATATAGTGTTTTTTTTAATAACTAGACGCGCCATACATCTTGCGTATTACTACATTTGCGTTTGTGGGAATGCCTTTCCCTATACTAAAAGCGTACCAGTTGACAAGCCATATGTTGCATTTTATCATCAGTGCTGAAACGCGTGGTAACGTTAACGTAAGCTTTTTCGATATACTAAAGCTCTCTAAATCTACATTGTTCATGTTCGGTACAATCGCAGAAAAGAACCAGACAGGTGAAACATGCAAAGCTGATGCGAGGCCTGTGATATGCTATGGTTTTAGAAGATGAAGCCAATCATTTTTAATATGATTCGCTCGCTGCTGCTGTAGGTGATACGCGTCGACAGGATAGCCTGCATAGACACGAGCTTTGCCCATAGCCGTGATCAAGCTGTCGTCATAACTTGCAGGCACGTTTATGTGCAGTCCGGTGCATCAATCTCTCAAGCCATCCTGGCTCAAGCTATTCGTCTCCCTTCTGTGTACACGGAAGGAACGCATACGTGTGCACAAACACACACTAGAACCAGTGGGGCATGCATCTCCGTCGAGGCACGGCCTCGGGGCACCGGTCAAGAAAGCGGTGGCTGCCAGTTGCCTAGACGACGTCGTCGCGCAGCAAACGACGCGTGCAAGTGCTCTGTATTCAGTAAACAAGAATCACCGGTGCACAAGGAACGTTTCAATGCAGTGCCGATGCGACCCAACCTGTCCGGCCAAACAAAGCATAGTGTCCGTTACCATGCAATTGCCATGCTTACCCGGCAGCTACTCGCGCAAAAACTACTCTTTAGAGGCGAAGCTCCTTGGCGAGGGCTGAGCGTCTCGTCGTAATCGTATGTAGCCACCTCTCGTTAGTTCTTGAACCAGCCGTTGAGGGCGGTACTTGTACATATAACGAAGTGCATATGCGCCGGAAAATGCAAATGGTACGATATCAGAGGACGTTACTTGTAGTATGATAAATAATAAAGATCACAGCATATTTATCTTGTGAATGATAATGAGTGGGCTGAAGCATCTGTCAGTCCGTCCGCGCTTCCGTCCATCCGTTTGTTCTTGCTTCCACTCATCCATGCGTCCGTCCGTTCGTCTGTGTAAGCATGCCAACCGCGTATGTGCTTTTATGGGGCCCCAGAGACAGCTGAATTTGTATTAAAAAAACCACAGTGGTGTATGTCTCCCCGACAGCAGCCACGACAGTATTCACTCGAGCAGCAATACAACACGTGACAGCTAAAGGGGCTCCCAAAGCATGCACATGAAAACAAAGTACGTGGGTCGTAAAAAAAACGAAACAAAGAATGCTGCTTTGAAGTCTCAATGATGCAGGGAAGGCTACAAGGTGAGACAATGAAGCCTAGTGCCCTTTTCAAGATAAGGAAGTCGAAAAGGAAAAAAAAACAAACATAGCACGCACGTTTTTTTTTTGTTTTAGCAGGAGCAGCTTGAACGGATGCTGCCATTCAAAACAAAGAACGAGAAAAACTCAAGCAGACTGCAGGAGGGTTCATGTCAGGCCACACCAGCAACAAGAACGCAAAAAAGTGTCAGAAAAAAAGAGGAGCAGTTTACACGGAAAACGAAACCCATTTATCACGTTCACCCAAAGATCTTCGCCGCTGATGTCCTCTCCCTTCGAGTCATGTGTTCGGGGACCACTCTTTCGCTTGCCTCCTCGCCGCCGAGTTTCGGACATTCTTTGCAGCACACGACACCTTTCTTCTGCCCATTCCTAGACCTTCGAAGGTGGCTTTTAAATCTTTGCTTGCTCTTTTTTTTTTTTTGCTCCGAAACGTAGCGGATGGTGCTGGGCGCTCGTTCGACGTGTCTCGCCGAAGCGCGTTTCTTCTTGTTCCCCTCGTTCTTCCTTATCATTTTATTGCACCCCGAGGCCGAACGAGGGGACCGTAGGTGGCGTTAGACAAGACGTGTCGGGAGCCAATACAGGCTTCGAGTCGCTAGCCGAGTCTGGCCGGCGAGGGAACGGGTCCGGCCGTCGTTGATACGCACGAAAACGCTGTGACGCCACAGGAAGTGGACCATATTTTGTATCGGTGCGCGCTGGGAAAAAGAATATCTAAAATAAAGGAGACTACGGGGGAACATAAAGTAGAAGAGCAGGGCCTCCTTCATCACCACCCAAGCCTCTGCTATCTTTGGCCGCTCTTTTCTCGCCCTCTTCCAGCCCTGAATTGTGGGCCTCTTCCGACAGGCCGCGTTGACGTGTTGCTCACTCTTTCCCGCGAATCTCCGAGTGTCGCCTCTTTTCTGAAAGCGACCCGCTCGGCATGCTTGTTGTTTTTTGCATTGGCGACGAGGGGGTGCGACAAGTAACCAACAGCCAAAAACTGTCTCACAACCCAACAGCGTTCTTTATTCCACCCTCAACTTCTCCCTAAAAGACGTAGGGAAAACATAAAGCTAGGAGGTTTCGGGGAGAGCGAAAAAGAATGCCATATACTGGCAGACCACGTCCATGGCTGTGTTGTGATGAAAAATAAGAACCACCAGCACCACAGCGGCTTTTATATTACACGTCGCTGGCATCATTTCTCGCTGTATGTTATTCGTCTCTTTGTTGGGCAAGACGCAGCCACTTTGTCTTGGAAATAGTGAAACAAGAGCGCTCGAAGAGTGTGAGGGTGAATACAGAAGCGGAGGAGGGTTGCACAATCTTTAGTGTTCGTCCTTCGGGTCTTACATAGCTAAGGCTGTCGTATCTGGTTTTCGTTTATGCTTGTTTCGGCCGGTTCATTTTTCATTTAGCCCTTCTTGCCGTCCTTGGGTTCTGCAGCGTCTGTTGTTATCAGTCATTCCTACATGGCACCCTTTGCGTGGTTTTCATAGCACTCGTTCTTCTTTATTTCGGCTTTGTCAATCCTGTGTTTGTTTCGTTGTTCCTTCTGCATGTATTTTATCGTAATATACTTCTGGCAGGAATAGTAGGGAAGCTCTTTCCATCCATCTCCTTGCCTTGTGACCTTATTCTATGAATACGGTTCGGCTTGAATGTGAAAGTTCTTGTGTGTCATGTAACTTTCACGGTGGGTGACTTTAAGCTCGCCACTCATCTCCATGTTATGAACATGTATTCTGAAGTGATCAAAATTGAATCCCGGGCTCCAAATTCACACTGCTTTGCTTTTGATACTCTCGCATCTAGTTTCTTTATTTTCCGTCTCCCTTGTGCAAGCATCCAGCGACTACCGGAGATACGACTCGAAATATTCAGCGAAAATGAAAAAAATTCGACCACAGAATCGTCGTGAATTTCATATGGGCTCGGTCGCTACTTCAGCGTTTCTCTGCTGAGACATGTATGTACTCGTGGTCACGTCATGACATGAATGCCGCAGCGTATTTGGCGAACGCATTCCAGCTCTCTTGGATGAACGGTGCTTCACTCAAAAGTGTGCGCAACATGTTACCTCCTAAACCGTTCCATCCCTTGTGTAAGAAGAAATCGCGGAGTGACGAAATTATTCAAGTGACGTCCTATTCGTAATGAAAACTATGTAATTTTCATAACTTATTTTGTTTTTCTCTCCCTATCCTCCTTTCGATCTCTACTTCTCCAGTTTTGTACAAGGCAGCAAAGTGGCTCTTCTACCATGGTAGTCTCTCTGGATTATCATATCTATTTTTATCTCTGTATGTAACTTTCCATATTATTATTATTATTATTATTATTATTATTTATTATTATTATTATTATTATAACACACAATATCAATATATGGGCGTTATGGTTTCCCATCCGAAAATTGTGGTGTACTTATGAGGGACGCGAGAGTGGAGGGCTCCCGAAATTTAGACCTCCTGGTGTTACTTCACGTTCACCGATATCGTACAGTACACGAGCCTCTGGAGTGTAGCTTGCATCAAAATGCGGATGTTGCGCCCGGGATTTGATTCGGCGACCGGCGGAACATAAGTCGAGCACATCTTCGCTTAGTGTCCAACATTTATGTGTTGTCTACACGGTAGATGTACGTCAACGTAGAGAATTAATAGAGCACGCGATCAAAAAACAAAAACTTCGTGCAATACACGCAATAACGATGAACTCCTATCTTGTAAAATATACGCTACGCAATAAAAACAAAAAAAATTCCGAAAAGAAAAGTATATAAAATAAAGAAATGTGTCGTTAGAATAAAAGAAATATAGACGTTTATTTAATATTGTTCGGGGTTTAATGTCTCAAAACTATAGGATATGTTTGTGAGAGAGCAATAATGCATGGCTCTGGAAATTTCGTTCATCTGGGGTTCACTAATGTGCACCCTTATCTAACTACACGAGCCTCTACAAAAATGTTTAAAAGTGGAATACAAAAGTGGAATACAGAGGGTATACAATTATTCCATACTCATGGTAAATAATGCATGACCATCACTATGGTTACAAAAGTAATTGCTTGAATTCTTGAATTCTTAAATAATAACGTTGCGTGGGGTGTTTCAATAAGAGATGGTAGTTTGTTCCAGTGTTTAACGCCCATTAAAGAGCCTGTAAACTAAAAGGGTAGTGCGCGCTTCAGGGCAGTGCAGCAGTGCACTGCCCTGAAGTGCACTGCAACAGAGCAGCAGGAGGGCAGTGCAGCAGGGCGAGAACGAATTCTCGACGAATTCAAAAGCATCTTGCAGCATATGGTCACGAGTTCACCATCCGTCACGAGTTCGAATTCTGGAAAAAATGAGTAAGAATACGGATTTCCTCAGTTAGTTATTCCATCGACCGAAAGCACTTGCCCATTAGCCTGTGCTCCATCACAAGCTCAGAAAAATGTGCAATTTTTATGAGCACTAGCTTCGGGTATGCACGTATTGGGTTTGCTGCGTCCCCTCTACAGCCAGATAGTAAGCATGATGGAGACCTCAAAGAAAAACAACCAAAATATTTTTACCGGATGGCTCGTACAGAGAGGTTATCGCAATGCGATGTAGGCAGCGTAATAGAGGATTCGGGGAAGAGTCAATCGGTCAGAGCGACTGGCCACGTCCATCCTTCGGGGCAGCGCGTAGGCTGCTCCATTTAAACCGCGAAAGTGGGCCCCGCGCTCCACCACTGCGCAGCACTTGGCACCATCTTGATATAGCCACCACGTGTGGCCCACAAAGTCTGCATAAACCAAAGCTCTTTCGTGCGTTGTAAGCACGTCAACGCGCCTTAATCTGTACGTACATCGTGGATTATATGGTTTTATTCGGGCTCCTGATAGTGTTTCGCTTTTATTATTTTTACATGCGTTTATGTGATTTGGGTATAGTAATAAGGATTCTGATGCCAACAAGCATGCTCTCCTAATGTTTATCGTATCTCCGTACATTTCCTTTCCAACTTTTTCCATGTTTATCTCGCAAAGTATGCGCTCAACGCTAGTTCCCTTAAGCTTATCGTTTTGAACATGAGTCTCAGTTGCCGATGCTTACTGCTTGGCCCCTGATGACGTTGGGCACAATTTCGGTATCATCGACGCAGGTGCGAAGCGGCGGATGCCGTCACTGTGTTCGTCTCGATCAACGGGCAACGCGACAGGGTGGACAGTTTCTGCGGCAGTGACATGCCCAACCAGGTGATGTCGACAGGCCGCAACCTGACGCTCGAGTTCCGCTCCTTACAGAGCCCGGGGAACTCGACTGCCAGAGGATTCCGGGCAGCCTACCAGTTCGTGACGGGTATGTACGCTCGACTTTTCATCAAGCGATGGCTGTCATTTGAGAATTACTGGGTAGCGTTGTTAACTGGCCTACACAATGCCCTGTTTCATCAAACATCTGAAAATGCTTGGCGTGCAGGGAACACGCAGTAGTCATGCCACGATCGGGTGGAGCTGCCTTTCTAGATTCCGTTGGGAATTCTCTTGGAGCGATTACTGCAAACACAGTGGCAACGTATCTTTAAATCAGAGTTCTTAACTGGCATAAACAATGCCCTGTTTCACGAATAATTCCAGATACGCTTGGACTGTGCGGTACACGCAGCACTGTCATACCGATATCGGGTGGAGCTGCCTTTCTAGATTCCGTTGTGAATTCTCTTGGAGCGATTACTGCAAACACAGTGGCAATGTACAATTAAATCATTGAAAGTTTGCGAAGTAGAGAAGTATCCACTGTGCTATTTATCAATATGAAGAGCACATTCGTACCCACTGCGCGTGTATCGGGTATTGTGTGCACTTTGTCGATGTTGTGGCTGACGACTATGAATTCAGCTACTATGACGACTATGAATCAGCTACAAGATAGTGACGCTATCAGGATTGTACTGATCATTGTCCTCCCTGCCAGTACATTTGTGGTTTAAAAAGGTGGAAGTCGGTACCAACTTTGTATGTTGCGTGCTTACCTTCTTTCTTTTTCGTGTTTTGCTTTCAGTGCGTGCACATGTGACTGAGACATGTGCCTCGTTAATAATGTAGGTCCATAATTGTTATCATTTTATACCATGATTTTTTTGTACCCATACAGTTGTATAAGCATGTGAATATAGAATGTTGTTGACACTTTCCAACCCACTCCTTTAGTAATCCCTGACGGGATTGACAGTATTGTTAAATAAATAAATAAATAAATAAATAAATAAATAAATAAATAAATAAATAAATATGACAGAGCCATTCTAAACGTGTCGGAAGTTTTAAACAACAAACTAGTCAAGTGATTCGCAATGTGTCACACATGTTGCAATCTCTTTCTTCTACCACGCCATTTCGCATCTGTTAATGTGATTACTTAACAGACACAACGCTTCCATGGGGTATTTTTGGAAATGAGTCTGAAGCACCGTCTTGGCTCTGTGGCAGAACACTCGACTACCTCACACAACACTTGGGATCGATTCCCGCTCAAACCCTGGATATGTCTTTTCCCGCTGTGTGCGATAGCGCTTACGGACACCAGTGGCGATTGATAACTACACCAACAAAATTGGTTGCTCTTGGGATCTCATAACAGCTTTTGATGTAAAAAGAAATCAAGCGTAAGACTGCGTACCGTTCACAAAAAGGACAAGGGACGGAAGAAGTGTCAACGATGGCGCATGTCGCATCCACTTCTTCCATCCATTGTCGTGTTTGTGAGCGCTGCAAAGTCCTAAGCATGGGAATCCATACTAACTAGTTCAGTATTCCGTTCTAAGAAAACAAAATACATTTGGCAGCTAGCCCATAGTGGGCATAGCTAGCCCATAGTAGCCCATAGGGCCCATAGCCCTTGGGCACTTACTATAGGTGTAGGATGTGCCCTCCACTAAAAGAGCGTGCGAGCTGCCCTGTCTTGGGTCTGGTGATGGTTACGAAGTCACACTGCGAGTCCAAGATCATGCTCAGCGAAATGAAAGTGCACGAGTGATCTTCACGCATGGCAATGTTTATAAGATCCTTCGTTAAGCCAAAAATGCCCCAAACCTCATGACTCGCATAGTATCGCTGATGTGTGGTGTCGTAGATGGACTAGAAGACGTGCGTTAGACGATTACGCTTGTTTGATTTTTTCGTCACAAGGGGTGCTCACTTACTGAATGGTTGCAATGTTGTTCCCGTTCCACTACCATACGTGTAGCGGGGCCGAAAGTTGTACAAAGTCAGCAAGGTTGTTAAATTGTAGCTATTTGTCGCTATTATATACACACTCTATATGACACTCACTTAATGGGCATTTGACGTTATCACCAACTACTGAAAACAAATGTACCTTTTACGTACTTACGGACGCATCCGAGCACACACGTTATCAACGCACTCGCGGTTATGATTTCACTAATGGGGCAGCAACACGACGCCATTAGATGACGTGCAAAAGTGGCAAAAGTAAAGCAGTAAAGCACCTTGCGCTCAATGGCTGTTACGCCTATATACGGAAAACACGTGTGTGCCACGAGGGGCAAATGACTTCACAAGGGGCGATAGCACACCCGTGATAAGCCGTGCGAGAAATAGCTTTATTGTTGCATTGTTGCAGTTGTGCACGACGATTACGTTTGTCCTACAGCTAAAACGTCACCCTGCCTATCTAACTCTTCCGAAGCCTTTTCTTGGCGTCATAATTAAAGCTGCAAGAAACGTGGGCAATGTATGTAGAGGAGCGCACGATTGTTTATTGGAGGTTTACAGGTTTGGTGTTCCTTAGGTCGAATGCGGCCACGGCTTCATTAACTGGTGAAACGACGCAATACGAAATACTCGACTAGCCATATCACTCGGTTGGTAAAATGCACTTCCGATACGAAGGCAAACAAGCATAATAACTAAACAGACTTTCACTTGCATAAATAGACCAAGCTTAGCTAAGCGAGTTTTTTTTTTTTTATCCAGTGTCTTCATTCTCGCAGCTTTTTTTTTATTTTCTCGCTTTATACTTGCTGTACTATAGTCATTTTGTGCTGTTCAGGCCATAACTCATGTATATAAATAGTAAGGCGATCTTTATTTGATCCGTAGAAATGCTTTACATCAGATTTGAGTTCACATGGTGCTTTTAGATTATATGGAGTTGATCGGAGACTGCTGACTGGAACTCCTCTTGTTAAAACCGGTCTCTTAAAACCGACGCACACTTTAAGGTGCACTGCATGTTTCCATTTTATGCTTATCAGGGCATCAAGATGTGGTTCTGAAGCCGTGGTTGTCACTCCTGGCGTTATGATAATGCATATGTGCATCTTGTTTGTAAGTGTGCCAAAAGGAATGAGCTAGTGAATTTTCGTTTTGTTTTTTGAGCACATCGAGCTGCTACCAAACCAGGCACGCACTGTTTTTAACCAGCCGTTTTCACCTACCACTTACCCGCTATTACTGTTTTTCAGATTTCGGCATAGCTTCAGGGAAGCAAGACACGTCCTTCGGTGAGTTACTTCGCAAGGCCAAGTGGTGTGCATTCACTGCTTGCTCTCGTTGGTCTTCATGCTCATCGTACGAATTATGCTAGGATGATCTTTAAAAAAAACGAGATAACGTCGCTTTTTCGCAATATGTTTGTTCGCTTGTCGCTCTCCAATTGGTGCTGCTTCATTCTTCTTGTCGTCGTTCTAGTTACATTGTTCTGTTGTCCGAACATAGGTGAGAAAATGCAGGTAAGACAGAGGAGTTGCAGTAATGTTAGCGTATTATGCTAACACATCTAAAGTTACGTCGATTCTAGCCTTTCCACAGTGCTTGCAGCATCTCTAGCAGTAATTCTACTAGTATTTCCGGGCAGCGAGTTAACACTAAATGCCACTCATTGCGGAGAGCATTCTGTGGGTGCTCAGTCGTGTACGCCGCTAGTTGTAGAGCCTGTCCAATTGGCTTTTTCTTCATTCGTACACAGTGATTCGTATGAATGTTTTGAAATTCTTTCTGTGCAAAAAAAAAACATCGTTGCGATCAACTTTCCTAAGCTATAAAAAACGGTTACATGCAAAACGCTACCTCAGACTGCTAATTTATAACTAATTTATATACAGAGACATCGCTTGCACAGCTTTATTGAGATTACCATTGCGTCCCCTCCGGTAATAAGGGATGTACGTTTCGGAGAAGGAAATTGGCAACAAGCAAAGAAATAGAGAGCAAGCGAGCAAGCAGCGTGCCCTGCTTACTACTTGTGTTCGCAGCATGCGGCTTCGCCTACAATAGCAGCGACTCGACGAACGGCAGCTTCGCGTCTCCCAACTGGCCCGGCATCTACCCCAGGGACACGGAGTGCCATTACTTTTTCTACGGGCTTCCGGGAGAGAAAGTGTTCATCGAATTCGCCTACTTCGACATCGAAGGCCTGCCACCGTGAGTGCTTTACGAACTATACAGGCATTGCTTTGATCCTCCGCGATAGGAAGAAAAAAAAACGGAGACAAAAAAAAAAGAGAATTGTGCTCTTTTTTCTTAAAGCTGTACTATTCCTTCCGGTTGCCTCTTTCTCGCATTTCCTTTCTTTTCAATACAGATCCGCCATGTCGTTAAGACGTTTCCTTTATTTTTTGGTGTTTGATTCTACATGAAAAGTGCTGGCTACGCCTGTGGCTACCGTTCGTGCTCATTTCCTTTGAACTTTTTTCAGCCGTTTGAACGGCGCAGGTAACACTGCATACAGGTGGCTCATAGAAACGTATCTTTGTTTAAGCAACACTGAGTAGTTCCGCATTGTCTTCTGTGTGCGTACTTACTGAACTAAAACGTTCGTGTTGTACATAAATCTGCCATACATCCTTCGTGGACACTGGAGCACAAAAATAAAAGAATAGCATCTAGTTTGATACGTTCGTGCGGTACGGTGAATGCTTGTTTCATTTAGCCACCTACGAAATAATTTTAGTAAAGTCGGGGCCCACAGGCTTTTTTTTCTAAGGCACAAATGTTAAGCAATTGCGTCGTATCAGCTATTTTATTGACTAGATAAGATAAAAGATTTTCATAAGGAGTACGCTGCAGAAATCTCCCTCACTTGGAAAATCCGTGCACAATATTCTATGTAGAGCGCAAAGCTCTACAAGGACAGAAAAAGATGACGCAACGAAATACAGGTGTGTGCAGAACCTAGCAGGAGCTCTCTCTCTCTCTAATTATATATATATATATATATATATATATATATATATATATATATATATATATATATATATATATATGTATATATATATGTGTGTGTGTGTGTGTGTGTGTGTGTGTGTGTGTGGAATGGAGTGTATATTTAAGATTTAAGAACTCATTTTTCTGTGTTTGACACAATATTATGAGATCTGAGATATAATAAACAATAATGCAAAGCAATGTACAGGGGAAGTTATTAGACCTAATTGTAATGTATTATGTGAAGAAAAAAAGTGAATGAAAAGATAACTTGCCATGGGCAGCAACCGAACCTGCGATCTTCGAATAACACGTTCGATGCTCTACCAACTGACCAACTGAGATTACATGGCGGTTATCCCCACATCCACTTAATTGATATATGTGAATTAAACGTAGCAGTGCCAGTAAGTGAACACTCCTAATGAGCCTGTTTGGTGGCACGTAGCACGTGAACTGATTACGAGCTGGCAGCTAACCAATAATTCTTCGTGTGCAACTAAAGACGCCAAGTCTTCTAGTACGAGACGCTCGCTAATGAATTAAGAAAGAAGTGCGCGTTTATGTAAGGGCTCGTTTTTTGTGTTTGACGCAATATTAATGAGATTTAACAGACAATAATGCCAAGGAATGTACTGGGGAAGTGATTAGACCCACTTGTAATGTACATTGTGAAGAAAGAAAAGTGGATGAAAAGATAACTTGCAGTGGGCAGGAACCGAACTGCGGCATTCCAAGGTCACAGGTTCAGTAAATAAGCGGTAAAAAAAAAGGAATGCCTTCCCATACTTTTCCGATCTGAACTACTGGTGCTTCAAGTGCCAGCAAGCTTTCTACTTAGGCGACCTATCTCTCGCCTACAATGTGAGAACTGCCTGTACTGGTGATCTCTGAAGTGGCTACCGAGACGACCCAAAAATGATAAAAATGTAGTAGCGATGATCTCTTGATCGTTTACTCCAACATTTCACAGTTTGCCCAATATATTCTCGTTTACGACTTCTAAACGAATGCGATACTTCTTATCGATTAAAAGCTGGATTTTGATCACAGTTTGCTGTCGAGTATCTCATGTTGTGCAAAAGTTTGATATTGAATGCTAGTGTAAAGCCCAGTATTGTCCAATCGATACTTATACTTCGTTTTTAGCGATTATTGCCTGTTTATTTGCGATGCAATACTACAAGCATGCCTATTCAGCGACTATCCTTTATTGATTTATGCATATATTTGCACGTAACAACTAACAATAAGGTTGCGTGCCGACCCGTTTCTTTCACAATCGCAATGTTGTGTTTTGGTGCTACAGAAGTTACACGAAGCAGTAGGTGTCCCTTACTGGCACCAGCGTTTGTTTATTGTACGCGCTGCATAATTATGGGAATGAAAGGATAAGAATTGGATTGGCGCCACCAATCACAAACTGCGGGCTAGGACAGTAGGCTGCGCCATCGGGAAAGCAGTGGCGATCTCCCAAGGTGCTACTCTTGACGCGGCATTCCGAAGCCCTCTATATACAACAGGCAAACTGCACGTACACTTACAACATGTACATTCGGATTCACGACCACAATTCTTTCTGTGACCCATGTGGTGTCGAACGGGAGAAATAAACCAAACTGATAGGAAGAAAAACGTACGCAATCTCGACGTGGTCACTCTTGCGTGCTTCCTGCAAAGCCCTCTCTGGGAAATAACGCCTCACGTCCGAGCTTCTTTCGTGATCTGGACTCATGAGACCGACTGTGAGACCCCGCAGCGCCACGAGGAAGCCTTTTGCGCAGGCTTTGGTGCCTTGGTGGGAAGGCAGCCTCGTAGACTGGAGCCGCTGAAATCCTGGGCCGATATCTGCACGAGCTTCTGAAGAAGAGGCACTCCAGGAATAAACGCGCACAAATAAAGCTTAATGTAGAAAAGGGCGTGGCATCGAATTACTTGGAAGAAGGAGAAAGGAAAAGAAAAGAAAGTGGCTCGGTGTCCTCGCTCGAATGCATTCTCTCTGATAAGTCTTTCACCGAGAAGAAAGGCGAAATAAAAGTACGGACGAAGCGATACGCGAGCTCTGATCCGGGAATCTCGCACCCTAAACCTCGTGTGTTATATCGAGAAGAGAAGCGAAGGGTACGGAATGACCCGAGATGTGCCCAGCTCTGAACGACCAGAAAGACTTGGCAGCCGAAAAAAAGCAAAAAAATTCACTCTTCCGAGCAGCAAATCGTGAGAAAAATACGAATTAAAAGATAGAACGTGGATACAAAAGTATCGTCATGTAATGCAGGAATATTTTTTATTTCGTCTTCGTGGTTGTCGTCTATCTCCTCTCTTTCAACAGCGGCTCTCTTGTACTTGGCTACCCCCCCCCCCCCCTCTTGCATATTTCACGCGAGGATTTCAGCGGAAAGCTCCGCAGAATCGATGGCTGTCCCTCTGATTGCAGACGCCGCGTCAATACTGTCCTTTCGTCCAAAGACGCACAAGCGACGTTTTTCGCTACTGCTTTGCATCCCTATATTCCATGTACGACTCGCCGCTGAAGAAGAAAGGGCGAGATTTTCCGCGATTTCGATGCAGTAGTATTGAATCACGCCCTCTCGCAGCTGATTCAGGATCACTTCGCAACTTTAAAAGGCTTTCTGCTGCCCACACGTAGCAAAAAATAAAGTTTCACGGCTTTTCTCGGTTTGACAGCTATTGAAAAGGATGATTCTGTCATCTGAGCTATACGCGTTTGACTTGATAAAACCTTTCTACTTCTCGTTCACTGTAGTTTAGTCTAGTATCATGCAAAGATTGGTATGCCCATACGTTTTTGTTCTACGTTACAATGTCGATGCCTTTATATGACAAAATGAAATGCCGCGGAATCTCATTTTTTACAATGTTAGCCAAAAAGGTGGTAGACATTAGCATGAAGCGAACCATGCAAGGTGACTTGCCACTAGTCAGGAAAAAGAGAGAAAATAATTTTACTTGTGTGCTAGTTTTGTTCTCCTTTCTTAAAAGGAGAGTGATGTGTCATCGGTAAAATTTTGTTACGTTTCTTTACGTTGTAAACCACAAGTGATATCCACAAGTGTTGAAGATTGGGTGAGTTGGTTCGTCGTACTTGAACTGGCATTACGGGGAAGAAGAAACGGCCGAGCAGACCGACACAAGAGGACAGAGCGCTAACCTCTAGCCCTCTGTCCTCTTGTGTTGGTCTGCTCGGTCGTTTTTTTTTTCCGTAATGCGCTACACCAGTTCAAAGTACCGCAAGTGATAGTTATTTGTTTGCTTAGTGTTGCATGGCTGCCTACTATGTGAAATGTGATAGGCTGTTCTATCTGTTTGCCTGGTGTTATATGCAGATGTTCATGTTTTTTGTGCCCACCACAGTTCTAATAAATAAATAAATAAATAAATAAATAAATAATTAAATAAATAAATAAATAAATAAATAAATAAATAAAAACCTTTGTAAAGCACACTAGTCCCTCAGTACCCTTGATACTTACTTGAGCGCTTCTGTTTGAAGAAGCGCACCTTAATTGTCATTTATTTTGTTCATTTGATTGGAAGCCACAAACATCGCAAACATGTCCGCATGCTCATATTTCTAGAAATTGCTGTACAGCCAAACTCTCGCAGAAAAGGTTAGGCGACCACAATGTGTTATTTAGGTGTCTTTAACGGTGCGATTGAACCTCCCAGCACGCCATTCCTCCCCCTCGATTACGCCAATAGAAAGAAGATTGTTCTGCAATCAGCATGGTTCTATGGTCACGAGAAAGTGGTTTGCCCTATCTATGAGTTAATGAAATTGACTTTAATGATATTGAGAGTATTACACTGATATATATCTATACCAATCACGTTTTTCCCTAATTCATTTCATAGCGTGTACTTTCTTTTTCTATTTAACAACTTAGCATCAACACCATTCTCGTCTTTTCGAGGGCTCAGAGGGGATATGTTCTTCTGTACCAAATATTTTTGAAACTTTTTGAGCTCCAACATACATTTGGAAATTATCTCACCGGCTAGCAGAATGTTGATTTTTACTCGCCGAGAACTTTATTGTGCCACAAAAGATGTAAATGAGACTCTTTACATTCTACATGTAAGATTAATACTTGACTGTGCTTGTGCTCACTGAGACCCGGCACAAAAGCCTTTTGCAGAAACAATCGAAAACGTTCAAAATCAGAAAGCCCAATTCGTCAGCAATAGCTACGAACTATTCACAAGTATCTCAGAAATTAAGGTCACGTTAGGCTCGGGAACAATACAGTCTTGAAGACAGAAACTTCTATTAAAGCTTTTGCATAGCATATATTATAGCCAAACAGGAATCGATAGTTTGAAATGCCTATTAGCCCCAACATATCGTTCTAAGAGGTGCCAAAACTTACATAAAGTAGAATAATACCAATTCAAAACCACTAATGTTGCCAACTCCTTCTCTTTAAAATTATTAGAGAGTGTAATATAACACGCGTATCTTACCTATTGTACTTGTTTGCTATGTGCCATATCGTACTAAAATTTTTTTATACGTACTGTGATTAATACATGATGTCATACTTATATTTTTTATTACGTTATTGTGTTATGTTATATTATGTATTATATTATTGTGTTATGTTATGTTATTGTGTTATTATGTTAAATAAAAATAGCTTTTAGGAGCGAAGCTCCCTAAGGCGTGGGCTGTGCGTCCCCTGTATGTAGCCACTTCTCGTTTAGTTCTTGCAGTGTTCACTAGATGGCGGTACCGTCCCCAGTACGTAGCTACTTCTCGTTTAGTTCTTGCAGTGTTCACTAGATGGCGGTACCGTCCCCAGTATGTAGCCACCTCTCGTTTAGTTCTTGCAGTGTTCACTAGATGGCGGTACTTGTAGCTGATGACGAAAGATGCGAGATGTTATAAAATAGGAATGATGTCACATATGGCGCGTGTCATTGGTGGAAGGCAATCGTTCGATTTAGTGCGGCTACGTACGCTAGTGGGAGCGTTATAATAAAATCGAGTGGGCAAAATGTACGGAGGATTCATGGTTTACCAGATTTACCAGGTTTACCTCCGGAGCTTCGCCCACTCATCATCATTCACTTCGTGGATATGGCGGCACTTTTTCAGGTTACTTCTTCCCCAAATAAACCCCTCCCACTTTCTTTATAGGGAGTGGGAGGGTGGTTAGTAATGCGAACGTTTAGTTGCCAATACCTATCAGTAGTTTCGTGTAGGTTTTAAAGAGTATTTTTCCAATTGTAACTGACCTCTCTGCATTTCTGCCAATAATTTTCTCTCTCTTGCTATTTTAAAATGTGAAACTATGCACAACACTTGCAATTCGCTGAGCTGCACGACCTGCCATCCCGACTCCTTCTCTTACTGCTTGCTCGAAGGTCAGGTCACAAGATGGAATCCTGGCCTCGGCGGCCGCAATTTTAATGAAGGCGGAAATGCTCTAGGCCCGTGTACTCATATTTAGGTGCACCTTAAAGTGCCTCAGGTATTCGAAATTCCGGGGCTCGCCACTACGGCGTCTCTCATAATCTTATTGTAGTTCTTGGGACATTAAACCACAAAGTTTATTTATTTATTTATTTATTTATTTATTTATTTATTTATTTATTTATTTATTTATTTATTTATTGAGATGCCTGCAACGCAGTTTTGGCATTACGCAGAGGGGATGGGTGAAATACAACCAAAATACAATGTACAAGTGAGAGATTGGTTATAAAAGTTCTTACATATGTGGTGAGTAGACGCACTTTGAACACATTGATGACTTACACTTCATAACGTAATGCAGGGTGCAACAGTAGATACCGTTTTCTCACGAAACGGCACATCATCCCAATAGTAGATTATTGAGATATGTCGTATACGAATCAGTGGTGATAGGAGAGCAAAAAAAAATACTTTAGTTACATTGCCTTCGATCACATTACGTCACCGCATTGATGTCTGCCGTGATGTGGCTGCTTGATTGAATTTCTGGATTTTGACATGACCAATCACAGGTGAAGTGTACAACCGTAAACAAGCTGTGGGAAAAAGTTGCTCTATTTGAGATCAAACTCTATTTGAGATATTACCCTATTTGAGATCAAACTATTTTATAACCTAGTGCATATTATTACAGCGAAAGCTGTTAGGAGATCACAACTCGGTTCCGCTGCATCCGCTTCCACCGCTGCCGGTGTCCGTAACCATATCGATCAAAATTGGCAAAACCTTATGGTACCATTGACACAGTAGGGCTAGAACCTGGGTCCGCTGGATGCCAACCCCCTATTCTACCACTGAGCCACGCCGGTGATTGGGACTTGTTTGCAAACTTGCCTTAGGCAGGCCCGATGTCGTGAAAGCAATCGCGTTATTACGACTTATAAAGAGTTTTAAAACAGCGTCAGAACAAGCAGTCGTCGCACAATGCGAATAGCGTAACGAGCGGGCCGTCCAATGTTCCAACCAATTACATAAGCTTGTTCTTCTTCCCCTATTAACTGTGGCACATACCCACTTCAGTCGTAATTCCTCCTTGTCGTCAGCCCCTGTATGAACAATCGGCACAAAATTCTTTGCAAGTGTTTAGCGGATACCACGCTTCTCAGAAGAATGACGAAGAATAGCATAGCGAATGCCAGCCTACTATTTTAATTTTTTTATTATTAATGCCGTAGTGGGTACCCAGCAAGTGTGCTTGCAGGAGTTAACGAATTAGTGTTAAGAAAAAAACTTTGAAAGACCCCTCTTCTATAGCTTTCGCTGTGACTAGGCTGCACCTTCCACGCAGGCCTGGCATTTTTAATGCATCTACATAATACGAAATGATCAATATATTCGACAAAATAGAATAATGTATTTTTAAGATCATATATAGTTGTATAGCATGTACATAATCATTCCAAAAGCTTGCTTTGCATAAATTCTGTAGTTTGCATTTTACTTGCAGCTATGAAATAGCGCTGTAAGTTGACACAGAGAGAATGTGAATAAAGCATTAAACGAAGCACTAAATCATCCTGCTTTGTATTTTTCTCTGGTGAGCTCATCTGCGCGTTTTCTGGAAGAAAAAACAAAGATATGTTTGTAGAGCCCTTCGTTGCAACCTCATCCATCAGCTACAAACACTCCCGTGTAAATAGCGTAGTTTTCCCCATGTTTTGAGCACCCAACACTGGTTCTGATTGCAGCCACATCGGCCGTTACATGAACACTAAGGGCACCCGAGCAGTGCACAAGAGAACAAGATAGGAGCGGCTCCTATTTACGACAAATTTTGAACCACGCCACGTCGGCTCGTAGCACGGCATCGATAAAGAAGGGGTCAGTTTCCTGATGACCTGCTCGGCGCTTCCTTCCCCCTCGGTGTGCTCCTCGTTGAGTCCAACGCTGCAGGTCTTGTCGCCTGGCCAAATGAGGCGAGCTTCGCTTAATCTTCCTTCAACCAGGAGAGGGTGAACTCGACAGAGGAAGAAGCTGAATGGCGGGGAGAGTGGTTTGTGCATGGCTGGTGTGTCTAGAAGTATAATAGGACCATTTGTCTTTGTTCATATTCTTGCTTAGATGGCGACTTTTCTGAGGAAGGCCCTTCGTCCGCCATGTTTACGTATCGGCATTGGACGAGCGGCCAACCGATCGACCGGCACGCCAGTCGCTGGTGATGACACTGCAGCAGGCTTCGGCTGTGCCTCTGGGCCTGTCTTGGCTTCGTTCCTTTGTTTCTTCTTGATATGTGTACGCGTCAAAGAGCTTAGGTAGCTGTTTTCTTATGTAGGGAAGTTGCGAAACACCCGTCGCGTGAGTAATGGACGCCGCCTCCTGATGCAGTGCGGATGCTGCCGTTATTTTGAGTTCGAGATGAGGGCAAGGGAAATGATGAGCGACCGCTCCCTGACCTTCTTTCACCGAATTTTCTACGTACTTTGTTTTCCCCCAATTTCACAGATTTTCCCTGTCTAGTGGGGGAATTTGTCTTGGTTATCAAAGCGCTGATGTCTTCGAAACGAGCCTCTTATCGACATACACTGTGACGGTCTGGCCCGCTGTTCAAGGGTGATAATGTTTTGTTTATATTGAACGCCTCGCTAATATCATGGCCCTCACTTGAGACAACTTCGCTTGCCTGCCAGCTCTTTGGTCACTATCGTCGTTGGGGTTAATTGTGACGCTACCCGTTAAGTAAAGTTAATGCATTTATAGTCATATCAGAAGTTGGTCTGAGTTCAATAAGGAAGGCACTGGCTACTACTTGGCTGTCGAATAGGTGGTATGTACGATTCGCAGGATATACGAAAAAAAGACATGTGAAATAACACTGTCAGAATAACACCACGATTTAAAAATCAGTGCTAGCACAATATGTAGGTATCACTACCACAGGCAACATATATGACTCAAGAAAACAGCCGGAAACACACAAATTCGTACGCGTCCTCTTGTATTTGCCCTTGTTCAAAAGTTCACACATCTTGGCAGATGCGACAATTGGTGAATCGTTTTGAGCACATGACATGTTTTTGGGAAGTCGTGCTCATAGTTCTTAAACGAGAAGCGTCTGTTAATGAACTTTATGCGCTTCGAGCGTTTTTATCTATCTATCTATCTATCTATCTGTCTGTCTGTCTGTCGATCGCGGGATCGAATCCCGGCAGCCGCTGCAGCCGGGATTCGATCCCGTGACCTGCGGGTCAGCAGCCGAGTACATTAGCCACTAGACCACCGTGGCGGGGCAAGCGCTGGTTTCTATCGTCTGTAGTACAGCAATAGCGGCATGCTCGTGTGCGCCTGCGCCACTTGGATTCGATGCGCGGCTGCGCCAGCTGTATTAACGCTCCTTAGTGCGCTGCCACGCTGAGCCATGTTCTCTCAAACAGGGCTCACCGCTGTACATGTGAATGTTTTACAGCGATAAGAGAGCAGCTTGAAACATGGGAAACACTGTTTATGTCCCAGCTACTCATGTACTTGATTGATTGATTGATTGATTGATTGATTGATTGATTGCCCCGCCGCGGTGGTCTAGTGGCTAAGGCACTCGGCTGCTGAACCACAGGTCGCGGGTTCAAATCCTGGCTGCGGCGGCTGCATTTCCGATGGAGGCGGAAATGTCGTAGGCCCGTGTGCTCAGATTTGGGTGCACGTTAAAGAACCCCAGGTGGTCGAAATTTCCGGAGTCCTCCACTACGGCGTCTCTCATATTCATATGGTGGTTTTGGGACGTTAAACCCTATATCATCATTATTGATTGATTGATTGATTGATTGATTGATTGATTGATTGATTGATTGATTGATTGATTGATTGATGGGTTTAACGTCCAAAAGCTACCATATGATTATGAGAAACGTCGTAGTGGAGGTCTACGGAAGTTTCAACCAACTGGGGTTTCTTAACGTGCGCTCAAATCTGAGCACATGGGCCTACAGCATTTTCACCTCCATCGGAAATACCGCCCCCTCTGCCGGGATTCGATGCCACGACCTGCGAGCCAGCAGCCGTGTACCTTAGCCACCAGACCACCACGGCGGGGTGCTCATGTACTTTATTATTCAGAGCGTACTAACAACGCCGCTACAAAAGCAGTAATGGCTGTGTCAGCGCAGCAAATAAAAAACAATTTGATCCCAATCAAGATTTAATTTTCCCCATTTTACATTTTCTATTCTTTTTTCACAGTCGTGTAAGACAATGTCAAGTTCAAGCATTTTTTTATTTCTCGTGTTTGATAGCTCATATCTATGGCCATCATTCCGTCTTTTTTTCTGTGACGTAAAAGTAACAGGTGTATTTCTTATTGTGATACATATTTGTAATTACCGCGTATTTTGTATGTATATATCTACTGGATATAGGCTGTAAAACTGATTTCAAGCATGAAGTAAAGTGATATATCAAGGAATTTGTTATGAATACAGTGGTCATATCTAGTCGTGTAGCTCCAGTCTATAGGCCGGCTTGAAGGAGATAACGGGAGAGTTCCGATTGCAGCCTTTAGCATATGAATCAATGAAAGTAAAGAATATGCTTTTTTTTTCTTCTTGTCGGTCTAGGTGCACAGCTGAGACTGCCAGCGACTACGTGGAGTTCTCCAGTGCCCGAAGAGCGCATCACAAGATTCCTCGCCATTGCGGCATGCAGAAACCACCGAATATCGAGTCGGAGGGTGAATTTTTCCGAGTCACCTTCAGGACCAATGACCGTTTTGACGGAACGGGCTTTTCAGCGCAATACCAGTTTAGGAGCGTAATAGGTGAACAGCCGCTTGAGTTATACCCTTCGGTAACGTGTGCAAGAACTACTTGCAGTAACGTCAAGTCAGCGTCAATGATGAATAGTCACCATTCCCTATCTACAAGCTTCGCGTGTTGGTGTTCTTAAATTAAAAAAAATAATAATAGAGAGTTTTCTGGGTGAAGCAGCAGCTCGCAAATAAGGCGCTCGCGCTTGTGCAAGTTTAGTTTTGTGGCCAAATGAACCCAGGCATTCCCGTTACGCCACTTTTTGTTCGGAACTGGTTCTGCATGCAAGCACGTGTGTGTTGTCTGATGTTAACTACGTGTGAATTGCTTGTAGCAGTTATGTGTGGGTAGCCTTTAAAGTGCCGTTACCGTTCTACAATGTCAATGTATATTGATCTCTACTGTTAGCGAATAATGGATTGTAGCCCTAAATAATCTCTCCCATGCTGTTGCCTCCTCTTTTATCATACATTCATCGGACTTGGATATATATTGCACGAGTAGAGACCACTTTGATTGATTGATTCCACACTCCATTAAGTAAAAAAAGAACAAGACATAACGTGATGCGACGAATCAAACCATAAACAGTTTTATGTGTTGTCGTTACAGATCCCTATACAATCAAAAGGTTCAGGGGAGGCGCAACCTACTTACAAGGTAAACTACGTGCAGATCTCCTGCTGTGTTCTATTGACTGCCTAGAAAAATTTTCGTTTCATTTGCTGGCCTCAGCAAACACTCTGCTTGAAGGAGCTATGTGTAAAGTTTACCAACAGAGTGTAAATATGAACGATTCCATTCCAAGCCCGCTCGTAAGCCCGCATAAGCAGCGAGTACAGAGGTAAAAAACGAGGTTAAAGAAACGTAAACTAGAGCTCCGAAAAAATTGTTAGATCAAGTTATTTCATAAGTTTCACAGTCGAACTGACCTGCAGAACTACCAGCGTTGGCTAAAAAAAAACCTCGTGGAGAAGAAAAAAAACAGAAAAATGAAACTTGTAAAAGCGAGGCTTTCCCATCTTTATCATGTTTATTCAGCACTTCATTTTCACCACTGACATTCAAACTAAGCACCTAAAGTGCAGGTGGAGGAAAGTCGGGCTGTTTTTCTGCGACGATATCACCACTCAGTCAAAATACACATGTGGCTAGATAAACGCAGTAGTATACAACAGCCATGGTATGTCATTTCGCCCAACCAGAACCTATCCTCCTTTGCAGAGTGTAGGATTGGGCGAGATAGGGCATATTTTAACGAAATAATTGTGGCTCAGACTGAGTCATATTTTCTTGTTCTTGCTTTGCACCTCAATCTTTAACAAAGTGGGTGCATAAAAGAGCTTTCTTCTTGTTACATATATTTAAGTGCGAAGGCGCCCGAAGCGGAACTGGCAGCTGCTTCACCGTGACCCCTGTATTATTCCCTAAAACTAGAGGAAACGAAAGAGGATTCCAATATTTCTTTTGTAGAGAACTTATGATAGCTATATGCAGAAGTAAAGACCCTCAAGGCCTTGAAGAATGTAAAGGCCTAGAATGGAAAGGATTAGGGGTACGAGTTAATGGAGAATACTTTGGTAACTTGCGCTTTGCCGATGAGATTGTATTGATGAGTAACTCATGGGATGTATTGCCATTCATGATCACCTAATTAGACAATAAAATCGGTAAGGTCGGTCTTTGAAAAATCTGCAGAAAACAAAACTAATGTACGACAACTTCGGAAGAGAACAGCGGTTTGAGATAGGTAGCAGTGCACTTGTAAAATAGTACGTCTACTTAAGACAGGTAGTAACCGCGGAGCCGACTAACCATATTGAAGTAACTCGAAGAATAAGAATCGGGTGGAGCACATTGGGCAAGCATTCTGAATTAATGAATGGCAGATTGCCACTATCCCTCAAGAGGAAGATATATACCAGTTGCATCTTACCGGTACTTATCTATGGAGCAGAAACCTGGAGGATTACAAAGAGAGTTCAACTTACGTTAAGGACGACACAGTGAACAGCGGAAATAAAATGATAGATGTAACCCCATGGGACAAGAAGAGAGCAGAGTGTATCAGGGAACAAACGGGTGTTAAGAACATTATGGTCGAAATCCAGAAGAAATTTCCATGGGCAGGGCACGTAGCGCGAAAGCAAGATAACGGCTGGTCAATAAGGATCACAGACTGGATTCCAAGAGAAGTCAAGTGGGTGAGGGCGCGACAAAAAGTTAGATAGGGAGATGATATTAGGAAGTTTGCGGGCGTTAAGTGGCAGCAGCTAGCACAGTACTGACTGGAGTGGTGGAACATGAGAGAGACATTAGCCCAGCAGTAGGCTGGTTATGATGAAAGACCCTCAACTGCTTCTAGCGAAGCAGTGCAGAGCAAAAAGATATTAATGATTGGAGATTGATGATAGCCAAGAGAAGCTAGGCGAAGGTCTACAATGTAGTCTTCACGAATATGCAAGTTTTATGGCATTGAAAATTTGATACCAAATATTCATGATTACGTGTACTTTCTAGCATTACAAATGGAACAAGTTTTTACATAAATATTTGCTGGATTTTAAAAAAAATCATTTAATCATCATCATGTTAATATATTGAGCGTGATACAAAGGTCGAGTGATTATTCAGGGAAACACATGCGAATAAAAGCGAACTTTGTGGAATATCTGGAAATTGCGCTTAGCTATGCGACCTCGGATTCTGAGAGAAGGCAAACGCGTGAGGGTAAGCATATGTGATTAAAAGGACACTAAAAGCAACTATTAGATCGTTGTTGATTATTAAAATAGTGGTCTAGAAACGTCGTAGTGTTACTTTTGTGCCAAAGAAGTGCTTACCTAGAAATCACGTTTTAGTGGTCCACATTGGGTTAGCGCACTTCGAATGGCCAGCCTCACTCAGGACGTGTCACATCTCTGTTACGGTGCACAACATTGCCCGCCTTTACTGCGTGACCGCCAACACTAGTAACAGAACGAAAGTAGCGGGAGACATAGCAGCAACAAATGACATTGAACAATTTCCAGACAGGGCCTGCGAGATGGCAGACGTAATTTGTTCAACTGCCCTCCACTAGATGGCACGACCTGTCCATTTTAGCCAAACAATAATTGAACTTTTGAACCACTCGCGCTGTTCCCCCAAACGTCCGGCGGTTATTTTTTCTATTAATCAAACAGAAACGAACAAGGAGCATTTCATTACTTCTCTTCATGCAAGGAAAGTTCTTTATATAGTGCAGCTGGTTTGATCACTAGTGATTTATTGTAGGCGATACCGTTGACATAATCAGGATCATTTTGCGAATTTGCAATCGTAGCGCATGTTTTCTTGGGCATACACCTTATTTCACGGTAAGTTGGGCATTGCTGGTGATAATATTGTCACGGGCTAAGTAGATGCCTGAGGTTGACGACGACGAAGTGCTCTGGGGGAACGTGCTCGGACTGCAGCAGCGTTGTACGCATTTTGCTCGCCAGTATATCCATTGTGTATACTTTATTCCCCGTAACATCATTGGTGGAGGTGCGGGGTCGTTTAGACCCCGCACCTCCACCAATGATATTGTCGTTTTAGACGCTGTCATAGATCAAGCTTTCACTCTGACATAAATTAATTGACTTTAGTGTTCCTTTAAAGAGTGTGCTGGGACACGGTGGCTGCTGCAAGAGCAGGAACGTAATAGTCGGACAAACACAGGGCAGAGGATCTTGCCGTGTAGGGGGCGCAGTCTAGGTGATGATGATGATGATGATGTTGATGATGAAGATGAAGAGTTGATTATAATGATGATGTTGTTGCTTAAGCTGCTGCTGATGATGATGCAACGCACCCTGTTTATCTCACAGCCTTTTGCTTATTTACAGGCTGTACGCAGATTATTGCCCTCATCATCTTCGTCGAGTTCCTGCGATTTGTTGGAAGAATTCGGTAGCAGCGGTGGCGTTTTAGTGCGGACAATGGTGTACTCATGCGGTGCCTCTCACGACCAGTGACAATAGTGGTGGCGAGCGAAAAGATGGACTCTGTGCCGCGCTAAGAACGCACAAGCAAAGAAATGTTTCGAACACTCTGACTTTTTACGGGTGTGTGGCGCATGAAACTGTGAATGAGGAGCACCGTTCATCGATGTTTCTTGCTCAAGAACTTGACGCCATGGCTGTCGGATGGATGCATGGAAGAGGCTGCAAAAGGGATGACCATCGGTTTCCGTCACAAGAAAGAAAACTGTAGCATGTGAGATACGCAGATGTTATGTGGGTAATGAAGAAAATGAGCGCTATTCTAAAACGCCTCATTTTATGTGGAATGTTGATCGGAGCTGAACAGATATCGTCTTTAGATTTTTATATCTTGTTATCTTTCGTTAGACGTTTCGGCAGTCAGCAGTGAGGGCTTTTCTGTAGAATATTGAGTTTGCTCACGCGTCTATAGGGAATGCCATTGGTCTATCTCATAAAGTTTGTTATTTTTGCTGTCTTCTTTATTTAGTTGATACAAGCGCGCACACACAGACTGATTGCGAAGAAAAGAACTAAATCCTGCCAATAGACGGCGAATGCCTTACGCACAAGCCATTGAAAGAAAGATTCGTTTAGTGCTGGCTATGTGATGGTAGAAAGGTGTGTTATAAAAATGGACTTACTATACTTAGTGCAGACATCCGTAACAGAACACCCCACTGTTCTTTCTTTTTTTATTTTCGAAAGTAAGCAGCACATTACATAGTTGCACATCTCTTCAAAAATTAGGCATCTGCATGCGCTTTCATATACATAGCATGACTCTGTGCTCAGTGAAACTTGATCGACACATTCGCTAAGTTCAACATTATATTTCACACAGGTGTAAGCTGCATACTACAGGCACACAAAACAAGTAGACGACATTTCCGACACATAGTGCTCTTGTAAATTATTCACTTGCGGTTTTAACAGGAGTACAACTGTTTAACACAATACTACAAAGTTTGGGCAAGGTTGTCTGATAAAAATGAATATAATCATTGCTACATTCCACGTTCTTCATTAGGTTTTTTACATTGCTCTTCTAGAGTTTTTCAGAAAAGTGCTCTAAAAGACGCAGAACAAGCAATGTTGCTAGCAACTCCACCATTAGACACAAATTTTGTGATCAACAAGACGGCTTTTATGCGCACGATGATTGTCTAAAAACAGCAACAATTATACTTTTAGTACCTACCACATGATGTGACAGGGCCTTCTCGCTGAGAAAATCAGTTTAATCACCGATGTAGCGCTCAAATGCCCAAGTTTGTTTTTTTGTTTTTCGCAGGTGTCATTCACAGAGTTTCTTCTTTTAAGAGCGCGCGTGTCCCACGTTAGCCAGATTTCCGCATAGTTTGAGAAACAAAACAAAACGCTCAATTTTACATCCTCATAATTGGTAAAATGTCGACATCATCGATTCTTGGGCAGATAATTTGACACGTCAGACATATTTACTATATCTCGTCCTTCGAAGACACATGCATCAGGCAACCAGAATAAAACTCATAAGTGTGCACATCGCTAATACGAAGCAAAGCAAACTTGACGTTGTGTTATCACAAGTGGTATATACAATTACAGCATGTAGCATACAGTTGAGCAAGGTTATGATTATATTTAGAGATAAAGTAAAACTTGTTGAATAATGTCACAAAGTGTCACTTGTTCAGCCTTTGTGTAGCGTGGGAAATATTTTCACTTTTCTGGGTGCGGAAGCATGAAAACCAAGAGAGCTAAAGCATACTGTGAATGTTTGTTCAGTTTCCCAGGCTTAGGTGAGTGCAGATTACCTTGCATTGTTAGAATCAAATTGTAAGGCACTCTTTTTTCGTATATTACAGCGTATGGTCCACGGCTGAATTATTTTTCATTGCCTTACAAAGACCAGTAGGGCTAACTATATATATATATATATATATATATATATATATATATATATATATATATATATATATATATATATATATTCAATGGGCCAGTTTGTCTTGGTGAAGGTATAGGATATGGCACAACAGGAGCGTTGTCAACAAGGATAAATATATTTATCCTTGTTGACAACGCTCCCGTTGTGCCATATCCTATATATATATATATATATATATATATATATATATATATATAGTGCATGAATTGTCGAGCCTTGTTTCGTTTTTTCTTTACACGTCACAAATGTGCTTTTGTTAGGATGTGAGAGAAGCTGAAGGCCAGGTGCCTGTACAGTTCTGCTTCGACGAGCGTTCCCTTGTAGCTAAATATATATTTCTGCAATAAATGATGGGGTCATAAGTACACACACCCATAACTTGACTGTTATATTTCTGGGCGTAGAATGTGTCTTTACAGCCTTTTTTCACTTGGAGTTTTTTTTTTCGACCCACTGCTGTTTCCCGCGTTTTTCGCCTGGGAAGCCGTGGGTGTCAGAAGGCGTTCACACCAACCACTGACGGAAATACGCAAGCGAACCGACCCGTGGTGGCCGATACTTACACCAATAAGCCCAATCTGCCAGTTGTCATGCCGCTGTTGCTGCAGTTCGCACCTGTTTTCGTCATTTCTCGTTTCTCGCACCCAGCCCCCTGTAGAAATCTATAGCGTATTTCGACGTCTTGCTCCTGAGATACGTTTTTGTACAGTAGATTTGGCACTCCATTAAAAGGTCTAAAGAACCGGTCAGTATGCAACTTCACCTATTCATGCAGTAGGTTTTCCACAAAAAGCGAACCATCGCGGCACCAATGTCAGCCGCCGACGTGGATGCTGCCTTGTAGCTAGTTTTTGCGGATCTTTCTTGACCTGTGTGAGCCTTATAAGAACATCACTCTAAGTAGCGGCCAGCCGTAACAGAGACAGATGAAGTAGGAGTGTGCAAATATCGAATTTTAAACTTCGAAATGAATTATAATAATGCAAACTAACGGCGAATCCAGTTGAGAATCAATTGTGAGTCACGAATTGTGGCAACTGAATCGAACTTGTAAACTTAAGCATCTAATTCTACGAAGTTTAGCACAGTTGTGAAATTCTCTTGTGCTTATTTCAATGGCTCTTGTTGATATTTGTGATAATCGAATATTTTGAATAGTGGAAGCGCCAGGTGAGTCTAATATTTCACGTTTTTAACATTTGCAGCTACCTAAAGCCTAATGTGCGCACATTAGATTTCAGTTTTTTACTGTGCACCTGTGCACAATCGTTCCTTTTAATGGCGCAACTGTGAACACACTTCAGTCGACAACACTCTTAGTTAGGACTGTAGTGGCGAGAGGACCTCGCAACACATCTCCTTCGGGAGTCGCCGTAACAATGTGCTGAGACATCACTCACTTTCTCGCACACTTCAATAGCAACCGTTCCGGATGTCGACTTGAGAAGTCATCGCGAGCGAAGGCGGAAACATAGTGTGACATACACCGCACAGGGCTCGCATAGTGCAACACTGTGTGCGCGTTGAGGAAGACGAAGTGATTCTTTGTAGAACACATCTCGCTCGTCTCAGTGCTTTTCTGGACTTTTTGCTGCAGTTGTGGGGTGTATTGCCCCGTAGGTTGCGGTAATGGATGTACAACCTCACGAGGCAACGTCTGACTCTGGTTTGACCGCGGCCACTACCTCGAGGAAGCGAGGAAACACATCCAGTGAGAGCGATGACACTGAGCTGTACTCCGCATCTTGCGACGAGTCCTCAGACGACGGCTTTCAACCTGTCCTGCACCGCAAGGCCAAGCGACGGATCATCAATCCATCGCCGGTGTCAAGTACAGCCACCGTGAAAACGGCGCCCCAGCGATGGCCTCATTCCATCCTGTTTGTGCCAAAGAACGCTACCGAAAGTCTGCGTGTTCTGAACAGGCAAGTGCTTTCGCTCTATTTTGAGAACACTGTGCCGAACGAGATTAAAGACCTACGGCTTAATACAAGAAGAAACATCCTGGCTGTCGATTTGTGGCACCCGAGTGCGCTGAGCACGCTGCAACAAGTAACACAACTGGGAAACATTGCAGTTAGGTCCATCATACCAGCCGATGGTGCGACCACATCAGGAGTCATTTACGACATTAACACAGAAATCCCAAACGCAGACCTTCCAATGCTTATAAAACCAGCGAGTCAAGACAACGTCATTGTCAGCGTTGGACGGCTTGGAAAGACACGCTGTGTGAGAGTAACGTTCAAAGGTGACTGTCTTCCCGCATACGTGAAGGTTGGCCACTTTCGTCAACAAATTCGACCGTTCATTCCTAAACCCGTGCAATGCTTCAATTGTCAGAAGATCGGCCATGTAAAGGGTGTTTGCAGAAGCTCCGCAGCGTGCCCCCGGTGCGCCGAACCACACGCGGAAGACAACTGTAGCGCTACCACACTGAAGTGTCCTAACTGTCAGGGTGCTCACAAGGCTTCTTCGAAAGAATGTCCGCACATAAAGAAAGAAATTTTCTATTTTGAGGCAAATGGTACGAGACAGCTCGACCCACAAAGAAGCTGCCGAGAAAATCCGGCGAAGACGACGTCGCCGTCGAAGGTCTTCACGTCGGAGAGCGCCAACTTCAGGCGATAAGTCGACGCATCAGGAAAGATCGCCAGCTGCAGTTTACAGCACGGCAAACACAGACGTTGTAAAAGAGCAAAGGGGCAGACCAGTCTCTACAGATGAGTGGCCTCCACTTACGCGTACACAACGCTCAGAAGAGCCGCAGCAGAAGCCGTCTTCTTCAGAGCAAGCTGCTGTAATGGAGGGCTTGCGGAACACAGATCAGCAAGTGATAGCTCTTTTGCGACCATTAATTAACGCCATCCGCTTGTTGTTGAGCAACTTGCACACACCATCAGCAAGAAGTGCATTGCAATTACTGGACGCTTTGAGTCCAGTACTCGCAGCGCTTGAGTAAATAATGGCTCACCAGCCACTGTCTTTCAGAGAAGAGGTCCGAAAAGCAGCGATTGTTCAATGGAATGCCCGGGGACTGAGGTCACGCATCGCCGATTTCCGTCGGTTCGTGTACACCAATAAGTTCCCCATCATTGTCATCTGCGAGCCAAATTTGCAGAAAGAAATCAGACTTTCTGGTTATGAGTCATTCATGTCGTCTACAACTGCGGACAATAGCAAAGTTCTGATGTTTATTCGCCGCGACCTCACCTACATTCATCATCCGGTGTCACCCCACGACGACAATCAATATATAACAGTGAAAAGGAGACTTACCATCACGGTTGTGGGTGCCTACCTCTCTCCGACAAGTCGTTTCGACCATACAAGACTACAAGGTATCCTGTCAGCAACTTCTCACCCATGCATTACAATTGGCGACTTCAACGCCCATCATACAATCTGGGGAAGTTCGAAGACCAATGTTAAAGGGAGAAAGTTGGTGTCCTTCGCCTCCGACAACCAACTTTTCTTGCTAAATGATGGCAGTCCAACGTTCCTGCGTGGTTCAAGGTATAGCAGCTGCCTTGACCTGGCCTTTGTCTCCCGAGGCCTCGTCAGGCATGCTGAGTGGTTTCCAGACATAGAAACGCATGGAAGTGACCACATTCCCACTTACGTCAAAATCGAAGGATTGTCCTATGCTAAGATACGCGACAGTGTTCAGAGAGTGGACTGGTTGAAATTCCAGTCTCGCATGGAAGAGCAATGTGAAGCCAGCATAACCCTCAACATAGAGGAGATAATTAAAAGCACAATACACGATACTACGTGTACCCTCACCTGCTCTCCCAAAGCAACGGAATTTGACATCGAGCTAGAACGACTTCGAGCAATCCGACGGCGTGCTGAACGAAGATACCGATGCACGGAGGCAATAAAAGACTTACGGATTGCTCGACGTATACAAAAGAAGATTCAGCGCAGGATAAATAAACTCGAGTCACAACGTTGGACTGCTTTTTGTGAGTCACTTGACCCACAAAAACCTTTATCCCAATTGTGGAAGACGGTACGAGGCCTCCGCACAAAACCCACTCAGTGGTCACCATTCAGGGCTCTCGCACTTTTTGAACAGAGACGCAGCATTGACGTGGCAGAAGACTTCTGTGCCAGAGTATCTGGGCCACTCGCAGCGCCCAATAGCCTATTGCCCTCGACTAACTGTCCACAAACACTGGATTCCCGCATGGATATGCCTTTTTCCATCGTGGAGCTCGGAGCAGCCCTAGCTTTGTGTGGACGCACGTCGGCACCAGGGCCCGAAAGAATTTCTTATAGGGCCTTGTGTCATCTGGGTGAACGCGCGAGAATCCTCCTTTTGGAGTTGTACAACAAATCCTGGCAAGATGGAACGCTCCCAACAAGCTGGAAGACAAGTCGCCTAGTTCCACTTCTGAAGCCAGGCAAGTCACCATTGGACCTCTCATCTTATCGTCCGATCGCATTGGCCAGTTGTATAGGCAAAGTTATGGAGAGGATGATCCTGGGACGCCTGGAGTGGTTCTTGGAGTGTAACAACATCTACCCAGATGCCATGGCAGGATTTCGGCGTGGTCGAGCATCGATTGACAACGTAGTCGACCTGGTCACTTATGTCCAACACGAGAAAGGCCGTAAGCGTCTCTGCGCATCTTTGTTCCTAGACGTCAAAGGGGCGTATGACAACGTTACGCATGAAGCTGTTCTCACCGCTCTCGAAGATATAGGAGTAGGTGGTCGGATGTATCACTGGATACGTAGTTATTTGTCAATGCGATCCTTCTTTGTGAGCACTGAAGACGGTCCAACCTCTCCACATTACAGCCACCGTGGCGTCCCCCAGGGTGGCGTACTCAGCCTTGTGCTGTTCAATCTTACGTTAATTGCTCTCACTGAGCATCTGCCAAGCACGGTCAGGCTTTCAATGTACGCAGATGACATCTGCATTTGGGCATCGGCTGTAACACGCCTGCAGTTACGAGGAAGAATTCAAAAAGCTGCCACTGAAACATTACACTACCTCCGAAATCGAGGCTTGGAAATTTCTTCCGAGAAATGCGCCCTCGTAGCTTTTACACGAAAGCCTATGGATAAGTACACTATAAGCATAAATGGTCAAACTGTACCATAAGTTCGATCGCACAAGTTTTTGGGCGTCATAATTGACATGAATCTATCATGGAGCGATCACGTTTCGTACATGAAGAAACGGTTAATGAACATCAGTAATATACTGAAGTTCTTTGCAGGGAAGACTTGGGGAATGTCTCCCAGTGCAATGCTACAGCTGTACAGAGTACTTTTTCTCGGTTTCCTGCGGTATAGTTTACCGGTATTGACCAATGCAAGCAAAACAAGCCTTCGAACGCTACAGAGTGTTCAGTCCCAGGCACTCCGGATTTGCCTCGGCTTGCCTCGTAGTGCGTCAACAATGGCTACCATAGCTATCGCCGGTGACCACCTCATCACAACACATATCGACGTTGAGGTACTCCGGGCACATATAAGGCATATTGCTCGGACACCCTGCCACCACCTAGCCTCTTTACCAGCAGACAGACCACGTTCGTCATTTTGCCAAAAAGTCACCACATACCGCGATTCTTTGCCAACATGCTTCACACGCGCCGCCAGGCCTTTGACTCCTCCCTGGTGCCTGACTCAGGCAAATATCAGGCTAACTATACCTGGCATCAAGAAAAAAGCAGATATGTCGTCACCTGCTCTTAGACAGCTTGCTCTGCTCTTGTTATACGAGACGTATCAAGGCTGTATACACGTATACACCGACGGCTCTGTTTTACAGAAGAGTTCAACGGCATCATTTGTTATACCGATAAAAGACACGACGAAAAAATTCAAGACCTCCCACCTTACGACATCAACGGGAGCAGAGCTCACAGCTCTTCGTGCCGCATTGCAATTCATTAGCGATCAACAGCCACAAAAATGGACAATTTTCAGTGACTCAAAGGCGGCACTGCAATCCCTTATATCACCTTTACGCCACGGCCCGTACGAACAGCTGGTATTTGAGATTGCTGAAAAGACTCACCAACTCATTGAGGAAGGACATTAAATAGCCTTTCAATGGCTGCCAAGTCATTGTGGAATAATTGGCAATGAACGGGCCGATCGAGCAGCCCGTTCTGCCCATACTGAAAGCGATGAAATATCAATTCCGCTTTCCAGAACTGACGCTGCACGGCAACTCCGCATGCTTGCTCGCAAGCACACCACGTCACAATGGAACGAGTGACATTTCTTCCATGCACGGTTAGGTACTTTAGACCCAACTCTCAGTCTTCGAATTCCTCCGGAATTACGCCGACGAGACGCTACTATGCTGCGCAGATTATGGTTGGGCGTCGCATTTACCAAAGCGTATGCGTTCCGCATAGGAATGGCTGACACTGCTGCCTGCGACCATTGTGGCAGGGATGAAACAACTTGGCACATTCTGTGTGATTGCCCACAATACTGCTCGCAGAGACAGTCACTCTGCAATGCACTAGATGAACTGGACAACCAGCATCTTTCGGAAGAAAGACTCCTGCGCTGCCGACAGGACTTTATGTCGCAGAAGAAGGCTGTGAAGGCGCTCATGTGCTTCTTGCGTTCAACCGGCCTGTCCAAACGACTGTGATTGGAACTCCCTGAATGTGTGTGCATGTGTTTTTTTTTCTAATTTATTTTATACCTCTCTATAGCTATCATCTTTCCGACCCTTTTCCCCACCCCCGTACAGGGTAGCAAACCAGTTCGTCTAGGTTAACCTCCCTGTCTCTTCCTTTTAATTATTTCTCTCTCTCTCTCTTTGTGCGCGTTTGGGCCGCGCTATACATTTCTCTCTTTTTACTGCCTTACATTCCAAACATCACAATCCCTCTCTCTAATGTAGGGCAGCTTGCCAGTTTTTTTTTTTTTTTTAACAGATCAACCTCGGTGTTTTTCTCCTAAAATGCAGCGTGGAAAATTGGGCAAGTTTCCACGCTCTTTCAGCGCTATTTTTTGTCCTTGTTTTTTCGCTTCCGTAATTACGCAGTAACTACTTCTAGGTTGCGCTGTTCCTACTTTCAGTTATCTCCTAAAATCTGTTTCCCTTCTTCCTTCCATCAGTCATCCAAAATGTGCACGCTACTCAAATAATTTTCACACTTGAAGTTTGAAACTCGTAATGCACTGCCAAACCAAACACACGCCTTGAAAGCGCCACGTGCACGTATACATTTATAGCGAGTACAAGTTTGTAACGACCTCTGGATTCTCCCATGCTCTCATCTCCTTGCCAGGGAAAGAACGGACGCTTTATGCTTAGTAAAAAATAAAAATCAATCGTTGCCCGTCATGCTCAAAGCCGCCGTCTCTTGGATGACTTGAACATACATTTCATCACGCCAGAAGCTGCAATTGACCATGTGGTGGCCCTGCGCCCCAGCTGGGCTGGCTCAATATATATATATATATATATATATATATATATATATATATATATATATATATATATATATATATATATATCGTGCATAACCAACGACGTTTCAAAGACCGAAAGACGCCGCACATTCCGTTGGGCTTCATCAGTCATTCCTACTTTTTCGGCATATTATCTTTTTTTGGACTGCAGGCAATCTTCTATTCTGGTCTCTTTTTGGCAACGTAGCCGTCGTAGTGAAGGCTGTTTTTCTTATATCTCATTCGCGTAGCGTAGATTCGCGTGTTCTGTCATGACGAAACGGTAAACACTCTTTTTTTTCTGGTCTGAACCGTATCGTAAGAGCACTTTGCGGACTTGACAAAGGCGTTGGGCAAGCCGCAAGGAGGCTATAAGAGTCCTGTCGTGGCAGAAGTGCAACGAAGCGCTGTTTTGTTGTTAGATTCGCTTGTACTTGCGGCTGTTACTGCTGCCGCGTATGGCACACGGCCGCGCAATCGCAGAAACACACATAGCTTCGGCGCTGCGGTCGGCCGTCTCGGCAACTCATCGATTCCGAGACTCGTGGACTCACTGAAGGCTAATCAATTGCCGACTTTCTTTCGCATCAACGCAAACATCTCTATACAGGCATCCACTGATTGATGAGTGCCTCGAACTGCGAAATTGTGATGTCGTTTTCTCGTTTTCCGCATATCTTTCATCTTCTCTTCACATCGAACGGCATCTATGTGCTTGCGCACTGACGCTATGCGCGATCAAAAATTCAGTTCTTTGCTATGGATAGGCACACCGTGCCCGAGTTCTTGTTTCATTTACAATTCTGTATAGATGCTTCTGAAAGATTTATTCCTTCAGTCCCAGGTAAATCGGGACATGGTGCACATGGCGTTCCCTAACGGAACTAGCGCCTAAACCAAGAATCTCTGATAAATGCCAAAAAAAAAGAAGAAATAATGGAAGAGCAGCGAGATCGGAGGAGGAAGAGCGATGACAAGTAAAGTACAACATACGGTTTCTGTGAAGAATGACTGCCGACTTTGCTTTTGTTCAATCAAGCCTCTCGTGCATCAAGACGAATTGCTCCGGCGAGATTTAGCTGTCACTAGAGCCTGCTACCATTTTTTTTTTTTGAACAGACCTTCGAGGAGGCAGACTGATGGCCCTGGAACAATCTTTTGTTGTGTCTGATTTTATTTTTTCTACTCTTCTTCATCGTATATTATTGAAGCAATTTTAGAATCCATATGGAATGGGTGCGATTCTGGCCTCACGGACGGGTGAAAACGGGAGTCAAAATTATAAATGCTTGCTCGCAAGACATTGTTGAAGATGTTGAAGATATTTTGTAGTGCTTAGTGAAGAGATTATTGTAGAGGCTCAGAGAAACATTGTGGATTGAAACAGCGACATATGGGCTATGACGGTGCAGTATTTATGTAGTCACTGCGTGGTGACTCACCATGCCCCTCACCACTGCAGTGTTGGCTCAAGACCACCTTTAGGCTTAGTCAACCAACTCATATATTTTGGCCTCACGGACAGCTAGGAACTGGAGTAAAAATGATAAATGCTTGTTCGGAAAAGATTGTTGCAGAGATTGTTGAAGCGCTTAGTGAAGAGAGAGAGAGACAGATTTATTTTAATGGAGAGCTGGAGAAATTTGCCTGATTTTTCCCCCGACCAGCTACTCCAGGTGCCGGGTGATGACTATGATATATGCAGTGATAAACACATGACACATACAGTCACATACATGCACTGCACTTTTTACAACGTTTTGTTCAGGCCTGTCGCCCATGAAAATGTCAGTGAAGAGATTATTCTACAAGCTAATAGAAATCTCGCGGATTTAAATAGCGATGTATGGGCCGTGAACGTGCAGTATTTAAGTACTGACTGCGCGGTGAATCGTCTCTGCTAATGAGACTCTAACCCCTTGAGAAGTTATTTTCGCCCCCTTCATTCCTCTCCCCCAAAACAAGGTAGTGAACCAGAAGTGCGTCTGGGTAACCACACTGCCGTTCCTCTCCCTTCTGCTCCTTCCTTCTCCGTTACTTATTTATCTCTCGTCACGTTATGTACTATCACTGTCAGATGAAACCCGAACTGCAGCAAGCCCTCGCAGTGGTATAGTGCGCGCCATCCCGTTATCACGATTGACAGGCGTGCGAATCCCGGTCGGCAGCTCTGCGCATATATGCGTGCCTGCCCATGGTGATAAGTGGACGACGCGCACTCTACCATCACGAAGGCTTGTCGCTGTTCGGGTTTTATTTGACACATATAGCACACAACTCTGTGACCACATCTTCTTGATATTTGTATCAAGCAGATGCTATAAGAGAACAATATAAAACGACCTTTGGTGGATTTGAGCCTCCTGCGTAATGAATTTGTAACTTCAGTTTGCAGGGTACGGTTGCATATGATCGCTTTGCTTAAGGCACTTGAGCCGTTCGACGTATCGCTTCCCGTGAGCCCCATGAGAAAGTAAAACTTCTCTTTGCTCCTAACATACGTAACCAAGAATGAACTTGCACTATATTTTTAACTTGAACTTTTGTTCTGTTTACGCCAGAACGGAGTGTCGATGACTTCAGAATAAATAGATATTTAGTTACAATTTAGCTGATTGATGATATGTGGGGTTTAACGCCCCAAAACCACCATATAATTATGGGAGACGCCGTAGTGGAAGGTTCTGGAAATTTCGACCACCTGGAGTTATTTAACGTGCACCCAAATCTGAGCAAACTGGCCTACAGCACTTCCGCCTCCATCGAAAATGCAGCCGCAGCAGCCGGGATTCGATCCCGTGAGCGGCGGGTCAGCAGCCGAGTGCCTTAGCCACTAGACCACCATGGCAGGGCTATAATTTAGCTGTGATTAGTTACTAAACACACATCATTTTAGATATGACATTATTTTAGTCACAACCGACTACAGTCTTGCAATTAGATTGTTTCTATTTGGCACATGTACAGACGCCTCCTTCATAGGAGGCGTCTAAAAAAACTAAGCGTCAGTTTTGCGCCACCTATCACGCCACCTATATAACTCGCGCCACCTATCGCGTTACGACAAAGTTGCAAGAGCGTACGCCGCCGAAACGCGACACGAGAAGGCGCCGTACGTTGTCTGTGTGTTATTCGTAGGGTTGAGCGGGTATTCGAAAAATTGAGTAATCAATCGATCATCGTTGTATTCGACACGTTACTCGAATTGATAAAGGGCGCCTCCTAAATACAAATTATCTTTCGGGTATTTTTTTTAATGATCCGTATCGAGGGGGAAACCCCAAAGGAACAAAATGTAACAGCAAGGCGTCGCCTATGTGCAATGTATTTATTTATTTGCCCTGCTGCGGTGGTCTAGTGGCTAAAGTACTCGGCTGCTAACCCGCAGGTCGCGGGTTCAAATCCCGGCTGCGGCAGCTGCATTTCCGATGGAGGCGGAAATGTTGTAGGTCCGTGTATTCAGATTTGGTTGCACGTTGAAGAACCCCAGGTTGTCAAAATTTCCGGAGCCCTCCACTACGGCGTTTCTCATAATCATATGGCGGTATTGGGACGTTAAACCCCACGAAGATTTCTCATATTTATTTATTTATTTAATTTACAGGTGTTGTATTCAACACAAATGCCTATCAGCTGTTATGTGACCACGCCACGGTAACTGGTTCCTTTGTTTCACTACACGTTTACCACTATGTATTTATTTAATTAAGATGAAAAAGCCTTACTTGTCTAATCAAACAGAATACTTGACCGTCGACGCACCATGTCAGCGGGCACGATTTATAAAAAAAGACCATGATCATGTCCTAATGTCCTGATATGATGTCACAGATCCACTACGACCACTTGGCAGGGTGAACAAGCCCCCCTTTCGCACGTGATGATCAAACTCAAGTTTCAGTCCACACTCGCTTGTATTGCGCTTTCTATGTGGCTTGTTTGTTTCAGCTGCAAGTTGTCATAATAAATCCGTACCATGTAGCCCACCCATAAACTCTTCTGGTAAGACATCACAGATCATCGAAGTGTGACGTCAAAATGACGTCATCAATACGTCACTCAGACATCACGTCACATGATGACGTCATAACATGGCATCGTCGTTTGATCAAAGGCAGTCCGATCACGAAGACAATGCAACACCACGTCAGGTGAAGAAACCTTTCGACGGTGGGTGCGGCCCGTTCAATACACCAGCTGAGAAGAAAATGATGGTGTCTTTTGTCATCGAGTCATCCTTAGTGAATACATAAGGAACCCTGTGAGTTTTCTCGGTATTATTATTTTAAAAGAAAAACATCTACCACCAAATAATAAGGAAACGGACCTTCCACCCCCTCTGACGAAGGCTGTCAAAGCATTGTTTATTTTTATGTCTCAATTGCTCAACACGGCTTCTGAGGGCTCAGGCATGCGCACCGGCCACTTCCTAGTCACCTAACCTAGTCACCTAATGGGGCGTAAAGTTAACCCTACACATTGGTATCATAGGGAGAGGAGGGGTCCTGCGATTCGAAGGAGGGGGGCGCAAAGTCATCCTTATGCATTGACTATGCGGGGCACCACGACACACCTCCCCCCCCCCCCGAAAGGGAACCATGCGCACGCTAATGGGAGAACCGACTCATGGTCGTCTCGCAGGTCGAGGATAGCGGCTGAGCCCGAGGGCTTCAGACCGTTCTTCAAGAGAATGCAAGCAAGTGCGGAATACTAAAACACGTGAGGGGGTGTGTCAGCGCAGAGGGATTTTACGAACGTGCCTCACTATGCAGTGCAATGGCTGCACTGAGTAATAATAGCATGGGCCGAGGGCGCTAAGAAAAGATTTTCGTAATAATGAAGAAGTGTCCTAAATTCTTTGCTCACTACACCTAAATGATGTTGTCAGATGAAGTAAATGTATTTGTAGAACATTATGATAGCTTAAGCTTTCCATGAAAATCACAGCATATCCACGGAGTGAATGATGATGAGTGGGACGAAGCGATGGAGGGTTTAATCACTAAACCATGAACCATCCGGCAATATCACCCACAACATCATCACAGACGTGACAAGCACTGTAAAAATTCATACAAGAAACCTTATTATTATTCGTAAGTGGTAGCTATACATCGCTTCCGTTCCCGCTTCATTATAATGGCTTTATGGTCGGTGAAGCGGTGAATTGGTGATGGGGCGTAGTGGGATATTTGCAAGGACGAAGTAGTGGGCAGTTTGCAAAGAACTAAAGGTGGTCACGTGCAAAAAAAGGAATAGACACAGTGGGACAATATATGGTTCTTTAACGTGCACCTGGATACTTTCACACGACCATCTTGCATTTCATATTCGCTACTTCTCAACAGTATTTGCTTTATGATCGGTTAAGTTATAGATCAGTGACGGGGCATAGTGGGATCTTTACAAAGACTAAGCAGTGGGCTGTTCGCAAAGGTGGATCTATAGGCGGTCACGTACGTACATACTGAGGACAGACTGATTCACGCCTTTAGCAGCTTCGTCCATAAAAATTGATTCTTCACTATTAGTGTTTGTTCCCTCCAAACATACTCACGCTTCAATTGCAGCTCCCTAACTCACCATGCCGATGCCGCTGGCATTAGCTTCTGAACCGCCTTTTCCCCGAACTTTCGCGACCTATGTGAATAGACCTTAGACGTAGTATCATGAACATGAATGGTCACAGGAATATGGGAGTATTTGTCCCGGATGTTCATGAATCCACAATGCCAAGACTGTACAGAAGTGCACTGTTCACTCGCACAGATGCTCTGGCAATGTCCCAAGTTACCTCAGGGACTTTTTCCCAGTGAGTCCGACGAAGAGGCTCTCAGGCGCCCCAAACTTCAACACCAACTAAAGGCAGTCCAGAGAGCCCAAGAACTGGCTGAACGCCACCACGTTCCCACCCCGACTCGGGCTTCGCCTGCAGTAGCGGCTGCTTGGACGTCCCTCGAGAGCACCCTGGTGGCTTAAACTCCTCAGAACCTTTTAATAAGATCTATCTATCTATCTATCTATCTATCTATCTATCTATCTATCTATCTATCTATCTATCTATCTATCTATCTATCTATCTATCTATCCGCTTACGCTTGGGTGCTCTCGTGATCACCCCCTTAACTTAGCGTGAACCAAAGTTAGTATGCGAGGGAAAGATGGTTTTGCGAATATCACGTTCGTTCTGTTCAAGACATGCATAATGTGACAGTCTCGTCGCGTGCGTCGTCAAACACTTTCCACTAGACCAGTGGCAGATACCGGTGGGTGTATATGTGCCACCGTTACGCGGGTATGCGCCACAGGTGTTTGACAGTTTGATTTTACAAAAGAACGGCCAGAACAGATATTGATAGTTGTAATGCGTGAGAGTTAAGAAAAATCTGACATCGGCTGCGTTGACCCGACGAATGTAAACAAAAAATGTCCGGGTCCCAGCAAAAATCGAACCCCAGCATTCTGCGTGGCTATCAAGTATCTTACCACCTGCAGAGCCAAACTACGTTTCGGAAGAACTTTTCAAATAGATTCCAAAGTTGGTGAAACGTCGATTGTGGTTGCAGTGCTAGCTATCCATGTTTGTAAACTTTACATGTGTACCCCTGTGATACAGCTGTCATGTCAGGTTAACGTCAATTGTAGTTAGCTTTCACCCACTGAAGTTAATCAACTGAAGCATTGTCCAGGAGTATACCATCCTCGCGAGCACCTGCGCTTCATCTCAGCTTATCGCTTCTGTTGTCTATCATAGTCATGTTCCTGTTGGCATCGTTCCTCAAGCGCAAACAACTGGTTATATAAACATCCGCAAGTGTGCAACATTTATCGGCGAGTGCACCATATTTTTACATATACTTCGCGTCATTTCAGATTCTTTTTAGTTCATAAAATATTACAGTGCGGTCAACTTCCCCCCGCACGCTTTGCATAATGTTGATTCCCAAGATACGTGGGCTCTGCTTTTTTTTTTTGCAGCCTACATCAAGGTTCGACTGTACCACGTTGAGGATTTCGGAGACACACTTATTTGTTTGTTTTTCCTTCCCGAGGTGGCTGTCCTAGGGGTGTACCAAATGAATCATGTTTGGGCCATCAAAACTGCCAAGGGCAACAAGGAAATTCTCGCGGCTAGTGACAAAACAGTGAAGAAACTATGCTATATCACTGTTCACCTCAGCCACCAGGATACCAGGCGTTGGCTACTGTACTATCAAAGGTGAAGAATATGCGAACACTGGAGTGTGTGCATGAAGCTTTAGCGAAGCCTGCCTGTCCTCGTGCAGCCCAGAGTGGCCCGCTCAATCCGGTTATTCAGAAACGCGTGATACCCTTACATCCTGATATTACAGCCCCTGTTCTATTTCTGACATTAGAAATGAGGTAAAAAAATGAAAGTGAGACGACCAATTTTGCTTGTCGTGCGCATGCCGGCAACTACTATCACCATATCAGCATATGAAAACAATAACACAAATAAGAAAAATTTCCAACAGGGGGAGCGCACAGCGCTGATAAAGCGGACGTGTCAGTGGTGGTGACTGAACGGCGCACGCTATAGATAACGCTTTGACCACGCGCTCCGATGTTCACATTTCATTTGACGCTGATAGTACAATGTTCCTGACGACAACGTTCTAGCAGCGTAGGCGTGTTACGGCAAAGTTGATTTAGTGCAAGAACGCTGGAGCATGTGCGGCTTCACGGACAAAGGCTCTTCGACGCGTGAACTGAGCTTCAAGCTCGAAGCGGGCCTCACGGTGGAAGACGTTCCGCATTTGGCGGAAACCTCACAATCATTGTCGTCAAAGGAAGAACACCGCTATGCCTGCATTGACACGGCACAGGCCATATTAAGAGGAATTGTGCGCCCTGTGTTGCTCGGTAAGTTGGTGCTTTGGGCTTGACGAGAGTGGCTGTTCGAGGACATGTGCAAGAGGTCATCAAGGAGCGAAGAATTTTCTGAGCACCACATGGACGAGGTCGAGCCCGAAGAGCTCAGTGGCCCCGCAGCGGTGGTCTAGTGGCTAAGGTACTCGGCTGCTGACCCGCAGGTCACGGGTTCGATTCCCGGCGTCGGCGGCTGCATTTCCGATGGAGGCGGAAATGTTGTAGGCCCGTGTACTCAGATTTGGGTGCACGTTAAAGAACCCCAGGTGGTCAAAATTTCCGGAGCCCTCCACTACGGCGTCTCTCATAATCAAATGGTGGTTTTGGGACGTTAAACCCCACAAATCAATCAATCAAGAGCTCAGTGAAAGAAATCGTTAAGAGCCTACACCCAGGTTAACGCCCCTTTCATCGCTCCAGCTATGTGCTGCTCCCAAAGCTGGTGTTACAGACAAAAAAAAAACTGCAGACGAAACGCAACATACAATCAACAGTTCCCGTAAAACGGGGGTTCGCACTAACTGATACAAGTTATTGACCCGGCAACGACATCAAGAAATGGAGCTCATTAACCTAAAACGATGTGTGAATGGCGTGCGGTGCCTTACTTCAATTACAAACACAATGGTATCCTGTGAGAGTACCTGGAACCGTGGATTTGATGGCGATTGCGGAATATCAGAGGTGAGGTTCGTGTGGCCGGAAGGGCCATTCATGACCTGATAAATATGAACGTCATGGCAGAATTAAGTTTCGACTCTCTACGTTAGGGGCCTTGCCGCTGGTATATACCGGCAGTCAATAAGTTGATTGATACTTGAGCATGATCTCGATATTTTTTGTCAGTCAAGAAACCAAAAATGAAAGTCGAGATTGGACTGATTGTATGGTTTCTCCCTTTTAAGCGTGGTATAGGGCATGTGTGTCTCCTACTGTTGCAATGTCTTTGGGCTGAGAAATGGTATGCGGCTGAGTGATATCATTTCGTCTATATTATTCGCAATATATGTGCACCCTTTTTGAATGAAATTTCTTAGCAAAGAAGAAGCAAGAAGGTATCGGCAGATAGAAGGTGAAGTCAAAATGTTAAAATATTCAGATTACGTCACTGTGCTTTGTCGCGATTAAGAAAGTGTGAAGGTAACGATACGTGATTTGATCTTTCTGCAAAGTGACAGGTAGCGCAGTAAACTGGGATAAATGGCTTGATTTGTGGCATGGTAAAACTTTGCAAATATTAACTGGTACCAACCAAGTTCCTCTGCGTGCCCCTGCAACCTTCCGGGAAACAACTGATCATTGGAAACAGATGCGTGTGAAAGTACACGAGAAAAGACTTTAAACTGAGGTGGACGGAAACCCTGTTTTCTAGAGCGATTGCTTGTAACTGGTTTATTGTTTGCAAATCATGGTGTGTGCTGAATTTCCTCATTATGGCTAGAGCAAACGTACAGAAATTTCACAGTTTGAGCAGCTTTTAATTGGTGTTCGACATGAGAGCGTATGAGCCAGGGAAATTCATTTCATTCTTCAAAACTTCGGGGGTGGGATTGGTCCCCTTATTTCTTTAGCAAATAGTGTCTAGATTTATTTTTACGCGACCAAAGTATCTCTTTTCTGAGAGCATTTGTGTGAAGTGCACCTTCTGATAGGTTTCTTCATTTTGGGTTTCGAATATGCCTGTAAAATGCAACCTGCGCGGTAATAGTCTAACAGCATGCGAAACAATGAAGGCGTCATGTTCAATGGAATACTTATCTGCTGTAACAAAAAAAGTATGTCTACAGAGATTTGCGGAACATATGTTGGCTGAGCCAATCTACTGATAAATATATTGTATTGGGGGTTGGTACGCGGATCAAGAGAGTAAAAATGATCACCGTACACGGGCAAGCGGAAAGTGATTCTACTTCCAGCTCGAGAGTGAAACATGGCAGAATAACCTTTACTACAACACAAGGGTTTATCTGTGCAGTGGTTGATGGACGCCCTATCTGCAAAAAAGTCGAGGTTATAAGCCAACTTCTGAGGGACTATGTTTTTTAGTCGGACATCTTGCAGCACACCTTGAAAACGATCTTGCCTATACGGTATCAGCTTTGTGGCTACGGCAAACCAGAATGGTGTGCCTTAAGATATATTTATGTTGCTTGTGCTTCACAGCTCTCTCTCTCTCTCTCTCTCTCTCTCTCTCTCTCTCTCTCTCTCTCTCTCTCTCTCTCTCACACACACACACACACACACACACACACACACACACACACACACACACACACACACACACACACACACACACACACACACACACACACACACACACACACACACACACACACACACACACACACACACACACACACACACACACACACACACACACACACACACACACACACACACACACACACACACACACACTTCTGCGTTTCGCGTACACTTTACGTTGAACACACGCATGTTCATTGTAATCACTAGCAGTTGTAAAGTGAAGTGGTTATGTTAGTTCGTACGCTTTACCAAACTGTGCTCTAAGCATCAGTTCATTTTAATGTGGCAAGTAAAAATTCTGCGTTGTACTTACACTTGAAGTTGAACACACGCATGTGTATTATAAGCAATAGCAGGTCTGCACAATTCATATTAAGCAGCATTCTTTGGAAATGATTTGTTAGCATCCAGCGCATCTTTTTTTTTCAATGGTTATGTCTTCGTTGTCTGTTAACGATCAAATAGCGCAGGTGTTCCCTACCGAAAGGGTCCCACCACGCGTATACATGTAAGGGACGTGCTACTGAAAAGTCTTGAAGCCTCGCAGCACAGTTATAGTAAAATGGAATCCTTGAGGTAATGAAAAATGAGTTGTCTTTAGGGCCCAAAAAACTCTAAGCGTACAAAGAACAAGTGCGAATCGAAAAATAGGCAGGAAGGAAAATATGGAAGCTCGCAAAGAAAAGATCCGTAAACAGGTGTCGTGCCCTCAAGCCGACGTGGACTTGTCTTCATTGAAGAAGACAAGTTCAGCTGCCGAAACCTCTGCTTGCAGATTTTTCAAAGAACTAGTGCATTATTTTCTCCCGGAGTTTTTAATTTTTTATTCACTTCGTGAAGTCAGCAGGCTGATTCGCGAGGCTTTGTTATACAGTTCAAACTATCGATTTTGTGCGAATTGTCTCCTGTTAACGCTTTAGCATGCCATCAGGTGCCCGGTCAGCCTGGTCTCGCCCGACTATCGTGCGCAATCCAGTGACTTATCTTCATTTAGTGTTTTTCTGACAGTACAACCAGAGATAATGCCACCGAGAAGCTTCGTTTCCTGATGAGTTCAAAGCAAAGTACCAGCCCTGAATGACGTGTTTTCCAAAAAACAAACAGCAAGGAACAGGAGATGGCGCACCTGCAGGGAGGGTCGTGAACGAAAAAGAAACCGCACTCTCGTCTTTGAACTCCTGGAGCTTTCGGGGGCCTAAAAGGGACGTTGAAGTGGAACGATGAACCTTTTTAGATTCATAAATTGTGCTTAAATACGTCTGATGTTAATTTCATGATCAGGTGTTTGTTCATAGCTCAATAAATGACAGTCAAAGTTTCATTTTACATTCGGGAAATCACCGCACATGGCGGCACGTGTGTTATCCTTCACCTTGGCTTGCAAAGGCTATGGCCCCCTCAGAGGAAGACGTACTTTATTTTTACTGATTCGGAACTATACATAGGATCTATCAGTTGCAATGAAAATCGTTGACATCATGGCCCCTGGTGCGGGAAAATAAAGGTGGCATCGCCACCACCATTTTTTTTCGAGCATTTTCTGGCTTGCCAAGCGTCTCCTAGTGACAAGCGCAATATTTCAACTCTGATTGAGCAATTTACTAATATGAGAAAAATCTTTACTCTCTTTAGTGTACCTTTGATGCTCGTTGCTGATCGCCACGCGAAATTCACACTCATTCTGTTTCTACTATAGTGAAAACACCAGAGCCCTGTGCCCTACCAAAGAGATAAGAACTCCTCGACGTGTTTTCGAAAAAAAAAAACGTAGCAAAGATAGTGAAATGAAACTCGGTGTGCGGCGAGTGTTTGCGCAGCAGTGCAAACTCTTCGCGGAGACCTTGGTGCCACTCTATAGTCTCGCCGAAAAAAAAATTGAGCGCCAATTTACTGTTCACACGCACTACAAACAGTGCGTGCTCACTCGTGCACACTCGGAGACGGGAAGGTTGGCATTCTGACGTATACAAAGAAATCGTACGTAAGGGTTAGTGAACAGCATTTTCAGCATAATCGAGCACACCGTTTAGCCGAAAGGGGCAGAAAGATAATTACTTCCGAGTCATCAACGTTGCTCTTTGCAGCCTATTTCAGTGAGAGAAAGCCGGTGCGGTCGGCTTCTCGGGTGAGCGTGAACCCATTACGTCGGCTGCCAGGGTGCCCAGCACTCGGCTCTCGTCACGTCTGGCATGCTTTTTTTGTTTGTTTGTTTGCTGTTTGGCGCGGCTTCATTATTTATTCGTTTTCGCGAGAGGCGCGTCGTTTTGTTTTCGTCGATGGAGCAACGAAGTTTGCCGTTCTAATCACTTTTCTTCGTGATTGCGGCACGAGCAGACACTCCTTCTAGCCATCGTGATGTTCGCTTTTGTTCCGAACGAACGGAAAAAACTATCGCGGACAAACACGCGTGCCTGCGCCTATTCGCGCCATTCTTCGACACCATCAAGGCCGTGCTGGTCCGCCGGTTCATCGGGTGCAGTTCAGATCGTTTGTTTATTGCCGGATCCACTTGAAGAGCGTTCATGAAATCGCAGTGTCGATACGGTTGCTTTTTTTCATTCACGCCGATCTGCCGAGAGCATGCGTCATTCATGGATGCTCGCAAGCCTGCCCTTTGTGGAAGCGTGTGTGTTCACGTGTTTGGAGACTACACTCAGGGACAAATTCGCGGGATGATTGCTGCGCTGTGTTAAGGCTACTAGCAGCGGCAGCAGCACCAGTGGCTGCGCCGAGATCCTTGAAGACGACATCGCGAGAGCAAACGTTGCAGGCCATTTACGGGAACGCTTTCCGCGCTCACTTTTTGGGGTTGCGCTGGTCACAAGCCCCCGTTTGATGCATGACACGTAAAGGCCTCGGACGGCAGCCTGAACAATAGGAGGGCTCCGAAAGCTTCCGATCCGCGCGTTTTGGCACAACTAGATGGATGGATGAATAGATGGATGGATGATGAGAAACCCGAGAACCTTGACACCTTTATTTTAGCGCAGTGGGTGGAGCGAACTACGGCGAAATTCCAGCTTCTTACGAAGAGTGGGTAAATTCTGTGCTCCTCCCGCGACCTTCTGACGCATCTATTGCGTGTTGCATGTTTGTTTACTTTAATATTTCACGCGCGTGAGGCATGTGTGTCAGCCTCCGCCCACCCTGACGCGTGTTCTCGAGGCAAGTAGGCGTTGATACTCACTCTGCTTCCTCCCAAGAAAGAAGCGACGATCTCGTATGGGCTGCCGATAGTGTACGCACCTGTGCTGGTGGTTTTGTTAACCCCGAATCGCCTCTGCCATTCTTTGCAGACAAGGCCACCTCCCACTTATTGTGCATCCTCTATAATCGCATAGTGTCCGAGCATCGCCACGCTGCGTAGTTTGGCATGATTCTCGCGTCCGACGCTCGTATCGAACGTTTGCTCACGAACGAGGCGTCAAAGTTCGCGCTTCATAAGGTTTCACGTCAGGAGCAACCTCCAGCGAAAGTGCCTGGCGCACGTGATCATTGTTACGAGAATAAAGCCTACTTTATATGCGCGCGTGGCTCGCCAGGAACCTCGGTTCTTGACAGGTGGCGGTGCTTTGTTAGGTAGGAAAAATAAAACAATCTGGAACAAATAAATCATAATGAATATTCTTCGGGTCTTCTCACGTCGTTGATACAGAGCAGCTTCATGGTGGCTCTATTTGTGCTGTGCGCAAAAAACGTGCGCTCCGTACCAATGAAGAACTGGCAGAACTTCTGTCTTGCTTTCAATGAGCTCATTTATGCGTAATGTTGGAGGAAGACACATTTTTGTCGCTCAGCAGGCCATATATTCTAAGCGCTACACTGTTATTTGGGTGTATAGGAGCAGTACTGTTGCAGTGCTTCGATGCTCTACTGCATGAACATACTGATTATAAATAGGTGAAGTTTGCAAAACATTCTGGTGCGACCTAGGTAGAGAAGTACAGTACGTTGCACTCTTTAATCCCCCTCAAATCAGTCGTTTGAAGTTATTGTAGTGGTTTGTAGCGATTTTGGTAGCGCACTAAACTGTGCATCTCTGACAACTCTTGACTGGAGTGAGAAAATTTGTTCTGTTCTCAAGATTTAGGACATCTGTACGTGGCGCTCTTAGTGGAAGCAACCGTTTTCCCGAAGCTGAGTGGGAAATATGAAAACAAAAAATCTTTCCAAAAAAGAAGTTAGTAATGAAAAATGAGTGCTGATTATGTGCAGTCGAAGCTCACTGGTACATTATTGGGGAAATTGCGGTATTGAACTACGAAGCATGTGGTTTTCTAGCACAATTGAACAACACCCATAAGAAATGCATGAGGCCTCATTGCGAAACATCAAGCACACTGGGAAGCCAGGTGGATTCTGGTGCTACACTGCAAGTTTACCAATATGTTCTAGTAGAGCTCTGGCACATTTAACCGGGAGTCGTTTTTTGGCAACTAGCTTTTTTCTTTCGATATATTTTTTTCGCACACGTCACATTCAGTTACAACAGGCCCCAACTGTAACCAACGAGAGGTGGCGCAACATGCGCACTAGCCAAGGTCAGTGTAGCCAAATGCCTCATCGTGCACATAAAAGCTTGCTAGCTGAACTCAAAATCTTTCATATTTATTTAGTGCCATCTATCCCAAATTTTTGCTCACGCTCGCCACCAACTTTCTTTCATGACCTATGACGCCAACGCCGACATCAGAATTTCTGCGAAACGAGCTCGTTAACACTGTTGCATAAATACAATGCGAGACTGCTCAAGGTAGCATACTCACCCACGCTGTGACGTCAGCGAACTCAGAAAAACAATAACACACACATTTTTTTTTCGCTCTACTCACGTGAAAGCAGCTATTACAGGAGCCAGAACACGTGGTGGGATGCACCTCGCTGTTTGGACATCGCCTATATTCCTAACAAAGCTAGACCTAACAATGTCACCTTATTAAACTAACAGAACCAGAAAAAGGTAGGCTATCATTGGACCGTTCAATGGAAATGTCTAGACAAAGAACCTATTTATAATTGTCAAAGACTGAGAGCCACCAGAGCACAGTGCGTGGCTCTTTCAGTACAGGGACAAAACGTGTAACATTACGGTGCAAGACTTTTAATTATTTCGCGCCAGCAGACATCGCAAGATTGACTCTCCTGGAATTCTGTGCACCTTATTAAAAAACGCCTTTGCGAGTCGCACGTTATGTTTGTTCACTGACTATTCTTTTGTGAAAACTAGTGTTAAGCTCGAGCGAAAATCACACTTGAAGCTTGTTTTCGCCTGCAGCCTATGGGCACAAAAAAGTGATTGCTGATGTAGTGGGAATTCAAACTTTTGCTTTTGGTGTATTATTGCTGATTTTATTTGGTGTTCTTCACCTAGCATACCCTTGTGTCCTGCACAAAGTGCTGCTGCTATAGCCCCAACAATACACGAAGCAGGTTGGCTATAGCTAGTTCTTTACGAAGGATATAAATAAGAGTGATGAAGAGAACGCGAGTTAATAATCTACATGAGTAACGAAGTTGTGATGACTTTGATGAATACCGTCCATAGCATGCGCTTGATTAAACAGCCCCGAGGTGGTTGTTTCAAAGAAGTAAAAAAAACAGCAAACGACTACAGCAGACAGAATAAGTGAGAGAAAATTAGGTAATTTGCAGGTGTCTGAATCAATAGAAGTGAGCGTTGCTAGAGTTGCTGGAGCCAGCCGTTTCACGGAGTGCATAATTAGCCTGATTATAAGGACGGAGATTACAGTTCCGCTTCGCGTAAAAATTATGGCTGAAGCAGTTAAGCACGAAGACTGGATATCCCCCCCCCCCTATAATTTAGGGCAGTGATTAATACGGCATGGTCGAAATTTTTTTGCCAGTAACTTTAACATGTAGAATTGCAAACTCGTCGATGTGTCGATTAGCACGAAGCCCGATGCTGAGAGCGCATGCAGCCAACTACATAAGATGCACAGTAGAAATCAATTTCTGGTGAAACAGTCATGAAGTAGCTGCATATGCCGCGATGCCTGGCTTTAAGCATATTCTCGTGAGGCGAATCGAAATCTTCGTATATTAATAGTAGTTGTGTTGTTATTAGGAGGGAGATAGGGAAGGTTTAATTGTCATTTTTATATGTTGTGCTTGAAGATTTTGTGTATGCGTGCACATATACGGGTCCCACATTGAAACAAAAAAAAATCGTGCAAGAGCTAGTGGCGCAGACTGGAACCAATAGCGGAGCTGGTTGCCCTTACGTGTGTTCAATTTTGCTATACAAGTTACGGCAAGCAACGAATGTGCTGCTCTGATTTCATCAACGAAGCTGATATTACCGTCTGTGATGTCAGGCACGAAACTGCAGCTGCATAGATGGCTCCACTGACTTTTCTCACCTCCTATCTAACTTTTTCCCCTTTTTCCCAGTGCAGAATAGCCTACAGTGCTCTCTCCTGGTTAACCTCCCTGTCTTTGTTTAGTCATTATTCTCTCTCTTTAGTTTTCGCCGCTCATTCTTCTTATCTGTTATTCCCTTTATTGATTTCTCTGTCTTTTTCTTCTTTTCTATTTCTTTGTCACCTTTTTTTTCTTTTTCTTTTTGTCTTCTTCTCTGCTTTTTCATATTTCTGTCTCTGTTTTTTCTCTCCTATTTTGGTCTACTTTCACCTCTGACGTAATATCCTTTCACCAAAATTTGTTTTTTGTTATTTTTCTTACGCCCCACGGGGGTCTGGAGGTCTCGGGATTGAATTCGGCCTGCGGCAGAAAGTTTTCGATGAAGGCGAAAACGTTCGGTGCCCATGTACTTTAATTCGGGTGCACGTTAAGGGGACCCTAAAGAGAAAAATGATTTTTTTGCGTATTGCTAAAGTACGATTTCACGATTCTGAAAACGCCACTTGGTAAGCGAGAAGACGACGCTCGGTAAGCAGGAAGACACGCGGAAAGAATAAGCGGGTGCAGACGCCACCTTGAGATTATCGCACCAAAGAAACGTTCAACCTTGATTTCAGGCCCTGATAATGAACTTAGGATGGTGAAAATTCCGAGTACACAGAGTGCAGCTTATCAAAATAAACCAAGTTTTTGTTTCCCTTTAATGTACCATTAAAGAACCCCAAGTGGTTGAAATTGCTGGAGCCTTCCTCTACAGCATCTCTCATAGTTATACCGTTGTTTCGATAGGTTATTTATCATTATTTAGTTAATTGCTCCTACTCCTGGTCTGTACTTTTCTCAATTTATTTATTCAATTTATCAATTTATTTATTTCTGCCACGTTCTCTCTTTCTCTTGGTCTCAGCGTACTCGTCCCCACGCCAACTTGAATTATTGCATTGCACGCCGGACAAATCGTCGCAGTTGGGAAGCGCACAGCGGGCGCACGTATTCGGCGATCGAAGCAGATGAAGAATACAACGACGAGAGCATGCGCTGGCGGAATTACTGGGTTGCACGCGCTCGTAATGTCGAGGCGAATATAGCAATTCCAGAGGAGGGAGAAGGGGAGAGCCAGCTATCAAGTGGCTACGATGCGCATAATACAACCAAAAATATCTATGATTTCCCATGACAATGCTTATACTGCCGGACGTGTCATTCGGGGTCGAAGAGAGGTTACAACGATTGTGATGTGTTATCACTGGTAAAAGATTCGAGCAGCGTTACGATTGCTCCAGGTTCATTGCCGAAATGGGTAAAACCAACATTTCTCGTTCCTAGGTCGAGGCCTACAGGCCTTTACGGAAGCGCACTAGTTTTTCTGCCACATCACTTCTTCGTGCGTGCGCTCTTTCACAGGACAATAAGGCCAAGACCAGAAGGGTGGGCACAAGGTAGTCGGCTGTAATAACCAAAAAGAAAACAAACACCACTTAGCAACACTTCGTGCGACATAGCAAGATTTGGTTGTCAGGAGTGCAACTCAATAGGCTCAGGTCACTATTTCCGAGCTAGACTTGTGGCTTTCCGGCTTCTGCCGGCGCCCTCTAGAGCACGTTGGTTCCCCTTTGAGAGGTGGCCGGCCCCTAAAAATGATTTTTCGCTTCATGAGTGGTCTTATTGGTTAACTAGGAACTAGTTAAGCCTTAAATTGTTCGTATACACCATCACATGTAAAAAAAAGCGTTTCTCGCTGTAGAAAAACGATTTTCGCTTTTCTAACCTATTCAGAGCTTTTTCGAAAACACCACTACTGGCGAAACTTTTCCAGAACCAGCAACACACGTGGGGCCTTTCAATTTTCATAGCTCTGGCATGCCAAAAACTGAAAAAAAAATTGGTGTATAGATTTATTGTGTATAAATAATTAACATAATTACCGGCACCTTCACAGATGGGCAATTCTTCATGGGCTGACCGATAACAGATAGTGGGTATGTTGCCAAATATGCACGGTTTTACCAATACTGCCTCATATGGGCACCGTTATGCTATAAGAACGCTTGCACAGCATCACTCTGAGAGTCTCAGCGCTCGGGTAATGACTCCAGTTTATTCGATTTATTCGACTTACTTTTTAACACAGAGCAAATCATACACTATTAAGCAGATTCATAAACTTTTGTATACGTATAGTACGAAGCACCACAAAGTTCCACCTTTGGTAGCTTTCAAAGCCCCAGTCCGCAGGCCCGCAGTTAACTACGTTTCAAATATTGGCCACATTGTTTTGATGCCCTGAATAACCCCACAGACACAGCGCCATTGAGGAACCATCTCTTTAAAGCGCAGCTGTTAAACGCCCTTCCTTGGGTTGAGCGTAGTTTCTTGTTCACCCTTCCCCAAACGGTCACCAAGCAGCGAGAAAAGCGAAATATCTGCTGTCTCGCGCTCTTCAGCCCACCTGGCTCAAAACTTCTTTAATGGCATTGAAAGTTGGGCTAGTACACTAATTTTTAACACTTTATGTGCAATGTTGACACGTTTTTTTTTTGCTTTTACATTCATGTGTTCAACAAATAAAACTTATCAGTTTGAGTCAGCGCTTGTCCATGTCCCTTCTGTTCTCTTCAGTCTTTGTCGCTCTTCCGCTGTACTTGAACAAGCTGCACTTCATTCACAGATGCCGGATGGATCAGTCTGGAAGCTTCGCCCCCGAAACTGAAAATGAAAATGTAAAAGAAATAAGAAAATAAGAAAAAAATACACAGAAGTATTGTTTTTAAACTGTACTTCGAGCAGCCTCAGCAAAAAGTACAGAAGGAAAGAAAAAAACAAGTGTAATAATGAATTAAACATGTGTTGTTGGGGACCGAAAGGTTATGGGTTGGACTCTCATTGTCCAAACATTTTTCTTTGTAATTTGATCATGTTCATTATTTCTCGTCATTTACGTGACGAAAGTAGGTGATTGAAGTGTTGGTGTTCACTGATATTAAACTCATTGTGTGAAAAAAAATTTGACAAAGACCAACTTTCATGCGAGGAATACTGTGGGACACCAAAGTCGACGACCCACTCTTTCAACGTTGCATTTTGCTTTAAATTTCAGTAAATATTCACTAAGAATTTACTTGTAGTTACTAAATTCATCAGGCTTAACAATGCGGACAGAATTTAAAGTGGCGATGGCATTTAAGTGGGGCCGTGGCCCATACCACAGTCCCACTAGCCCAAAACGCGTATCCCGGCAGCACATCAATGCAACCATTATCGTCTTCATCCTAATCATTTACAACATCCGTTTCGCACATAACCATCATCGTTACAATTTGTCCATTTGTTCACTCCCTCCTCGGTTCGCTTGATCTGCGTGGCTCCTCCTCTTGTTCCAACAACAACAACAACAACAACAACAACTGCGACGACAGCCTAGGGTACGCAAAGGCAGCGTCACTGTAAAAATCTAAAAAATAAAAAATAAAAAAAGGAATTACCCATAAATAAAAGAAATACTTAAAATTTAAATGAGAAAGTCACTTGTTTTGCCGCATGGGGCTCAGCAATGATTACCGTAGCTATGAATCGGATTGTTACAACACCAAGCAACTTCATCTGTATCCCATTCGGCATAATTATAAAAACGCCGGTGAAAGAGAACACATTTGTACGTATAGTCTGCCATGCGCACCATCACAGGTGGTTGTTGTTAGCACATGCCTTCTTGGGTACTTTTTAATACGGAACGCGTGTATGTATGAGCGTGGGAACACGTAGGACAACTTGGAGCTAGTCGATTTGTTGTGCTGATGTGCTTGTTTTGTTGCTGTAGTTTAGCTATCTTGTTTGTTTCATTGCTACTTGCAATGGGGTTGAACGGGATGCACTTGACAAATAAAAAAATAACTTGAAATTGTCGTCATACGTTGACAAAGTGAGCTCTGTTGAGTCAAATTAACTGCACGAAATTCAATACTTCGTGGTGTAAAGAATAAAAAAAACCACTGCGGGAAGCCGCGAGGTCCCGCGTAATGAGGCAATATATATTGTCGGACAGCGAGTCGAGTAATGATTTCCTGGTAACAGAAAATTGGAGTCATTAAAATAATTAGGAGTAATGCAACTGTTATGCACTGGTTGTTACGCAACTGGGAGAAGAGGCATACAGGCGCCCGCATGGACGGACGCTAAGGCGAACGAGTGGTGTTCTTACGCTTGTGCGAATGTCGCAGCTGAAGTGGTAAAGACAGGTGCGGCTGCATCGCTGAGAGAGCCACTTGAGAGATACATAATAATAAAGTGAGACGCTGAAGCACATATATAAGAGCGCCCTCTGACGTTCCATTAGGAGAGATGATCCAGGGCTGTAAGCAAGTCTCTTGAGCGATGGAGGTCGAGTGGACGTGCAGCGGCCCCCGAGAGCTGGACCGGTCTGCCCGTAGCATCTTCCGGTCCAGTCTAGTTCTGTGCACTGTCTCATGAACTGGAGATGTACAGCGGGGGTGAAAACCTCCGAGACCTCGCTACCATGCACCTTTAAAGAAAAGTTCGCCAACAGTTTGTACAACTATATATGCGTTTATTAGGTTCAAGCGTACTTTACAACGTTCGTGGTATTCTTTCACTGTCCAGCGTTTAGTAAATTTAGTGTGAAGCCCAGGTAAATTTTGTTTACCTGGGCTTCTTTAACGTTCACCCAAATCTGAGCACACGCCTACAGCCTTTTCGCACCCATTAGAAATGCAGTCACCGCTGCTGAGATTCAGTTTCGTGAACTGCGGGTCAATAGACGATTACCTTAGCCACTAGAACACCGTGGTGGGGCCTGTAAAGATATATACTTCATGATAATCGTTCGGTTGAATTTAATGTACTGCCAAACCCCGGTTTATTGTGAATGCAAAGCATACTCAGAGGTAGGTTAGACTAGTGTGTATAGGTTTGCTAATCAGGCCCACAATTCACACACAAAAATGAAACTCTATCAGTACACAATTTCACTCGAAATCATTGATCGGCAAGATGAAGGAGCTCACTCATACTCACTCACGAAATATATTTTGCGCTTACGGTTCCCTCAGACTCTGACTCACGAAGATTTTCTTCAACCGCACTCACTCTTAGTCAAACGAACCGGAATGTTACTCACGAAGACTCCGTCAGGCTCACGGCTTAATCTCAGTCTGGCTGATTTAGATTGTGTCCATGCATGGGCGAGTTCAACTACTATGCTGAATACTGTCCCTGTGATCGAGGAACGCATGAAAGTATTGCATCAGAACCCTTCTTTTCATACTGAGGTCCTGACAAAAATTTGGCGGCTGATACTGCATTTAAAGTAGTGAATGGATTTCTAAGATAAGGGCACAATCAGAGGAGGAAGAAGACTTGGGGTATAGACTGCTTTCCATCTGTTTATTGTACAATCGAAAAAGAAAGAGCAAAGCATCATTGCCTGGCGCAGTAATATCGCACAAGTAAATTTCCTGAAAAGCTTTTTATATTGCTGCTTCACCTGTCAGCGCAAGTTCCACAAGGTGACTTTTTTTCTGCGTGCTTTTTGGTGCTGTCTAGTGGAGTTGTTGAGACAAATATTCTTATTTGGTTAAGCGTTGTTGCTTCTGTCATATCTTAACCATTTAGATGAATGCTAACGGGTTTAATGTGTCGCTATATTCTCTCGGTGGTGATAAAATTTTAATAGTTCGAAAAATTCGATACATGCCACGTAGCATGGGAATCATTGTCATGCGTAGCATGCAGAGGGAAGGTAACTGTGGTATAACCTTTTTTTAGTGAAATGTTACCAAATGGAGCTAAAGATGTGTACATGTGTTATATGCACAGAAATGTATATTGAACAGTTGAATATGTTTCATATAATTGGTTGTTTCCCGTTGCACAACGATGTTACGAGCAACGTGGTTATTACCATCACCAGAAACGGTAAGCTGAAATATAGCGCTTGTGCTTGCGAAGATGGTATCCCTGGATAATGCTACGTAAACCAACTTCAACACATGACGCTCTACTACAATTGGCGCTAACCCGAAATTCCGACTGTATCATTAGAGCACATATGTAATGTTTATAAAAATATATGGGCGCTAATGCACCCACTATTGACGTTTCATCAACGTTACACCGGCATTGGGTCTTTTTCCGAAAGATTTCCGAGACCTGACGTGGCTCTGTAGCAGAATACTTGATTGCCACGCGCAATGATTGAGTTTGATTCCTGCTTTGACTATAACATTTATACTTTGCGTTCGTCGGGTCAACGCTGCCAATGTTGTTTTTTGTTGACACTCACGCACTTAAATAACCAATGTCCGTTGTCGCCGTTCCTTGGTAAATATAAACGTTGAACCTCCTGTAGCGCATACACGCATTCCGGGGCCCGTAGTATATAGGGGTACGTGCCATACAAATCTTGTTTGACGGCGTACGTGACTATGTTTTCACGCTATTAACGCGATCGTGGTGAAGAGCTCGTTTCACAAACGTTTCAGTGGCGGAACCGTTGGTTGTCAGGGAAAAACTATCTTGTGCGTGACCGAAAAGTTGAGATAGAAAGAGGCAAATTAAAAAATTATTCTGGGTCCTAGTGGGAATCGAACCCAGGTCGTTGCGTATCAAGCGGGTGTTATACCACAATGTCACGCGTATGCTTGTGAATACAATAAAAATAACTTTCTCTGCTTGGCAATGCAGTGAAAGCAACTCGTTTTTTTTTAAAAACACACATGTCCTGTATGCATGCTTCACAATGCATCATGAAATATTGCAGTAATAATGCATGGTACATGCGTTCATTGCCATCGGGCACCAGATCATGTCATTGTCTTATTGACTTCATGGTTGAAAGCCAGTCACCCATTACAAAAGGCACGCACGTTGCGGTGCCTATTCTCATGAGGCCACCTAGTGGGTGCGAATCAAGTTCGAAAAGATTTCATGCACTGTTTAAAGTATGCACTAGGGACGGGGTATTGCAATCGCATTCTTTGTCTTAAAAGCGGAGCTAAAGAGCCCCAATCTTTTTTAATGTCAGTACTCATGACCAGCCAGACATTTTTTGTCAAACCTTCTTACCCTCCCATATTGATTTTGGTTTATCCCAACTTATGGAGGTTGGCTATCACGAGAGCACCCAGATGTAGTCGACGACATAAAAACGTAGACAGAAACGCTTCAAGTGTTTACAGTACGCAGAGAAAGACTTGACAATCAATAGGTGCTTGGGCTCACAGTGCGTAGCACACACCGGTGCGGGCTTTTTCTTGTTACCATCACAACAGTAAGGACAAACAATAAATGTACAAAGTTATAAAAAACGAAAAAAAAGAAAATTGGCTGTATTTTCTTCGTTTCTTCTTTGGAGTTTACCTTTGTGTTCCATCAATTTCCTTTATCTTGTCATTCGTGCATTTTAGCGTAAGCGATTGGATGAAAATCACGAAAGCGACAGCTATTCTTGAAACGACCAGCTCCTATATACTACAAAACGAGACACTGATAAAGAACCACACAACTCCGACGTCATTATTGTCTGGTTCTGTGTTGCTTGGTTCGGTGTCCAGTTTCTGTGCTGTTGGAATATGCGTTTACACCAAAAAACCAGCCCAACCGAGATTTCGAAATAGACCAGTTTAACCGCTGGAATACATTTTGGTGATTTTTTTGTTTGTTTGTTGACACGCATGTCACGGGATCGAATACCGACCACGGCGGCCATATTTGCGGGGAAGGCTGAAATTCTCGATGCCCTTGCACTTAAATCTAGCTTCACCTTAAATAACTCGATGTGGTAGAAATTTCTCGAGTCCTCCTTTGCGCGTCCACCATAATTAAGCTGTCATTTCGGCACGTTAACCCTTAACAAGTTTTAATTATTAATATTGCCACGTTCTTTCCTCAAGTTTTCTTATCATCCCGATAAGCTGTACGCGATTCCCAGCGCAAACCATGCCTACAGTGTTCGAGAAGCTTCAGGGCTGCCGTAGACTTTTTGAAGACATTAGACCCACGTCGTGAGCATTTCAGATTATTCTGGTATCTATGTCGCCACTAGCGATAACGGCAGAATATTCTATAATGTGCGTATAACTGCATACACGCTTCGCCGCTTGTCAGTTGATCGACGGTCGATGCTGCATTTGCCGCTATCCGTGCAAATGTGCCCCTGTAAACCGACTTTCCGTTTATCGGGCACATGTTCACCCAGATATACAGTTCGATCTGACCACCCAGTCTCCTGCCTTCAGCTACGTCATGACCCCGTGACGATACTGTTCGGTGAGTTAGGTGAATGGTGTTAGATTCAAAAACTTTACTAATACGTTTCCTGTAGGGCACCGAGAACATGGACAGATGTGCGTCCGTATGTACTGCGGTACCGTGTATCCGAGCCGAGCTGTACGTGCGCGATGCATGCAACTGAAACGTGCAGAGTCGCCGCCACCACGAGCTCCCGTTGTCCGATCACCGCAGTAGTGCATCGTCAATTCGAGAGGGCTGTCGACCTGCTAAGAGCGTACGACAATGTTCCGTGCTACCACGCACCGTGAGAAGAGGCACTCGTCGTGCCGTGCCAGTTAGAACGGCGTCGATGAATCGAGTCGCAGACAAAATAGCCGGTAAGTGACTTGCGTAACATGGCCGCGTTAGCTGCGTCGATGCAGTTCGAGAAGGAGCGCACGTAACGAGCATGTAATGGCCTTGCATCACCAACAGCCGCCGTCATCACGGACAAAAAAATCAACATCAGATAGCAATGCGCTCGCTCCTAATCTACGTGGCATCGCCCTTTGTTTCGTTTTGCTGTCAAGAGATGACTCCCTTGGCACGCTGAATGCAGATTTCGGCCTGACTGGTATTAAGTATTCTGCCTGACATGTCTCTTTCAGGGGCCAATGGCACTGTCGGCAAATTTTAATGTGCAATGAAAGCGTACTCATTACGACGCCAAATAATTAAGTTGGCCTCTCTGAAGGCTCGTGTATAATGCAGGTCACCATGTTCATTGCTCTTGACATGCTGACTACCTCTGATCGTTCATTCTATAGACACTATCACTGGTCGACACCATGCGTAAAGACCCAAGGTTCCCAAGATAGACGGGCGCAGAGTTCCCCTTCCGGTGAAATGAGGGCAAAAGTAGGGGGGGGGGGGACAAAGGTTTAGCACATTGTAACCTTTCCTATGAAGTCCAGGTATAGGGCAGACTTCGCGCCTTTCCGTCTTAGCTAACTATATAGGTGACGAGGGAGACTCATCTCTATAATGCAACATGACTCTGCCGAGGTGAGGCTATACGCTTTATCGTTTATGGTTAGGGGTGGCATTGACAAAATATTATTATTCCTTCAGCATTAGAATAGGCGATAACGCTCTCTGTAATATCTGTCATTGCGAGGGGGCGCACAGCCGCAGCCTGTGTGACTGTCCGGTATATAAAGTTCTAAAACAGTCACTGCCGTTTGTTGCAGCACCCCTTGTGAATATACAAATGTGTGTTGAATATATTCTTGCATGTCGTTGACAGGGGACATCGCAGCTGAGGGCGACCAAGGAACAACTGAGGTTCTAAAGGCGGAACATTTCTTAGTCGCACGAAGTCACGCATTGTGTGTCGGCGTTGTTCAC